>NC_052048.2:118826176-119426176 GCF_903992535.2 Arvicola amphibius
CTGAGACTGGACTGTGTGAAGGTCGTAGTGCAGGTTTGAACCCAGAACCTGTTTGTCAGTCCAGGAAGTCACTTCAGAGACATCAGAGGGCAGGGCTGTGTGTGCTCCTCTGTCACCAGGGGATATTAGAGAAAGCTGTCCTGCCTTCTCACTGTCACGTGAGGAGAAAGGACAGGTGAAGATCACAGGCTTCTGTCAGTCCTGGCACCGCATCAGCCATGTAGCACGAAGCGAGGTTGTGTCCTCTTGTCGGATACCCTGGTGGCATCCCCAGGTGTGTAGACGTGGAATTGGATGTGCTGAAGCAAGTGCACACACAGCAGGTGCGCTTATGAATGTCCATATATGTAGGAGAATGGAGGGAGAGGGCCAGCTCTGTCATGATCCCTGGACCCTGTTGAAGGGAGAGGATGACACTGAAAACTACTTCTGAGGATTTGCACCCTGAGCTGGGGAGGTCTCAGAGCAGGCATGCTGAAGGCAGACAAGTGACAAGTACAGATTGGGGCTCAACACTCCAGGGCTGCCTCTCTGACTCTCCGGAAAAGAAGCGACAGCTGTCTTTCTCCATATCCCCTTTCCTGAGGCCTGGCCGGAGGAAGTGGCTGATCTGGTCACGGGAGGGACTCAGGTTATATTTAAAGAACTTCCTGCCCAGGAGAGACATTCTATGGAGGTAGCCAGTCCTGG
Organism: Arvicola amphibius; assembly: GCF_903992535.2. Lineage (NCBI taxonomy): Eukaryota > Metazoa > Chordata > Mammalia > Rodentia > Cricetidae > Arvicola > Arvicola amphibius. The sequence goes on from NC_052048.2 coordinate 118,826,867, forward strand.
AGCAGCGGTGTGGGCTGCTGTCTATATTTTCACAGACAGGATGGGGACAGGTTAAGGGGGGGTTGGGCAGACAGACTTCTTCCACCCAAGGCAGTGCCAGTGTAGTGTGCTTCTCCCTCCCTCCCCACCCACCTCCTGCAGTAGAAACTGTAGAGTTTCAACAGAAGTCAGAGCATATAGGCGAGAAGGGTCAATTTGTGAAAACCTCCACATGCCTGTTTCCTCTGCCTCTTTAGATGACACTCTCTGGGAAAGATATATCTGAGAGTTGCAAGGCTGAGAATACACTGGACATATTCCGCCGCTTTTTCTGGGATGTTTCTGCTGCTTAGCGATTTGCAAATTTCTCCCCAGATGAAAATTCAAAACAAAGTGGAAGTAAATGGGCCTTGTGAGCAATGGTGCCAAAAACTTTGTCATTGGGGTGTTTGTGTGCACAGGGGTGTGTGGACGGGACAGGGCGCAGGCCTCCTCTTTATCTCTGTGGTCCTGGGAATGCTGGGCATTTGTGAAGCCTGGGAAAGATGCCGACCTGCTGGGCTAAAAGTGACAGTTCTCCCCCTGTTCCAGAGACAGAGGCAGCTGCCGCTGCCCTCCCCGAGTGGCAGGAGGTACCCAAGAACAAGAGTGCCAATGCACAGAGGTCAGGCCTCGCATCAGGATTTGCAGACATGTTAGAATGGAGTGACGAGCCTTGAGGTGCAGGAGGGTGGTGTGTTTATTTGTACAAATCTCTCCCCCCCCCCCCCAGGAACAGGCTGAAGATTTTTGAGAAGCCAAACACTAAATACTTTTTCTTCCTCAGAGCTGTGTCCCTCCTGAAGCCCAGAAGCGGTTCTGTCCCCCTTCCCAGCCCCCATCTCCATCCTTGTCCACATCTGGGTCTACATTCCTGTCTAGAGGCACAGCATCCTTGGCAGCAGCCATGGCTGAGCCACATCTGGGGCACTGATGGCCACATCTGCTCTATCCCTCTCAGTCCTGGTTATTTCTATTCTCACTTGCATCGTCATCTGAGGAGTCTAGAGGGGATCTGGAGATGGTGGGTCCCTAATCTCCAGTGCTGTCAGTTTCTAGAGGATGCCAGGGGTTGGGGTTGGGGGTGCTCCATGTCACCAAGCCTTCACCTCTGCTATCATGGGTTCTTGGCTCTGAAGTTTCATGTCAGAGACAGCTAGAGACTGATTGTGCCAGAGGTCTCACACCTCCTTGGTGCTATTCTGACTGTGACACTCAAGTCTTTCTGTCCCAGGAGCTGGGTACACTGTTTTATTGTCACTGACTTGGACTGTGTGGCAGAGGAAGAATGCTCAGGTCGCACATGGGAGGGGGAGAATACTGGAGGTTGGAGGAGGGACACACACAGCTAAGGAAGGTCTCTCCAGACTGTGTCAGGAGTGAGTTTCTAGACTGGTTTAAGAAAGAAAGAAAGGCTATAAGTAATGTCAACATGTATCACGAGGACCAAGGGTTATATGGCCAAGGTGTGGGGTGTGCTGAGCATTTCTTGATGTGGTCTTTCATGGCTGGACAGATACTCTGGCTCTGAAGTCCCTGACACAGAGGCTGGCTCAGGAGAAACAGAGGGTTCTAGGAAGGGAATATCTTTCTTCCAGCCTGTCTCAGACCTGTGGATCTCTGGAATTCTGCAAGCCCGTGTCCCTCCAGTTGAGGCCTTCTGGGGTGGGGAGGCAGACCTTCCGCTAGCTTTCCTCTCTGTGCTCTCAGAGAAATCTTCAGGTCTGGAGCAGGAAGAAGAAACTGGTGTGATTCTGACTGGGATCTTGCGCAGTGTGAACAAGCCCCTTCTGTGATAAGTGTATGAGAGAAACCAATGTTTAGGTTGTTGTCCCTGTTCTGGAAGGCTCTGGCACCTTGAGAATTTCGAAGGCCCCATTACCTTGCTTGTTCTTGCTATGGATCTGAATACTGGCTGGGCCCAGTTAAGACTCAGAGATCAAGAAAAATGCCCCAAGAGGCAGGGTCAGGGGTGCAGTGATGAGATCTGTACTCTTCATTTGGAACAGGGGATTACCCAGGAGTGGGGCAGTTTTCATAAATTGACCCTTCTCGCCTATGCTCTGACTTCTGTTGAAACTCTACAGTTTCTACTGCAGGAGGTGGGTGGGAAGGGAGGGAGAAGCACACTACACAGTAAGGTTTAGGATTTGGATGCAGATAAAGGTGTGAGGTTGAATTCAACTGTTGGAGGGTGTGGGTTGAGATCTTTTTGGGGGTTTGAGACTGTAAAGGCTGGGTCTGAAGTTGGGGTGACATTTGGGACTGAAGTTAATGGAAGAGTTGGTTTTGAGAATGAATTACCACATCTGGCTGCCTCTTAGTACAGACTCAAGGAGACCCTGTGGCATGCCAGCTGGTCCTGCCTCCAGAGTGGGTGCCCTTGTCTGCCTAAACCTGGCACTTTCCCCAGGATGACCCTCCTACCTATTCGGTGAGCACAAGATGAGGCCTCCCTTCAGCAGAGCAGAGCTGGGAATGTGCATTAGATCAAGATTTGAGGGATTATTAGGAACTCGCCGCTCTGAGTGCTTGAATTTTAGGGAAATTCCTGTCCTCCCGCACCTAGCCTGCCTTCCTCCCACCTTCAGCAGATCCAATCTCCGGCCCACTCCGTTGTCTGGCCTTCGATTTTAGGACTTTGTGTTCCCAGCTCCCTTCATGTCACAAGGAGCAGCGGTGAGGAAATCTTGGCCTGGCCCGGGTGGCCCTCTCATCCCCACCCCCTTCTCCTCCCGTCTTGTCTCCTGGGGGAGGGTAGGACACAAAAGCCGGATCTCTCCTCTTTGCAGCCTCTCCTCCCTCTCCCCCAGTTCCCTCCAGGGCTGAAGGAGGCCAAAGAAAACAGAGCGCTTCTCCGGCTCCCCCACTCTCTGCCTCTCCCTCACTTCCTGCTCCGGGAAGATGGTTTACTCGCTCCCCCCCCCCTCCCCGCCCTGGCAGAACCTGGCCTTGGTGTCAAGTTTCTGTAGCGCTCCCAGAGTCAAAAGATTGGACTCAAACTGGACTCTTTCATTTCTCTCCATTTCACCCTTTTCAGGTCTTCCTCACCCCCGACGCAAAGCTATCTCTCGCAGTTGCCCTCCCTGTGTTGAAATCTGGATCTTCAGAGGGTAGGAAAGTCCAGCGGAAGGCGTGTTCTCTGGGGATGAAGGGCGGATGGGAAGAAGATAAGGTGAAGAGTAAGGTGGCTTCTGGAAGGAAGGGCTCTGTACTGCGGGGTAAGAAGGAATTCTGTACACACAGGAACCAAATACTGTTCCTTTTGGCGCTCAAGACCCAGCTCAATGATGCTCCTGCTTGTAGCACAGAAGGGTGCCTGGAGCTAAGTGACGTTGTGGCTGGCCAAGGGCAGACTTGAAAGACTGTAAAACAGTGAGACCAGAGGACCAAATGGTCCCAAGTCTATTAGGGGCCAACCGGGAGTCTCTTTTAGAAACTTCTTGAGTTTTGGATCCCTGTTCAATCCAGTTCCAGGTTTAACCACCTCCCTCCTCCAAATTCCATAAGAGAATTCTAAGACAGTTTTCTTTGCTTTGGAGAGACCTTTGTTGAAGAACCTTTGAATTCCCGAGGAGACCTGATGTCTCTGAATACCTGGTCCTCTCTATACACCTATTGTAAAAATGTAAATAATAAATAAATGCATACATAAATAGACAAAAAGAGGAGGAAGAGAAGGGAGAATCCAGAGGAGCCAGAAGGGAAGACTGCTTACAGAAATCATTATTAATACTGCCCTAGTTATCATCACCTGCCTGAGCGTGCAGAGAGATGAATGGTGGGATGAAGGGATCACATCCCTTCGGACGGGCCAACAGCAGCTCTGGGTTTTCAGATGTACACTTGCTTAGTATCTATTCTGTGCTGGTGGTGGTGCACACCTTTAACACCAGCACTTGGGAGGCAGAGGTAGGCAGATCTCAGTGAGTTCGAGGCCAGCCTGGTCTGCAATGTGAGTTCCAGGACAGTTAGGACTGTTATGCAGAGAAACCCTATCTCAAAAACAAAACAAAACAAAACAAAACAAGAAAGAAGAAAAATAAAAAACGAAAAAGAAATTGTAAACCTCTAGCAGGGCTGGAGAGATGGCCCTGGTTAAGAGCACTGACTGCTCTTCCAGAGGACCCAGATTCAACTCCCAGCACCCACATAGCAGCTCACAACTGTACCTCCAGTTCCAGTGGATCTGACTCCCTCACACAGACATATATGCAGGCCAAATTCCAACACATGTAAAAATTAAATAACTAAATAAATCAAAACTACTTAAAAATAATCTGCTCTGGCCCAGTGCTTTGCTGAGCACAGAGGATAAGATAATGGATAAGAACAATGCAGACAATTTGAAGCCTGGGCTTGGGGATGGAGCCAAATCATCAGTGGGGAAAGCTCACGGCCACATCTCAGATGCCTAGAGTAGAAGTTCATCCAGGTGCGGGCGCTAGTGACAGGCCTGGGATAGTGAGGGGCTTAGGCTGAGGGGTCCAGAGCAGGTTCCCAGGCAGAAGGAAGACTTGAGCCATGACAACATGGTGAAATGCCATGTTTTATTGGGAAGAACTCCTCTAGTATTTGAGTGGAAGATTAAGAGCGTGAACATGGGATTTGTAGAATATGTAGTTTTCATTTGGAAAATTCCAGAAGAGCAACTTGTTTGCTGCTGCTAGAATTCACCACGGAAAGTCTTCTGAGTCACTCTTGGGACTCATTCTCCTCTTTTCTTTTGAGTCTTCAGTTAATTTCTTTCTCTTTCATTCTCTCTTTCTCTTTCTTTCCTCTGTTTCTCTTTCCTCTTTTTTATTTTATTTTATTTTATTTTTGAGACAATGTTTTGCAGTGTAACACTCCCGGGTGCCCTGAAACTCTCCCTGTAGACCAGGCTGACTTTGAAATCACTGAGATCCTCCTGCCTCTGCCTTCCAAGTGCTGGGATTAATGGCGTGTGCCACCACCACCCGGCAGTTAATCTCTACTTTTAGGTCTTCTTACCTCTCCCTGTTCAAGCCGTCTCTCCCTCCAGAGCTCTGTCTTCCACTTTTCAACTTGCTTTTCTCTGAAGCACTTACTGCCATGAAGATTTCATCCTAATTTTTGTTCCCTTTGTCTCTGATCATGAGACTGTCAGCAACTCCACAAAGACCAAGACTTCTGTGTGCTTTATCCATCACTATAGATAGCCCTCGTGCCTGAATGACCTGAATGGCCCGGCACGGAGTAGAGGTTCGGTAAGTGCTTTATCCATGTTGGAAACATGCCAAAGATGGCGCTTCTGAGAGACAACCAATGACTTTCAGATGCTAATTCACAGACTAGCAGCATCAGGGTCATTTGGGGATACTTAATATTCCTCTTTAACCCAGTGAATTAAAACCTCTACACAAAGATTCTGAATTTGACAAAGATGCCCGTTGATTCAGTGTGTGACAAGGTTATTTGCCATAACTAGAAAATCTGGAGAACAGAACATGTCTTTCCTCAATAATAATCAGTAAGAAACTGGAGAATTCTATGAAGGTGGAGGGAGACCCACCCAGGAGGCTATTGTTCTGGTCTGGCTCAGAAACCAAGGTGGCTTGGACTAATATTGAGACAATAAAGACAGGAAGAAATAAATGGGTTCAGGGGCTGCTCAGGAGCTCAGATCTTAATGATACAGTGCATATGTCAAGGAAGGAGAGAAGGTATTGAGAAAAACCTCTGGCTCCCAGGCTTGTCCAGATGCACCGGGGGTGGAGACATCATCATTCAGATGAGGTTAGCACAGAGGGTGTTTGGGGCATAAGATTGGGAGTTTAGACCTATTGAGCACAGGGTACTTCTGGAAATTGAAAGAGAAAAAGTGAAGCCATCGGTCATATACCCAGGCCAGGAGATTTCCAAAGCCATCCTGGTCATAATGGAAATAGTTGATTTGCAACTAAACCAGGAGACTGGCATCAAAGGAGACAACAGAGAAAAAAAATGCAAACATATAGTTCCAATTGTGAGAAACAAAGTTATAGGAGTTAAAGTAAAATTGCATGTTCTCTAAAGGAACACAGAATACAAGGGCATGATCTATGTGACCAGATTGCGTGTGTAGCTCTTACTGAAAGAGCTCGCTGACACAAATATGAAATGGTAGGCTGTGACTCACAGGGAAGGTAATTCAATTTGTGCTCTTGCCTCTGACCTTGGGTGCCTTCGCTGAGCTTGGAGAGCAGTTCTAATTGAATCAACACCATACTGGGTGGGGATGCAGGGGAGATACGATGCCTACAAGCACTAGGGGAAGACACTGCACTTTAAACAGAAAGAAAAAAATGGGTTGAGAAGCGGTCATTCACATGGGGAAAATGGTTGAGAGTAGCAGGATGGCTATGGCGAGCTCCTCTAGCCTGGGCTTGGGGAGGGCAATGTAGGCTGTGAGATGCAGGACTAGCCTGATGGCCAGGGAGGGTTCATTGCTCTGGGGTGAGGGAGTATCTTTCTTCTCAAGGGCCATTTGTTTAGGTTTTGCTTACCAAGAAGAATTCAATAATAGAGAATGTTTTTCAAGCACTGAGCAGTAACTGAGAGCATTTTGCTAAGTCCTTTCCATGCATTATTTCATTTAATCAGCACAGTAATCAATGGCACAGATTACTTTATGGCTTGGGCTGCACAGATGACAGAACAGGGGCAGAGAGTAGTGAGTTAATTTGCCTATGGACACACAGATAATCGAGAAGGTTGAGTATCAAACAGACTAGCTTCCAGGATCCCACTCTAGAATGTTCTTGCATTTGCATACTAGGTGGTTATTTTCTTTGGGGACTTCAGTAAGAGACGTAAGAATCGATCCCAGGTTACTTTAATTTGTTGGAACTCCTGCTTGCATAGCTGCTTCTGTGAAAATTTGCAGTCCATGTCTCTTGCCAAGAGTGTTGGAGGCATGTCCATGAGCTGGGGATGTAGTTCAGTTGGTAGAACTCTCCGCTAGCATACACAAAACCCCGTATAAACTGGGTGATTCCCAGGTCTATAATTTTAGCTCTCAGGATACGCAGGCTGGGGTATCAGAAGTTCAAAATCATTTTCAGTCATATAGAGAGTTTAGGGCCTTGTCTCAAACAAAGTCTATCCAATCTGTTATGAAAGGGTAGACCAGTGGTTCTCAACCTGTGGGTTTAAACCCCTTTGGGGGTTGAATGACCCTTTCATAAGGGTCACATATCAGATATTTATATTATGATTCACAACAGTAGCAAAATTACAGTTATGAAGTAGCAATAAAAACTATGGTTGGGGTCACCACAACATGAAGAACTGTATTAGAAGGTCACAGTGTTAGAAGAGTTGAGAACCACTGGAATAGACTCTATGTAGGTGCTGCTCTCAGCTCCTAACCTATGGACTACAGGAAACTCTTTCTAGGGATAGAATGATGCAAAACATCATCTAAGGGGTTTAACTAAAACGTGGACACTGTTTTATTACAAGATTCTTTTTAGTAAGGTTTTAATGTTGCAATTTTCTTTTCTGTTGGTTGCAAACTCAGGCTGCTTAAATATATGTTTGTGAACACAACTCTGTACTTGTGTTTTAAACATTTTGTGGGGGGAAAATTTGACTCCCAGATGTAAGTAGGACCTAAAATGTGCAAAAGTATAGGGCAAGGTTAGGTCTTTCAATGTAGGCCTTTTGTAGAGAAAAATTTCCAGAAACCTCCTGCCTCACCCCTTCCAAAAAGGTTTCATCTGAGAGAAAAGTACATGCTTTGCAAATTCTATGTCTTGACTGCCAGCAAATGCCTGTAATTTGGAAGCTGTTGTGGAAGGTATGGTTCTATACTACCCTATGCAATAACAAACATATGGGAAAGATTGGCTTTTCAGTTTCCGAGGTTTTATTTATCTTCACTATTTTAAATTATGTGTAGGTGTATCTTTCTGCAAGGAGGAGCTGGAGTTAGAGATAGCTGTGAGTTACCTCACGTGGATGCTATAAACGGAACTCAGGTTCTCTGGAAGAGCAGCAAGTGCTCTTAGGCACGGGGCCATCTCCCTGCCCTCTCAGTTTCCTAGGTTTTAATGTGGCATTGGATTGCCCAGGTGACACTGAGAGAAGAGGTGCAGCAGGTTGTCCTAGTTGGCAAGGGTGGCTGTTTTAACACTGTTAGTTCTAGATGTTTAAAACTGGAACTAGGCAATCTTGTCTACTTCCAGTATCCAGGAGGATAACTATATATTTTTCTTTGGGTTCACCTTCTTATATAGCTTCTCTAGGATTTTTTTTTTACGAATTATAGGCTCGATGTCCTTTATTTATGGCTAGAAACCAATTATGAGTGAGTACATCCCATGTTCATCTTTTGGGGCCTGTGTTACCTCACTCAGGATGGTGTTTTCTATTTGCATCCATTTGCATGCAAAATTCAAGATGTCATTGTTTTTTACCGCCGAGTAGTACTCTAATATGTATATATTCCACACTTTCTTCATCCATTCTTCCACTGAAGGGCATCTAGGTTGTTTCCAGGTTCTGGCTATTACAAATAATGCTGCTATAAACATAGTTGAACAAATGCTTTTGTAATATGATTGGGCATCTCTTGGGTAAATTCCCAAGAGTGGGATTGCTGGGTCCTGGGGTAGGTTGATCCCAAATTTCCTGAGAAACCTCCACACTGCTTTCCAAAGCAGTTGCACAAGTTTGCATTCCCACCAGCAATGGATGAGTGTACCCCTTACTCCACATCCTCTCCAGCAAAGGCTATCATTGGTGGTGTTTTTGATTTTAGCCATTCTGACAGGTGTAAGATGGTATCTCAACGTTGTTTTGATTTGCATTTCCCTGATTGCTAAGGAGGTTGAGCATGCCCTTAAGTGTTTTTTGGCCATTCGAACTTCGTCTGTTGAGAATTCTCTGTTCAGTTCAGTGCCCCATTTTTTAATTGGGTTCATTAGCATTTTAAAGTCTAGTCTCTTGAGTTCCTTATATATTTTGGAGATCAGACCTTTGTCTGTTGCGGGGTTGGTGAAGATCTTTTCCCAGTCAGTAGGCTGCCTTTTTGTCTTAATGACAGTGTCCTTTGCTTTACAGAAGCTGCTCAACTTCAGGAGGTCCCATTTATTCAATGATGCCCTTAATGTAGACAAGATTGCCAGACAAAAAAAATGGGAACATGGGGGTGGGGTGGGTTGGGGGGAATGGGGAGAGAAAAGTGTGAAGTGGAGGATGGGAAGAGCTTGGGGGAATAGGATGGTTGGGATATAGGAAAAGTGGATATGGGAACAAGGAATTATATATCTTAATTAAGGGAGCCATTCTAGGGTTGGCAGAGACTTGACTCTAGAGGGGTTCCCAGGTGTCCAGGAAGATGCCCCCAGCTAGTTCCTTGGGCAGCTGAGGAGAGGGTGCCAGAAATGTCCAGATCCTATTGCCATACTCATGAATATCTTGCATATCACCATAGAACCTTCACCTGGCATTGGATGGAGAAAATGACAGAGCCCCACATAGGAGCACTGGACTGAGCTCCCAAGGTCCCGATGAGGAGCAAAAGGAGGGAGATCATGAGCAAGGAAGTCAGGACCGTGAGGAGTGCGTTTACCCATTGAGACAGTGGGACAGATCTAACGGGAGACCACCAAGTCCAGTTGGAATGGGACTGATGGAACAGGGGACCAAACCGGACTCTCTGAATGTGGCTGACGGTGGAGGAGGACTGAGAAACCAAGGACAACGGCAATGAACATGAACTCTACAGCATGGACGGGCTCACTGTGAGCCTTGTCAGTTTGGTTGCTCACCTTCCTGGACTTAGGGGGAGCTGGGAGGACCTTGGACTTAACATAGTGAAGGGAACCCTGATGGCCCTTTGTCTTGGAGAGGGGTGGAGTGGGGGTATGGGTGGAAGGGAGGGGAGGGAAGGGGGAGGAGATGGAAATCTTTAATAAAAAATAAAATAACAAAAAAGAAAAAAAACTGGAACTAGGTGCAAAGTCATAGGAAGTCATAGAAAAATATGCAAGAGCTCATGTGCTCTTCACCTGGTTGATGTTTGTCTGTCTGTACCCCCCCTTCATGGTCTCAGCTTGGATATCATTATTAGTGATTAGAGAACATTCAACAGCAGTCCAGGCCCCTTTGTGGGAAGCTTGTAAGAAGAGTGTTTTAAATTTAAGCCAAAAGTTCACATTGGAGTAACTATTGGCTGAGGATGTTTTGTTTGCTAACCAAATTGGAAGACTTTTAAACTGCCCTTGGGAGTTTTCCGTGTGAGACCTTTGATGAGGCAGAAATCTCTGCAGAGTCCCAGATCAAGGACTGTCCAAGCTCCGTACCACGGCTTACAAAGTTAGTGCAACCTAAGTCGTGACCAGGGACCTGTCCTCTTCTCCTGCTTTTCCTTCTCCTTCCCTCTTCCTCCCTCCTACTCTTCCTCATCCCCTCTTCCTTCTTTACCTCCCCTTCCCCTCCTCCTTATCTGCCTCTCTTCTATCTACTCTCTTATATCAGCATGCTCCGGCCACCAAGTGAGTTTGCTTTGTTTCTTAGTTCCTTTTTGAATCTTAGTTTCTCTCCTCTCCTCTCCTCTCCTCTCCTCTCCTCTCCTCTCCTCTCCTCTCCTCTCCTCTCCTCTCCTCTCCTCTCCTCTCCTCTCCTCTCCTCTCCTCTCCCTCCTCTCCCCTCCCCTCCCCTCCCTTCCCTTCCCTTCCCTCCACTCCCTTCTTCTCCCCTCCCCCTCTCTCTCTCTCTCTCTCTCTCTCTCTCTCTCTCTCTCTCTCTCTCTCTCTCTCTCATTCCCTTCTCCCCCTTCCCTACCCCTCTCTCTCCCCCTTCCTTTCTGCCTTTCCTTTTTGTGGCTTTTCAAAACAGGGTTTCTCTATGTCCTGGAACTCACAGAGATCGGCCTGCCTCTGCCTCCTGAGTGATGGAATTAAAGGCACATGTCACCATGCACAACCCCTAGTTTATTTCTTTGGGGACACTGTCCCTTCATTCTTAGCCTGGTGGAATCTTGTAAAATGCCATGTGCTCAGACTCTGCCAGCTATTTTATCTGAAAGTTCTTCCCATTACGGTCCCTTGTCATCGCACCCGGATCATTTGTCTTCATGGGACCTGTCGTAACTTGTCATTCTGTGATCCATCATCTTTATTGTTGTTTTCTTGTATATTGGCTTTCAGCACAGTTAGACCAAAGTAAAGGACATTTTGGGATGCATCATAAACACTTGCTGAGTGATGTTTAGATGGTCAGAAAGTTAGGTGACAAACTCATTGGTATAGTCATTTTCTACACCCATCCAATTTTATTTTACTTTTAAAATTTATTATATATGTTTGGGTGTCTTGCCTGTATGTATGTCTGTGTGGCACATGCATACTTGGTGCTCACTGAAGCCAGAAGAGGGCACTGGATTCCCTGGAACTGAAGTTCTGGATTTTTGTGGGCCACCATGTGGGTGCTGAGAATCAAAGCTGGATCTTCTGCAAGAGCAGCCAGTGCCCTTAACTACTGAGCCATCTCTCCAGTCTCTCAACCCATTTTTAAAATCCTTTCCCCCAGAAGGATTTCTATTACTTTCTGAGACTGAGATCTCCACAACATAGCAGGTGATGAGAACAATGACCCAAGGTGATATTTGATCAGCTTTAACTATATTCTGAATATAAATGGAATCTCCCTCTTCCCTCTGCTTCTGAGTGGATTCTGCTACCTACCAGTAGCTAGAGAGCTTTTCACGTCTTAACTCATTTAATTAATACAAATTCCCAGGAGATGGTCGTTATTGTCCTCATTTTAGTGATGAGGGAACAGCTCAGAGCAGCAGCCCAGGCAGAGATAAGATAGCTGTGACACCCATCATCTTCCTCCTCGCAAGACTCCCACAAGGAGAGCTCTTCCCACACATGGTCCCAGTGAAACCCGTGAGCATTGCGCTTAGTGTTCTCAATGTGTCAGCGCCAGCAGCGAAGGGTTAGCTTAAAAAAAGAAAGAGAAGGAAGAGGAAGAATGGGGCAACTATTACTGCTCCGGTGATACTTTGGGGTCAAATGAGGCCTCAGGCATTTTCTGTAACATAAGTGCTTTCATTATGGTAACTGAGAAATTCGGGGTAAAGGAAATTACTAATTTACCATGGTTTTGCGTGTCGTTCAGCCTCTCCTCCTTTTGTGACTGCAAAGAGAGGAAAGTGTTTTCAGCCGCTTAAGTCACTTACATTCGCGTCTCCAGTTTTGGGGAAGGGAAGGAAACGACTAACATTTGTTACAAGAAACTGGTTTCCCACCTCTTCAGGATGAGGACGGTCTTGCAGAGCCTGTGCTATGCTGTGCTGTGCTGTGCTGTGCTGAGCTGTGCTCTGGGGTCCCGTGTTCTCATAATGATTTGTTAGCAGGACAGGGCAGATCTCTGCTTGAAATCGTGACTGGTCGATGAAAGGTTTAGTGGGGACTGATGGATCTGAATCTCCATGTCCCCATTTCCCCCGTGGGAAAAGGTAGCTTTGGAAACGGATACACTCATAGAGGTAGAACCCCAGGAAGGGGTAGTGCCCCAATCAAAAAGGACCTCAGTGAGCCACTGTGCCCCTTTATTGTAGAAGTATGTAGACAGACAGCCTTTCCTAGGAACTAGAGTCATATCGTACACCAAACCAAAACAATGTATCAAAAATTAAATTGTTATTATTATAGACAGGCTGTCCTGAAACTTGCTAAGTAGACCGGGCTGTCCAGAAACTCACAGATCCACCTGCCTTTGCCTTCCTGAGTGCTGAGATTAAGGGTAGGTGCCACCATGCCTAGCTGTTGCTAATATCTGGATCTTGAACATCACAGTCTCTAGAACTCTGAAGCTTAAATTTATGTTAAGTTTGTGGCATTTGGTGGCAGTAACTCAAACAGAGTAGGGGAAACGTTGTAGAGTTTCCCCATGTATTTGTTCAAAGTGACTTCTTCCTCTAACAGGCATGATTACCACATTATTTATTCTTTTGCAATTACACACACATCCTTAACTTTTACGTATTCTCTCTCTCTCTCTCTCTCTCTCTCTCTCTCTCTCTTTTCTTTCTTCTCCCCCCCCCTTTTAGGTTTAGGCTGGCCTCGAGTTCCCTGTGTAGCAGAGGATGAAGTTTAATATCTGATTTTCCTGCCTCATCTTCCCTTGTGCTGGAGTTCTAAGTGTGTACCACCATACCCATTTATATAGTGCTGGGAACTGACCCTAGGGCTTCCAGCATGCTAGTCAAGCATTCTTTCAACAGATCTATATTTCTGTCTTCAAAGTGACTTTTACAAAAATGTATTTTATTTTATGTACGTGTGTGTGTGTGTGTGTGTGTGTGTGTGTGGTGTGTGCATAAGTGTATGCATGTGTGCCATGTGCATTCCTGGTGCCCACAGAGGTTAGAAGAGGGTACCAGATCCTCTGTAACTGGACTTGACAGATGGTTGTGAGCCACCATGTAGATGCTAGGAATCCAACCTTGGTCCTCTGCAAGAGCAGCCAGGACTTTTTTTTTTTTTTTTTTTTTTTTTTTTCTCATGGTTTATTTTTTTTATATTTAAAAATTTCCATCTCCTTCCCTCCTCCTCCCCCCTCCCTCCCCTCCTTCTCCCCCTTCTCTCCCCTCCTTCTCCCCCTTCCCTCCCCTCCCCTCCACCCATACCTCCCCTCCCTCCCTCTCAAGGCCAAGGAGCCATCAGGGTTCCCCACTCTATGCTAAGACCAAGGTCCTCCCAACTCCCCCCAGGTCCAGGAAGGTGATTGACCAAGCTGAGAAGGCTCCCACAGAGCCCGTCCATGAAGAACAATCAGAGCCCAGAGCCATTGTCCTTTGCTTCTCAGTCAGCCCCCGCTGTTGGCCACACTCAGAGAGACGGGTTTGGTCGCATGATCCATCAGTCCCATTCCAACTGGAGTTGGTGATCTCCCATTAGTTCTGTCCCACCGTCTCCATGAGTGAACGCACCCCTCTCGTTCCTGACTTTCTCCCTCATGTTCTCGCTCCTTCTGCTCCTCATCGGGACCTTGGGAGCTCAGTCCAGTGCTCCAATGTGGGGCTCAGTCACCTTCCCCATCTGTCGCCAGCTGGAGGTTCCCTCACGGTCCTGACTTTCTTTCTCATGTTCTCTCTCCTTCTGCTCCTCATCAGGACCTTGGGAGCTCAGTCCGGTGCTCCAAGGTGGGGCTCTGTCATTTTCTTCATCTATCGTCAGGTGGAGATTCTATGGTGATATGCAAGAAATTCATCAGTATGCAGCCAGGACTCTTAACCTCTGAGCCGTCCCTCCTGTCCCTCCAAAGTGACTTTTTAAGGTCCTGTCACTCTAGGACTTCTACCTGAGGCTATGATATCATATCGATTGAACGTAGTGCTTTATCTTAAGAAAAAAGAAGTCTTTCCCTTTGTTGAAATATCCATTTACAATGAATCATAATCTGAAGTTCAAAGAGACCTTTGGAGATCTTGTTCTTTAGCTATTCAAAATCACAAAGGCTTAAAAACCCAGCAGTTATTGGAAGCTGCATACAAACCCAGATTAGTAACCCATGGTGGGTTTACACAAAGGAATGCTATTCAGAAATGAGTGAATGCTGCTGTTTACCTGGGAAGGTCTGGGTGATTCTATCTGTAATGTAATTAGGAACAAACAAACAAAAAGTTAGACACAAGCGCATGTAACTTGATTCTGTTTACATACAGTTTTAAAACAGGTAAGAGTGATCATCGGTGTTGGAAGTTAGCCTTTTGTGAGATGATGCAGGGGAGAGACTTCTGGAATTCTGGGACCGATGTCTTCTTTGAACATAACACACTACAGGGTACGTTTGATTGTAAAAAATCATATGCAACAAATTGGGCACTTTCAGTATGTTAATTACACCGCCAAAAGCATTAGAAAAAAGTAGGTTCAAGGGTTTGAGGGAGAGACCGGGTTGCTGGCAGGCATCCCAGCATCCTTCACTCCAGACATGATGGCAACCTCCATTCTATTCTGTCTCACCCTGGGTGGTGGATGGTGGGAATGAGGGGTAGGCTCCAGGGAGACACGGTGGTCTCTAATTATACTTTTTCTTTCAGAAAATGAAACCCCCCAAAAAGGGCTTTAAATGATAGTCCATGAAAGAACCTCCTCGATGTCATTTACTGATGAATTCCTCCAGCAGAGTGAATAACTCTCCACCCCAGGACAACACCATCCTGCTTGCCAGGCCTGGGTAGTAGCACCCAGAGGTATGGATCACCACAGCCCTGCTTCTCTCCTTTCCTGAAACCTTTGACAGGGTCCTTTCTCTGAGCCTCCATCTCTACCTCACAGAATAAAGCCTGAGACTTAGGGGAGGCTCCCCAGAGACCTGTGTCTGGTACCCTGCCTGCATGCACGCAAGGCAGGCTCTGGAGGACCTGTACTCCCAATATCTCTGATTATTGTTTTGCACCATGAGTGATATTTTAATCTTGAGAATGAGAACACCAAACCAAAAAGAAAGAAAGAAAGAAAGAAAGAAAGAAAGAAAGAAAGAAAGAAAGAAAGAAATATAAAGCAAGATCGCACAACACACACCCACCCAATTGAGTGAGTAGCAGGGCAAGCCTTGAATCCTGACCCCAAGTGCTCCATCTCTTAGATATACTGCCTTGGGTAATGCAGGCTGCTTTGCTGCTGTGGTCCCTGGGAATTAGGGATAGGGTAGTTGAGGCGGAGTCTTTTCTAGGTCCATCGTTGTGATTTTGAGGTTCTCCTGGCTGTGGCTCCTGGGAGACAACCTTCCTTCCCTCTCTCCTGCATCTCTAAACTGAAGTCTCATCCCCCTTTGTCTTCTGCTCTCAGATTGCCCCATGTGGATAACCCAGAGAGCTGTCTAGCTGCAGCCTTCCCTGAGCCAGCCATGACTTGCCTCTTGGACCATCTGTTCAGCACAGGTGTATGATCCGTGAGAATAGAGGGGACAGTGAGATTTTTCTGTCCACATCAACTCTCCTAGATCTGTCCCTGGCTCTGGGGTCCCAAGAATCAGCTCCAGGTCACAGATGTAGCCGTCTTGTTCCGCGGGACTGAGGATATAATTTTCATGACTAAGCATAAAGGAAAATTCAGGCTTCTTATAAAGCAAAAATGAAGGTTTTCATGTAATAGCCGACCACTTACCCAACTTTGGGCCTGTCTCTGTGACTTTCTTGCTGCTGTAATCATCGTGAGCAATGCCACTTACAGGAGGAAGGGTTACTTGGTCAACGGTGCCACGAAAGTTAAGAATGCATCATGGCACCAACTGACAATAACAGACACTGTGAGCTCATACCTTGGGGCTGCAAACAGGAAGTAGAGTGGGAGACCTGAGAATGGCATGTGGTTTCTAAACCTTAAAGCCTACCCTCAGAGACACAGCTCCTCCAGCAAGACCATATCTAATCCTTCAGAAACGTTGCCACCAGCTAGTGACCAAGTATTCAAACATCTGAGCCTGGGGGGAGGGATTCTTATTCAAACTACCACACTCCACTCCCTGGCCCCCTTAGAAGTGTGACCATATCATAATGCAAAATGCATCTAGTCCAAATTTTTAAAAGTCCAAAGTCTTTTCTCAGACTCCAGGCAATCTCTCAATTGAAAACCTATGTAAAATCAAAAGCAAATTACGTACTTCCAACCCGCAATGGACGCAATACACATTATCTTTCCAAAGGGGAGGAATGGAGACATAGTGAGGAAATATTGGATCAAAGCAAGATTGAAACCTGGACAAGCCCCAAATTCTACAGTTGCACATACAATGTCTAAAGGCTTAGATGGCTCTACGCTTCCAGCTTTATTGCCGGAAACACAGACCTCTCTCTTGGGCTGATCCTGCCCCGTGTGCAGCTTTCCTTGGCAGAGATCTCACTGCTGTGGCAGCTCCGCCATCTTGGGAGCTCCAAAGCAACCAGGCTTCTCTTCCATAGCTTTACTTAAGGGCTTCTAAGGGACTCCATGCAGGACATCCTCAGCAGTGACCTCTTCACGTAGGCTTCTCTGCCCCTGGATGGCACTTCCAAGTTCAGATGCCAGGCTGGGATGGACCGTGGCCGCTTGAGCCTCACTAACAGCAGCTTTGGTCTGTTGTAGCTTTGTAAGCTTTCTCCTTTCCCTCTCTTGAAGTTTAGTCTTGTCCCTAGGGCACACTTCACTTTATTCCCCTGCAGTTCAGGTTAATGGCACCAATTACTGGTGCTTGTCCTTAGCAAGTACAGCCTCTCTTGCAACACATGCCTGGACTGTAACATCAAGCTCGCCCGTGTCCTTTTCCTCCACAGTTCTTTCAGCTCTGTCTGTCTGTTTCGTTATAGACCTACGTAAAGGGATTACTAACTACCATGCCATGGAGTTAATATTAAGCTGTTTTGAAATCTTTTCCTTCAGTGAACTTAATATGTTAGTTTTTTTGCTCTATCTATCTATCTATCTATCTATCTATCTATCTATCTATCTATCTATCTTACTATCTATCTATCTATCTATGAGACAGGGTTTCTCTGTGTAGCTCTGGCTGTCCTGGAACTTTCTGCAGACCAGGCTGGTCTTGAACTCAGAGCTCTACCTGACTTTGCCTCCTGAGTGCTGGGATGAAAGACATGTGCCACCACCTCCTGGGAAGTCTGTTACTTTTAAATTTTGTCTCAGGCAAGTTTTTAGGACAAAGGCAGAAAGCAGTCACATTATTTGCCAAAATATCACTCAAGCAATCTCTCTGGCTCCGTTGCTAGCATTGTTTCCCTCTGGAGCCTTTTGAGTCTCCACAGTCTGTAAAACTCTCAGCACCGCTGTCTTCCTGCTTCCATCTCCGAGGGTTCAGTACATTTTGCTGACAGCCTTCAGCAGATTTTCTAGTCCAAAGGTGCAAAGTCTTCCACATTCTTCCAAAAATCAGTATCGTCAGGTCTGGCCCAGCTCTAGTCCACGCCCTGCACCAACTTCTCAGTTAGTTTCTCCACTGCGGTGATAAAACATCATGGTCCAAGCAGCTCACAGAAGGATGGACTTATGTGGGGCTGGTAATTCCAGAGGGTTTAAGAGTCTACCATGGGACGGGCTGTGGTGGTGCACACCTTTAATCTCAGCACTTGGGAGGCAGGTGGATCTCTGTGAGTTTGAGGCCAGCCTGGTCTACAGAATGAGTCCCAGGACAGCCAGAGCTATTACACAAGAAACTCTGTCTCAAAGAACCAAGCCAAATAAAACCAAACCAAAACCAAAACCAAAACCAAAACCTAAACAGAAAGAAAACCCCTCAAAACAAGAGTTCATCATGACAGCAAGTCTTGGGAATTGTGGCAGGAACAGAGATGAGAACTCACACCTTGAACTACAAGTAGGAGGCAGAGAGTGGAAACTGGGAATGGCGAGTGGTTTTGAGACCTCAAAGCCCACCCCAGTGACATACTTCCTCCCAAAGGCCACCCCTCCTAAACCTACGCAAATAGTGCCGCCAACTGTGTACACCTGAACCCGTGGGGGACATTCTCCCTCACCCCACCACAGAATCCTTATGAGTATGAGATCTCATGTCTGCCCGTTGAAATCTAACCCTAGCATATGCTAAATGGAGGGCTGAGATTTGTGGCCATGGATCCTAGTTCAGAACCCAGCAGCCACACCTGTCCGATTCCTTTAAGGGATTAGATTGTTGGCGACGTCAGGGGTGGTGTTCAGGAGGCAAGAGGAGTGGCTGTGGTGAGCCATCTCAGATGGTGGAGCTGGATGAGGTGCTGGATCTGATGGTTCAGTTTAACGGCAAGGTTTGTGGAGTACTTGAGGTGGCGATGAGATGCCTGGGGGAGCCCAGAAGGCCAGTGACCCGGCTGAGGGAATCTTGGAATCTGGGCTTTGAGAGTGAGCTATAGCCACAGACTAGAATTTTAAACATGTATAGACTCAGCCTGAATAGCCAGTGGCTTCCTGTGCTCTGGAGAGGAGATCCTAGTATTTGAGGAAACTGTGGAGCCCTGCAGGAACTTCCCAGGTCCTTTGCTCGCTAGTGAAGTTGATGTCTACGCTTCCTCTTCTTCAGTAAGGACATTTACTTGCTATGTGTCCCAGTCAAATCCTTCTCCGGGGGAGGCATTGCTCTCGTTGCTCCTGCTTTCATGTCCTTATCCCTTCTTCAGACCCTCTTTTAGTGTATTCTTATCTAGAACGAACACAGGATTTTGCGTTAGAGACAGCTGGGCAGCAATGCTGGCTTAGAATAGCTGTGTGACCAGAGACAAGTTACTTATTCTCTGAAACTTTTTATCCCCACTTATAAAAGGAAATAATAAAAGTACCTGACTCATAAACTGGATCTGAGGGCTAATGAAATACTGCAGCCGAAGTACCTGCCGTCGAGGAAATGCTAAATAAGGTAAGTGGGAGTAGTAAGAGTCGTGTAGACGGAAGGAAATAATCGATGTGAGCAGAAAGTGTGCTATATGGGGTTAAAATTTCTGTTCTGAAGTGTGGGTGTGAGAGTCAAAATGAGCCGGTGTCTGAGGTACCTCTGCCATCACACTTGATCCTGTTCCTGCTCCCTGTGTCATTCTCCCTGCTGAATCTCCCCCAGAGCTCTGACTGCGTCCTGTCCCCATCTGTGATCTCTAGAGGACCTCACTGTCTTGACTGGAAGACCATCTACCCATCTTTCCATTTTACAGCAGAAACTCAGGCCGGAACGAGCCCTGTCCCCTTGCCCCCTGGCTATCGAGTGCCCCTGAAATGCCCTCTGCCATCCCCACATGGGCAGCAGCCTCCCAGTGCAGCCCGTTGGCCCCATCCGATGTTGTTTATGTAATCCTTCCCTGAAGTAACAAGGTGTTTACTGTTGCGCAAACACATTTTGGTTTAACGGCTGACAGTAAAACTGTCTGATAAAGTTTGATTTAGCGAAAGAAAGCAAAATAAATCTGGGGACACAGAGAGCGGCGGGGAAGAGGGGCAGCTGGGTCTTTATACAAGGGGCAGGAGAACCTTGGCCAGGAACTGATCTATATTAGCTTGGCTTTCTTTCTACCCCTCTTCTAAAAGTGCCCCAATAGTCCCTCTTTCGAGAAGTTCACTGACATCCCGATCAATCATGAGCTCGGGATCCCTGGAATTCCCTTGCTGTGGTACAGACTGGCTCTCTCCCTCCTCTGCTCTTGTGAATGGCTCTGTCTTCCACCATCCTGTGCGGTTTGCTGCTCGCTGCAAAGCCTCCCCTAACTGCTCTGGCACAGACAAAGGTAGCAGTGTGGCATGGAAGATCCCAGAGCTAGCAGCCCTGGGAAATGGTTCCAGCTCTGTCATGTATGCCTAGGGAGGGCCTAGGGCAAGTCACCTTCTTTTTAGAGATGCCAGTTCCCTTTGCTGCGCAGAGCAGTGAAGGTAATAAAACCTGCAGCCGAACCTGTTTCTTAATTAGTCCCTTGCTACATTTGGGACACCCCTGCCTTGCCAACCCTGAAGTATCTATCACGGGACATGCTGGTTGTTTTTCTTGAAGTGTTCAGCTTGTTAAGTAAAGAAGGGCAAACATTTGCTCTTGCCTGGGTCTTCGATGTTTCAGGTCAGTTAATGGGTCTTTTCTCTTCTGCTTTAAATCTCATTAGTAAATGAGAGAATCCAGGAGTCTCCAAAGCTTATGAAGAGTTCCATGACTTCTAAATAACCAGAAAAAACATTTAAGTTAAGAAAATAAATTTACAGCCGCTGGACTGGGTGCCGATGACACCAAGTGCAGGCTGGAATGTGGTGGCATAAAAGTCTTGCACATTGCTTCAGGGAGCATCCTAGTGAGTAGAGAAAGAAGGGATCATGGGATTAGGATTGTACCTGTGAGACGGTTTCCACCCCGCATGAGCCTGGGAAGGGATGTGGCCTGGCTTGGGCAGCAGAGGCTCATGCTGGTGTTGACTCAAGGGCGGGAACACCCGAGTGCCATCCTGGAAGATGTGGCTGCCTACCATGCTTGCAACAGTTGGAGGCAAAAGATTGTATAGAACTGTGGCACTAGGTCTGGATCTTTGCAACAGTGCTCAGACTCAAAGGGAAGAAAAATAAGGAGATATACCACGTGGCATTGTTTATATCAATTAAAAATTCTATTTTTTCAAAACCACATACAAAAAGGATGCATGACAAATCTATTGGATAGCCGTGGATGGAGGATGGGGCTGAGGTGTGAGGATCGAAGGGAAAATTTCAAAGCTCCATCTGACTTAGGAGCCTTTTTCACTTCGTCCTTCCCCATGACCCCACCCTCACTATCCCTCTTCCTTGAGCTTGACCGTGCCTGATTGTACGAGTAACTGGGAAGCGTGGGGACACAGAGAGCTTGAGGGGACCACACCCTATTAGTCATGGCATCTGGATGCTGCTCAGCAAAAGTCTCTTGAATGAACTGAAGAAATGCTTGTTCTTCCATCTCCAGCAAATGTCTCTATCTCCCTGATCTTGGATTCCTATAGCTGTCAAGACAGAGATAATAATTGCAATTCTTTTCCAGGGTCATTGAGGATGAGCTGGTACCACAAGCGTCTGGTTCGGTAGAAAAAGGACAAAAAAGAAGGCAGTAGCTCAAGTCCCAGCCAGTGCTGCTTGTGTTAGCTGCAGTCTTTGAATAGTGTACCAGTTACTTCATGTCGAATTTACATCTGTAAAAGAATACCCATGCTAACGGTGTAGCGCTGAGGGTTAATGACAGCACCAATAGAGTACTTGCTATCTAATAGTGGATGTTCAGAAAGCACGAGATCTCTATCTCCATTCCCTAATTCATTTGATGAACACTTGGTGAGTACTATTGCGATCTGAATGTCTTGGCTCCCCCTCCCCAGACTCAGACAGTGGAATCCTAACCCCCTAAGGCCATGCTGTGAGGAGGGAGGTGATGACATCATAAAGTGGTTCCTTCACACCTCCATTGAAGCTCACCTAGAAGAGGCCCCAGGGAACCACTATGTGTCTTTTGTTATGTTAAGACACAGATAAAATGTGCCCTCTAGGAAGCAGAGGGTGGACCCATACCAGACACCAAATTGGCAGGTGCCTTGACCTTGAACTTTCCGGTACACAAAGACTGTGAGAAATAAATCAGAGTGGCATCTAAGCCACCAAGCTAGGGAACTTTGTTCTAGAAACGAGGGTTAGTATTGTGCCGACAGAGGAAGAGGACAGAAGATCCATGGCTTTCTGCTGTGGAAGAGGAGCCAGGTAGGTGTGTTAGTTATTTATGGCTGTCAAACAATTTGCTCCTGAATTCAGCAGTCAACACAGCAACCTGATCATCCCAGCGTTCCTATGGGTCAGGATTCAGGCACAGATTTGAGAAGGCAGCTACCGAGGTGTGGTCTGGGGCTGTATTCATGGTATGGTTTGGACTGGAAAAGGAGATGAAGACCACCCCATTGGCATCTCCTCTTTGCCTTGGGGGCCTGTTGTGCTTCAGTTCCTCGTGTGGCAGCTGGCTCCCTTCGGAGCCAGAACACATGCCCGGTCCTGGTGACACGATGTTAGAAAGGGACATCATCCCTGCTTCATTTTATTCGCTAGAAATGAGTCACTAAATCCAGTCCTGGCCAAGGGGGAAGAGATGACACACAGACACGGGGGAGTCAGCCAGGCGGTCAGATGGATCAAGTCTGTCCTCGTAGGGGTTCTCATTTTCAGGTGCAGTAAAGTTGCCTAGGACTGGAGGCAGCTGAGGAATTCGTTATTGCACACAGAGGAGCCACTGGGCTTCATGTTGGGAGCAACATCCATCTGTGCTTTCTATAAGGACGACACATTGAGTAACCAGGAACTATTTATTTATCCATATAGCAACGTGGGCCGAGCCATCCTGGCTAATTAGGCCCTCCGGCTGCTCATGCTTGGGCTGTTTCAACTTTCAGGGAAAAGGCATTTATTTAAGTGGATGTGTGTGTGTGTGTGTATTAGTCCATGTAAAGCCTGTGTGTGCGTGTGTGCGTGTGTGTGTACGTGTATGCATTTGCGTGCGTGCGTGTGTGTGTGTGTGTGTGTGTGTGTGTGTGTACGTGTGTATGTTTCTATCTTCTCTGCCTCTTGGGTCCTGCCCCTCCCTGGGCCTACAGACCCCTGGCTTCACCTTTCCTCTGTCCCCCATGCCCTTTGTCAGGAGGTCATGTGTGAGGAAACAAGCCCCACATGGTTTTAATCATTTTGCTCTAAAAGCTGGGCTGCTCTCCGCTTTGATCTGGGTTGAGCTGCTGGAGGAAGGGCCGGGGCCAGGCTGGCCTGTCCGTGGAGCCCTCTGCCCATGGCTCCCACATCAGACCGCAGCCATAAAATGGAGCACAGCTCATTAATTCTCCCTCTTAACCAGGGCACCTGACAAGAAGTGACTTTGAAAACCCGGAGGACGGATGGGTGGGCGGGTGGGCGGCTCTTGGTCTCGGGGAGAAACATCTGTTTCCAGGTCCCTGGCTGTTAAATTGACATCTTTTTATTTGAAAAATTTCTTTTATTTCCCAACTTCCTGCAGTTGGCAAGGTTTCTAGTGCCAGGGGATGGACTGTATGGTTTTGTAGGTGATGTGGACTGAGAGGTCTGACTGGCCAGCTGAACAGACCTCCAGCTGCCACAGTGGGCAGCTCGGCCCTCTGTCAATTATTAAACCTGTGTTAGTGCAGAGAACATCAAACTCCATAAAAAAGCAAAAATGGCCCTGAAACTGAAAACCTTGTGAATATCCTTGAGCCTCCATATGAGAAATATTAGTGCCACAGAGTTAAAAAAAATCATCTTGAGCCTAGTATGTTTCATCAAGTCTTCTCTCTCTGGGCTTAGCAATCAAATTTCCTTAATAAGAACAACTCAAACCCCCGTGGGCTGCAGCCTTCATCCTGCGTTTTGAGATAGCTTTTGGCAACCAAAGACCCAGAATTGACCTTTGACCTTGAACTGTCAAAGGTCACCAGCAGAGGCTGAGCTGGCTATCCTTTCATCCCGAAAAGGATGAGAGCCTGGGACTCTTAGAATAGGTGTCTGGAAGTGATGGGTGGAAGATCCTATTTATTTCTTCTTTGTCTTAGGAGTCTTTGAATTATTATTATTATTTTTTTTTTACCATGACCATGTAGGCTACTGTCAACAGGACACAGCAGACAGCCATGGCCATCAGTCAACCCTTGAGAAGTAAGGGCATGAATGCGTTTCTCAAGGATTACTGATGGAGGAGGGTCGCCTCATCACTACAGATGCTCCTTCAACAGATTACCAAGAAGTAACTGCATTTGCCGTATGCCTGTATGTGTTTGAGTGTGTGTGCGTTCATGCGTGTGTGTACCATACTAGGAGACGTGTGACTCGTGGTGCGCCCGTGTGGAGGTGTTGATGACATAGTGTGTTTCTGAAGCCTGTGGCCGGTGGCACGAGTGAACGTCTGTAGGAGATACCTCTGTCGGGGTGTGATTTGTGTGTTGAGGTACGCGAAGAACCGCCGCATGGGGCAGTGGTCTGCATTTGTGGACAGCGTGGGCTCCTCAAAGTGACACCATTAGTGGTTTACTCAGTGATTCATCTCAGTGCAAGAGCTCCTGTATTCTCATCCTACCCCCGGGAGCTCTCAGTGAGACTGCAGCTTGCCCAGTGGCTTTGCATGGTCCCTCTCTTTCCAGCCTCGTCCAGCTTCTCAACTTTGTGCATGTCAGTCTCTCCCACTCCCCAGTTTTAAAAAAGATTTTGTACTTTACTTTGTGTGTATGAATGTTCTGCCTGCTTGCGTGCCTGTGTACCATGTACATGTCTGTTGAGAGCCCTGGCAATGGGGTTCGAGATGGTTGTGACCTCCCACGTGGGTGCTGGGAATCGAACCTAGGTCCTCTGCCAGAGCACCGAGTGCTTTTAACCTCTGAGCCATTTCTCCAGCTCCATTTCAGTTTTCTTCTATCTTAAAAACATGAGGAGAGTAGTACCAAGTAAGAAATTCCATGAAATCATTTATGGAAAGCAACTTGAAACAATCTGGCAGAGTCAGTCTTTGGTTCCCCCAGCAACTCCTTTCATCAAGTCCACTACGCTCAAGTCTTTTCTCAGATCCCTAATGGGAAGCTTGGTTAGGGTTACTATCACTGTGCTGAAACACCGTGACCAAAGGCACCATGGGGAGGAAAGGGTTTATTTGATTATACTTCCCCATTGTCGTCCATCATGGACGGAAGTGGAAAGGAACTGGAATGACAGAAAGCTGGAGACAGGAGCTGATACAGAGGCCTTGGAGGAGTGCTGCTTACTGCCTTGCTCAACCTGCTTTCTTATAGAACCCAGGACCGCTAGCCCAGAGGCAGCCAGCCCCTTCTCCCCCATCCATCACCAGTTTAAAAAAACGACCTACAGGCTTGCCCATAGCCTGATCTTATAAAAGCATTTTCTTAATTGAGGCTCCTTCCTCTCAGATGACTTGTAGCTTGTGTCAAGTTGATATAAAACCAGCCAGCACACCCGGTTATTCCATGATATCATCTATTCTCCCTTCATCACAGGGTCAGTTCTCAGAGAAGCAGTTAGAATCAGTTCCCAGTCCCTTGGTCAGTGTTGCTGTAAACTACCTTTCCAGACCATACCACTTGCCCAGGCAGGTATAACCCAGACAGTGTGACCCTGAGGAGGGGGTCACTTGGCACCTCAACACTTCATTTCTCAGCTTCTTGGGGTGGAGAACCTGAGTGGGTGAGTGGAAGTGGAAAGGGTGTTACCTAAACTAGCCCAGGTAGTTGCTTCCTCCTCTCTGTCTCCTTCCCTCTCTTCACTGGGCTCGGGGTGAGGAGGGAAGCCCAGACGCAAGGATGTGTCTGGTACTAGCTTCTTATGAGTTTGGGGCCAAGCAAACAAGAGAATCAACATCCTGGTCACTCTGGCTCTTCTGTTGCGATGTGAATATATTAAAAGGCGCATTCCAGCTGTGCAAATCACCAGGCCATTGAAATAAAAATTTTTAAAAAAGCTTTAACCATTAAAGATTTAACTAGCCAATAAATCCAAGTATGTGGGGGGTTGCTACCAAATGTTTATTGCATTGCTCTTGCTTTTTAACTTAGCAGCAAATGCCATGCTTACACTTCCATGGGAAAGGCCTTCCTTTACAGTTGAAACTGACGTTGTTCTAACCAATCCCAAGTGAGAAGTCACTGTCTCCAGAAGGATTCTCTCACTTTCCTCTCAAATCATCTTGGAAGTTACAATTAGTTTTATAAATTTATTTGATTGCTGGGCAAAAGGCCTATAAGATCCTCTTGTTACCACAGTTGAAACATGACAGACTAAAGCGGTGGTTCTCAACCTTCTTAATTCCATGGTCCTTCAATACAGTTCTTCATGTTGTGGTGATCCCCAACCATAAAATTATTTTCATTGCTACTTTCTAACTGTGATTTTTGGTACTGTTATGAACTATAATGTAAATATCTGTGTTTTATGATGGTCTTAGGTGACCCCTGTGAAAGGGTTACTCAATGCCCCCCAAAGAGGTCCTGACCCATAGGTGGAGAAACACTGGGCTAAAGTAATCCTAAAGTCAACTTCCAACATGAGCATCTTGGTACTGACTTTCCTGGATTCAAATTTTATAAAGGGATCTAGCTTTGTTGAAGAAAAATCTCAATATCTTTTCTCTTAGCATCTTTTGAGTGAGTTGGGTAATCATGGTCTTGGACCTGGCAATTATAAAGAGCAATAGAGAAAAATTGTTATTGCTATCATCATTATTATTACTGTTGCTTTTACACTGACGGCAAGCACACCATCTGCTCACTAGTGAAATATGGCTTTTAATTTGGACAGATATGAAAGTACAGAACTTAAACAATCATAGGCCCCTCCGACTTTAAAAAATGAAGAGAAGCTAGATAAATCTTGGCCGTCAAAACAAAAGGCAAACAGAAAGCAGAGAAAGAGCTGACGCACTTGCTGAGTTATACCAGCCAGCGCCAGGACAGAGCCATGTACCAGATGTGTGACCTTTCCTGCCCACTGACAGCTCTCCAAACCACTCCAGCAGTAAAAAGTCCTGAAACTCTGGTTTAGACGTCCTCTCTCTCTCTCTCTCTCTCTCTCTCTCTCTCTCTCTCTCTCTCTCTCTCTCTCTTTCTCTCTCTCTCTCTGTCTCTCTCTCTGTCTCTCTCTGCCCTTGAGGACTGCAGAGTAGACATGCTGGGCTTCCTATCTCTCCTATCTCTTAGAACAAACCAGTAAGCTACTGTCATGAGTCTTTCTTTGCCCCGCAAGCTAGCTCCCAAGTAACCACATGGAGACTTACTATTAATTATGAAAGCTTGGCCAATAGTTTAGGCTTGTTTCTCACTAGACCTTATAACTTAAATTAACCCTTTTCTATCAATTTATGTGCTGTCACCTGGCTCATGGCTGTTACCTCATCTCCTACCTGTTTTATTTCTTCCACATCTCCTTGCAACTCTGCCCTTTTTCCCCCAGCATTCTCTCTGCCCTGAAAATCTGTAGTAGTATCAAAGCGTTCCACAATAGCCTGGAATGGAGTATACAAAGGTTTATTTATTTGGGGATAAACTCACAATAAGGGTAGCGATCTGCAGTCCTCTGCGTGCGCTGGGAACTGGACCCGAGTCCAGCAGAAAAGAAAAGGGTGGCAAATGCTTTTTGACTGCACTTATTTTACACTAGACCACGCCCAAAGTGGACCGGGATCTTAAAGGTTATTGGCTGAAGGAGTTCCCACAGCAAAATCCTGCCTAATTATTGGCCATTTAGCTTTTTATTAAGCCAAGCACAGGGACGTATCATCACACAGCGTAAAGGAATATCCCACAACAAATCATGTTGTGGGAAATAGTCTCTAAATTCTGCCTCTGCTTTGGCTTGACTCTGTCCCAGAGTAGAGCTTCATAGTGGGGCAGGCACAGAGAGCTGAAACTGCTGGGGACACATGGGATGACGGCTGATCCCATACTTTCTCGGCTTTGCCAAAGAAAGGTTATTCTATCTGCCTTCATGACCTTGATCTTCAATCCGGGCCATTCCATTGAGAAGGAAGCACACCTCCCAGGAACCGGAAGTGATTGCCCCTGCAGATCCCTAGCTCTGTCTTTGGACTAAATACTGCCAAATTTTAAAGCTTCTTTAAAGAACTGTGAGGTGGAGGCAAGGTAGAAATTCTTTTTAAGCCAGACTGGAACAGCAGGGGCACTCTAGCTAGTTTGTTGGGGGATATCCTTAGCCCTCTGCAATTCTCAAATCTCAGTCAACTGAACTGCGAAGAGAGAAAAAGCAAGAGCAAGCGACCTCTCAACTGGTATTAGAAAGATCTGCTTCCTGGGGATGTGCCATTTTGGAAGCAAAGATTCCACCTGGATCCCTCTTACCTGTGCAACTGCGCATCGTAGGCAGCCCTAGTTCTCGGGAGTGTATGAGTTTAGCGTTTGAGGCTTTCTCCTTCAGGTGCCTCCTCTTCCCGAAGGACTGCAGAGACTCAGAAGGGTTCATTCCATCCTCTCATTTATTCATTAATATATTAGCTCATTCATCTGTCCATTTACTCACTTAACAGATCCTACTCTAGATGTTCTATGTATCTCTCTGCCGGGCCTTCAGGTCAAAGCCCAATGCCTAAGTAGATAGATGACAATCAGAGCCCTCTAGGGAGAAGAAAGAGACCATTGACTCCACCCTAGGAGTTGCTGGGTGGAACCCTTCTCCATTCAGATGTCCAAAACCCAGAAATGTCTTGCATGCATTGGTGACTGGGTCAGTCCTGATTCTCGTCTTTTACAGTTGAGGTCTCCGCGGCGACCTTTAAGCTCACCCAGCTGTCCGGAATTTGTAGCTCCATGGTTTCCTCCACATTCAGGTCATGCTTCCAGAGAAGGCACACGAGGTGGATGTGGTGTTCTGGGAGGGTCCCTAACCTCTGCTCTAACCAGGGCTGTTCTCATTCTCCCAACTGTGGTGTCAGGACCCAATCCCTTCTCTATTCTCCCCTCCCAACCTGTTCCACTATACCCCTTCCTCCAGCACGCTCAGTCTCTCCTCACCGCGACTTTAGAGGCAGGTCCCCACCTTGGCACCTTTCTTTTGGCTTCATGACTGCAACCTTGAAGGCAGGGCAAGGGGTAGAGCCATTCTTCCCGCCTAAGGTGCTTCTTGTTCCCGCAGCGAAATGGCTTCAAAAGCATTTCCTCGCCTCTTGTTTTTCCTTTAGAAACTAGCCATTTTTAAAAAGGCTAAAATGGGCTCATGGACTTTAAGAGGTTTATTAGTTTCAAAAGCTACACTCCTGTTTGGAAGGAGGGGAAACAGTTGCCTTCTTTTTGGATTACGTCAATCCACAGGCGTCTGTAATTTACATTAAAAAAAGCCCAAAATGTTCAGAAATAATGTTCAAGCTGCTTGAAAAAAACAGATGAAATAAAAACCAATGGGAAATGCGTATTATACAAAAACCAGACCTGTGAGCCTGAGGCAAGACGCATCGATGACCAGGGGAGCTGATTAATGAGGCAAGCCAAAAGAAGCCCAGGTGAGCCGAGATGCCCGCTTTCCTCACAGTCCTGGACGCCTGGGCGCTGGCATTTCATTTCCCATGCACAACTTCACGGATGGTTTTCATTCAGAAATTTGGGGACCCCTGTTGTTTCTGCTCTAGGAGAAAGGACTCCTGGGTCTCTGGAGTTGGCAGATGCGGGAATGGGGGAGGGAAGG
Source organism: Arvicola amphibius (assembly GCF_903992535.2). Lineage (NCBI taxonomy): Eukaryota > Metazoa > Chordata > Mammalia > Rodentia > Cricetidae > Arvicola > Arvicola amphibius. Next base: position 118,856,551 of record NC_052048.2, read on the forward strand.
AACAAGGGGTCTTGCAGATGGGGACCCCACTGTGTCCCAGTCTAGGTTTCTCTTGCCCCAAGTCATTATTTTCTTATATATCGTTGTCTTATTTAGTCCTTTCTTTGATTTCTCCCTTTTCATCTTTCTCTGAGGAAAAAAAAAGGAGAGGAAAGTCAGATTGCAAGTCATGGCAAGGTGTATTCATTTTATTTCTGATAATCTTCTAAGAGAATCATTTTATTAAAGTAGAGAAAACTGACTCTCAGTTACAAATCATACATCTGTCTACAAACACAACTGTTTCTACACGTACTTTTTTCTATACATTATGTCTCTCAACACTGTGTAATTTGATGCAGTTTTGGCAAATATTGTAAGACTGTGTTACAACACAAGTTTGATGACATTGGACTTTAGGGATTCGAAGAGACTAGAACTGATGTGATCTACGCCACCCACTTTGACAAGGGCAGCCGGGCAGACAAGCTGGCGATAACAAGGTGGTGTGGTCTGTTAGCAGGAGCACCAGTGCTGTGGTTGGAGGGCGATGCCCCTCCTACGTCTCAGGCATTTGATGTCAGTTGGTGACTGTTTGGAGAGGATTAGGGTGTGTCACCTTGTTGAGGAAGTATGTCACTGGGGGCGGACTTAGAGATTTCCAAGACTGGTACCACTTCACGGTAGCTCTCTCTGCCTCCTCTTCGCGGTGAGAGATGTGAGCGCTCAGCTGTTTCTGCCACCGAACTTTTGTTCTGCCGTCATGGAGTCTAACCCTCTGAACCATAAGCCCAATTAGGCTCTGTCTTATGTACATTGCCTTGGTCATGGTGGTTTATCACAGCAATAGAAAAGTAACCAAGACAGCCAGTGATGGTGGCGCATGCCTTTAATCCTAGCACTTGGGAGGCAGAGGCAGGCGGATCTCTGAGTTCGAGGCCAGCTTGATCACAGAGTGAGTTCCAGGAAAGCCAGGGTGACACAGTGAAACCCTGTCTCGGAGAAAAAAAAAGTAACTAAGACAATCAAGTATGGCAGGAGTATCTGCCAGAGTGGAGAGATGGGCCAAAGGACTTGGATGGGTCTCAAGAGAGATGGATACCTGAGGAGTATGGTTTGGTCAGGTGACGTGGCTCTGGAGGGGATACCAGGTGATATAGAGAGCCTGTGCCAGACTCAGAGGTAGAGCATTATAAAAGCAAGCTGTGTTAAGGTGACTGGCAAGACTAGTGGGTGGTGGGCCTACAGGGGTAGGTGGAAACCCAGTCAGATGGACATTTTCCTGACAGTCTAGACTTTGTTTTGTGGGTGATGGGAAGGGGCACACATCTCTGAGTTACTTTTGTACAACGATAGAAGTGGATTCAGGAACTCTATCCAGTTCTCCTGTTTATTTATTTTAGATGGTGAAGATGAGAATTGGAGGGGTAGATATGACTAGTCCTTCACTCTCTTGTTACTAGCTGTATTGCTTTGTTCTTATTACTATACTAAAATCACCGAAGCTGGTAACTTTATTAAAAATGTAAGTCTGAGGAGAGGGCTCAGTGCTTAAGAACACTGGCTGCTTTTCCAGGGACCTGCGTTTGAGTCTCAGCACCAGAAGTCTACAACTGCAGTTCTAGGGGATCTGACGTTCTCTTTTGGCCTCCAAGGGCACCGCAAACAGGTACGTGGCTGTACATACAGGCAAAACATTTATACATATAAAATAGAATTTAAAAAGTAAGAAAATAAACATATTTGTCTCAGAGATTTAATGATTTGAGGGCCTATGCCTGGTGATGTCCTTGCTGGCAGAGTCACGAGGTACAGAACATCAGTAAGACAGGGAGTACATGTGCGTGTCCCTTCTGGTCTCTTCTGCTTTCAAGTCACTGGTATTCCATCATGAGGCTGAATCTTGATGACCTCATTCATTCTAGTCACCGTCTAAAGGCTGTGCTCTAAACACCCAGTGGCATTCAAATGCCACTCTCTTAAGATCTTGCAGCGGAGATTCAGTTTCAACACGTGAAGCCTTCGGAGGTCCCAGTGAAACTACAGCCAAACCATAGCATGAGCGAATGGCCGAGAGCAAGAGATTCCTACATGACTGCTATGAATTGTGTGCCTTAGCTCACGGCTCACAACAGCCCTCTGGGGAGAGGCTTGGGAGTGTCTCCATGTGACAGAGAGAGAAACTGAGGCCCAGAAAGATGAGGTCACCTGCTTAAGATACTAGTTTGCAGAGGTCAGAGCCAGTATTTGAGCTAGAGCTGTGTGGCCCCATCATCTTAGCTGGCTCTTCTACAGATGCATCCTTACGATGCTGTAGGGAATGTTGGGACTTAAAGAAACCTAGGCTCTGGAGTCCAGCCTGTGCTGGTAAACCAGATGCATCATGATGCCTACCGGATATCTGCTTTCTCTTTCTTTCTCCATCCTCCCTCCCTCCTCCCTCCCTCCCTCCTCCCTCCCTCCCTCCCTCCCTCCCTCCCTCCTTTTCTCCCTCCCTCCTTCCTTCCTTCCTTCCTTCCTTCCTTCCTTTCTTCTTTTTTTTTTTTTTTTTTGAGACAGGGTTTCCCTGTAGTTTCTAGAGCCTGTCCTGGAACTAGCTCTTGTAGACCAGGCTGGCCTCGAACTCAGAGATCCTCCTGCCTCTGCCTCCTGAGTGCTGGAATTAAAGGCGTGTGCCACCACGGCCAGGCTTCCTTTCTTCTTTTTAAGAAAGGATTTCACTGTGTAGCCCTAGCTGTAGTGGAAGTCACTCTATATAGACCAAGCTGGTCTCACACTCACAGAGATCTGCCTGTCTCTGCTTCCCAAGATTAAAGGGGTACACAACCACTGCCTGGTGTTCTGCTTTCTTAAAAGGTGGACAAAAACCTCATCTCACTTGTTCTGTTTCTTTCCTGTGCATGCGTGTGTATGTGTGTGTGTAGGTCAGAGGCCAACCTTGGATGTCATTCCTTAGGCACCAAGCCAACCACTGTGTTTTTTGAAACGAGGTCTTTCATGGGAACCTGGGACTCAGCATTAGGGGTTAGGCTAGGCTGGCCAGTCAGGGAACCCTTGGGATCATTCTGTCTCCATTTCACTGGTGCTGGGGTTACAGGTATGAGAAGCCACACCTGGGTTTTTACTTTGGCACAAGAACTGAATTTAGGTCCTTACACTTGGGAATCTGTGTGGCAAACAGTGTAATACTGAGTCCTCTCCTGCTCTGCTTTTCTTAACTGGCTCCTCTGACTGAATAATCTTGCCATAGCTGTTACCTCTAAATATGGTTCTACATGTTTTTGAGGGCAGATAATCTCAGCACTTGGAAGGCAGAGGCAGAGGAACTTTGTGAGATCAAGGCCAGCCTGGTTTACAAAGTGAGTTCCAGGACAGTCAGAGCTTGTCGGCAGAGGCCACTAGTTCGTTTTTTGGACGCCCTGACTCAAAATAACCACACAGAAATCTGTATTATTTGTAATACTATTTGACCAATTGCTTAAGCGTATTGCTAGCTCTTATGTCCTAAACTAACCCATCTCTATAAATCTGTGCATTACCATGAGGTCTTGGCCTTCCTGACAAAGTTTCAGCAGACTCCAGCAGAGGTGTCTGTCTTCAGCGGCGGCTACATGGCTTCTTACTGACTCTGCCTTCTTTTTCCCAGCATTCAGTTTAGGTTTCCTGCTTGGCTTTACTCTGTTAAGCCATTAGCCAGAAGCAGTTTTATTCATTAACCAATAAAAGCAACACATATATAAAAGGACCTCCATGCCAAGAGCTGTTACACAGATAAACCCTGTCTCAAAAAACAAAACAAACAAAACAGAAAGCAACAACAAAGAAAGAAAGCAAGTTCTGAGCAATGGGTTAAACCGCTTATTTGGTGACTCTCCCTTATCAGGTCAAAGTCTCAGGTTTAGGTGTGGGGGCTGTCCTCGCCCAGTCTGTCTGTGAGCTGGCCTGTTTCTCTTGAGGCCAGTGGCTCTCCACAATCACCTTTTATGCTTGTCCTCAGTTGGGTCAGCTGTCCTCTCTGGGCTTGTCACCTTCAGGTTCTTTGAATACTCCCAGCTGCCAGGACTGGTGTCACCTCAACCACTTGTCTCCCCACCCCCCACCCCCCGCCCCGTTAATGACCACCTAACTTGGGCCCATCTCAGCCAATTTCTCCAATGGGGGTGGCTGGACTGGAGTGGAGGTAGGGTGTGAGGGGGTGGGAGGCTTGTTTTCAGAGGCCGAAACTAGAACTTTTTGAATTAGCTTTTATGGTTCAGAGCCTTTAATTTGAGATTTAAAAAACACCATAGTGCACCAAAACCCAAATAAACTGCAGCTAATGAAAGTCGCAGAAGGTCTAGGAGAACACTTCTTGCTGGCGCTCCTGGATGATTTATTGACAGCCGGTTGTAAAAACAATCTTATTAAAGGTCATAATGTTGGGTTAAAAAAAAAAAGCCCTTTAATTTATAGCATAATTAGGCTTCCTCCAATAGCTCTGCTGCCAGGGCTGTCACTTAGGGCTCCGAGGAAGCACTGGGTGTTTTTCATTATATCACAGAGAGGGAGCTCGGTGCTGCTGGAGGCCCACTGACTTGCTCTTTATGGCCCTTTTATTGCTGCTAAAATAGTCAAAATAGGGGGTTGATTAGAGCTGACTGATGCCTACTGATTAGGGGGACATCTCTGGGGGAGGGAGAAGGTGTGGGAAGGGGCTCCAGACCTCAGGACGTGCCTCCAACAGGAAGAGACAGGCTGTGAAAGGTGTCGGGGAAGTGTGACTGGGCTTCCCTTCTCCTCTCCAGGTCCTTAGGGATTGAAGGCTGACCCCAGGCCTGAGAGGCTGGGGTGATAAAGGCCTGTGGAAAGTGCTAATGCCTCAAGGAAGAGGACAATCCCAGCACCGGATGTGCATGAGAATACGAACCTTAAAAATGCTAATGGGACCTGGAGGTGGGTTGCAGATTAAAGCCTGGTGTGTGTGTGTGTGTGTGTGTGTGTGTGTGTGTGTGTGTGTGCATCACTCAAAACCAGAAGATTTACCTAGTCTAGATATTGTAGTAGGCAAGTCTTGAAGTAGGGAAGAGGGGAGCCAGAATTTAGTCTTCTGGGGTGGGACTGGAGGAAGTGGCTTGTCACAGTCATTGCTCCAAGCTGACCTTGGAGTCTGAGCCTATGTGTGGTGTTAGAATGTCCTGTGGACGTGACAGACATCACAAGTGTCTGGGCACCTGCTCCAGGGCTGAACGTGTTGTGCAGTAAGATGCCTTGGGGGGAGGGCGGCTGGCACAGGATCAGGAACACTGATAAAGGCTGAGCTTGACCAGCTGCTGTGATCGGGAAAGGAGTGGGCTGGGCTGCCATTCTGGCCCCGGCCTATCACACTGTGGCAGTTTAGTAGCCCAAGTCCCTAATGACTTCTGTCAGTTCCGCAAATGTTGGGGCTTGGAGTGAGTACCCCAGGGTTTATCTGGGATCCCACTTTTTCCACCCCTTGTCCTCCTCCTTCCCTTCTCAGGGGGCTTCTTTGCTGCTGGAGTTTATCTATAGCCTCCAAGAAGCTGCTGAGTGCATTTCAGCCTCTGGGCATTTGTGAGGCCTTCCAGAACTGAGGGAGTCAAAGCTGAGAGACAACCTAGTCCTGTTGGGCCCTCCCTCACCAGTGGGCACACACTGTGGAGCATTAGCCATTCGGGCACCCTTTCCTTTCCATTACTCCTCCTCCTTTGGCATTCAGTATGTAAGAGTTTATTGGGAATGGAAAGAGAAGATGGGAAGGTGGAGCGAGTGAACCGGTCCTTGAGACTGCCATTCAGATCTGGTTTCTTTGTCCAAGGTCAGAGTCTTCCAGACATATGTCTGTTTGACCATCTGGGAAGATTGATGGGTGTTGCCTGTGCATAGCAAATGCCATAGCAGGCTTTCCACGAAGTCATGGGGGGTGGGGTGATATGAAGGAGCAGATAACGGATGTGGCCTGAGCATGCGCACCTGTGACTCTGTGTGTGGCAGCGTGGTAGAGGAGTGTGTGGTGAGTGTGTTGTGGTGTTGTGTTGTGTGTGCATGCAAATGTGGTGCCATCAGGACACCCTGCGAAGATGATGGGAACACGCAGCCTTCCCCAAAGGTGTGAGGGCTCAGGCAAGGGATGGCACCTGCAGTGCTGTGACAAGTGACTTGAATAACAGAGCCCTCCCTGGAGAGTTCTGTGGCCTCCACTTAGGTGTGAGAAACGGGATGATGTGTGGACTGCTGCTTCAGCTTCCTTTGGGAGGCTCTGCCCGCCGCCGAGACAAAGGACAGGAGCAGAAGGGGTTTCGGGTGGTGTTTTCTTTTCCCTGTTAGGTGTTACTCAATGAGCTTGGGGCTAAAGGGACACATTCTTGAAATGATTAAGTGCTGGTCATGTCCTGTTTATTGAGAGACTATGACAAAGCCCATTTTAATTTGCTTATGTAAACTTTGTACTTTCTTAGTTTCCTTCCATTATTTTTAATCTGAAAAAGATTGTTCAGAAAGGAAATTGACTTTTCCACAAAAACTTGTACATGGGGTGTAGGCATTCAGACCCCAAACTGAATTCGGGCTGCCTGCCTCCCCTCCAGCCCCCATCCCTGACTCCCTTGCTCTAACTGGCTGTTTCTCCTCTTGACCCTCACTGCTCTCCTTTCCTCTCTGCCCCCAGGCTTTGTGTCTAGGCCTGTTATTTGTCTTGATTTCTTTGATTGACAGCTCGTTTTGGAGTCACATTCCCAGACTGACCTCACTGGCTTCGAAGGAGCACATCTCTGGGACTTCCCCTAAGGCCTCTTGTTCTGAGTCAGGCATGGGAACCACTGCTTAGCAACCTCACATTTGGTCCTCTGCTCTGCGTGTCACGGACCTGGCACCTAGAGTCAGCCTTTGAGGCTCTGGAGGAGGCTGAATAGCAAGTGTCAAACATGCTGAGGTCTCCTTGAAAACCAAGCTCCCTTTGGACTCTTCTCTCTGTACGACTCTCCTCCTGGAGGCTGGCAGTCACTCACCATTTACGAATTAAGGATACCCCCGCTTTCTGGTGACTCCTGCAGACCAAGGGCTGTAGAGGGGTTTCTTAAGAATGTTCTACGATGCTATTTGTGTGCTCCTGCTTCTTGGCCATGGGCTCCAAAAGTCTGGCGCTTTCCGAGAGTTCTGTTACAAGCGGTACGGGTCCCAAAGGACAATTGGTTGTGGCACATTTCAAGTTACAAATTGCAAGCTGCATGTGGTAGCACACACCTGTCATCCCAGCACTCACCAGACAGGGGAGGAGCCAGCGGATTGTGAGTTCAAGGCCAGCCTGGGATGCATAATGAGCCCCTGTCTCACAACAAAGCAAAGGCAAATAAAAACAAACTGCAGATGGCAACATGCAAATTGCAGACAGCTGTTCCACACGGCTGCCAGCTGTGGGACACTGGGAGCCTCTGCCATGTTTTCTTTGACAGGCGGGTGAGTTTGGAACTGGCACTGAAGTTGGAACTAAGAGCCACGTAGGAAGTCGTTTTCGGAGCTAGAGTTGATGTCTGAGGTATCTTAGCATGTGTTCAGTGTTGGCACTGGGCTTTATTCTGATTGCTCTGGGAAGAGCCAGGCTTGGGGGCTTGGGTTGGATTGGGGTTCCATTCAGAACTAGGCTTTGTGTGTGGCTTCTGGGGGAGTCAGTGTGAAGGCGGATTCTGAATGCTGACTATCAATATTTGCTTTTGGCAAGCCCTCTGCAGCCACCTTCTTATCAAGCCAGTAGCACCCCATGAACTAGCTTGGGTGCTGCTCAGTTTAGCTATACCGACATCTTACACTCATTAATCCAGGGGCAGCGTGTTCTTCATATCAGAGATCCCTAGCCTTGTACAGGGACGGGAAGAGAGTAGACACAAACATCAATGTTGGCTGAAAGAAGGGAGAGCAGAAAAGGAACCTGGAGGATGGAGGGAGCTCCTTTTTATTAAACTTATCTACTGGGAACCCTCAACCTTGCTGGACTTTAAACACGTCCTCCCCACCCCCACTTGCTTTCTTAGGTCCACCTCCTAATTTCCTCATTTATATTGAATTCAATAAACCTATGAGAAGCAGAGTCTAGGTGCTTTGAGTGTTTGCAGCACTTGACGGTATGGTGCAGTGCTGCAACAGAAGATTAAAATACCGCACATCACAAACAGAACACACGGAGAGGCAATCACTTCAATTTCTCCCAATAGCACATTTTATTTTCAGACAAAAACTGACTTCTGTACAGTTTTATTTATTCATCCATTTATTGACAGGATCTCAAGTAGCCCAGGCTAGCTTTGAACTCACTGGGTAAGTCCAAAGATGACCTTGGATACCGGACCCTCTTGCCTCCGCCTTCCAAGTTCTGGGACTGCAGGCATGCACCACTATACCTGGATTTTGCAGTGCTGGGGATTAAGCCCAAGGGTCTCATGCATACTAGCAAGGACTCTACTGAGCCACGGTCCGGTTCGGTTGTGCTTATTTAAAGAACTAATGCAGGAGATGGCTCACTGTACGACCTTGGCATCCGAAGTAGGATCGCAAGAGTTCACATACGGGTGGATGGAAAGAACGAGCTTCACAAAGATGTCCTCTGACCTCCACACAAGTGTGGTCCATGTGCTTGCTGGCCCACATCATCATACACACACACAATAACAAATAAAAACTTTTAAAGATAATATTGTATCCTCAGTGCATCTGGAAACTGCCCTCAGCCTTTTGTTTTATGACTGACTCATTTGGTCCTCTCTCGGCACTGAAGGAAATGGATGACCAGAGAAGACACCTAATTTTTCTAACACTGTCAGTTGGTACACGGCATGAGTTTTTGACGGCAGTCACAAGGGATGTGGCTATGGGCAAAGCAAAGTCTGACTTTCAGGGGTTCATTGTGCAGTGGGGCAATGTGACATTAAACACTAAATACGGAGAAACACCTTTTAAATTTTAAAATTGTCTTAGCAAAGAACTATGAGAAAATGCTAACGAAGCATCAGGTAGATTTCCCAAGGGAGTGATTCTCAGGGATGCTGAAATCTGGGGGTGAGGAGGAAGGGGACCGCGTTCTAGGCTGGAGAAGAGCCGGTGCCACTGTCCTGAGGGCAGAAACTGCTGGATGTTTCTGAGGCATGAGAGGCTGTGTCCCTGGGCCGTAACACCTTCTAAGACGATGATGTGTAGCTAGGGCAGCATTGCATAGAGCTAGCAGGGAAGTAAAGGAGTGAGCAGTGTAATCTCTGTGAGGGGCTAATGAGCCCCTCCCCAGGACACAATGTCAACAGACCTGATCCTGAGGGGTTCTTTTAGGCAGTCACAGCTGCCCTGATTAAGACACCAATGGCTGCTCATCTCAGAGGACAGCATCCCACAGCAACAGGATGGAGGAAGGTCCTAACCGTGTCTGTTTCACCCACGGGTTCCTCTGAGTCTCTGTATGTAAAATCTGAGCCAAGAGATTCCTATTTACAGAGAGCCAGAGGAGGGAGAAAGTGCTCGGCTCTCCCTAACTGTAGCCACTAACCGGACTTGTCAATATTTGTTCCTTCTGGTTTGAAAACCTTGCCTCGGACAGAGAAGTAGAATCTGATTGGGTGTACTCACCTTACTTCCAGATCTCCGCTTCACTCTTGCCCTAGACGGCCCTCAGGATGGGGCCGTGCTTTCTTCTTTCCTGTGCTAAGGGTAATTAGAGGGGGCCCTTCGTGCTTGCTAAGGACTTCCTTGTCCCACCTTTTGTGTCCTCAGGACCAGTTCTACCTTCAGTATTGCTTTTCTGTTAGAACCAGGGCTCAGTGCAATGCCTTCTGGCTAACTCCATGCAGAGCTTGGGGAAAGACAAGCTGAGATTGATTGACAATTACAAGCAGCCCAAGAGCTTAAGCTAAGAGCTCTTAAGTGTGCACCTCCTCCCAAGAACCCGAAAGAGAAATCTGCTAGAACACTTTGGGGTTATGATAAGTTTGGCAAGATGGAAACCAGAGTGTTTGAGAGCAATGGCCTTTTGCCACTCTGATTTTGCCTTGCCACTTCTGCCATGGTGTGTGTGTGTGTGTGTGTGTGTGTGTGTGTGTGCATGCACATGTGTATACATGAGTGTGGAGAGCAGAGGCTGACTTTGGGAGTCTTCCTCATGTTTTTCCATCTGATTCGCTGAGGGAGGGTCTTGCAGATACCGACTAATGCAGTTAGTTATCTTGTCCAGAGATGCTCTCTGCCTTCTAAGTACTGGAATCACAGATGTACCAGCACATGCATCCAGCATTCCATGGGTCCAGGGGACCAGAACTCCAGTCCTCACCCTTGCAGGGCAAGTGTTTTCTCTATTACGCTATATCTCCAGTCCCCAGTAGACATTTCGTTCCTATGTGGCTTTCAGGTCCTTTTGTGTGTGGCTTGCTTCTATGAGATGCATGGCCCGAGGGCATTTCACATCGTATGTCTATTATAGTCTTATTTATCAATGTTTGGGCAGCAGAGTAGAAGGGAAGTTTGGGGTATGTAATGTTAGCTTCTTCCTTACAGCTACTGTAACTAACAGATGGCCAGAAGCTGGATGGTTAAAATGACTCACAATTCTGGAGTCCATGAGTTTGAAGCTAAAGCACTGAGAGGATCCTCTTCACAAGGTTCTAAGAGGAAATCCTCTCTGCCGCTCATCTCTAGTATCTGGTCCTTGGCCTTTGCTCATCTAACTCAGACTTACTCGTCTTTGTGTATGTTCTACTTCCTTCCAGGATACTTGTTAACAGGTTTCCGGCCCATCTGAATAATCCAGATAATCCTTTTGTTTTTGTTCTTTGCGACAGGATCCCACCATGAGACTCACCCTGTAGACCAGGCTGGCTTCCGACTCACAGAGGCCAGTCTGCTTCTGCCTCCTGAGTGCTGAGATTAAAGGTGTGAGTCATCACGCCCAGTAATACAGATGATATTAAAACCATTAATCTGAGTCTGTCTGCAAAGATTCTACCTCCAAACACGGTTAACTTCACAGGTTTGGGATTTGGAGCAGGAACCTCACATGTCAACTCGTTACAGCAACACGAGCTTGTAGGAACCATTGTTGATATCAATAAACTGTAAGTAAAAATTTGGTTCTAATCAATACCATATCAGAACAGAAAGGTTCTCCTACCAGGAGCTTACGCAATTGTAAACACAGCTCACATTTCTCCCTTTTATGTGAAATAAGATTTAATCTGAATTCCTCCAATTTTATGGCACAAATTGACAGTAATCCTATACACAGATAAAATACTTGTCTGTAAAGTCATGTGTTTATGATTGTCAACTTATCATCAAGACATAGGCAGAACGTGACTCTAGCTCACTGCACACAAAATACTGATGCCAGTGACATACTTCAAAGCTTATAAGTCATGACATCGACATATTGCTCAGTGAATATCGTCACTTCAACGATTATGCCTCCCATAGCTTATCCAAGAGAAGGGCCTTGATGGCAACTTCACCAAGAAATCCCAAGCATTTATGTGTTGTTACCAAAAAAAGATGTCATGAAACTGAAAGAAAATTTTCTGGGTGCTCAGCTGGTAAAGTCACTTGCTGCCAAGCCTGACCACCTGAATTGGAATCCCAAGACCTCTGAGGTGGAAGGAGAGAACCAGCGCCTGCCAGTTTTCCTCTGACTTACACATGTGTGCTTTGGAGCATGTGAACCCACACACAAAGTAAATACAATTTTAAAAGGCAAGAAAAAAAAACCAAAAAAAAACCCCAAGCAACAATAAAATGTTTTTGATCCAGAGTCACTCTGCAGCCCTGGCTGGCCTGGAACTCACAGAGCTCCCTGTGCCTCTGCCTCCCGAATGCTGGGATTAAAGGCGTGGGCCACCACACCCAGCACAAAGAACAGTTTTCAATCTGCCACACTGTAGGTATGCTTAGCTGTTTCTTTAGTGTGCCCATAGAAGATGGTCCCACAAAACCTTTGATGCAGGAGAAGCCAAGGGGATCCTGGAAAGTCCTACCAAGGAGTGGAGGGCAGTTGGCTCTCATATTGATCAATGCAAATCTAAAAGTTTGGCTGTGAATGACTTACTTATAAATATATACAGTCAGTTCTCTACCTTAGGGGTCTGCATCTGTGTGGTCATCTAGTCAAGGATCAAATAAATATACTTGGGGGTGGCTGTGGTGCAGGAGGGCACCTGTGTTTCTAGGTGCAGAGTTCTTGTCTTTGTCATTATTCCCTAAACGATGTATCACTGGTCTTAGCAAGCACCTGCACTGCAGCAGGTGGGTGCCTCAGCTGGAGCTACCCACAGCATCCTGGAGGAAGTGCATAGGTTGCATGAGGATGCTCAACTGAGTTACACACATATCTTAAGCATCTTCAGATTTTGGTATCTGTGAGGCCTTGAAATCAATCACTGCCTATTTCGTATCAAATTTTGTGTATTTATGTTTGTTTCTTTCCACAGCCCCCCCATCCTCCCTCCCATACACAATTTGCATAAACATCAGGCCCCAGTCATTAAACATGGTGCCCCTCAGTTAAAGCCCCTCCATCCATGGCATCCTCTGCTCCAAAGAGCATCTTGCTCATCAATTCAGCTCTCTCGGCCTTTTCCTCGGTTCCTCTGACTACACCCACATCCTCTGTCCTTAGAGGTCTTCCTGGAGGTAGCTGTGGCTTCTTCCTGTGATGGCTCTGCTCTCTCGCCCAATCCTGCTAAAACAACCCTTCACGGGATTGCCACCATTTTCATACTAGTGGAAGCATCTGGAACAACTTTATCAGGTTTTGTGCTTGACCAGCATACTCTGCCTCCTTCCATGCTCCCTGTGTGGTCCTGGAGCACTAGGAAGGAGGTCACTACCACTCTGTGGTATATAATCAGTTCAGCATTTCCCCAAGTGTCAGCGCCTAGTACAGGGCCTGGCACACAGCAATTGAGGGGAGAGCATGAGAATAAGAATGAAGTTTCTATTCTGGGACATTTTGTACATTTTTTCATATACCTTTAATTAATCCTCTTAGCACCTTGGGACATAGGATCACTCTAACTTCCCCATCTGTGTTTTGTTTTGTTTTGTTTATTTGAGACAGGGTTCTCGAACTCAGAAATCTGCCTGTCTTTGCTTCCAGAGTGCTGGGATTAAAGATGTATGCCACCTGGCTGCTAAACTCTTTCTTAATCAATTAGAAAGGTTAAGAAATTGAAGTTTAATCAATTTGCATTAGACCTGGTCATTAAGGTCAGCTAGGGAAATGGCTCAGCAGGTAAGAGCAACGGCTGTGCAGATGAGAGCACCTGAGTCTGGAGCCACAAAAGACAGGTACAGTGGCTTGTGTCTGTAACCTCAGGTACCGATAGATCCCAGCTGCTCACTGCCAGTCCTCTTAGCCTAAAGGTTCAGTGAGAGACCAGGTCTTAGGGCAGTTACAGAAGAGACTTAATAATTGAATGGTAAGAGGGAGCTGGAGTTGGTATCAGTCGATAGAGTACTTACCTAGCATGTCCAAAGCCTGGTACTCCATCCCTAGTACCATATAAACTAGGTATAACAGAGAGAGAGAGAGAGAGAGAGAGAGAGAGAGAGAGAGAGAGAGAGAGAGAGAGAGAGAGAGAGAGAGAGAGTCTGTTTCTCTTTCACAGACTTTGCCTGCTGAGCTTTTCTCTTGGCATTACCCCAGGAGCAGGGGTGTGATGAGCAAGCATCTCTCAGACCTTACACTTGAGGATTCTTCCACTGGCCACTTTGGCTGATGCTTCACAGTCCTGATTCATCTTGAGTTTCCTGCATCTTCTCCTTCTGGTCCCGGTGCTGCTCCTCGGTCACCTCCCTCTTTCCTCCCTTGCTGTGTCGTTTGCCTACAGCATTCACAGTGACTTCTTGGAGGGTGACTTCATGTGTGGACAGGCTGGCAGGCTCTTCTGGCCAAGCCCTCATCTTCCTTCTGTAACTGTGAGACCAGTCCAGTAGGTTTACATGGTTCCACTTCAACCTAACTCACAGTCTTAAGACAGAGTTTCGTGTAGTCTAGAACCTTGTGTGGCCTTGAATGCTCTGTGTAGCTGGTTTGTTCTGCTTCCACCTTGTGCTGGCATTACAGGTGTACAGTACCATTCTGGCTTTATGATGTGCTAAGCATCGAACCCAGTACCTCATGCATGCTAGGCAAGCGCTCAACCAACTGAGCTACACAGCCCCTACTCTTATCATTGACTTCTCTCTAAACTCTTTCCTTCTGAATTCTCATCTTCAGTTATCTATATTTTAAACCTGGTAGGCATTGATTTTGGTTCATGCAGAAGACAGCACTGTGGGTTTATTATGTGCTCTTCGATATTCTAGGCACACAAAATTTACCAAACTAGCAGCTCGTGTCATTAATTTTGGGGAGCAATACCCTAGGCACTCTGCTGACACCATCCCATTGTGCCCCATTCTTTACCTGTTGAGGCTGTCTGCCTAGTTCGGGTCCTGATTGGTCCATGCCTGAACTGTTGCCCTAGCCCATGACCAGTATTTCACATATTACTTCCAATCTCCGTGCATTTCCTGCTCTCCCTAGCTAGATTTTTCCTTTAGTGGCCATACATACTCACACATTTATCCCATATGGTTCCTTGGGAAACTTCTTATTTTTGATGAGACTTAGAACTAACTTTACAACCATATAAGCTGTAAATCTTAAGTTTACAGCTTTATACTTTTTTTTAAAAAAATAACTACACCCATGTCAAAATAGAATGTACTTCCAATGTGCAGTTTATTTCACTAAGGGTTGCTCTAGATCAGAGGTTCTCAACCTGTGGGTTACAGCTCCTTAGTGGGGGTATCAAACAACCTTCCATATGGATTGCATATCAGACATCCCGCATTTCAGATATTTACATTATGATTCATAGCTAGCAAAATTGCAGTTATGAAGTAGCAATGAAGTAATTTTATGGTTGGGGTCAGCACAGCGTGAGGAACTGTATTAAAGGGTCACAGCATTAGGAAGGCTCAGAACCACTGCTCTAGATACTGTTCACCTTGCTGCCCAGAGGAAACTACTATTGCTATTTGGGTGCTGCATAAGATCTGTTTTGTCTGTTTCCAAAGGGGTGTGTGTGTATGTGTGTGTGTGTACGCGTGTGTGTGTTTGTGTGTGTGTAGAAAGAGTGTGAGAGTGAGAGAGCAAGAGTGAGAGCGAGTGAGAGAGAGAGAGAGAGAGAGAGAGAGAGAGAGAGAGAGAGAGAGGGAGGGAGGGAGACTTGACCCAGCTCACCTTTCCCGATACTCTGTGAGCTCCATCCTTGTCAATATTCACAGCTCACCGCGCCGCTCTCCTTGGCAGAAATCCAGCCCCATGTTTATTCACACTGCTCTTGAGGAATATTTGTGTTGTTTCCAGTTTTGACTATCACAAATAAAACTGCTGTTTGGTGCGGCCATTCATCTGCCTGGAGGACGTGGTGACCACATGCTGGTGAGAGTCTCCAGAGAGAACCACTGGCATCTATAATTCTCTATGTGAAGTTGGGCCCTGTAACAGTGCTGGGAGAAGGCTGGCACGCTCCACCCTCTGCAGCTGGCAAGCAGCTCCAGGATGTTCAAAGGCCAGGCAGAGACACTGCATGAGGTGGAAGGACTGGTGTCCTAGCTGCAGGCTGTCCTGTAGGAAGGGTCTCCCTTTGCTCTGGCTCTTTGTTCTTCTCACTCCTTCAGCTGATCAGATGGGGTTTGTCCAGATGTGCTGGACTCAGTTTACCAACACAGATGTTAATGTTTTCCAGAAATCCCCTCCCTATCTTGCTTGATCACATGTTTAGGCACCCTGTGGTCCAGCTGACATGAAGTTAATCATGCGTGTACTCATATCCTCAGGGCATCTAGCACCATCAGGTCTGATGTTTTCAGGATGCTGCTTTTCCAGTCGGTACCAAATGGTGCTCCCTGAAGCCGTTTGCCTTCCCGCCAGCACTTGGTATGGCCAGCCCTTCACTTTAGCCCTCATGAGTGTGTGGCAGTTTCTGTGACACACGGGAGCCAGATTGTGTATCTTCTGAGGGTTCTGCTTCTACATTTATCCCCAGATTCTGCATTCTGTGCTGTCACATTCTGTGGTGTCAGGAGATATTGTGACAAAGAAGTGCTACAAATTAGGGCGTTTAAAAACATTTTCTCCCTGTAGAGTCAGTTGCTAAGCATCTACCAGTGGTATTTGTTTTTATTATTTTTATTATTATCGTGGTTTTAATTTGCCTTTTACTGAAAAGTTGTGAAATAAACATCTTTTCATATGGGTACCAGTCTTTCATCTATCTTTGTTTGCGAACATCTCTTCGTATTTTGGTTCTGTCTAAAAGCATTAGGTTGTTAATTTTTCTCGTTTTCTTGTTGATTGGTCGGCATTCACAGCATGTTCTGGCTCTAAGTTCTTTGTAGTTATAACCAAACATCTCTTCCTGTTTCATTGCTTGTCTTCACACTCTTAAAATGAGCCGACATTTAACGTTTTAGTCAAAATGCACTTTGCCAGTTGCCCCTTTCACAGATGAGAGACTTCATGTTCTACTTATGAGGCTTTTCTACCCCAATGAGTATTCTTTTAAGTACTAACTTGGGTTTTGTTAACTCAGATTTAAAGTTTGGGACCCAGGGATTTGTGCATTTTCAGAGCTTCCTTCAGTGTAAATGACCTTTAAATGCCCCAGAAGTTTCTCAATCTTATTTGTGGTGTATGAAATACAACATATAATCACACGGAAGTACTGCCTTTCTCAACTCCCAATGTGGATTGAAAAGCTGTCTAGCATACTGTGTTCACCAAGATGTGATGGAGCTTGTCCTTTAATACATCGTTAAGAGCTGTGTGTGTGCAGCCTTTTCTTTCTAGAAAGGTTTTCTAGAAGTTTAGCGATAGTCACCGAGGAAACTGTCCATGTGCCTCTCAAACTGCCTGGCAGTACTTGTAGGAATGACCCTACTGATGTTCATAAATAAATACTCAAAAAAGAGTAAGTTACATGTGCATGAACAAAAAGATGGTGGGTGGGGAGCAGGGCTAGAGAGATGGCTCAGCAGTTAAGAGCACTGGCTGCTCTTCCAGAGGATCCAGGTTCAGTTTCCAGCACCCACATGGCAGCTTACCACTGTCTGTAACCCTCACACCAATGCATGCAAAATAAAATTAAGTAAATTATTTTTTAAAATAATGGAAAATTACTCATATATACATAGTCAGTAGGAAGGTGACTACTCTATGTTTACAAATGCAGAATGGTTTATAAATTATATGGTTAAGTCTAAGTAGATCAATGTGTTTAATTTCTTACCAAATGTGTAGAAATGAGATAGCTTATATGTTTCCATTTTTGGCTATATATCCTTACATATCTCTATGTGTGCAGCACAGGTATATAAATGTATGTGTATAAACACACCTATGTGCAGATGCACACACACACACACACACACACACACACACACACACTTGAACAGACATAAACTAATGCATTCAAATGTATTTGTTGAAGAAAGTAAATTCAGCTAGATTGTTTGTTTCAGGAGTTCAGCATCTGTCTTTCCTGTACTGGTGACGTCTGGATGCTTTCTTTGAAGCCCTCTCAGTAATTAAGGTGGTCATCATTTCTCAGGGCTCCTAACATCCTTGGTGGTTCTGCCTTTCTAGAACTTGACCATCCATCCCCCATTCCTCATCTTCCTGTTTCATTTTGGTCCCCAGCTTTTAGAGCCAGTGTGTGGTTCACAATTTCTGCTTTCTGCCTGGGATCCTGCCATAAGCCACAAGCCAGACACCGCCTCTGAGGGTCTAGGTGGGGAAGAAGAAACAGGCCGCAAGCCCACGTGCCGTACCAGCTCCTCCTGCCCTCCCTGAGGGTGATCTATGACTTGTCAGAGGTGTGGGTTCCTGCCACTTGCTGGATAGAAAGCGTCTTTGTTCTCAGGAGTGAAAATAACCCAAAGATAAATGTTGGGGCTGCAAGAGAAGAGGGATTGCTTGAATCTAGCAGCCCGGAGGCCCCTCTCTGCAGCAGGTCTGAGGGTGGGGAAGACAGGAATGGGTTTCCCAAGGGAAGAGCCAGATAGTGAGTTGTCTGGGAATTGTGACTTGGGTCTCCTGGAAAGCAGCTACCTTTCCTTTTCAAGTGAAACTCAGCTCTCCTAACACTTGCCTGAACCCTACTTCCGTACTCAGTAAACTTTGTCAACTCATGGACACTTCCTGTCTCCTGTCACTGACTGGTTGTGACATGACCACGCTGGGTCTAGCATCCTTTCTCATCTAGACCTGCTCCGGCTGTGGTGACCTCCCCCACACCCTTTATCTTCCCTTTTGTCTTTTCTCCCTATCTACTTCCTCCCTGTCCCATAGAGTCCCTGTTTCATGTCTCTGGCTCTCATTGAGAAAGGGCGGGACTCAGCTTTGCACCTGGCCTTGCAAACTCCATAAAGCTTAGGGTGATGGCTTCCATGGATCCCAGCCTCCCCCTTCCCCAATCCAGTCTAGGCAGGACTAAACTGGAGGATGCTTGAGCTGCCAGGAGAGGAGGAGACAAGGTAACCTCCTGGTCAGGCTGCTGATCTTGTCAAAGGGAAGCCACAGGTGCGAGAGAGATTTGAGACTGGCCGACCGATGGCTGCTCTCACCCTTCTTATAGCTGCAGAGGGCTGGAATGCTAGGAGGTGGCGGGAGACCTTCCAGAGAAGGTGCGAATAACAAAAATCCTGCAAGAGAATCTGAACTGTAGATTCAGATCCACTAGAACTCGAATCTTGGTTCAGAGACCATACACACCAGGGAGCAGAGGGGACTTTTGAGAAACCTTTTAGGCTCAGTCCAAGGTTTCCCTGTGCCAAGTGTGGCTTCTCTGTGAGACTTGGGAGAAGGAGAAAGGACAAATAAGAAAGAGTGGACAGGACAGCAGAACTTGTGAGGCTACCGTATGTTTCACCTGTCCAATTGTCCCTATGTTCTGGGTGACCAAAGGTAAGAGTGTCTTGTCCCCAGCTCCTGCTACAACCTTCTACCTTGACCTCTCTTGCTCTGGGTTGGACCAAAGAGAGGCCGAAGCGATAGAAGGTTGAATTGTGCTTCTGGGTGTACACAGAGGAGGAGGGAAAGGAGGAGGAAGAGGCAGAAACGTGTGTGGCTGTGGCTGATGGAGGAGCGGGCAGTGCCCTCATGTGTTGAGCACAGATGCCCTCATAGCTGGCCTGCCCTGCTGCTGCTGCTGGCTGGTTGGCTTCCTTGGTGTGACTTGGATGGGGCTCAACAGATCAGTCACCAGTGCTTCCTTCCAGACACATGAGCCTCCACCCACAGATAGACTCTGGAGGGTCACATGGCCTCATGTCCAACCTCAACAGCTTCCTTTTTGCTCTTGGACCTGTGAAGGGGTCTCTCAGGGCCCTTTTTCTCTGACCCTGGCCTGGTGAAGGGACATTGTGTGCTTGGTTGCTCAATAGTCTATGCAGAAATTAGGGTCTTTTCATCTCCTATGACTGAATTGGGTTTCAGGAGCACAGATTAGAATCATGTCTGTGTGATTTGCCCTCACTGGCCAGAGAGTTTGACGGACCTCAATGTGACTGAACTCTTCCAATTACTGCTGGCCACCCCTTTGGTCTCCTGTTGCCCTCTAGGGTTGCCCTCTTCCCCTCTCACAAATCTTCCTCTTTCTTTCCCTGAGGCTGGCATCACACTGACATTTTCTCAAAGCACCCCCACCTGTTCCCTGCCCCGCCCCATACCTGTCCCATGTCGTGTCCCCCACATCTCCCTTACCTATGGTTGTCTTGGCTCCTGTTGCCATCTGAGGTTACACATCCCAAGAGTGGCCGGTTGCCATTCCCTTCCACCTCATCTCTGTACCTTAGGGTTCCCCAGCTCTGACTCCTGGCAGCCCTTGTCTCCTGAGTCAGGTTGGCTGGTAGTAAAGTGGTGCCTGGCTCTCCTTGTGGGGAGAGGGATGGGCCTTTCTGAGGTACCCACCAATCAGTAAGATTGGGAAGCATGATGTGCAGAGAGGAAAGAAGGACCTGGGTTCGAACTTGGTCACTCAAGGGAGTCCCCCCGTGTCAGGCACTCTACCTCCTCAGCCTCGACATTCTTCTGGGTATATTTTTCAAAAACAGACCACAGCAGTATGCCTGGTGTCATGTGTTTTTTCAGAGCCTGGCTATCTCCCACTGAGAAATCCAGCCTCGTCTTGAATCTAGGCAGGTCTTTGTAAATTATATCACTACACAGAATGTACTAGAAATGGCACTGAGGGACTTCATAGACTCAACCGTAGTGGGCTTCTGCCGGCAGACTCTTGATTTTCTTCCCTCAACTAATCAGAACTTGGCCACCAGACTGTGAGAAAGCCCAGCAGTAGGGTGTAGTAGGATCTGTGTAGGTTCTTCCAGGAAGGCCCAGTGAGTTCCTCAGCTGACAGTATCAGTGAGCAGGCAGGTAAATGTGGTCACTTGTCAACAGTGGCTCAGCCGTCACTGAAAATGGAGAAGGGAACAGAGGGGAGGGTTTACCTGACTCCAGTCATGAATTTATGAACAAAATAATGTTATTTGTGATTGTCCTAAGTCATTAGGTTTTGCAGTGGTCTGCTGTATAACTCTAGATATCTCAAACAGGGCCGACATAGTGGTGCTTGGTTTATGATAGCTGAGAGGGATAAATGGGGATACCCTTCGGCTGTGCTTAGTAGCCCCCCAAGGCTCTCCATGGGTCAGTAACATGTCATTATCACCACTGCTGTCAGAGCTCCTTACTGTCCCAGGTATCAGCGTACATGTGTTCTGTAAGAACTGAAGTTTGAACCTGAACCTGAATTACTGGGGAAAGCATACCCTTTCTAACTGTGTGATCTCTGACAAACTGTCCTGGCTGGTTTGATGCAAAATCCACCCAAACTAGAGTCCTCTGAGAGGAGGGAGCCTCGACAGAGAAGTTGGCTGCATCAGATCCTACAGGCAGACCTGTGGGACATTTTCTTAATTGGTAATTGATGGGAAAGAGCTCAGAGTTTTGCGAGTAGGGCCATCCTGGGCTGGAGGTCCTGGGTTCTATAAGAAAACAGACTGAGTAAGCCATGGGGAGCAAGCCTGTAAGCGGCACTCCTTCATGGCCTCTGCATCAGCTTCTGCCTCCAGGTTCCTGCCCTGCTTGAGTTCCTGTTCTGATTTTCCTCAGAGGTGGACTATAAACTGTAAACTGAAATAATTCCTTTTCCCCCAAAGTTGCTGTTGACTGCCGTGTTTCCTCACGGCAACAGAAACCTTAGTCAAGACACAAAGCAGCCATCATCTGTAAGTCTCAGGTCTGCTCCTGTGGAATGGAGATAATCATGGTTCTCGCCACAGATGGCTGTTGAGAGAATTGCATGTTATGTGTTACTGAAAGCACTGCACACAGAGCAAGCACACAACGAACATGCTCTTATAGGTATAGAAGCAAAGGTTCGCAAGATAATGAAATCGGGACCTAAAGCATCTGAGGAAGAGGGGAGTGCAACCGTCATGCGGGATACAGGGCGATACATGCTGAGAAGTAGCAAAGGATTTGTGGGAGAATTATGTCTGGGAGAGACAGCACCCTCTTGTTTGCAGCACAGGGCACTGGAGAACTCCAGGCTGAGTTGGGTGTGTTGAAACAAGCTGGAAAGACTCTCTCTCTCTCTCTCTCTCTCTCTCTCTCTCTCTCTCAAATCAATTTGCAGTGTAGACTCCAGCAAGTGTCTAGGAGCCAGACTTAGATGAGATGAGCTTTGAACTTGCAAGCATCTACAAAAGGAGAGCCCAGGGCTCCAAAGGACAAATGCTTGCCGAGAGATACTTTTGTCATGAAGGAGGTAAGCCCAGAAACCAAGAGATACTCTCACCTACTTGTTCCCTTGAGGAGGACTTTCCGCTAAGCCTGATCAGGATCCACCACCAGTCTCCCTGGCTTAAAAAATATCTCAGAAATGTCATCAAGGAATGGCTGGCTACAGGGGAAATTCACTCCAGAGGGCCAAAGGCACGAGGGTCAACAGTGGGCTTACTAGCTGGTGCATTTGGCCCCAGAGAACAAGTCGCCCTGGGGGCTTTGGGCAGGCTCTGGCCTCTATGAGTGCAGAGCACAGCTGCTTTGGTTTAAATATTAATAATACAAAATGAAACGTGTGGGGTGCCTGGCATACTAGAGCCCAAGCCTGTGCGTTGATCTAATGTCCTCCACACTCGGGTTTGGAAAAATGTGGTCAGTGAATTTAATATACTTTTTGGCAAAGAGGGGATGACAGTTAACGTCTCTGAAGTCTCGCTGAAGTGGGGTTCTTCTTGGAAAGTGGAGGAGGGAGAGTCATTTCCCCTGACGGTGCCAGTATGCTTGCTTACCCAAATTCTGGCATAGCTGCTCTCTGCTCTGCCCACCTGGACATTTAGCATGAGGTGGAGTCATGGAACACCTCCAAGGAACAGCCAGGCTTGTTCCGCAGCCTGAGTGGGACAGAAATCCATTCACGATTCTCTTGGCTTGGATGCTTCCCACCAGCAGGTTGTTTGCTTATTCATGTCCCCTTCTTGGAGCCTCTTTCCTTACTGAAGAGAATGTGGGTGTCCCTAGGTTCTTGAGAAACCTCTTTGAGCGAGGCAACTGATCTAAGACCTCCAAAGCCTGCTATCAGCCCCTTGGCTTCTCTTGATCTGACTGTATTTTTTAACCTGGGGAGGTTCTAACTGGTTGCTGTTAGATAATATGCCAACATTACTTTTCTTTTCTTTTCTTTTCTTTTCTCTTTATTTCTTCCTTCCTTCCTTCCTTCCTTCCTTCCTTCCTTCCTTCCTTCCTGTCTGTCTTTCTTCTTCCTTCCTTTCTTTCTTCCTCCCTTTCTTTCTTTCTTTCTTTCTTTCTTTCTTTCTTTCTTTCTTTCTTTCTTTCTTTCTTTCTTTCTTTCTTTCTTTCCCAGTCCTAGCCAGAAATTCTATGGATCTGTTCTCCCTGCTCTAGCACCCAAGTCCTGGAATTCCTCTCTCTAAGAGACATGATCTCAACTGGCTTCTTGAAAAGTTAATAAATGATTGTTGACATCACAGCCGCCACACCCAGTCCCCTACTGGGGTAGGGGAGTTTCTGAGGTCTGAGTTGGAGGTTGTTTTGAGCCAGAGAAGCCAGAGGTTCTGGGTTTACCCAACAAAGAAGCCCTGTGCAAGTGTGGTCACAGCAATGCTGTCGCTGCCACCACAGAACTGGAATGAAGCTGACCCGGGTTTCCCCAAAGTCTCTGTCTGGTTTTATACAACCCAGTAATGTTCCCAGTTATAGGCGCAAGCAAATCATTCTGCAATGAGGGTTGTGTGGCCACAATGTGTGGGGGAGGGACATGGTCACCCCAGAACCTCTCGGAGGGTGGGAGTGGACACTAAACCTTTCCTGAGGAGGGTGGGGGCTCCAGCTCCTCCCATTCCACCCCCTTTGGCATCTGTCCCCTGGGGAAACCGAGAGAAAGTCTCGCCTGCTCTGGAGGCCACAGGCCGGGTCGTCCACAGTGACCCCCTTTACGTGTCACCGCTGGCTGTAAGTGCTGTGTTTGGTTTGGCAAAACAGCTATTTAAATAGCAGTGAAATGTGTCACTGGGAAAAAATTAGCTCATGTTTCCTTTGCCATTTCTTCATGATTTCCATTAAAAGTGTAAGCACGGGTAATAAATTAACAAGATCTGTAAAAGCGACCATAGGAAACCACGGATCCAGAATCCCTATAAACTTGTAACCCATGGAGTTAAAAAGCTGGGCTACTTAGGGGAAGAGGATTGGACCACTGTGCTCCAGCTCTTACGTCTGAGTCTACCTTCTCCTCAAATCCCCAATCTCTAAGGAAACCTTCACTGTCAGGGGCTGTTCTGTGGTTTCAGGGGTAGAATTCTTCATGTGAAAAACTCAGGCCCTTAGGGGCATTGCTTAATACTCCAAATTTCCTAAAAATTCAAGAAAAAAATTCCAAAGTTGATTACCAAAGGATAGATATTTCTTACATCGTGCTTGCTTGTGTCTTGTGTGCACAAGCATGCATCCATGTGTGGTAGTGCAAAGGCCACCTTAAGCATCACAACCCCTGTGTCTTTCATTGGTCTGGAGCTTTACCAAGTAGGCTAGACTAGCTGGCCAGAGAGCTCCCAGGAATCTGCCTGTCGCTTCTTCCCATCCTGCCATCTCTAGGATTACAAATGGATGCTCACAAAACTGCACTTTCCACACGGCTTCTGGGGATCCAAACTCAAGTCCTCAGCCATGCAAGGCAAGCGCTTTATTTCCTAAGCCATCTCAGTCCAGCTGGTCCTAGCCACAGCCTAGGTCTTGACTTCTCAACACGCCATGGGAACAGGACGTGGTTTCCCATGGCTTCTTCGTACTAGCTTGCGGTTCAGTTTCACAGATAGCAGCACTGAGGTCAAAGGAAAATATTTGCGCTGGACATCAGCTCCAATAATCAGGGGATAGCCAACTGTAGCCATCTCCATTTTTCCTCTTAATCCATTTCCCACCCCATGCTTGTTTGTGCTGAATTGGGGCAAAAGATCACTGTAGGAGGCCAAGAATCTTCTGGAGATAATACAGGGAGAAGCTGCTCCCAAGGAAGGCGGCCCTGAGAAACATGTTTGTTATGACAGATACAGACGGTGGGAGAGCCAAGTTGTGTATTGCAGTGCCTCACCCCAAGAGTGGGAGAAACGAATGAGGGGGTGGTGCTGGTGTTGTAGCCAATACTGGGGCAGGGAGATTGGAGTCAGGACAATGTGTGCGGGCCTGAGCTTGGCGTTAGAGGTGTGGGGCAGAGGACTGTGTACATTGTTTAATTGGGGAGAGGAGTGGGCATGTTTTCCCGTTACATTCAGGGCTGGAGGAAGGGGGCAGCAGACTAGAGGTCTGTGTTACCAAAAGGAGCTGAGGAAGTTGTGGACGGGACTGGAAAGCAGGTTTAATATCGTACTCATGGATTGGGGGTCAAGGGAGGGGACTGAGGGAGCACATTTAGTGTATGGCCAAGGCTAGAAGAGAAGGGGTGTGGGGGGTGACTGGAGGGGCGTGCTTCAGGAAGCTGGGGAGGTTGAAGACAGGACTGAGCAGTGTTGGAGCAGGCAAAATGGTTCTTTGGATAAAGGCACTTGCGAGTTTATCTCTGAGGCCCACAGGACCCAGAAAGTTGTCTTCTGACAGCCACGTGTGTGCTGTGGTATGCCTTGGTGTAACCCACTCGTCCCCAATAAATAAATAAATGCAACTTTTCAAACCATGTTGAAGAGTGTGTTTTTGTGTGACTCACAGAGTGAGGAAGTGTGGGGGAATACAGGGTGCAAGTTAAGAGTCACTTCGGGGACCTGGGAAGCTGGAAGCTGGATTGGAGAATGTGTACCAGAGATTGGAGAGCAGAGGAGAAAGCTGACAGACTGTGTGGAGTGTCCCATGGCAGCCTGGGGAAGTGAGTTCCGTCTTCCGCCCAGACACCTGGGGAAAATGTCAGTGGAACACCGAGTTTGGCCAGAGAGTTTAGAAGGAGCAAAAGGATGGTGGGTGAAGGTAATTCATCTTCCCTTGCCTCTGGTCTCTGTGGCTCGTCCCTCTTGGCTGGCATAGTCTCCTGTCCCCATATCTTTCATGAAGATTTCAATCTACCTTTATCGATGTGGTAGATAGGAGATGGGGTGGGAAAGGGAAATTGGGGGCTGTTTTTAGAGTGCCAAGTTATCACTTATCCCTGCAGTCCAGTTCCCCTTCTGTGTCAGATCCAGGGCTAAGCAGAAGCTTGGGTAGGCACTCTGCTTTCCTGGGCAGTGTCTTCTAGAAGGTGGTGGTGTGGAACGAACGTAGAGGCCTTTGTCACAGTGAAATTAAAGGACTTGGCAGAAAGTCTCTTCTTGGAGCTCAGAAGGCGGCCCAAGGCTCTGCCAAGGCACCTGCTGTCCCGAAGGAGAAACACCTGCTTATTCTGCTTATTCGGTATACATTCCATCCAGATGTTTGGGTGCCATGTAGTTCAGCCTGTGTGGGTCTTCTGATCACCATGTCTGGAAACACAGTTTTCTTCCTGGAGCTGGAAGGCAGAGGGGGAGGGACTTGGAACTGAGAAGGGCTGGGACTGGGTGGCCACCCTTCTGCAGGGTGTTGGGGATGGAGGGAGGTTGGGAGTCTGGGAACTCTGGAAGGCTTGTAGCCCTGGCAACAACTGGGACAGGGTTTCGCATAAACATTGCTTCTGTTTACAGAGTCACCAGCGTAGGCAGGCAGTTGCCAAGTCTTGATCGTGAAAAACTGTCCTTCATAGTGCTTGAGGCCACTTCCCAAATGTGGATGAAAGCCCTACTAGGTGTTCTGGGGGCCCTCCTGCGCCCAGCAAGGATTGGTTTCTGCACACTGGGGTCTGTGGCTAGAAGGCAAAGAAAAGCAATGCTCACAGCCCCTGGCTGAGAAGGCCAATTAACAATGTGGGGCAGTAAGCATAAATCACCATGCTCCCCCCTTTCCTGGGCTCAAGGCTGGAAAGTATCAGAACTGTGCAAATACTTGGGATGTTTCTCTTTATTAGTGATAAAATATTGGACGTCAGTGTGCGCTGTTTCATGCCCTGCCTCCGACAGTTGGAGCAGTAATTGTGATGAATAGGGGTCCAGGGGCAGGACTGGAGGCGTTTAAGCAGGCTCTGTGGATTGAAAATATTAGGATTGATTAAAGGTCAAATACTTTATAAATTTATCAGCGCTGGATGCATTCTCCTGAGGTATGGGCTACCCTTCCCAGCAGCTGAACAAAACCCCAACATGGTGGAGCGCTCCTCCGTCTCCTCCCTCGTACCCCACTGCATTTCAACTGCCAAGCTGTGCAATGCTGTTCTTCCTATCCCAGAGCACTGACTTCTGAAGACAAATCTACAGATGTGCAAATCCCTTTTGTAAACCAGTGTGCTGTGTATAACCTCTCTGGATCCTGGCATACACTGTAAATCAACTCTAGATTGCTTATAATTCCTGGCACAAAGTAAATACAGAATGAATAGTTGTCACATTGCATTGTTTGGGACAAGAACAAAGACCTGTTCATATTCAGGACAGACACCCTCCCCCCCCAGCTCCGAAGATTTTTTGATCCACAGAGGTTGAATCCACATATGCAGATTCCATAGATTAAACATAGGCTGCAAATAAACAGACATTTTTCTTTAATTCGTGTGAGCAGGAGTCTGCTGATTTCTCCCTGGTGAGGAGGCACTACTTCAGCTGGGATCAGTGGAACTGGAACCAACAGAGGCTTCCAGGGCTGCTCTGACCTCAGCCAAGGCTCTGGCTCCATGTTCCCACTCTCACCTCCATACCAGAGGCCTCCCAAGCAAAAGGAAGGAACCAGCGTTTCCCAGGTGGCCCGTCTGAGCCCCCAGCATTGAATAAAGGGAACCTCAACTCTCTTTGGCTTTCGGGCGTTTCGGAGTGGTGCTTGTGTCCCGTCATAGCAAGAGTCCCCACCTGTCTCCTCAGAGTAAGGCTCTCTGAGCAAATGCATATGGGGGAACAGAAAGGAAGAAGTAAAACATACCAACTTGGAAACAGCATGGGAGTCGCGTGGGAATAATCGCCAAGGAGATAAAAACAATAAAGCTGATGAGGAGGTGGATATTTGCAGCTGGTCAAGGAGGGCCTCAGGAGAACCCAGAGTGTTGGGGCTGCTGACCAATCCCTTGTCTGAGGGGTGTGGCCGCTCCAGGGGAAAAAACATACCTTTAAAAGAACCGGGTTTGGGGGAGGCCTGGCCCGTTTTTCTTCCGCTTGGTTCTCTGCTTCGCTGGAACCTAGGCTCTGTAAGTGTACCTCACTTGCTCCCTTTATTAAAACTGATTCATTCGAAAAAGGCTATTTTTGGTTATTTCCAATCTCTGCCGACCGCCAAGCTTCACCAGAGAAGGGATAGGAGGCAGCTTGAAGATACCGGAGCAGGGGCACTTTATCGGTGCCCTTGACTAACTGCATGAACATCTGAGTATGCTAATATCACCTGTCCACATCCTTTAGGAAGTAAATGTGATATAAATAAGAAACCACGAATGGGGTGTAAAAGCACCTGTGCAGAGAAAGCAATGGTTAAGACCTTATACAAACAAATTTACATGGGTGTCACCTGGAGAGCTGACCAGAGAGGATGTTGCCAGACCCTACCCCAAGAGCATCCAGTTCTGAAGGGCTCTGAGAATTTGCAGTTCTAGCAAGTTTTCGGCTGCTGTTGCTGATTCTGGAACCACACTGACAATCACTACCTTAAGCCAACAGTGCTTGCTTGCTCTGGTTATTGAGCGGGCCTCCTGAAGGCGGAGGAAAGTTTAGGAAGTAGGAAGGACAGACAGCAACTTTCCCATCTTGTTCCTTAAAAATGAGACAAGAGGCAGTGTCTTAGTCAGGGCCTCTATGGCTGGGATGAAACACCAGGAGCGAAAGCGAGCTGGGGCGGAGAGGGTTTATTTGGCTCACGCCTTCACATCACTGCTCAGCACTGAAGAAGTCAGGCCAGGGACTCAAGCAGGGTAGGAATCTAGAGGCAGGAACTGATGCAGAAGCCACAGAGGAGGGCTATATCCCGGCTTGTTCTCATGGCTTTGTTTAGCCTGCTTTCTTATAGAACCCAGGACCACCATCCTGGGGAAGACACCACCCACAGTAGGCTGGGCCCTCTCCCATCAATTACTAATTAAGAAAATAACCTACAGGGTTGACTACAGTCCAATCTCTCAGAGGCGTCTTCTAAATTGAGGTTCCCTCCTCTCAGATGATGCTAAATTGTGTCAACTTGACATAAAACTAGCCAGCCCAGGCGGTAAGAATGAAAGGCAGGAGTTAGAGACTGAGAGGGTCAAACTCCAGGCACGTGGAGGATGGGCTCCGAGGGTCAGTGTTGAGGCTGAGGTGCCTTCCTTCTGCTAGTGTCCGGGACAAAGCAGAGAAGGAAAGAGCCAGTGGGGGGGGGCAGGGCAGGGGAGAAAGCCCACTGCTGGGCTGCCCAACACTTGAGAACTAGTAGGTGTGTGTGTTTGTTGAGGGGAGCGTTAGAGAGAGAAATGCTGCCCAACCCAGGCTAAGTCAGGCCTCAGGCATCACTGGGGCGCAGGGGGGTGGTGTGGGACACGGACACACAGGGTTCTAAAGGCAACTTTTGTCCAAATGTGTCCTGTGTAACACTCCTGCCAAGGGACGTTTGTAAATGTCACTGAAAAAGGAGAAAACATGTTTGAGAAAGCTGGGAACATGCCTCTTCAATGTATGGCTTGAGGCCTTTGATATGCAAATGTGAATTTTGAATATCCCCAGAGGATAGTCTCAGAGTCAGTGTTTTGCAAACTTTTGGATCATAGGCTCTCCCCCCCCCCTTTTATAAATGGAAAATCCTACAAGACTGCCACACAAGGAATATGCTTTGGGAAATACTATTCTTAAGACAAGGTGGTCTTTACCAGCCTACAAGTTGACGATGAGACAGACCAGTCATCCAGCCAAGGACTCCAAGGGCATCTTCAGCAGACACAAATTCAGGACTGCTGGTCCTGAACTGGAAGGTTCACCAGATCTGTAGGATCCAATGGCCAGCCGGAGGAAACCATAGATCTCTAAGGAGAAAGCCTCTAAGCCGTGGTTCCTGAATCTTCTGTACATGACATGGGCAGGACAGAGGAAGACTGTCAGTGCCGTCCAGGGTATTTGAACCTTGCTCCAACACAGTCTCAGCACACAAAAGTGCAGAAGTGTGTGATGCAGAAGTCTGGACTGGCAGGATTGGTACTCACTGACTAAGAGTGCAGGGCTCTGCCCCTCAGCAGAAGCCTGCAGAGCCTGGAAGAGGAAGGGGAAGGGAAAGGGGAGGGGGAGGGGCCCTAGGCCAGCTGTGTCTGGAGAACAGCAGGCCTGATATTTACGACTATGATGGTCCTTCTCTAGTGGACCTGCTTCGGAACATAAATAAACTTAATAGGCTTCAAATAATTGTGACAACTGAGTTTAAACCCTAGACTGTGGTCCAGGGCAATGGATGTCTTTCTTCCCAGGAAACACCAGCAGTCCACCTGACTCTATAGTGTCTGTGCTCCATGTTTAGCAGGATAAGTAGCACTGACTGGATGGGTCTTTGGCCAAAAGGGGTGGCCTGGGGAGTGGGGCACAGTCTCCATCTTGATGGGGCAGATTGGGGGGCCTATTCCTTTCCCAAAGAAAAGCATGAGCTCTTTTCTCTCCCCACTTCTAGCCACCCCCAGAAGCAGTTACTGAGATATGTAGCATTATAATTGGTTCAAGACGCCGGCGTATTTGGAACAGTTTGTGCAAGACATTGTGCCATCTTGTAGGAAAGAAAGGCTCCCACTCTTCAGGCAGAGAAACCCAAAATAAAGAGCCTTAACACATGGTTATAAAGAAAACAAAAAGATAACAGAAGAGATTAGTTTCTGCTGATCAGGAATGGGACTTTCCAGGGGTGGGAGTGACCTAAACAAAGGCCCAGAGAGGAGGGAGCCCAAGGAATGTTCAGAGAATGGTGTGGTTGGCTGAGAGAGCAGCAGGATAAACATGTTAGAGCCAGAATGCGGAGAACTTTCATTCTAAGGGATTTGGGTTTTATCAAATAAGCACTAGGAAGCAGTGTTTTATTTTAATGTTTTAAAGTCGTAACATGCTTAGAGTGAAATCTTCAAACAATTGTTCTCTGATCCCCAGGCACCCACGTCCCTTCCCAGAAGCAGCTGCTGCTCCCAGTTTCTTGTGCATTCCTTTGGAGAGAGTCCGTGTTTGCAAACATGTATGTGACCACACGACCCAAATACCTTCCACACTTTTGGTGTATGTTATATACATTATTGTACCCCAGCCGTTTTACTTAACTGCACATATTAGATGTCCTAAGTATAATTCACTGAGCTCCATAGTTCGATTAAACTCTAGTATGGATGTCGAATGTTTCCATCTTCGGCTCCTTGAAGAGAATGGTGTGGTGAACATCATTGTGTGTAAATTATTTTCACCAGCATCTACAAATTCATAGCCATGGAAGAAATTGTCAAAGGGTGTCTGCATGTTTCCTATTGGTAGACTTCCTGCCGAGGACTCTAGCGGAGAGAATGCTGAGCCTAAGCTTATTACAGGAAGATGCGTTTGAAGGCAATAGAGCGATGGGCAGGCAAGGGCAAGATAAATTTGTAAGGTATTATGAGAAAACCAGGCTAGGAGTGATGAAGCCCAGACCAGAGCACTGGCTGGGTAAGGGAAGGTCAAAGTTGGAGACCCTAGTCATTCATTAGATGAGCCTATGCAAGAGACAGGTAAGCTGCAGGGTCCTAGCTATCATGAGGGTGGATTAGCCAGGAGATAGTGTGCACAGCTTTCATCAGATTTAAAAAAAAAAAAACCACAGGACTGTATCCGCATATCTAGTGCAGAGAGCCGAAACAATACTAAACGAGAAGAAGCATGGACTTGGAATTCTTGCCCTCAGAAATTGCTTTTACAATTTAGTAGTTTAGGCTTTAGCTGGAAACGCTAATCATGCTTTAGGGCGTTCACACAGTACACGATTATTTTTGATACCAATCACTCTCCGATACAGGTTCAAAACGGAGGGCCCTGCTCAAGATAGCGAAGGTCCTGTGTTCCCCTGTGTCCAGGTTTCAGCCTCTTTTTGAGCCTTGGAACCACCTCCATTCAGCCACTGACTAGGAAGAGAGAATTGTGGGTAGGGAGCTTTTATGGGGATCTAATTTCCATCCATCATTTGAGCAGTATTGAGTCTCCTGGTTGCACATAACTGCAAGCCTAGGAAATGCCCTCTTGCCATGTGCCAGGGAGGAAGAGAGAATTACTCGATGAACCAGTAGGAGACCACTGCCTACAGAAATGGGCACGTAGAACAGCAATTTAGAATCTCAGAGGCTGTGTTCTCATTGGTGAGATGGGAACAATGGCGCTGTCACCTCACAGATAAGGCTGCTGGGAGGGCCAAATTGGATCAGCGTGCTGTCTGCTCAGCTTGGTGTTTGTAGCCGAGTATCACTGCAAGGCATAGTTACGACGTGTTCAGTGCAAGCTGTGATAGTGGCTTTCCCTGTGTTTCTCTTCCTCCCCGCCCCCGCCCCCCCCCCGGGTCTACAGAGAGGAAAAGCAAAGTCCTTTTATGGATGACCTGGATCGTTCTGGCCCCAAAGTAAGTTTATTTTCTTGAAATAAATCATTTGGTTTGGCCGACTCCACAGATCAAATTCATGAGATTATTTCCAAATCTCACTATGCCTGGTCCGTGGAGCCCCAGTCCCTGCCAGACAGCCTCTCTCAGAGCACACGCAGCCTGCAGAACGATTCCTACTCCGTCTTTCATGTTATTCCCACACTTCAGAAGTCTGGAGGCAAGCTGAATGTTTGCTGTTCTGGGATCATTTGAAGCCGGGCATGCAAAGAGTTCCGAGTCACTTTCAAGTCAGCCCGTAGGAAATCTCTCTTGGCAACCAGACAACTAGAATTAGTTATTAAAGGCATGTCAAATGAATAAAGACACCTCTGTGAGGAAAACCACAAGAGCAGTTACTTTTTCTAATATGAATGGGAGGCTAATATCAAATCACCTTTAATTTTCCACTCTTTCTTTGCTGCTTCGATGGGAGGTCAAATCTAATAATACAGATACATGGGCAAACCATTTCTGTTTTCATCTGGGCAGATGTGCGTCTTAAAACCGTGCTCTGGCGTTTAAGCGAGTACCTGCACCCTGACAAGGCTGTTTCCTCCTAGAACGTTCTACTGGATGCCAAGCCAGTGTTGCTCTCACAGGCGGTGAGCAGCCAGTCCATGAAACACAATCAAGCATGGTCTTGTTGATAAGCCACACAGCCCACAGAACCCAGGCCACAGCGTTTGCCCAAAAGGCAGGATGACCGTGCACACTCAGCTACTCTGCTCCATAGAACCCAGGGAGAAAAACAGGAAAGCATTCTGGAAAGAGCAGGCTGTCTTCCAGATGTGAACCACTGAAAGCCGTGGGAAGGCGCTTCTCCATGTGGCCTGTGTTTAGGATCCCTGTGGACAGGTTTGTGATGGGGGAGCTAGTGACAAGGAGGAAGTGCCACATGGGGGGTGGGAGACAGCGGAACAGTGTCCTATCTCCACTGTGGCTTTCTTCTTGCTATGGCAGGCTTGTGTTGGAGTTCTCTGGTCTTAATTTTCTCGTCTCTAGAATGGGAGCAATGCCTTCTCACATGGTGACTGTACAGATTAAATATGTGGTAATAGGGATTCCCCACTCCCACCCCATCTCTGCTGGATCTTACCCAGTAGCTCAGGCTAGCCATGAACTTGCAGCCCTCTTACTTCAGCCCATGAGTGCTAGGGTTCCATGAGAGGTATCACCATGCTGGGCTACCAGCGCTTTACTCTTTTTTTTCTCTCTCTTTCTTTTTTTTTTTCTGGGACAGGGTCTCTCTGTGTAGCCCTGGCTGTCCTGGAACTAGCTCTGTAGACCAGGCTGACCTCAAACTCACAGAGATCCACCTGCCTCTGTCTCCCAAATGCTGGTATTAAAGGCATGCGCCATCACCAGGCTCAGTGCCTTATTCATTATTATTATTATTATTATTATTATTTTATTATTTTGGGTTTTTGAAGACAGGGTTTCTCTGTAGCTTTGGAGCCTGTCCTGGAACTAGCTCTTGTAGACCAGGCTGGTCTTGAACTCACAGAGGTCCACCTGCCTCTGCCTCCTGAGTGCTGGGATTAAAGGCGTGCGCCACCACTACCCAGCGCTCAGTGCCTTATTCTTAAGCCAGCCTTTGGGGTGATCTTCCAACGTTTGCCTCTGGGTCTAGATATGGGTCCACCTTGTGGACTTCCTGGCCCTGGTCCTCCCTTTAGATCTTAGGCCAGGGTTTGGCTCCCCCACTCACTCTTTCTCATTGCCAGTGTTGAGGTTCTTGAGAGGAAGAGAGATGTGGGATCCACATTCGTGGTTTTGCTGGTATTTTTGGTTTGTTCTGAGATTAGCTGAACACCATAGTGCCTCAATCTGTAGCAGGCAGAGGGATGAACAAGACTGAACTCAGAAGAGATGGCCAAGGAAATGAGGAAGACTTTAATTATTTTCACAATTTTTATTCTTATGCCTAATAGTTTAAAGTGTGATCTTCGTAAATCAATGGAGGGATCAACATTCCTGAATTATGGTCTTGGGCACAGGTGTTTGGTCAAGACTTTAGGATGCAAAGAAAACAAGGAAAAGTGACTTCGGGGGACTGAGATGATGGCTGAGGGGCAAAGTGCTTGCTAAGTATGAGGGTCTATGCCAAGCCTTAGCACTCACATAAACCTGGATGTGGTAGCATGTGCCTTCCATCCCACTGCACTGGCTAGGCAGAGACAGGAGGATCCCTGGAGCTTGTTGACTAGCCAGCCTAGTGGAGCTGGTGAGAGATCCTGTCTCAGAACATAGAGAAGTAATTGAAGAAGAAATCTGATATTAATCTCTACCTTTTAAATGTGCAGGTGTAAACATACACACACATATATACACACATACACACGCACACACACACATGCACGTGAGCGGGCGCATACACACACATACCATAAAAGAAAAGCGACTTTGTCCCTCCCTCCTCTTCCTTTCTCCTTCCTTCCTCTTCCCCTCTCACCCTTCTCTGGTTTTATTCTTTTTTGTCACCAAACAAAGGATCTATTCTGAGGTGCTAATTTATCTAAGAAAACCTGAAATGAAAATGGAGATAGAAAGCTTTGCTCAGACCCTCAGATAGGGCCGTCTGTTTGACTGTTTGCTTTTGTGAATCGAATCAAGCAATTGATTGTCCTTTCCCACTAACTCCTTGTTATGCATGGAAAACACTGCCTAAGGCCTTTTACAGAACATGAGCCCATCGTATGCACGTGTGTACATGTGTGTGTACATGTGTGTGTGGACCAGTCCAGGTATGACAGTGAAGGACTAGTGGAAGAGCTATGGGCTAACTCCGTGACATGGCTTTGCTCCACTAACACTTCATGGCTATGGAAGAGGCCAGAGCCATGATTATCACCAAAGAAAGACTGAAGCTTGGCAAGGCTGGAGGCTTTGTCCAACTTCCACTGCCAAGCTGGAGGAAGACCTGTAACTCCAGATGGATTTGTTTGACCTGGGAGCCTGGGAAGAGAGAATACACTCTGGAGCAGTGGTCCTCAACCAGTCACGACCCCTTCGAGGGTCCTAAGTCAGATATCCTGCATATCAGATATTTATATTACACTTCGTAACATCAGATATTTATATTACACTTCGTAACAGCAGCGAAATTACAGTTAGGAAGTAGCAATGAAACAATTTTGTGGTTGGGGGTCACCATAGCTTGAGGAACTGTATTAAAGGGTCACAGCATTAGGAAGGTTGAGAACCACTGCTCTAGAGTTAAGGCCTAAATACATCTGGAAAAATCTGTCATGAAACTTGAGCCACTTGCTAGCTCTGTACCCCTAACACAACCTACCCCAAAACAACTACAAGCCTGTCCTTCCTGTACCCCACCCCTCTCTCCCTATTCATGGCAGGCCTGACCTGCCATGATGACTGTCCCAGGAAGACTGCCTGCAGGAGTGTGGGTTTCTTCTATTGGGAGCTAAGGTCTCCATAGTGCCCACTGAGAGGTCAGAACTCTGCTTGGGTGCCGCTCTTCAGGAAAAGGCGACTCATTTGGTTTCTGTTGATCTGGGTCACCTGTAAGGAGACGCCAGGGGCCAGGGTAGAGCAGGGATGGAGAGATTTTCTTGCATGCAGCAGCTTGGTCCCAAGGCCACAGTGAGTCCATTCATCTTATTTCTAGCACCTTGCTTCTAGCGAGAGACGGTGCACAGTCTAAGGGGCAGGTGATCTACCTTCCCCAGTCACTCGGGCTCCGCAAAGGTCATCCCCACGCTGCTGCTGCAAAGCAGCTCTCATGCTTGCCGGAGGGGATCCTATAGGGTCGTTCCCATGGCACCGACACTCAGAAGGAGACATCACGTCTCTGCCCTCTGACCCCATGTAGCATCTTCCGCTTGAGCATTCCTGATCGAAGAGCCAAGTCAGGGCAAGCCTGTGCATATGAGGCCTCCATTTCAGATTAGATTCACAAATTCAATTTCCTATTCCTTAATTTAATTCTGCATTTTAGTTTTGTTTTTATTATTTACATGGTTCCCTTTAATGATTCCAAATTGCTGCAGCCCGCTAGCAGTATTTTGTCCTAGGTTAACTTCTTGAAAACCGATCAGTGTTGGAGTTTATTCCGCGCTGGGTTTAGTTATTTTCCGAAATGAAACACAATTAAATTAGAATAATGAACATGCTCTTTAGAGGATTAATTCATAATAAGCAGGCCATGTGCTACAGCTCACAGAAGAAAGGGCACGAGCATCGAAAGCTGTTTTTTCTGCCTAAATATGAAAAGTACACTCTGTAGAGCAGAACAAATCAGCTAATGACATCCAGAGTGCTGGCCAGCCCCAGCGCGGCGTGGAGCTGGCATCTTGAGTTAACACAGTCCCCGCCCACACGATTACCTACCTTCCCTCCCGGAGAGGGGTTGGCAGCAGACAGCTTGCCTGGCTCCTTTCTCTTTAGCATAGTTGAGAGACGCTACTGTGGGCTTTCTAAATTCTACCAGCAGAAGCCCCAAGACTCAGCAGCTCATGACTTCACTAGTTTTGTTCTCAGAGCTTCTCAGGGCCTGCCACTCATTCATTCCCATGCACGGAATGACTGACCAGCTCCTGGGATGTAACCAGGCGTTGATACACTGCAGGCTTCAGATGAATCTGAGAGGGAAACAGACCTGGCTCTCTGCTCTCCTGGGCCTGCACTCTAGCAGGCAGAGACTGAAAGAATGAGTAAATTACACAGTGAATGTGACAAGTGCCGAAGAATGGAGTGGCCGAGAGTGTTGTGGGTTATGTGTGTGCCTGTGGCTTTGCCATTTTAAGTGTGGTGGGGCAGGGCAGGGTCCTGGGAGATGGTGTCAGTGGAGCCAAGATTTCAAGGTGAGAAGTGAACCAGAGGGAAGACCTCCTGAACAAGCCCCAAGGCGAGAGTGTATCTGGCCAGGTAAGGAAGGAAGATGCCAGGGGAGCTGCGAGAGAAACATGAGCAGAGGACACAGGAGACCAGATCTAGTGGGCCTTGGCTTTTGCTGTGAGTGAATGGAAAGTCAGGGTGGGGTTCTGAATGGATAGAATTCATCTGACTTATATAAAAAGATTGCTGGCTGCTGGCTGCTGGGGGAGAGGTATCTGGGCAACTTTTCGGAAGACTAGGAGTTTAGGTCCTGAAACTGAATCCTCGGGCTCTACTGTACCGTGTTCTCTGGAGTCAGGGCTCAGAGCCTGAAGTTAGATTCTTCTGGAGCCTCTTATCTATCAGAAGAACCAGATCAATGGCTTTTTAAACAACCAGAGCTGATACCCCGGGAGGCATGCCTCCCCGTTATTCTCACAGTGGCTCCTGCATGCCTTTACATCCCCTTATCTCTCCCACCAGCCTCTATCTTGCATCCTGCAATGGAAAGGGCCTTGCTGGTTTGGTGGGTGGGGCAGCTCTTCTTCATCGTCTCTTTGGTTGATTGGGACTCCAGAGAGGGAGAGAGGGAGCCCCTTTCAGCCAGGTACCCTACAAGGTACATTGGAAAGTTTCTGTGGTGCAGCTGCCACAGGGATGAGGACAGATCAAAGCAGGACCAGACCGACATCTGTGGCCACCAATGTGAGCGAGAGGTACAAACGGAATGAATAAGTAAGCAGATAAATGATTGATGGGGGCGGGGAGGATGAATGATTAATGAATAAATGAATGATTGATGAATAAACAAGGAACGTACAGCCGAGACCCAGCTCCTCCTCTCTGTATTTGGGTGTTTATTCCTGCCTGGGAACAGAGGGATAAAGAGCCTCCCAGGCCTCTTGCTCTGGAATTCCATGGTGGAGTTGGGATGCACCCATCTGACCCTGGGCAGGAGGAAGTTTTGTCTAAGAGGCAGCAGGGAGTTCACTGGAGGAAGATGATTGGAGTATGGAAGACCCAAGGCTCTTGAGCAGTCTGTGGGTTCTGAGGGGGGAGAACTCGTAGGATCTGGGGGATGTAAGGGAGATGGAGGAGAGAGAGAGAAGACACATTGGAGCTTTGCTTTCTTAGTCTTCTGCTGTTGATTCCATTTGGCTGATGCTAGGCCTCGGGTGAGTCCTTTTAGGGCCTGATGGGATAGAGGAGCCCCTCTTGAGAATGGTTCCGATTCAAAGCCAGACAACCTGTGCACTGCAGCGGCATCCTGTGGACTCAGCTGGGCCCCCATTTCTAGAAGGGGGTCTCTCGGTGTCTTATTGTCTCTCAGGATTGGGGTTAGGGTTCAAGGAACAGTGTCTGGAGCCCCTGGGGGCTCAAGCCCTGTGCAATGTGGGGATTTTGTTTGGGGTTTCTCACGGACTCTAGACGGAGCTGGGGTCAAAAGACTGCTTGTGGCAGGGAAGGTGTCTGAAGTGATGGCCAGTTGGTAAAAGTGCTTGCTGAGCAAACTTGGGTTTGATTCCATGCATCCAAGTAAAAACTGGGCGTGGCAACACGTTCCTGTAATCCTAGTGCCCTGCTGGAGAGGCAGAGACAGGATGAGCTTAGTGCTTGCTAGCCAGGGTGGAAAACATTGGATGTTGATCCTCGGCCTCTACACACAGGCGCACACACATGTAACCCTGGAGGAGTACGCATGTGGATTCCACTCTACTCTCAGGAATGGAACTAGTAATTGTTATCAACGTGGTTCCCATTTACCGAGAGCTTACTAAGTGTTAGCTATTGGGCTAAGAGCGCTGCAGTTTTCTCTGTTATTGACTTCTCTTACAGCCACAGGATGTAGGCAGGCATTTAAAAAACCCTTCTTTTATAGATGGAACATGGCATCTAATAATTTGCACGGAAGTTGTAGATCTGGGATTGACCCCAAGTGGTGACCACTTGGAGGGAAGGGATGCCTAGAAGTCTCTTCTAGCAAATTTTCTCAATAGTTATTGATTTATCTGATTTAACATTTTGGGGGCAAGTGGTAAGTGTGAAGTGCCTCTTCTTAGAAAATTCACATTTCTGAAGGTGGTGGAGAGCTGGCTCAGCCACTAGGAGTACTTGCTGCTCATGCAGCAGACCCAGGTTCTGTTCCCATCACTCACATGGTTAGTGACTCACAAGCCTGTAACTCTGGACCCAGGGGCTGACACCTTTTTCTGATCTCCACAGGCACCATCAGGCACAGAATGGTGTATATAGACAAATATATACATACACTCATACACACGAAATAAAAGAAAATGCACATTTTTTATTTCCTAGGCAGTCTCAGGGGTCCATGGGCCTTGCTGAACCTTGCTTTTCATAGTCACTGTCTACCGTGACTGTTTTCCTTCCTCATCACCCAAGGGCACAGGGCAGGGCACAGGGCCTCCTAAACTCACCCCTGTGGGGAATGGGATCAAACAGGACAGGTTAATCAATGAATGCTCACTGCCTGTTCCTTCCATAATTGCATTCCTGCCTTTTCATCCTAATAGCCAGCACTTAGAGTAATTGCGTTCCAATAAGCCCCCTCCCCCACCAGGTCTAGGGCCCCTGGGACCCGTTGACATGCCATCTGCCTCCAGTGGGCTTCTGGAGACTGAGACAGCCTTTTTAAAATGTTTCTCTGTTTTTTCCCCTTTCTTTTCTTTTTCTGTAAGAAAGACAAGAACTCTGTAACAGCTCTTGTCCCAAATTCCAGTAATTTTACCCACCCCTGTCACATTAGCCTTGGAGCTCAGAGGTCTCTTCCTTCCTGTATCGTCTATCAGATGTCAAGACAGCTGAGCCTCTTTTCCAAGTGGATGACCTCTGGAAATACCTGGCTTTGGAGTAGAGTGACTGTTGCAGACTCGGACTGAGAGATCCAGCTGAGAGCCAGAGATGGAAAAGCCTGGGAACCCCTCCAGGCCTGGGTACTGAACTGCTGTAATCACCCTCTGCTTACTCATTTAGTCATAAGATTTATTGGCACCGCCCCAAAGGACCTACCTTTTGAAGGAAAAAAGCCACCAAAAACAGCAACAACAACAAACAAACAAACAAAAAACTGAAAAACCAAACCCTTAGTGCAAAGAAAACAGACTTTCTCAAGAAAAAGGGGTTTCATGAACCCTGAGAGTCATATTTCCAGAAATATAGCTTCCGCTAAAGAAGGTGTGTGCATCCGTTTTCCAGGCTCAGCAAAGTCCACAGAGCTTGCAGAGAAAGTGCAGGGTTCATGGTGATTTGAGTTTCACCGTTCCCCCAAAGACATGGCTCCTCTGCTGGCCCCCACCCAAGGAATGAGGTATAAAAGGGAGAGGTCTGGTGTTTGTTATATGACTTGCAGACGCCCCCTCCCCCATCGTCCTTTTTTTTTTCTTGGAAGAAGTTTCCTCTAGGACTCCTCAGCCCTAAGGCCTCCTCAAGTTCATCTCCCTTGTCCTACATCTTCAAGGTTGGGTCCCTCACCTATTACTCTGCAGGAGGGCTAAGAGAGAGTTTGACCTTGCAAGAAGAGGAAGAATGCCCTTGAACCGTTAACCCTCCCCTCCCGACTGATCACTCTAGTTGCTGACCTTTGGTTTAGCAGAAAAGGCCTCTATGTTTCAGGAAGACAGCCTGGTCTCTGAAATCTTGGTTCTGCCAATCATGGGGTGTGTGGCTTTGGGGAAGTCACTTTATCTTCCCAATTACGGTTTTCTTCTAGTGGTTAAAAGAGGATGAGATTTATTTTACAAGGTGAAAATTAAGGGGAGGACACACTCGTGATATTCTGTATGTAATTTCCTTCTTTCCCATGCTGCATGAAGGTACTGCTATTTGGTTGTTCCCTGTCACCCCTGACAGGGCACGCCGTTCACACAGCTTGTTTACCTGCACCAGACAACCTGAACTCCACAGCATTGGACTTTCCCCAGCAGGCTCCGTCCCACTAACAATTGTAGCATCCCCTCTGCCCCCAAAGTTGCCAGCAGTGTCCAGTGCAGCCTGAGACATGGGGATACCGACAGGCATGCCAATTTGTTGTTCTTTCTTAGCTGCCTCTGGTTGAACACCAAAGTCATCCGAGTCTGTCAGAGCTGCCGTGCACTGCTCAGGGACCCCACCAAAGATTTTCCATGGCAAGATTGAGGTTGTAAGTGAGCCCCAGTGTCCTGAAGACAGGCATGGCCAGTGGGGGGTACAGGGCAGACACCACTGCGTCAAACCATGCCTACTCCTTTCTCGCCACTGCTACCTGCCATTGCTGTGCCGGAGACACCACCATGGATGACACTCAGCACCTTAAGATTGTCTGGGTCATAGGGACCTGACACCCAAGACATAGCAACCAGATCCCCAAAGAAGGCCCAGAACACCCACCCCAAGTTTTGGTGTGCTTTGTAAACACATGGGCTGTTTGCTTTAACGGAATCTTGAAGTTGGCAGGTGATGAGGAGAAAGAGTCCCGAGGAGGAGGGGAGGAATCAGAAGTAGCCAGAGGAGATTAGGGATTTCATTAAACTGCCTGTTTAGGTGAGGGATTTTAGGTGTAAAGCTACTTTGCATGATAATGGCAGTTTATCTGAATTCCATTCTACTGAAGGAAGCTTCTTTTAAACTTAATTACTGTGGCTAGTAAGCTGGGTTTCTCCCTCACGCCTTCCCGTCCCGTGGTAAACGGAACTGCTCCCTTGGCTCTCAGCTTCAGCTTTGCTGGTCCCTTCAGGTGACAGATCCCTGGTCATCTGCCATTTTAGGATGCTTGGCCATGCACCAGGCAACAGTTGGTGTGTGTGGGGTCTTTGAGACAACTCAGCAAAGAAATATCTGGCTTGCAGACCTCCACAGATAGTCGGGACAGCATAATGGCTCTGGTATCAACAACTGGGACTGAACCTGAGGTCTCTCTTTCCAGGACCCCACATCCGCGCCCCCAAGAGCAAAGTGGGACTCGTGTCACCTGGTTGACTGGTTAAGTGAGCTTAGGAGAAGTCTGGACTGAGGGATGAGTTTCTGACTTAGGCGTGACCCCGATGGTCGGAGGAGCAGAGTCTCTTGTCGGGGTGGCAATATTGTTTAAGGCAGGAGAACAACATTCAGGGACCCAACGGAACAAAGGGAGCTAGACAGAAAGGTTGTTGTTAGTGGTGGTGGTGGTAGGGGGAACTGCAAAGGAGCTGGCTTGAAAGTCTTTGGGGAGTCTGCACACTGGGCCAAGGCAGGGAAGGGTTAAAGGGTCTGG
The DNA here is from genome assembly GCF_903992535.2 of Arvicola amphibius. NCBI lineage: Eukaryota > Metazoa > Chordata > Mammalia > Rodentia > Cricetidae > Arvicola > Arvicola amphibius. The sequence goes on from NC_052048.2 coordinate 118,898,823, forward strand.
GAACTCCTGTTTCCAGTCACTTGTCAGCTTGCTTTGCTCTTCGCCTTATCAGCGAGGATAGGGCCTCGCAGGGAGAGGCTCAGAAAGCTTTCGTTTCCAAGTTCTTCCCGGACTCCAAGCTCTCAGCCTTCTCATTACCTTCTAAGGGCTCTCAGCTCAGTCAGGAGGTGGGGGTGGGACGGGGCTGGGAGGGTTGGGGGAGGGCTTGGAACCCAAGCGCAGTTAATGGAGTAGAGAGCAAGTTACTAAATACAGCCCTAGGGGGTGGCAAGGCTGTAGAGCCTCGGCAATAAACCTTCAGATGGCCCCTCCTCCTTCCACTGCTCCACAGAAAGCCCGATTAGTGCGTGCTGCAAGTTCCCTCTCTTTCCTTACACTCACCTTCCCCAGCACCCTTCAATATCCTTCCCCTTTACAACGACCACGGACCCAGAAACCTCTATGATGTATTTGTGTGGTCACTTTTACAGCTCTAGTGAAGAACCTTTCATTTTATGCCTATTTTCTTCTGAGACCGGCTCTTCCTTTGTAACCCATGCTTGCCTTTATCTCTTGACTCTTCTCCCCCAGGTTCCTAAATGCTGGGATTATAGGTGTGTGCCACTATCCCTGGCATCATGCTGGTTTGCCAAAGGGTGGCAATTCTCATTTCTGCCAGTTCGTACAGTTACTAGTTACTCAGTTGCAGCCCTCAGGAAGTTAGATAAATTTCCTTTCTACATCTCCACTTGAGTTGCTGGCTCAAAAAAACCATGTCCAGGAGCGAGGGCTGCAGGAGGGCACAGCAAGCGGTCATCCCTATCTAGACCATTGTAGACCTTGGCTCCATTCATGGTCAGAAGCATTTGGGTATAGCTATTACAGCAACTGCTGATTCTCCACAGTACGCTTCTCTGTTGCCCCTCCACCCCCATGCATCGGCAAGGCTGCCCTGAAGAAACTGCAATGCACTTGGTCTTCTGAATCACTCAATGAACATTCTAGTAACCAGGCTAAAAAAGGAGAGAGACGGGCGTGCTGCCCCAGAAAGGAGAGAAGTAATGAAGTCAAATGTGAACAGCAGAACCATCATTTTGTGTAGAACCTAAGTCGCCTATCAGAATGGGAGCAAGGCCTGTGAAGCACTGTCAGAGATAAGAAGTGGCAAATGTTGAGGATGTGGCTTAGTCTAGAGGGTTCTAGGGCCACAGGGTGTCGACGAGGTTACAAGTGAATCCGGGGATCCCGTGGTGACAGAAGTAAACTTGGGGCTACACCGTGATCTTCCCCTGGCAGATAAGGCTCAAGGCTTTGGTTCTTCCAAGTTTTGGACCTCCCAGGCTGTTTGATTCCTTTCTGGAATCCATCTTCTAGCTGCCCGTTCATTGTTACTGCAAGTTTCCCATCCTCTAAGCACTGTTCCCTTGTCCCCTTCTTACCTCTAGGTTTCTGACTTTCCAGTGGGTTATTTCTCCCACTGTGGTCCATCATTGACATCTACCCAAACCATTTCATTATGTAGAGTTGAAGGACACATGGCCGTAGGAGTTTTATAGACACAGAAAGACTTTCCTCATCTATAAGTATAGGACAATAACATACACTCAAGCCGACTGGTGCAGAATTTCGTTTGCAGGGAACTGTATTCATTATCCAATGGCTGCAAAAACAAATTACCCTACAATTTAGTGGTCTAAGCTAGCAATAAACACTGTGTCACTCAGTTTCTATGGGTCAGGAATTTGGGGGCCGCTTAGTGGGGTAGTTTAGGCTTGAGATTACTTACGGAGGTACAGGTTAGATCTTAGATGGGGCTACAGGGCCGGGCGGTGGTGGCGCATGCCTTTAATCCCAGCACTCGGGAGGCAGAGGCAGGCGGATCTCTGTGAGTTTGAGGCCAGCCTGGTCTACAAGAGCTAGTTCCAGGACAGGCTCTAAAAAAGCTGCAGAGAGCCGGGCGGTGGTGGCGCACGCCTTTAATCCCAGCACTTGGGAGGCAGAGGCAGGCGGATCTCTGAGTTCGAGGCCAGCCTGGTCTACAAGAGCTAGTTCCAGGACAGACTCTAGAAACTACAGGGAAACCCTGTCTCGAAAAACCAAAAAAAAAAAAAAAAGCTGCAGAGAAACCCTGTCTCGAAAAAAAAAAAAAAGAAAGAAAGAAAAAAGACGGGGCTACATGATGGAGGAGAGTTATCTGTCTATGTTTCTTTCATTGGTTAATTAATAAAGAAAACTGCCTTGGCCCTTTAAGAGACAGAGAGTTAGGTAGGTGGAGTAGACAGAACAGAATTGTGGGAACAAGGAAGTAGAGTTGGGGAGACGCTTCAGGCAGTCGCCATAGGAGTCTCCTCTCCGAGATGGACGCAGGTTAAGATCTCTCCTGGTAAGCCACACCTCGTGGTGCTACCCAGATTACTAAATATGGGTTAAAGGAAGATGTGAGAATTAACCAATAAGAGGCTGAAACTATGGGCCAGGCAGTGTTTAAATGAATACAGTTTCCGTGTAATTATTTTGGGTAAAGATAGCCGGGTGGCGGGACACAGCTCGCCGCTTCACACTACAGCTACAGGCATTACAAGGTGTAACTGAGGGTGTGACTCTGAGTCTAAAATCGCCTGCTCGCCTAGCTTAAAGTGGGAGCTGAGTCAGCTAACTTTCACCTCCCTGCGGTTAAAATACCTGGTAAAAATGACCTAATATTTATTTTGGTTTATAGTTTCTGAGTCTTTTTGCCCATTGTGGCAGGGAAGGCTTGACTGAGCAGCTCAGTTCGCGGTGGCGGGAGGCTGTGGTGGGGCTTGTGAGGCTTGTTTACATCATTGTGGACCAGGAAGCAGAGACAAAGCAGGGGTGTGGGAGGGTGTGGGGGTGGTAGAACCTTCACAGAAGACCTATTTCCACCAGTTGGACCCCATTTCCCAGAGGCTCCAAAGCTTCCCAAAAGAGTTCTGCTCGCTGGAAAATATGCTCAAAGCACCAGCCTGTGAGAGGCAGGTCAGATTTTACATCTTAACAAGAGGTTTTAGTTCCTCCCCATGTGACCTCCCTACAGGGCAATTCTTCTTGAGTGTCTACTACACAGAAGCCATGTTCCTCTAGAGTGAGTGAGCCAAAGGAGAGCAAGGTGGAAGCCAGTCGCACTGTCATTTACATCCCGGCCTCAGAAGTGACACATCCTCATTTTCTCAAACCCTGTTAGTTACACATGTCAGCGCTAATCAGTGCAGAAGGTTCTGCAGGAGCCCATGAGTGGGAGGGGGTAGGGAGCCCCGCTGCCATGCTTGTCCAAGACATATACACTGCAACCCTAGCTAGGCAGAAGACAAAACCAGGTGCTCTTTAAGCTCAAGACCTCCTTGGGCTGTGGAGTGAGTTCGTGTTTGGCTCGAAACAAACAAAAACTAAAACCCAGGCACATAACATGCCCAGTGGTAGGGGGATTTACCTAGCCATGCAAAGTCTGTGTGTGTGCGTGCGTGCGTTCACGCACGAGTGTGTTAATCCCTCGTAATACATACCGACCCCCCTTGCCCACATCAAAAGACTCAGTAAACAGTAGCTGCTATTCTTATTAATTCATACTTCAATATTCCCTATGAAAAAGATGAAGTCCTTCAGGGTAGAGACCATGTTTTGTGCCATGTGTATCCCAAGGGCCTAGCATTGTGGTAAACGTATTGGTAAGTTCATATTGAATGTTGAATCCACAATGAAGGCTTGGAGAGGTTCTGAGTGAATGCAGAGAAAATCTCACCCAGATATATTAAGTTTCTGTGCATCTGGGATTCCCCATTGGTATAGAGACAATCAAGACCTGAAGGTTTCTCATATTTTGATGCATCATTATCAAATTGTTTGATAATTAAACAGCATATAGGGTAAGCTCTCTGGAAAAGAGGCCCACCACAGCTGTTTGGTGGGGGGTGTTTTAACGCCATCATCTAAGTACTTGTCTCGCTGCTAGTTCGATACATGGGAACCTCTTGATATTTTTGCCATTCTCAATTTCCTGTCTTGTTGATTCCTGTGTCCTTCTCCCAGGTAAACTTTCCCTTTCTAGGAGACAGATGCACATTTTCTGAGGGTACATTCAGAGGCATGGGAGAGGCCTTCCTTGCTGCTGTGGCCCTCTGAGCTGGGCGGGATCTGAGTCTGTGAGGTAACTGATACTGGGGGCAATATTGAGTTTCCAGACGTCTAGCACAAACTAGAATCTTTGCCCCTGCACCTTGTACTTCAAGAGTTCACCAACTGTCCTTTTACCTCCTCTCACACCCCCCCCCCCCCCGCCCCAGACAAAGATCTCTGTCCTTACCGGTCTGCACTGTGTGCTTCACTTTCTAACAGGGAGTTTCTCTCTTGAGGCTGCCCCGCCTGCCTGGGGCCTCAGAGACAAAGACCACTGAGGGACAGATGTCTTCTAAGGGATTTCCCATGTAGATCACATTCCCACCTGCCGTGGGTTCCAGCTCTCCCTCTCCAGTTCCTTAGAATCTAAACAAATAACGTTAATTGTCTTTCCTCTTTTCTTAAAGCTAGGGTGCGTGAGACAAGATGAGGGTAAAGTCTTTTTTTCCACCGGGGTGGATGGAAGTTGGTTACATCAAGCAATATATTGTCCCAGAAAAGAAACATACAAATTATGGATGGGCGAGAGAGAGCCATGGGAACCAGACAATATTAGAATTCCATCTACGTCAAACCAGGTCACGGTATGGGACTCTGAAAGGAAATTGAAAGTGCTTACTGATGGAGAATAAAAAAATAGCAGAATTAAAATGTTTATTGATAGCAATAAAAATTAGCATAATTGACTCTGAAGGAAGCAATATTACATGCCAGGGACCCTCAGAGAGCAAGGCAGAGAACTCTGGAGAGATGATCTTGAACAAATTGCTTTTCTGCGTTTATTTCACCATCCACTAGGCTTTAACTAGAAAGTTGTTTATTGGTCTGGGGATTGAACCCAGGGCTTTGTTATGACCAGATCACGGAGTGCCCCCAAAACCAACTAGTAGACCAAGTTCTGTATGTAAAAGCAAAGTGCCTTTATCTTACACAAGTTTGCAAACTCAGTCCTTCTGTACGTCAAATGAACATTGCGGTGGTTGGAGAGCCCTAAGCTTAGTTAGAGTGGGTTTTTATAGTAGCAAAGGTGGGGGGTGATGAATTTCTAAGGTTTGGGACCCCTGATTGGCTGGCATTTGTCTAGGGGTATCCTGGTGAAAAGCGGTGGGTTTGTGCTGGCAGGTGATCCTATCTTCAATGGTTGGAATGTTAGGAATTTCCTTTGGATGGTCTGTTCCTTGGTGGTGCCTGGGTAGTTATAGTTTGTGGTCTTTCTTGGAACCAGGTATTGCCTTAGGGTAAACTACTGAGACTCAGGTCATGGCTGGGCCCTACAGGCTTCATATACGCTAGGAAATTGCTGTACCCATGAACTACACTGCCAGCTCAAGGCAGCATTTTCAACAGAGGTAGCATAGAGAAATACGGTCAGTGGGAGAGCTGAGCCTTGTTTGTGAAAAATCCCTTGGGTAGAGGATTGAGAAGATAGAATTGGGCAAACGTAACTGTATCTCTACCTAGTTGTGAGACAATCTTGTCATCCTGGCTAGAAATCTTAGGCAAGGCAGGAGACACAGAATGAGACCTTTTTTTTGGGGGGGGGGGGATATGTGTGTTGAGACAGGGTTTTTCTGTGTAGCCCTGACTGTGCTGGAACTTAGTCTGCAGACCACACTGGTCTCCGATTCAGAGATCTACCTGCCTCTGGCTCCTGAGTGCTGGGAGTAAAGGTGTGCACCACACTGCCTGGCTTCAGAATGAGACTTTAAAAAAAAAAGAATATACTGACTGTCATCCTGACAGAATTTATAACCACCTAGAAAAACCTGTGGGCAAGCCTGTAAGGAAATTCTCAGTGGTGTCAAGATGCGGGGAGACCCATCTTAAATGTAGGCAGCTCAGTTCCATGGTCTGGGGTCCCAGACTGAACAAGAACGGGAATGTGAAGCTAAGCACCAGTACCCATCTCTCCCTGCTTCCTGACTGCAGACATAATGTTATCAGCTGCTGCAGGCTCCAGCCGCCACGTGGAGCCCACATAAAACCTTTCTTCGTTAAGTTGCTTTGTCAAAAATTTGAGAAAAGTAGCTCAAATGCTACCTTTATAGAAACACGAAACAAGAGTCCTGGTCTTAGGGAAATGTGGTGGAAATCATGAAGCATTTCTGTGGGAATTTCTCCCATTGGGACCGTTTGGCCCAATGGGCGTGGTCTTCTTTGGGGCTATGTGACCCGAATACCCAAATAAAAGGTGAGGGCGGCGCGAAAAATGCTTTCTCGAGTGTAGGCCAACTGGCAGAGAGCCACGGGAGCCACGGGAACACGCGCATGACTGATGGCTTGGTTCTCATTCTGTTTTGGAATGTTCGGCGGCGGCAGCAGAATCGGCGACAGTGTATTGCCTGGATCTGCAGAGGCGGTAGCTTCCTTTCTGTATTGTGGGTGTACTTTATTGATTGGCACCTGTTAATAAATCTGACTCGATCACAGAGGTCACTCTCTTTAAGGCATCATATTAGTGAAAATTCATTGGACACTCACTGTTATGCTTGCTTTCTGTGTACTAGAGTCTTTATGGCAGCAGATGATACGTTTTTGTTCATATTTTTATTTCTATTTCCTGGCATGTAAGAATTCGATATATTTACACACACACACACAAGAGAGAGAGAGAGAGAGAGAGAGAGAGAGAGAGAGAGAGAGAGAGAGAGAGAGAGAGAGAGAGAGAGATCTAAATATATATCTGGAGAGATAGCTTAGTTGATAAAATGTCTGGCTTGTAAGTACAAGGCTCAGGGTACAAATTCTAGTGAGAGACCTTGTCTCAAAGAAGAAAATCACAGACGAAGGGACACTGCCAAAGGAGTGACACCCGAGGCTGTCGGCAGCTGCCCCAGTATGGGCCACTGGCGATGCCAAGGTGATTAATGCTGACCCTGCACTCAGGGCTCCTGGGCTGCACAGGCTCCCACTCTCCTAGCTCAGAGTTGCGGTCTTTATTTGATAATAGAACTCGACAGATGCAAGCTAAGCAGGGACGCAGAGCTTTAGGAAGATGGTGATGTATTTGTATTGGTTGCTTTTCTCATCGCTCCAGGAAGCTTAAGGAAGGCTGTCCAGCTCAGGACTTGAGGGTACTTCCACCATGGCAGGAGGAGCAGGAGGAGCACTCACAGTCAGGAAACAAAGAGGGGTGACTGCTTTTGCTCAGCTTGCTGTCCCCTTTCTGCTCAGTCTGGTGACCAGCTCATGAAATGGTGCCAGGTGTATTCTCCCCGATCTCCCGACCTTCTAGGTAAGTCTAAATCCCATCAAACCTACAGTCTAGATTCACCATCCAGCTAGCATAAACTGCTCAGTTAAGGACATATTTGGGGTTTTGGCTCCTTGAGATCTACCTTAAAACTCACAGAGCCCAGTATCTTGTTTTATTCAGGGTCCAGGCAAACAGCTACCATAAAGATGCTTAACAGAGGCAATTTATCCCAGGGCCTCTGATGGTTGTTCATTCACCAGCATTGCCCAAGAAGCTGCTCTTCCCTCCCTCCTCTAGGACTCCATAGCAACAGGCCTCATTTTCTAGTGATGAGAAAAGGTATCCAATATTGGCTAGGTATTAAGTCAACCCTGCAGGCATGTCCTGGCTCAACCCAGGCCTGGTCATCTAGAACACTGTGGATTATTATTTTTTTAATTTTATTTTTTTAATAGCTGTTGAATTTGTTCAAGGAATGCAAAATGTTTCTAACATCAGCTTATGTGAAAGATCATCAGAGAGTGAAACTTCGTGGCTTAAATAAAGTCCCATATTACTCTTGACTCAAGTCTGCCTCTCAACTGGAGTCTTTTCCTCTGCGGGGGGCCTCCTACACTCCCTCTTTGGTCCTCCTTTCCAAGGGACCTCGCCCAGGTTCCATTGTATCCTACAGGGCTTCTAGCCTGACCCCTCTTTATTCTTGCTGTATTCTTCTCTGTAGCTTTAGGCTTCCCGTCCAGTCTCCAGACCCCAGCTTTTCCACAACCCCAGAAGCTTCGGTCTGTCTGTCTTTTACTTCCCATCAGGGAATCCTAAAGGCTGAATAGGCCCTTCAGACCAAGCCCTGAAGGGGACTTGCCTGGGGTTGTAGGGGGTGGAGTCCGGAGGACCTGGCAGGGCCATACAGAAGCCCATTGAGAGGCAGTCCCTTTAACACACAACCTAGTCCAGCCTCCATGGCTCCGGGCAGAGAGAGGTGTCCCTTGAGGCGGTGGCCAACATCCCAGCCACCATGAATGACCTCAGTGTCTCTGACTGGTGGTAGAAGGTCCCCCTGTAGCCTCCAAATCCTCTGGGCCTATCAACGTCGCCGTTGGTGTAAATATATTTGTCTGGAAAATAATTTGTCAGCACATGTCCATCAGTGGTGCTGATTTCATTAATTGGAAGAATTAGTTCTTTGTGGCCAATGGAAGACTATGGAGCCAAAACACACGTCACACTTTTCCCCAGTGACCCAGAGACCCTTGGACGAACTCCTGGGTGCCATGAAAATGGATCGCTTTGCAGAAAGAATACCATTGGATGTTTATTTAACATCCCTCCCCCCCCCCCCCCCCCGCCAAGACCTTCAAATTGCTCTCACATCTGGATGCTTTTTCTTCCTTCACTTTTTTTTTCTTCTCTGTGCAGACCCAGGGCAGGGAGGAAACTTCATCAGTCTGAAAATATCCAGCAGAGTGTAAATTAAATGTGCAGAGAGGCCACAGGAGGGGGAACCCCTCTTCCTGGGTAGAAACGGGGTAGGGAAGCTGTGTGCTCACTTTCATTCCGTGTAGGTGGAACGGCTTGTGCACCCTACGCCTGCCTTGAGAAGGCGGGTATTCCTTCCGCATCCCGGTTTATGCATCGGTAAATGGGGGATTCACGCATAGTAAGAGAGCTGCTGGAGGGTTAGAGGCATGATATCTGTAAAGTATATGGTACATAGTTGATATTTGACTAATGGGTACTACTAATAATGTTGTTGGGATCAAGACCAGAACAAATCCCAACTCATACCTCAGAGACCTACCATTGCTTGCCCCAGTCAGGAAGCCAGATGGGCAAAAATATGTCCAATGGGGTGAGACAGATGGGCAGAAATGATGATCAAGAGGATTGGCTAGAATGACAGCCCGATGGAGTGACAGGCAGATGGAACATCTCATGAAGGAGATGGATTTATGACAATGTAAAGGAAGATTTAGAGCCAGTTGTCCCGGGGGAGGCACAGATGGTTGTGGGTCTAATGGACAGAGAAATGACAGCCAAAGCGAATGACAGATGAATGCAGTTTTGTACCAGGCTGGGAGAAGAGATGGCCAGCATGCTGCTGAAACCTAGGTTCCTGTTGGTCTCTAGTCCTTAGGCATGAGCATCCCAAATTCACAAGAACCCCAGGAACTCTGTGGGGGAGGAAGAGGAGCCTGAGAAGATACAGAACCAGGGTCTGCCTGGACTCCGTTCCTCCCCCTTCTGATGGTCCCTCACTGGGTGGCCCCAGAGATAAAGGTTCACCCGTGAAGAGGAGGAGGAAAAGAAGGAGGAGGAGAAGGAATAGGGAGAAAACTGCTATTTGAAAGGAAAGGGAAATAAAAACTGGCTAAAAAGTTTTATTTATTTAAAATAAAGATTCAGTTATGCTTGACTGTAAACATGTAGGCCCATCCCTCCCTCCCTGGCTCTTCTGTGGCAGAGGGCTGGGACCACACAGCAAGCTGGGGGCAGGAGGCAGAGAGGCCAGCGTAGGCATAGGCCTGGAGAGGAGCAGAACCAGAGTGCGTCCGGGATGGGAAGAGGAGAGATGGGCCTGGAACATTGTGGCCTACTGAGCATAGCTGGGCCTAGCTAGTGCTAGGCCCCTGGCCCCTGGTCCTCATCCCTTCAGTACAAACCCAGCTAGAGACCTTGGGGCATCCAACCACATAGTACAAAGCAGCAGGCAAATGCACAGGCGCCCAAGCTCTCTTAACTGCCACTGCCTAGCACTTTGTTAGTGATTAGCACAGCCAGGTCCTAGTGGAGGTAGACGAGTCACCTGTCTATTCGAAGCAAACATCCTAACTTAACATTTTTCTTCTTCCTTCCAGTTCCAACTAAATTTCTTCATCTATTTCAGTGGCTAAACTATGCGAGGAGCCTGTGAGATGCCCTGTGAGCTATCTGGATGGATGAAGAAGAACCTGGACTGGCGATTCTCAGTGGGCCTTGCCTTCAGAGTGAAGAGGTTGTTAGTACTGCTTCTGCATTGGTGGCCCAGCTTGCTGGGGAAGGTCGGTATGCGGGGTCAGGAGAGGACAGGCAGGAAATGGATTTTGATAAGAGGCTGTCCTTGTCTCCGGAGCCAGCTGCAGGGTAGGGGCATGGCAGCTGAGTACAGGCTCCAGGGAAGCCGCAGCAGTACTCCTGGTGACTGCCGCAGGAAGGAAGGGCTGTAAGCTCAGGCGATCCCAGTCAGGCTGCTTTCTTTTGGAATTTGGGATTTCAGTGTGACTTCGAAAGTTATTCCCTTAATCAAACAGGAAACAAACAAAGAAAGACCAGACCAAACCAAAGGACAAAAAGTACTCCTTAGATTTCGCTTATCCAAATGGCTGAGCGGGTGCCACAGGTTAGAACTCCAGCCTGGCCCCAGAGAATTTCATGCTTTGGATGGATCCCAGTTGGAGCCATTTCATTAACTGATGACTATAAAAAAATGGAAACTCTGAGAAGATACTCAAGCCCAAAAGATCAATGACTGATGATAGAGCGACATCGTGGGAACACGTGCCAGGCAGCCATTCACAAAGCCTGGTGCTCTTTGGGCTTCTCCATAGCTCAAGACCCAGGGATGGCAACATCTGTGGTTGATGACTTGGACAGCTCACAAAGGAGCTGGAAGGGATCCTAAAGAATTCCCCTGCGGGGGAGGCCGTGCCTCTCACCATTGTACCAGTGCACCCCTTCAGAAAGATTAGCGGCTTCTATCCTTCCCGGGGCGCTGCCTGTAACGCCTGTGTGATGCTAATTTGTGGCTGGCAGGAGATTGATTGGGAAGGGGAGGAACAATGGCGTGACCAGGCTGAGCTCTCTCTTATTCCTGGAGCGCTCTCTTTCTCTCTTGCACACACACACACACACACACACACACACACACACACACACACACACCATGTGCACTTCAGCAAGAATACAGCAGCAAGCTTCAGAAAAGATGACTGTAGGGGAATGAATTTGAAAGGGGCAAACCTGGGACAGAGGTGGAAGTGCATAAAGCACAAACTTGGGGGAGCTTTAATTTTTTTTTTTAAAAGAAAGCGATTGGCTATCTTCCCCTCACCCCCAAGAAAGCATTAAAGTCCTTTGGTCAAGTGACTTGTCTAGGATGTGAACTAGGTTTCCCTAGAGCGTCCTGGGTCTCTGTTGCCATTTATAGCTTGTCTTGGAAGGCTGCTCATTCTGGGAAGCCGGCAGCCTAAGTGTCAGCACTAACTCATTGTCCCCACAGCCTCTTTGCCACCACGTGTGGTCTTGTGGTCAGAGGACAACTATGCCCACCCGCTCTCAAGGGGATCAAATTCTTTCTTGCGTTAGTTTTCCCTCCCGCAGCTTGTGGACAGGTACCTCTGTCTGACCATCTGGTAGCCATTCACCTCTATGGAGGTTTGAGAAAGGAATTAATTTCACTTGTTTCTTTAGCAATATCTGCCTCCTTTGACAGTGAGTTACCTTTATCGCCTCTTAAAACCCTTACTGTGCTCGTCCTTCTGGCACCCAGGGGACTTGTTAGATTCCCTAAGTGTACAACAGCCGCTCCTCTTCCGGCTTCTGTGCCTTTCTTCTAAATATCCTGCATAGACTTTGAGCTCCAGCATCCTGCTCCTGCCCCTGGGCAGAATGAAGGCTTCAGCCTGGCTAGATCAAGAGGAAAGTAATCTGAAAGCGCTTGACCGAAAGTCAGAATTTCCCCCTTATGCCCATCTCCTGAGATATCTTGAGGACTTTGGCTTAATTCTGGTGGATGGTTTGAGGAAGGTAGGGAGTGGAAGACAGATGAAATTCCTGGGCAAAGTTACGTGCCTGAGAGCACCTCTCTCCTCATATGGCCTTATGTGTCTGTCTCCTCCAAGCAGAGAAATTATGGATTGGTGTTCGAGTAGATGGATGAGGGCATCAGAGGCCTCCATTAGAGAGTCTCAGCAGTCCATCATGCCTGGGTGCGTTCTGTTGGGAGGAGACAGTGTCTTAAAGAGCAGAGTGTATTTGAACACTTTGAGGATTACCATGGTGTGCCTTTTCTGAAGACGGTGGTCAAATTCATGTGACTGATAACCTCGTCAAAATGAAGCCAGGGTTGTCTTCTGGAAGCTTACCGGTCTTCCCAAGACCACACACACACACACACACACACACACACACACACACACTTTTAATTGGTTAGTCGCTAACTGCTAATGGATAGAGTTCGTGGATGCGGCCATTTTTAAAGACGAGCTATTCTACTGTGTGACCAGGAGTGTGCACTGTGTGAGAGAGGCCTTGGATTCTATTCTCTTCATTTACTAACTGTGTGCCCCAAGCAGCCTCAAACAGGCACGTGATGGTTTTATCCTTTTAAGGTTGCTATGAGGATTGCTTGAATGTCACAGGAAACTTGGCATAGTCCTTTGTGTCTGTTATTAGATTTATTATCTCTGCACTAAGTGTCTTACAGGGCCAAGCCTTGTTTTTATTTTATTTTAGTTTCTGAGTTTACCATCCTGGTTTTTTTTTTTTTTTTTTTTTTTTTGAGATAAGATCTTTCTATATAGCCCGGGTTGGCCTCAACTCACAATCTTCCTGCCTCTGCTTTTCAAGGGGTGGTACTGCATGCATATACTTCCATGCCTGGTTCAGCAATATCTTACTTGGTGGGCTAGCTGCTTCTTCCCTAGCCCGTGAATGTTGCGCTGTGAGAAACTGTGATCCCCTGACCATGTACATGGGTTTCCTCGCAGAGGCACCGTCTTCAGACCCCCTCTCCCCGTGAGCCTCATACCCTACAGCTCTTCTCTAGGGTAAGGCAGCCTCCACGTCCTGTCAGTTGATCTCTGTGCAGTGTACTCTTGGGGCTGAGGGACAGTCCGGCTGGGAGGTCTTGCTCCTTATCGTGGATGACCTCATGGTGAACCTTCCCGAGGCAGCGGGAGCAATGTAAAACATTCAGACACCTTGCCATTTGTCATCCTCGCCCACCCCGAAAATGTTAATGGAATTTCACTCACTCTCTAAAACATGAAACTCAGTCAAAACCCTTTTTGTCTGTAGACTTAGAACGAACGTTTAATTTGGCTCTGGAGCTATGCTGAAGAAACCACGCGGGAGGCCAGATGGGGTGTCTGTGGTGGGTCAGCTCTCCGTGTGGGACAAGGTTTCACACAGGAGACTGGAGGAGTCAGTGTGGTCTGAGGTCCGTGGTGATCCTAGGCTTGCGTCTGCAGCTGCCACAGGCCAGGCTCTTCCTCAGCTTCTGTGGACGCTGGCAAAGCTGTGCCCCAAGGACAGCTAGGCTTTCTTGTTTGGAAATTGGCCTGATGGTTTCCACGGTAACAGCACAAACACCCCCTCTCTCAAACCTGGTCTTCTCTAAGGGGCCTTCTGGCTTGCCTGCCAGGACCTGGGATGAGGAGGTATAGTCTTTTCAGAAAGGCTGAGTCATTTACATATTTGTGCATAGGGAGCCAGGCTCTGAGCACCAGATCACACGTGTGATGTAAATAGTGGAGCCGGAGGCTGGATGTGAGGGTGTCAGGGCTGCTGGCTGTGCAAGGAGAGAAGAAATGCTGAGTCAGTTGACGGTCACAGTTTATGATGAGTGTTGCGAATTACCGGTTTGGCACGGGACCTGGAATGGCTTTGTACCAAATTGTTAGTGGAAGTTAAAAAAAAAGAAAGAAAGAAAGAAATGCTGGCACCAGCAGAGTGGCTCAGACAGAGTGACAGTGTCTGTGAGTGGCTTCTAGGAGACCACACAGCTTAGGGAGCGGTAAAACGTCTTCTTGAGGGTGGTGATGGTGGAGCTGATTTGCTGGTCCCTAAAGTGAGAAGGATGGCCATTCTTCTGTCCCGGTTACTACTGCCCTGACCGCTAGGGTGGGCACAGCAGGTTGAAGTGAGAGGTCTGTAAGGGCATGGGTATCCGGGGAGTAGAAGAGCTGGAGCAGAGATTTGTTGTTTTTCCAGTTATTCCTGAAGGACACAAGTGGCGAAATGGGGATGCTAGTTACCTTTTGCACGGAAGCTCGATTGGAAAGAAGGGGCACTGGCAACCATGTGAGTTTAGCATAGAAACTGAAATTTCTCTTTGACTATTGTCCATTGTCCTCCTGATACTTGGGTTAGTCTCCCTCTTTCTTCATGGAAATGATTGGAGAAGGGTGGCCAGCTCTCTAATGATCAAGTATTGATCTCAGAAGACCCTGCTAGTGGCTTCATGATTTGAGCAGGTGAATTTTTGATTTCTGTAATCCGGTCCTGGAGGTTTGGAAAAGAGAATTGCTGGAGTAGACAATTGGGTAGGATGCTCTGGGGGCCATGGGAAGAACTTGCTTCTAACAGGTGCAGTCGGCCTTCTGTGTGTGGGTTGGGATGTAATCCGCTTTATCCTGGCTTTGGTTTGCCTGATTACCTCTTTAGCAGTGTTGTTCCTAGCTTTAACAGGGTGTCAGACTAAGTTGAGGCAGAGGTTAAGAGCTGCCCAAGGTCCTTTGTCTTCTGTGTCCAGTGTGGTAGTACCTATCAGGATGTCTTAGTCCTAAGTATCCATTGTCTTAGGAATGGAAGCTAGGGAGGCATATTTATTTCTGATAAAAATTCAGAAACCAGTCGGGAAGACTTGTGCATCCACAGGGGGATCCAAAGGAGAAATGGGGTAGGTGGATGAGAGAGAGAGAGAGAGAGAGAGAGAGAGAGAGAGAGAGAGAGAGAGAGAGAGAGAGAGAGAGAGAGAGAGAGAGAGCGCGCAAGGGCTTCATTGATGCTTTGGGAAATCATTCCATACATTTGCAAACTGCAGGAAGTTAGACAAGAAGAAACAGCTGGATTCTTTTCATCACCTTGGCTTGCCTGTTGTCTTAAGTGAATACGCTACACTTCGAGAGAGTGTCTAGAGACAGAGGAGGAGGTGAACTGCTGTGAGGCTTTGCAGTTTAGACCGGCTCTGACTGGTTGTGGAACTCCGCACACATTTATTAGGTTCTATTAGTGTGTGTGTGTGTGTGTGTGTGTGTGTATGCGCGCGTGCATGTGTGTGTGCGTGTGTGTGCATGTGTGTGCGTGTGTGTGTGCATGTGTGTGTTTCTGTTGTGGGATGGGAGAGTGAGGTGGACAGGGACTAGGTGGTCTGTGTTCTATGACTCACAGGCTGCAGAGTGATCATGTCTCACGCACAGTCTAAGGATGGTGATTGCTCTCTGGAGGGGTACACTCTCCCCTCCCCAACCTCCCCTGAGGGTTATCATGCTGACTTGACTAACACAAACTCCCATCTGGACACAGTCCAAACACCAGATGTGCCCCCCGATTAGTGTCGGTCTGGGGAATGTTTCCATGATTGAAAGGTCAGTGTCGACTGGAAGTGCCCAGAGTGGGTGTCTGCCCCCCACCCTGTGTCAGCTGCACTAGCAGAACCTTTCATTATCTCATTGGTCAAGGCACACAGTTGGGGTGGGTGGGGGTGGGGAGGAAAGGGTTGAGATTGAGGAAGGAGGGGCTTGCTTTGTTTCATTTGTCTCCCCCCCACCCCTTTTTTGCTTTTCACATAAGGTCAGAATGTGATTTTTCCACTTGGAAGAGATTCCAGGGTAATTGGAGATAGAAGCCCTGCTGGGGCATAACTGAAAGCCCTTAGTTCTCCTTCAGATCTGCCATGTGCTCATGCCTCTTGTGATTTTTCTTAGAGGTGGGGTGTCAGCTCCACTATGGAGAGAAATATGATCAATAATGCTGTGATGTCTGGGCTTCCATGATTTACCCTGTTTGCAGGTCATTTTAAGTATCGTTTCTATACCGTAGACGGGCTTTCATGTTTAATTTCATGCATCTAGAGCCGTGCAAGACTTTCCTCAAGGTAGCAATGAAAATTAAATGCAATTGAGTTTGATGTGTACCTTATTGATTCCAGACCCATTTCAGTAGACTGTGACACTTCAGCGACCTGCAAATTCTGCACATTAGAGTTCATAGTCTACACAAACTCCATGTACACCCAAGTCCTGGATCCCCCAAGCAAGACCCACCTTCCAACAAAAGATCCAGGCCCTGTCAGAGTTCATAGTCTACACAAACTCCATGTACACCCAAGACCTGGATCCTCCAAGCAAGACCCACCTTCCAACAAAAGATCCAGGCCCTGTCAGAGGATAAAAGGTGCTAATGAAGATACATTACAAGTGGTGTTTATGGTCACCCCCTAGGAAACAAGACTTATGAACAATTTCATGGAAACTGCATGCCAGAAAGAGTAATAATTTTCCAAATTCCAGATTCTCCCTTTCATTCTCGGCATGTCACAGCTTGTCCCATGTGTCGAAACAATTCCATTTCAAAGGGAGAGAGGGAAAGGTTGTGTGTGAGCTGCCCTGAGAAAATGCTCAGTGCCTTTGATTGATAGTGTCCTGTCGAGCGCAGAGTCTCTTCTCGCTCTATGACATTGCCTTTTCTGTGTTTCATGGCTCCTCTGGCAGCAGTGTCTTCAGAGAATCCTATTGAGCAAGAGCAGTTGGTGACCAGAGCAAGGCAGGCTGGGTGGATCTGGCTGCTCATGGCATTAGGGTATTGTGGCAAACCTCTCTCTTCTGCAATGTGGCTAAGAACCGCAGGCTTTGCTCGGCCCAAAGTGGGAGAAAGGGAATGTTGGAGCTTTCTGAAGCAGGGGGAGAAAGGATCTTCTGCCAGCTGGGTAGGCAGCAGAGGTGAGTCAGAGGGGCGCTTGTAAAATGACGCGTGGGCGTTGGTCTCTAGCCAAGGGTTATCAACCTTGGCTTTGGCACTAGAACCACCTGGAGAGCTTTTATGACCCTGATGTCCAGGCCCCTTTAGTTCCATCAGCATCTTTGGAGTGGGGCAATCCCAGTAAATCCCAGTAGATTTTGTTTTTAATGGCTCCCCAGGTAATTCTGGCAGACATCCGGCTTCCAGGCTTGGGATCCTCTGATGTAGGATCACCTGAGTCAAAGCGAGGTCTGAGGACCAGCAGCCTAGGTCTCACCTGAGACTTGTTAAATGGCAGTCTCTCAGGCCCCACCCCGGACTGACTGAGTCACCATCTGCGTTTTAGCAGGGTCCCTGGGAGATCAGAAGCATATTAAAGTTCGGGGAGTGGTGCCTCTCAAACTTTGTGGCATATTAAAATCACCTGGAAAGGTTTAAAAGCCCCCAAATGCCCAGGCCACAATCTCATACCAATGAATTCAGGATTGCTGAGGGTAATGCAAGCATCCATTTTTTTATATAGGTTTTCAGGTGACTCCAATGTGTGTAGATACCCAGTACTGACTCCATATTAGAATTACCTGGGGAGTTTTTAAATAGCCTGACACTTGAGCCCTGCTCTTAGAAAGTCTGATTTAACTGGTCTGGGATAGAAGCAAAAAGATTTCTAGATGATCTGAATATGCTGCCAGCTCTAGCCTCTGTTGAGAATGTTGGTTCAGCTTCATTAAAGGAACACCGGCTTAAAAACATTACTACAAACCTACAGACCTGGTCCCAGGGCTTTGATATTCAATCTTCTTATACGTGATTGCAGCTATACTTATATTTTTATATGAATTCAAGTATTTGCGTATGCCTTTAGTTCTCTAAAACAAAAAGAAAAACATTTCTCTTATAAAAAATTGGCCTTGGGTCTGAAGAGATGGCTCAATGATTACAATCGCTGGTTGTTCTTCCTGGGGTTCTGAGTGTGATTCCCAGCACCCACATGGAGGCTCACGACAGGCTCTAACTGTAGTCTCATGTCATTCGTATGGGATCTGACGTCCCCTTCTGGTGCACAGACGCAAATGCAGATGAAACACCTATAGACATAGAATGCAACAAATCTTAAAGAAAAGAACAATTTAACCTCACTGCAGCCTGCCTAAGGGACAAAAGTGCTGAATTTCACTTGGGCCTCAGGAGCTCTAGGTAGCTGAGGAGTCAGGAAGAACAGAAGCAAGACTGTTCAAGGTGCAGAGCTCAGACAGAGAGGAGGGAAGGGCCCCAGGGTCGAGTGGATTGTAATATTTTGATTCTTTCTGCTTCCAATAGGACCACAGAATGAAGTGGTTCTAAAGTAGAGTTCCTAGTTTAGCAAACAAAGGACAAATAGTCTAGTTAAATAAGAATTTCAGATAAATAGTAAATACTACTTTTTTGGCCCAAGTGTGGCCTATGTAATATTTGGGACATACTTATACCAGAGAATTATTCCCAATTCTTCTGTAACTATGTATCCTGATTTTAGATCTCATAACTGTCTTCTACAGAAAGCCTGGGATTCTCAGTCTTGGAAAATCTACTTGTGAGGAGAGTTTTCTCTAGGCCTTCATTGACTCTTGCCACCTGAGGTGAGGTGTGTTTGTCTGGAGCCTTGTCCCCAGGAGATCTGCCATCCTGAGTCCTCCGGCATGAGTGCTTATGTGTGTCCATAGCTGTGTCTTGTGGATAATAATAGGTTTTCTGTTTCCCAATAATAGGTTTCTCCACTGACGCAGTAAGTTGGATCAAGTCGAACTGAAAAAGTAAAAGAACATGTTTATTTTGAGCAAAGCAACTCCCAGGTGAGTCTTCCATCCCTCGGAGATCGAGGTGGGAGAAGCAGCAGGAGAAATCACGTGGCTGAACTATAAAGCAGGGTGCTTATGTACCCTGTAGAGGAGGGGTGATGATGAGTCTGCCACAAGCTGGGTTTGTGCCCAATGTTAATGCTTTGGGTGGGGACTTGGGCTACTAGCAACTTCAGGGGAGGAGCCACTTGGAGATGCTAAGAATATAAAACTGGACTTTTTGGCGGTTTTTCCTTTGTTGGAGATTTTCTGAGAGGGTGGTGTTTGGAGAGAGGAATGGGAAGCAGGAGTGTGCTGGAAGTTCCAGATGAACAGATAATGCCCTTGACCTTTGCTCTGACAAGCTCTTGGCAATCCTGGGGTTTGAGTTTCCAGAGAGCTCCTCAGAAGAGCCCTCTTCTCCAGCTGTTGCTTGCTCAGTTCAGCCTCAGGCTGTCTATGCCCGAGAGAGAGGGAGTCTAAGGGACTAGAGCTGATCATGTGTGGTGATGGTGGACGGGACCTGAGGAGAATATGAGGGTAGACAGAGCTTTGTCCCACAGTTACAGTTTTGGCATGTCCCTAAGTGAGGCACTGTGTTGCTGGGACCCCAAAATGCATTCTGAGTAAAAGGAGTGGTCTCCTCTTCCATTTGGCTCGGAACAGCTCATCCCATAATGGATTCCCAGTGGGATGGGGATGGAGGGCTGGAGAAGGGGAGGCTAAGAAAGAGAGAACTTTTAGCAAAAGAAGCAGATATCCCTAGAGAGTTGTGCAAGATGAGATTATCTATCTATCTATCTATCTATCTATCTATCTATCTATCTATCATCTAGCTATCATCTATCTATCTATCATCTATCCCATCCATCCATCCATCCATCCATCCATCCATCCATCCATCTATTTAGTCTATCAGTATCCTGCCATTTACATGGTTGGAGATGTTTTTCAATGTACTGGCTGATCAGGAACTGTTCCTGGGCTCATTCTTCCCACCTACCCTGAAATGGCCTGGCCTGGTGTGGGTCTTGTTTAAAGCAGTAGCTCTCAGCCAATGAGCCTCATGAAAAGGGGGGCACAAGGTGCTGGAGTTCAGGCTGCCCAGGCTTGGATGCCACAGCCTCTTTGCTTTGGTTACTTTAGTGGTCGTCTGTGAGGCTCATGGGTGATTCAAACCCTGCAGGCATGGTTGAGACTTCTTCACTTAAACTATCTCCTATTGGAGTTTCTCCTCTCCTTACATCACCATCTTCCCAGAGTGATAAATCACTACAGTTTAAGTTAAGGTCAGAGCCTTGGTTTTGTGTTTCTTTTGGGATTCAAGCCTAGAGCAAGGCAGGCTCTTCTGTTTTCCTTCTTTGTCTTGGAGTCCTTCCTCATTCTTTTCCTGGTGGGTTTCACTGTAGAGTGCTGGACTTTCCGGAACCTCTCTCCTAAGCAACCCCGACTCAGTGCGGGAGAAATGTCAATATTTCATGGATAATTAAAATGATACATGGCCCCTTTGCCTCCATGACCATTTAGTCGAGAGCCGGAACAGCCAGGGGCTCTGGAAGATTGGGAGAGAAGCCAGGCACACGGGGAGAACAACTTCAGCACAGGGTGGCCTTTCACATCCTCACTAGCAAGAGCCCTGCAGCTGATAGTCCTCATTCAGACAACACCGAGGCCCAGGCAGCTGGACTGTACCATGCATTCAACAGAGCTGGGTCTGGGCCTTGCTGGCTTGTTGGAGTTTGGCTTGTCAATTTTTTGGCCAGAGTCTGACCATTAGCATCTAGCCTGTTGTCCTAAGAGTTTGAGAAGCCTGAATGCTAGAGGAAGAGTTGGCCTGGCTTTCCAGGCCACAAACCAGTTTGGAATCTAAAATGGAAACACAGCGGAGTCACATACATTGTGTACTGTCATAAAGATTGTGTGTCAGGTCCTGAGAGCCATGGGGAATGGGTTTGGGTCAGAGAGTCTACCTCTATGAGTAAAGCTATGCTCTCCAGTCCTAGGTACGTTCTCTGGTTGACACATACATTTCAGTGGGGGCGTGGGCTGGGACTGGATATTGGCTAGCTGTCTTCTATTTACATTTGGCCAGTTCAGTGTTGGTCCAAGGGCCACTTACTTTGATGTGGCCAGTGCCTGGGAGACTCCTGGGTGAATCTGTGTGGGGTTGGGATGAGCCAGGGTTCTGAACACCTGTACATATGGTACAGGGTGGAAGATAGGCAGCT
This sequence comes from Arvicola amphibius, assembly GCF_903992535.2. NCBI lineage: Eukaryota > Metazoa > Chordata > Mammalia > Rodentia > Cricetidae > Arvicola > Arvicola amphibius. The sequence continues at coordinate 118,919,888 of NC_052048.2, forward strand.
CAAAGGTGAGGCAGGGCTGGAGGACTGAGAAAGGAGCAGGCACCAGCTCTTGGTTAGCCTCTATTCTTCAACGTTTCTTGGCCTTTCTCTTCCCACTCTGGCATTTCTCCTGTTCTGGGACAAGGTCTAAATTGGGCACTTGGACGAGACAGTCCCTAGGAGCGGCCAACCTTCTCGGTCCAGGGTGGTCACAGGACTGATTGGTTACACATCTCCTCCTCTCGGTTTGGCCACCGTTCTAATCCCCACGATGCCTGATGCCAATACCTCTCCCTGTGCTGAAGCCTTCTTCTACTGGGCTCAGTCCAGGCACCATTTGGAGCTGTGGAGGTGGGTCTGCCTATGCATGTGTGCGTGCATGCACATCTGTATCTCCACATCCTCCTTGAACATTTAACTAAATATTTATTGGCCCCAAGTGAGGCACAAATTCCACGGTCCGTTCCAACCTTGAACTTAAGATTGGAGAAAGTGCCCGAGTATAATTTGTCAAATGTGTATAATTCTCCCCACCCTTTAGGCCCAGCCCATGGACCGTAAACTCTCCTTTGAGAAGCCTCCTGTGGAGACCTCAGCCCTGTGTCTCCTGCCCTCTCTAGATACACAGCAGTGTGTGCCTTGTGCAGCCTGTTCCCAGCTCTGTTGCTTCTGCACAGGTTTCTGAAGTATTTGCCTGCCTGTTCTCCCTCCTGGGGGAATAAAAACCAAGGTGACAGAGATGTCTAGATGCTGGTTCAGTGCTTGACTCTCACAAGCCGGCAACATTGAGCTGGCTAATTTCTCTGAGACTCAGTGTCTCTGCATCTGGTGGTTGTAAGCTTGTGCTTACACACAAGCCACCCAAACTCTTCGTGAGTCTTAGTTCCCCTTCCCGCTCTTTTCTCCTCACAGTTGCTGGGACAGGGCTGGGCTTGTGGTGGATACTCAGAAAGGTGGTAGTGACTGATTAATGATTATGGAGCCTGCAATTATTGGGATGAAGTTCCTAAATGCAGCACCAGCTCTAAGTAAACCCATTAATTAGGGGCCTGTTTGCAGTCTTTTTGTCCTGGCCTCTCATGGGTTATAGCTCAGGGGGAATTTTGTAACCCCAGTGCCCACCCTCCTAGAGGTCTTTCTGGGAAAATAATGGCCAGGGAGAAGCTCAGGCCTGAGGTGTGCAATTCCCACCTACTTGTGACCTTCACGCCCACCCTTCTCTCCCCACCATAGTTCTGGTCCAATAAACAAGTTACCAGGTGACAAACACAGCCCTAATAAAGGAGGCCACTGACTTTAGGACAGCAGTAAGCTGTGCTAATGGGCTGTTACTAGGGAGTAGGGACTCCCCGAGGGAAGGACTGCTGACCTGGGTGACCTCTCAGGCTAGGAAAAGACCAACTCCCTTTTTTAAAAAAAGCTTTATTATATATTAAAAATAAAAAGAGAAATATAAACAATGAAAAGCCCCCAAATAATCCCCTGAAGCCTTCAAACAGAGCATTATAAAATATTACAACTTAAATATTTATATGTATCAGATCATAAAGTCCAGTCCCTAGATGTAATAAGATTATAGTATTTCATAATAATTTCAGGACTGAGAAAAATATGAATTGTTCATTGCAGTCATAAACTAGGGGATAGAAATTGAACACAACATGATGGATATCTTTTCATCCTGGGTTAATGGTCACCCTACTTCGTGGGGATGGTTCATGGGACAACTCCAAGCTCAGGGCTCTACTGGACGTCACTGAAGTACTGCCAGGATTAAGTTGGGCCCTAGTGACAGACACATGGGGGTGACCTCATCTCACTGGAATGAAAAATTCATCAGCAAGTCATAAGCCCATGCACGCGGCTTCCTTCAAAGGTGTGTGGCTCTTGGCTAATGGGTGTCCATGTTGAGCCCAGGCTCCTGCATGTTCTGTGCACACACCCTGGGCTCATCTGCCTTAGATACAGGCAGCCTGTCTTCACGCTCTTTCTTGCTGACTACCACTTGCCCTATGGGCTGGGGCTGTATTTCACCTTTCCAACTCTGTGTCCTCAATAGCTACAGGGAAATGCTCCACATATATGCGGACATAAATGGAATCCACTTCCAGGCTCTTGTCCATTTCAGAGCACAACGTATTATAGTATGATTCTATCTGCTCCGTTGTCTTTGTCCTGTACAGGCTGTGAGACGTGAGCATTTTGCTGTGGCTGGCCCAAAGGAAGCAGTGACCCGTCTCCCATTGGATGAGTGCTCCATTGGCTCTGTTGGCTGGCCCAACAGGATAGACACCCTGCCCCCCATTCCAGCCCCAGGCCAGTGTGCTTGGTGGTTTTGCTTCTTGATGAGTGCTTTCCTGTTTTACAAATCTCTGTCCCTAGAAGCTGATTTTTTCCCCTTGTATCAGGGCACATCTGGTTGTTGGTACTCGTTGCTTAGTTAGAAAGTCTTAAAGCAGCATGAAATTGTTAGCACGTTCCTTGGGCCTGCCAAGCTGTTTGTGAGACTTGGGCTTTGGTGGATTTAGTTTTCTGTTTGTTTTCTGTTTAGAAAATTGCTCTGTGACAACCTAAGGGGAAATGAGCCTGCCTCAGGCTCCACTGAGGAGAGGCAAGCAGGAATTGAGCTCTGAGGGAGAAGGGAACTCAGAGCCTGGGGCTGCTGGTTTCCTGGCTTGTATTTCCTTGCCTTGCATTTTGGATTGACACTCAGGCTAATTTGGTGCCTGTGGAGAGTAGGAATGCCCAAAGGTGGTGGGGAGGGGCAGGCTCACAGGAAGACTTGCATGGACCAGCACACCGTCTTTGAATTCCAGAGGAGACAGACATGCTTTCCCTAAATGCCTGGAGTTGGGAGTAAGGGACCCTTTCCCCATGCATTTGATTCCTCTGCTATCTTTGAGTGTGGGCACTGCCAAAAAATCAACTTTCCCCACATGGCTCCAATATGCCATCTCCCCTCCCTGTTCTCAGTAGCTCTTGCCTCTTGGCAGATTTCCCTTCTGGAAAGAATTGCATGTGGGGAAAGTCTAGGCTATGATATTTCTCTTTGGGTGGTAGTTGCTTCCCTGACTGAGTATGTGAATCAAGCCAGTGTTGCTTCTGCATGGCCATGCTAGGTGCTAGGCAAAGCAGCTTGTGAATATCTCTAGTAAAAATGCCAACAGGAGCCTCCTTCCCTTTTACACTCTAGACGGACCACACCTTCTCTCAGGTGCCACACCTTCTCTCGGGTGCTTTCTGTCCCATCTTTGATTGCTATGTCTTTCCTTTGGTTCTTTTCAGCAACTAAGATCTCCAGTTTAGCCTTCCATCTCTTCAAAGGTTCTACATCTCTGCGAGTAGATCTGAAATATCTGCACTAATGCTCAGCATCCTGTCTGTGCAGACCTGGCAGCTCATGCTTGAGGCCCCATGATGGACAGCCCACTGTAGGCATTAGTTTCTGTCCTGCCAGCAGCTACCAAATAAGCACACAGAGGCTTATATTTGTTACAAATGCTCGGCCAGTAGCTCAGGCTTATTACTAACTAGCTCTTGAACTTTGCCCATTTCTATTAATCTATGTGCTGCCCTGAGGCTTGTGGCTTTTACCTCTATCCCATTTGTGTGTTCAACTCATTCTTTATCTGTCTGGCAACCCCAGACTCTAACCTTCTTCTTCCCAGCATTCTCTCTGTGTCAGGCTGTCTTGCTCAATCTCTTTCTGCCTTGTAGTGAGGGGCTGCGGGCAGGCCTGCTTTTCATCCTGCCCGGCTCCTGTCCACCGGCTAGCTTTACTTGTGTAATAACAACACACAAATTGTATTCTTTTAAACACTGCCTGGCCCTTAGTTTCAGCCTCTTACTCACATCTTGACTAACCCATATCTAATAATCTGTGTAACACCACGAATGGTGTCTTACCGGGAAAGATTCAGCACGTCTGACCTGGTGGCTGGCTTCATTGCATCTCTGGCTCTCTGAGGAGAGGCATGGCGGTCTGACTAACTTAGGAGAGGCGTGGCATCTGACTGAGCCATCTACCTCACTTCCTTCTTCCTGTTCTGTCTACTCCACCCACCTAAGGGCTGGCCAAGGCAGTTTGTTTATTAGCCAATGAGAATCTTCCATCACTGCTGAGCTATTGAACAATCAAATTTTTATTAGCAATGAGAGCAATACATATTTACAGTGTGCAAAGATTGTTCCGCAATAGTCCATTTCCTTCTTACCTTGAGGACTGAGGTAACTGCATCTACGTTCTCCAAAAGAGCTGTGTCTGCTTGGCTTCTCTAACATGCCAGATGTTGAACCTGTGATTTAGATGTAATGACTTGCCCATACTGTACTGACTGACAGTGGGTGACTTAGTCATAAAGAGACCTCTAACGATGTCTTTTCATTCCTCTAGACCAGGATCTATGAACTCAGGAAGAGTGAGGATTAGAGCATGTTGGCTCAAGCTTTGCCACACTGGCTGCAACCTAAATCTCTACTCTCACTTTCTTGCTGTTTTTGTATTGCAGCTCTAAGCCTGAAGGAATGTCATGGTGTCAAGCCAGTCAAGTCCGGTTCCCTTTGTCACCACTGCTGTCTTTGTTAAGTATATTGAAATTGTCTTTAATGTTAAAGAAAGGGAAGGGAGAGAATGAAAGTAGCGAGCATAGAGAAAACTTAGGAATTTCAATTCTTTGAGCTTGGCAAGACTTAAAAACTCACAGTAGTTCCGTGCATACCCAAGCACATCTCAGGAGCCTAGACAATGCTAAGCTCTCTGTAGGTCTGTAGGGCACCCCTGTCTCCTCATCACCAGGAAGGGGTCATGGCAGTGTGTCTGTCCTGCCTGTAACCTAGACTGGGGCTCTGGGGACTCATAAGTGGGTTTCTGGAGCCTGAAGATTTCCAGAAACTGTAATTAGATTCTCTTGTGTGTGGTTTTGTTTTTCCTGGAGAATGGATTTGTTGATTTAATTAGATTCATAGAGAGGTCAGCGACTTCAGTCTGAAGAGCACTGAAAGTGAAGTCCATATGAGAACATTTAAAAAATAGGGTTTCACGGTGTAGCCCTGGCTGACCTGCAGCTTGCCACAGAGACTAGACCAGGCTGGATTTGAATGCACAGATCTGCTTGACTCTTGCCTCCCCCTCTGGCGCCCCGCCCAATTTAAGAGATTAAAGACATCCATTACAATGTTCTAAGGAAACTCTGTCTTAAAAGCAAGGGCTAGGACAATTTTTACCTCCTCTGAAGGGACGGGCCTGCTCTTCCCCCGTCACTAATTTCTAAGATTCATGATACCATTAGAACATTTCTTTTTCCCATTTCCTCCTCAGCAGTTATCCAACCCGAAGAGTCTAGTTTTGTGCAAAGGAAGAGTTGAATGGATTAATTAATCACTGTCTACCCCGACTGAAAAACCTAACCAAAGAGTTATTTCAGATATAATTAGATTGAACACACAAGGACAGGCAAAGAGGAGTGGATAACCTAAAAAACTTCTTGACTGAGCGTGAGCCCCTATGTTAGAGGGGCCAATGCTCTATCTAGGTGGTGAAAACCTCCTGCTCCTGCTGTCTGGAGAAGGCCTTGGGTTAGGAGGAAGCAAGTCCCTTATAAGATCAGGCGGCCTCCAACCCATGGGCTATGGTGACTTCTCCAGGCAGGACACAGTTAATAGATGCAAGACTCACAGTCTGCACACGTCAGCAAGTTCGAAAGACGTGGTGAGCACCCTTGCTGTTCTTCTGTCACCAAAAGGTAAGTCACCATGAAGTCATCCTCTGTCAGACCCTGAGGGCTTGCCTCCACCATTGAGTGACTTAGAGCACCACCCCTCCCTGCCGGGTAGAGGCCCTGGCTGTAGAGACAGCTGTGCCTCTAAGCCTCACAGGCCCATGAATTCATCCGACTAATTCCTGGGAGGCTAGTGTGGTTTTAATGAGGAGGGGGACGGGACAAAAAGAGGTGGTGACACACAAAAATACTGCCACCTTTATTGAAAGACTCACCAGGGTACAAGGGTGCACTTCCTGAACCCCAAGTAAGGTAAGTTAGGGCACTTCTGATCTCTTTCCCATCTCTTCCAGGAATGTGTATTTTTCCAGGTGGCCCTTAGGATACAGTGGACCTTGTGGAATCGGGGACACAGAAGCTATTGACTTCTCTTTATATAGGCTTTAAGCTGGTCTTGCCCAGGTTAACACTTGGTCCAGCCCAACTCACCAAGATAACATTGGGTTCTAGGTGCCATTAGAGGTTCCAGATGCCCCGTAGGTAATGTTTGAGGCCCTGGTATGTTCTGTCTTTTGCCTTTGTCTTGCCAGTACAGTTCTGGCTATTAGGAGATGAGGCCTGTACTGTTTCTAGGCAGGGCGAGTGCTGTACAGAGAGCAGAGGGCCCTGACTGGCTGGTATCACCAGTTTCAGACAGTTTTGTTATCCAGATAGGAGCAAACTCCCGTCTGTGTATGTCACTGATAGCCAGGGGTTTTCTGCCACACAGGATCTAGCTTACTTTATGGTCATACTTTGGGGTTCAGGGTCAGGTTACCTGGGCTGAAATCCCACTATCGTCATTTTATAGACCCTAATTTGGCCAAATCTTATAACCTCTAAAATGTTCCATTTTTCTTGACTGACTGAAATGCAGGCCAGTATTTTATTTCCATATGTGTTACATGTAAGTATTATGTGTCATACATAGTAGTGTAAATATGAAATACATAGCACAGGAGCTAGCCATACAGTTCTGTGGGTAAAGGTACTTACTTCTCACACCTGGTGGGTGACCTGGATTCAGTCCCTGGGACTTATATAAACCTGGAGAGAACTGACTCTGTAAAGTTGTCCTCTGACCACCACATGTATGCTGTGGCACACACGTACTTGTACCCACAACCCCCCCCCACACACCCACACACACCTGATCCATGCTCAGTCTTCAGCATTTGCTGTTATGATCATTACTATCATCCTGATTATCCTGTGGCATCTACAACCTTGGAGCACTTTGCAGCCAACTTGGGGTGGCTAGAAGTCACATGTTCAGAACCTGAAGCCTGTCTCAGCTCATACATTCAGAGAAAGACCTATCTGTTCTTTACACCCCCAAGACAGAGCTGACAATATAAGCTTATTGGAAAGACCAAATGAGAAATTACATGCAAGTGGTCCTTACCATGTACGCCCCAAGCACACACCCTCTCATGCTTGCTCCATTCTCCCCATTCTGGTGAGACTTGCTTTCACGCTGTGGAGATAAACGGAATCGAGTAGTCCACTTTCCCACTCAACGTGGATGGAAATGTGACTGACACTGGTAGCATGGTGGCTCCCATACACACAGCTGGTGATTGGCCATCAGGGGAATCTGCACAGCAGTGGGACCTGCACAGACTCAAGCCTGTAGGCCAGATGGATCTGGTCGTGTCTGGGTGTCGGGCTTGACAGGGTCAAGAGAAGAAGACAGAGTTCTGAGGGGTTAGGGAAAGTGGGTACTGTTTGACAGCATGCGGGGGGCCTTAGTGAGAGGAAGTAGGGAATGTGGGCTTTCCAGACTGAACTCTGCAATTACCGGGGGAGAGGCCACAGGCACACAGTAATAGCAACAGCAAGCTCTGCGAAGACTGTAATACTCATCTTAAAGAGCTGTTTGCAAGGCTCTAACTAAAGGAGATAATTGATATAGTGTGAGGCACGCAGGGTGGGCCCGTTTCTCCAACCACATCCTCATGGGCAAATCCTTGCCATCTCATGAGTTCTCTGCTCATGTTGTGGATTTGATTTCCATCTGCAGGTGCCTGAGGCCAGGGCCTTAAAGTGGCCTTGATGGTGCTCTTACCATGTGCATGCCTCTGGCCCATGACTTGTATGCTCCTTTGTGAATATGCACGCATGTAGAGATCCTGTATCCTCTCTTGGCTTTTGGATGTTATGTATAGCATTTCTTCCCACCCCGTTTCTTAGCTTCTCCAGTGCTTTTCACACCCACTTGTCTAAACATGGACTCCTACAGATGTATACACCCCTCTGATGATATGGAATTCAGGATATGGTGCGGCTAAGTCGTGCGCCAGCCTTTAATGTTTGATGGTCTAGTATTTAGCTACCCTGTGGTTTTCCCCAGCAATTCCCATCATCATTCCTTGTAGAATCTATACCTATTTAGTTGCCAAGTGTTCCCAAGTTTCTTCAGCATAGTGTTTCTCCGTGCATTCCATCTTTCTCTTTGTTTTTCCTGAAGGAATCCTTTAGGATTTATTTCAGAGTGGATCTGTGTTTAGTTAACTCAGTCTTTTTTCTGGAAATGTCTTTCCTTTGTCCCCAGTTTCAGGCATGAGCCAGCTGAATGGAAAAGAGCAGACTGGATTTTCCTCCAGCACTGTAAAGACATCGTTTCTTCATCTTCGGACAGTTATCATAGCTGAGAGGAGAGGGTGGATAGCATGGCATAAACATTTCTTTGAAGATAATCTATCTCGACTCCAGAGTATCTTTAAAAATACCATTATTTCCCTTGATGTCCCATGGTTTCACAATCGTGTGCCTGGGTATATTTGTCTTTACTTAGTCTGTGTGCTTTCTCTTTCAAGTGAAGGCACAGAAGTTGTGTTCAAAGCCGGAAATTCCTAGTCACAGTCTGCTCATGTGCTGTCACCTCTGCTCTTCCCACAACCCCTGTGGACAGAATCGGGACTGGGCCATCCTGCTTTCTTCGTTTCTTTTTCAAGTTTAAAAAAAAATGTGCCTGTTGCCAGGAGTGATGGCACATAAACAAATATCTCTATTGTCTAGGTGTTACATTCTGGATGATATTTTTTACAGTTTTATTTTGTGTGTCTGGATGTTTGGTCTGTATGTCTGTCTGTGTTCTACATGTGTAGAGTGCCCACAGAAGGCCAGAAGGCACCGGATCCCTTGGATCTGGAGTGGTAGTTGGTTGTGAGGCACCATGTGGGTGCTGGGAATTGAACCCCGGTCCTCTGGAGGAGTAGTAAGTGATTTTAACCTCCGAGCCATCTCTCCAGTCCCCAAATGACTGTTTAAATCCACGCCTCTTTTTCTTCCATTACTCTTTTTGAAAGAGGGACTTATTTTGTAGTGCAGGCTAGCCTCTGACTCCAGACTCTTCAGATCCTCCTGCCTCTGCCTGCCAGGTGCTGGGATTACAGCTGGGACGTGCTCTTCTACCTGGCGTGAGCAGTCAGTTTCTCTGCTGTCCCCTTGACATGGGAAGAAATATCCAGATGGGGGTTACCCTTTCCCAAATTACTTTTGCCTGGTTCCAGCTCCTTAAGATAAATGGAAACTGTGGCCTTGGTTTCAGTCTCTATGTTACCCCGAAGGTCCTCCAGTGTCCTCATCCTTTCCCCAAATAGACCTTCTTGTATGTATTTCACTGTTCTGAAACTCATATGGAAAACTAGTGATGGAGATTCCCCAACCAGCACACCTTGGTCAGGACCGAGAGTTGCATTTCCAGTATGCTCAGGAGATCCCACCATGCTGATACAGGGTCTGTGCCCAGAGTTCACCTTTGCAGAGGATTCCAGGCACTGAGGACTTCCCCTTCCCCACTATTCTCATTCAGAAAAGGGAGAGAAATCCCCTCTTTGCAGAGTTCCTTTAACCTTAGACTTCAAATCCCATCCTCTTTACAGTTCTTGTAAGCCCCGTTATTTAACATTTGAGCAAAGAATGTGTGTGTGAGTTACAGAGAAGCCCAAATACCACGTGGGCTGAACTAAAGCGGCACACAGAAGGGCACAGAGTCGGGAAGTCTGGGCCTGTGTGATGGTCACCCTCGATGTGTCACTTCACCAGTTAAAATGGCCACAAGAGCATCAAGCGTCACAGCCATATTCCAACTGCTAGGAAGAAGGGCGAGGTCAAGAAGGGTGAACCTTTACGGATAGATACTTCCCTTAAGTTTCTACTGCTGGTTTCACAGAAGTTTCACTGCCTGGGACTTGGTCACATGTTTGCTTCTGGTTGCAAAGGAGTCTGGGAAAGGCAACTTTTTATCAGGAGTGGCCAGATGCCTGCTGAAAATGGGGGCTTCTGTTGTCAAGGAAGAGGAGCATCGATAAGTCACAGCCTGCATAATTAGAACTTTAAGTCATCTTAGCCTTGTATCTAAAGAGGGCAGGGTGGTGGTACTCTGATGGGAGCACAGAGGCGGTCACGTCTGTACATCTACATCCACTTGCACACGTATTCAGACAGGAAGATCGCGTCCTCCGATAAGACATCTTTCACAGAAGGAAGGCAGATTTTCGAATCCCTCCTGGCATATTTAAGATGCCAGGATCAGGCCTGGAGAGAAAGGTCAGCCATTAAAGGCAAGGCTCACAAACCAAAAGGAAAATGCCAGTACCTACCACCAGAGATAACCCTGAGTGACCAATCAACAGGGAATAAATGACGAGAAGAGAAGAGCATTGCCTAGCAAGCACAGAGGGAAACATATCAGAGCGGGCATTCTGTGAGGTAGGAGAGCAAAGCCAGGCTGGGACATGGAGAGATCCAGTATTAGCCTTCCAGGTCAAGAGTGGGCACATCTGAGGGTCTGTCTGCAGGGTGGGCAAGAGCCAGGCAACCGGAGTGAGAGAAGACACTCAGCATTGTATCATATTGCAGGATCTCCTGGACCTTTATGCCAAGATGAAGATGAGCCAGTCAGCACAAGCCAGAAGTCTCAGGCTGGCATGAGAAGTCAGTTTGGACTTTCGAGACCCTTGTTGGCTTTTAGAGTAAGACTCACCACCAAGACTGAGCTGGTCCCCAGACCCTAGCACAAATTACACTTGGTAGCATCATATAACACAAACACTAGTGCTCAGGGGCATCTCATGCCAAACAACAAGACAGCCATTTGTGCTGTCCTACAAATATTTACTTTTCTATGTGTGTATATATATTTAAATTTGTTTTGCTTTGTTTCTCGAGACAGGGTTTCTCTGTGTAGCAGCCCTGGCTGTACTGAAACTCACTCTGTAGACCAGGTTGGCCTCAAACTTACAGAGATCCACCTGCCTCTGCATCTTGAGTGTTGGAATTAAAGGTGTGCGCCACCACCGCCCAACATATATTTAAAAATTTAACTTTTCCAATATGAAACGTCCTTTTCAAACAAAAAAAAAAACACAATTAATTGCCCTTTGCAACAGTGTTTTTTGGTGCAGACTTCTGAAAATGATGGCACAGGTGGACAAACCAGTTGCCTGGAAGGGTGACTACTACTTCCAGTACTGAACCCAGAACTGCCCTCCAGGGCGCTTATAAAGAAAACACTATGGACTGTACTACACAACGCCTTAACAGCCTAGGTAGTCCACTATAATGATGCTCTTCTAGGGGCTGTTTCTTATAACGACATTTTAAAAAAATGCTGATGGCATCCTACCAAAAACAGTTTAGCAAATGCAATTCTGTTGGGGCCAGTCTGATGCACTCCAGGTACCTGTGTTTAGCAGCTCGGGCAGAACCAGAGATCAGTGTTAGAAAATCTGGAAGAGTGGAGAACTGCTTATCCTTCAAGCAGTCTTCTTGGAGCGGTGTTATTCCTCAGCGGGGCTCTTACATAAATATTTAGTAGTAGGACTTCAAACTGCACTCCCTAGAAGGCTTGAAGGCAGTGTTCTTTGTTATCCTTGGAGTCTCCAGTCACGTGTCTTAACTGATTAACCAGACCAGGGTGAGCCCTCCATCACCATGCACCAGCAGGACAAGAACTATCTTCTGAGGTTGACTAGAGGCTTAGTGTGTAAAATGAAAGAGCTGAGCAGGCCCCAAAGTCAGCCTCGTTTAGCGTGGCTGAAGTAATGCCCATAGCTAAGCATGTTTAAGATTGGTCTAACCAGACCCTTGCCATGGCCAAATAAAATCTTGGCAAAACACCTGAGAATGCCTGGCTTTGAGCAATGCTACTGTCAGGATCCCATCCAAGACAAACGCTGTGTTAGTGCCAAGGTAACTGAATGAAGTAACGTGTACTCGGTCATTATTTATAAATCAGTGAAAATGCAGAGTGCCTATCAGAGATAATGTATTAGTTTTAGGACAGTTGGCTTATGGGTGTTCTTTCTGGAAATAATTGGCTGGCATGGCAAATTTATTTTTAGGTCACATCTAATTTGAGGTAATGAAACTTCACATCCCTTCATAAGAATGTCTGGCTTTTGTTGTGGATGACAGCAGGGAGGTTTGGGTTGACATCCAGGATGCCTGAAAGATCGTTAGGAAACAAGCCAGAGAGAAGTGATTTCAGAATGTGTCCCTGTTGTACAGGTCTGGACACCCACTGACATTCCCATCTGACAGAGTGGGCTCTAGAAAGACATCCACACTCCGACTTCTCCCATCAGCCATGTTGGGTCACGAACAATTGCTCCTCTCTTGAGGGTTGAGCATTACAGTGGTTTGGAATGGGATAATGCAACTAAAGCTTGCATGCCCCTGACATGTGTGAATTTGATATTTCAATGAAACATGAATTTTATTCGCTGACAGTGTTAACCTGGAGTGGAAAAGGATGATGGCCTTACCTGATGGCTGTAAGCATTTGCATTCTGTCTTACATCATGGTGGTGGAAAGGATTGTTTGTGCCGGTGAGAAATAGATAGTTTAGTTCCAACAAACCCCTGCCTAAGTCAACTCCTGGTGCTAGTAAAAGGGTTAAAGTTTAGGAAAAGAGACATTGGAGAAGTTAGGGTAAAATATTGTTCATATATATGTACATATATACATACATATACATATAGCAACTTAGTGTATGATAAATGGAACATTGCCAACAGAAAGTGGGGAGGATAGACTATTCAATAAATGAGGTAGGGTTTAGTGAACATTTAGGAAAGAATGTTGATTCTCCCCCATCTAGAAAAATTAATTCCAGACAGAAGGAAGAGCTGAATTTAAGCAGAGCCTTCCGAGCTGGAGCTGGAGCTCAGTGCAAGAGTGATTATCTAGCAAATGTGAGTTTCTCTGGTCCATTCCTAGTACTGCAAACAGGACAGAAATAGCAACACCACGGCAAGGAAGGGCAGGTGAATATTTCTTTACTCTTGGAAATTGCAAAGGCAACACCAAAGGAAGTATTTGTTATATTTGGCTACATAAAAACAAAAACTTGTTTGTCAAGCTAAAGATAACATAAGCAAAATGACAAGTCCAAGGACAGCTTGGGAGGGGGTCATTGAAACATAGTAACAGATAAGGAACCGAAACTACATACAAAGCAGACCTTCTGGAAACAGCAATAAATGACAGGTAGCTGATGGGAAAACGACACTGATTCCAGGGGAGCAATCACCTGGAGAAAAGGAGTCTCCTGCAATGAGGGACCTAAACGCTAAGATGAGGTTTTGGTTTTGGTTTCTGTTTTGTTACCAGAAGCTGGCCATAGTGGCCCACTACTGTAATCCTAGCACCCAAAAGGCAGAGGTAGTATTGTGGCATTTTGAGATCAGCCAGAACAATATTGCTTGACCCTGATTCGCGGAGACTTAGAAAGATTTAAAATTTTTACTGGGTAGAGATAGTTCTTGGTGCCATGTAAATTAACCCTGCTCCTGGGCCAATCATGTGCCAGAAGCTGTCAGAAGTGGAGGCAGGGGTGCAGCCTGGTTTGCACGGCTCTTGCCTCACATGCACAAAGTCATGGGTGTGAGCCACAGTGCTACACATCACTGAGTGCGCCATACACACCTGTAACCCAGGTCGAGAGTTCACAGTCACCGTCTACTGCATAGTGAGTTGTGGGCCAGTCTGGGTTACATGAGACCAGTCTTAATTTTTTTTTGCCCAAGCAGATGTATATGTCTTTAATCTCAACACTCAGAAGTCAGAGGCAGACAGCTTTCTGTAAATTCAGGGTCAGCTTGACCTACCTAGCAAGTTCCAGGCCAGCCAGGGCAGCATATAGAGCTCTTCTCTCAAAAGACAAAACAAAAAACAAATAATAGAAAAGAAAAGAAAAATAAAAACAGCCAGATTGTTATTGTGGAGCTAGAGAAGTGGTTCTGTGGTTAAGAGAGTGTACTGCTCCCATAGAGGACCCGAGCTCAGTTCTCAGCACCCACACTGGCCGTTCACGGTGGTCTGTCCAGCTCCAGAGGATCTGATCCCCTTTTCTGGAATCCATCGGCACCTGAACTCACGTGCGCACATACCTGCACAAAAACACAGACACACACGCAATTTTGAAGACAATCTTATTTTTTTTTCAATCTGAAAATCACCTAAAGCCAAATGAAACTGGAAAATGTTATCGTAGTGAGGGAGTGGGATAGGTATCCCAGGAGGGATGGAGAAGTTGTATCTTGCAGTGTTTTATGAGGGTAATTTATAAACGCCTGGAATACTTATCTATGTGGATAGAGTGGAATAAGCCGGTATGTTTCTGAACTTAAAAACACGAGGGGAACCCTGACACCCAGTCACGCAGGAAGCCGCAATCTGGAGAGGCTCACCCACGACAGGATTGCCGTGTTCATAAGGCTCATAGATCTGGAAGAAGCAGCACCCTGTGGATCCGAGCTCTCTCTTGCCCTGGATATATAAATATAATTGTCTATGGAGAGGCCGGTGAGGCAAACTTGTACTTTTGCTTCTACCAGGTTCTCTGTTGTCTGATCCACACATTCACGTTCATGAGTGCATTCATGTATTGCTCCTATGTTTTCGTTGTGGTTGTCTTTAACTTCAAATGACACAAGCAGTCAGGAATATGTTCTATTTTAGACAACAGCAACAATACAGAGCAGGCCATGGTATTCTGCAGCAACTTAGACATTTGGATCGAGATGTTCGGGCTGACAGGACGGACGGCTCAGACGGTAAGGGCGTTTGCCTTGAAAGTTTGATGACCTGAGTTCAACGTTTAGAAACCACACAAAGGTAGAAGGAGAGCACTTACTTCACAACATTGTCCTCTGACACCCACATGTGTGCTATGGTGTGCACATGCCCCCATGATAATAGATATGTAAAAAAATTAAACAAGGATACATTGCTTCGTCCGTTCACTTATTTGTTCTCTTAGTAAATATTGCTTGAATGTCTTGCTATTCTGTGGGCTTGATATAGACTCTAGAGGAATCTTACAGAGACAAATTGTTTATTAAACCGTTTCATTAGGGGCTCTGGTCATCTCGGGATGCCATAACAATATATCACCAAGTAGAGGGATTGTTTAACAGAAATTCATGTTCCCACAGCTCTGAAGTGCTATCCTCTTCCCCTTCGATGGCCATATGGGGAGAGTGGGCACATGCTCTCCATCCAATAGGGATTAGAGCTTTCATATAGGAAGTTGAGGGCCGGATAGAGCTGGGACACGCACTTAGTTGACAATGACAATATTATCTTGGGATGTCAAGATACAATAGGTTTGGAATTAGAAAATTAGATTATCCTTTGCAGATTTTTTTTGTGTACATGTGTATACATGCTCATGTGCATGCATGCATATATATACCAGAGGTGCCTGTCAGATGTCTTCCTCAGTTCCTCTCTCTTTGAACCTAGAGTCTGCTAATTTGGCTAGTCACTGGGATTACAGGTGGGGGCTCTGTGTCCATCTGTTGTTTTGACATGGGTTTGGGGGATCAAATTCATACCCTCATGGTTTCAGGAGAAGCACTTTATCAATTGCTCTAGCCCCCAAAAGTGAACTTCTAAATCTTAAAATTTTACGGTGATGGGTGTTTTAGCTACATTCATGTCTGAGCAGTACATACACAGAGCTCCTACTGAGGCCAGAAGAGGGCACCAGATCTCATTGTAGATGGTTGACAGTCACTATGTGGGTGCTGGGAATTGAACCCAGGTCCCCAAAAAGAGCTGTCAGTGCTCTTAGCCACTGAGCCATCTCTCTAGGCCCTCCCAAGAGAACTCTTGGTTCCATCCTATCCACATTAAGAATATAAAATGGTGTTCTGGAAAGATGGCTCAGAGGTTATGAACACTGACTGCTCTTCCAGAGGTCCTGAGTTCAATTCCCAGCACCCACATGGTGGCTCACAACCATCTGTAATGAGACCTGGTGCCCTCTTCTTGCCTGCAAGGATACATGCAGGCAGAACACTGTATACATAATAAATAAATAAATCTTTTTTGTTTTTAAAAAAAGGAATATAAAATGGGAGACAGTGGAGAGGAGAATAGCTCAAGGAAGATATTTATCTGGTGAGAGCTGTGGCAACATTGTGCCTGCTTCCCTACTGTGTGTGTGTATGTTTGCGTGCATGTGTGTGAGTGGACATGTGTGCCCATGTACATAGGTGCATACATGTGTGTGCATGTGTATATGTGTGCATGTGAATGAGTATGTAAGTATGTGTATATGTGACAGACAGGGGAGAAGGAGGTGAAAGACACAAGTCAGACTCATTCTTCCCCTTCCACCACAGGCTTCCAGACAACAACCCAGTGGAGCTCTGGGAAGGACAGAGAGATGCTGTGAAATCAAATTATGAAGTTTGATTATCACACCAAAATGGACATTCAGGTTGCCACACGGGAACTGTTGTCTGTCACTTCAAGGGACTCAATGTTTCACCACACAAGACCACAAGACTGAGCTTTTATTCAGCAGTAGAGCGAGCCGACCCATGCGGAATCAGGGTTAAAGAAGAAACTGGGCTCTGACTGCACAGTAGAATTGCTCATGAAGTCCCTGCGAAGGGAGGAGGTTGGTGTGGGCTTCAGAGTGGATGATTGTGGCTTTTCCTGTAAATGTGATCTTTGAGCAAGCAGAAGTCTGTCCAGGCCTCGCTGCATTTGTGAACTTGGAGATTCACCAAGACCCCCTGGTGTGCCCTTTGCGGATGCCAAGGGTTTACGATGCTATATTTTGGAAGGTTTTTCCACTTTAAAATTGTGCCTTGGCACCTAGAGGATTAGCCTCCATCTATCCAGAAAATGAAGCTGTCTCGGTGGAATGCACACTAGAGTGCTTTGAGGTTTTGCTAACCCGTTGTAGTCCCTGGGGGTGCATGCATGCCTCTCCGCAGGTGTGGAGGAGGCATCTCAGAAACCTGCTGGTCCCCTCACCAAGCTCCTCTCCTCTGCTGTGTTCTCACTCTGAATTCAGCTCCACAGTCCTCTTTGGGAAGTTTTCCTGTCTCTGAGGCCAGGTTGATTACAGCTTCCTAGAACCATCAATCTCTGATAAGTATATGTAACATACTTTTTCTCCCTGTCTGCTCCTCTGATCTCTCCTACAAGATCATCAGTGTCCTAGAGGTAAGAAATGCTGTATCTTGCTGGGTATGTAGGTATGTGCTTGTGATCCCAGTACTTGGGAAGCAGAGGTAGGAGGATCACGGTGAGCTTGTGGCCAGCCTGGTCTACAGAGTGAATTTTGGGACAGCCAGGGTTACACAGAGAAATCCTGTCTCAAAAACCAAAAACAAAACAAAACAAAATAAAACAAAAGCAAAAAACAGAAACAAAACCAAAAGAATAATTTTCCATTTCTGAAATTAGGTTAGCTTCAGATTGAATGCCATTGGTCAACTGGCAATCACATTTTCTTAATGTTCCATACTGTTGTTACACTCAGACATAACATATGCCTCACACTTGGTAGTGACCTTGAATCAGTGAACTATGCGGTACCTAATTCATCACTCCCTCTACCCAAGCAACACACGACCTGCAATGGGATAGGTGCTCCATAGATGCAGGAAGCAAGAGGATTTTGTGAGAGCCAGGGATGTAGTAAGTTCATCAAAGGAGAGCAAAGCCAGAGGCAGAGGCATGTTGGGGTTTAGGCATCTTCCAGACCAATGGAGGGGGTGGACTGGTGGGGTAGCCTCAGCTACTGTGCTAACTAGACACCTACACTGCTTTACTGGCTCAAACCCCAAAAGATTTTCTCTTTCTAACATTAGCTGTCCAGAACAGGTGGTCCTCTTTGATGGTGGCTGTCCTCAATCAGATGTTTCTAGAAATCATTCAGTCCTTCTTTGCTGGGTATCTTATTCCCTCAGACCCTCCTACCCTCAGTCAGAACAAAATGTCTTCTAAATAAAAATGGTTTCTCTCTTGTTCGAACCCTGTTTTATTTGAGTTTTAGTTGATGGAGAAAGACCATGTCTGCTGGTGACATCTGGCCCAGGGCTTGCTGAGCTAACGACTTTTAAGAGCCAGAGAAGGGACAAACACCGACAACTACGTTCTGGAACAAAAATAACAGACCCGCTGTTTGACTAACATTTCTACAACCATCAGGCTAATGACTTCCTGAAAGCTGCAGCCAGCCTTGTGCAACCCTTTCCCTTCTCCATGCAGCTCAGTCCACACATAAGCCATCGCCTGCAATGAGAGAGGCCTGACATTTCTGTGTCTCTGTCCCTCTCTCTCTCTGTAGCGAGTGTGCAAAGGCTTTCTCACGCCATACCAGTTTAAATCCTTGCTTCTCATAAGTTCAGCCTCAGTTTCCACCAAGTCCCTCACCCCCACATGTAAGCAGAAGGGCAATACAGTGTGGGGAGTCCTCTGTGTAGAAGTAGTTCCTGCCGCCCCTGTTTACATTACACTGGTGGGCTTCGGCTGCTGTCACACTGGCTGCTGTCACACTCAAGTGCAAGGGAGGTGGTGGGGTTGTAAAATAGACCCTGGGCGGGACATCCCTCTGGCTGCGACCTCATCTGAGGGAAATGAAGCATCTCTTTTGATGGGCAGCTGCCTCTCTCTACCCGAGGGAACCCCGGGATTTTTGCCTGCATCAGGTACAGCTGTCTGCGTCTTGCTGTAGGTTCAATTTAAATTTGAGACTTCACTAATGTTAACCAAACATTTCTCAGTTGCAAGAGGCAGGACGCCAACTCTGAGGGTCTTAGGAAAAATGGAAATATCCTAGTTAAGTGGAGCTGGGCCGAGGAGCTCAAATAATATCCATCTCCACTCTCTCTCCTGGTTTCTTTCCTCTTGACTTTTCCTGGGAAGACCTTCCTTCAAAAACAAGAGCAAGAGGCCTCAGTATGGCTTGCTAGCCTGTGGTCTCAGAAAGTGAAAATTTCTCTTTCATAGATGCCATTAGCCTGTTCCCTCACTCCAATAAAAGATGCTGCATGCCCTTAACTGGGTCATGTGATGCCTCTGAGCCTGTGGCTGGAGTGCTTAGAACCCAGCCCAATACAAAATGGCAAGTTCACTTAAAATATTCTGATATTATTTTTGGGATTCCTTTTTTGGTAACTTAATTACAAGCGTAAACTTTGTAGATGATAAACACAGTGTTGTGACATCAAAAGATTGGGCATGGCTGGTCTAGCTGAACAAATACCCCGGAATGGATAACTCTGTGTGTATGTGTGTGTGTGTGTGTGTGTGTGCATGTGTATATCCCTATCAGGAAGGAAGAACAGATAAAAGAAAAAGGAAGTTGGTCCCTGTTCCCAGCTCCCTCTTCAGCTTCCCTTCCAGCCGCTGTCACCATGTGCTGTTCTCCACCATTATGGAACCTGATGCCTTTCTTCCAAATCCTCTGGATCCCTTCTTACCTCCTTCTGGAATGACCTTGCTTGCGCTTCCCTGTTCACACGCGGAAACCAGCTCACAGCCTCTCCTTTGTGAGGCTCTCCTTGCCCTCCCCCTCCACAAACAGTATTTACATCCAAATTCCCTGCCCTGGGAGGTTGCAAACTGAGGCTGCTGCAAACTTGAATCCCATAGTCCTGCCACACTGGCCTCCTTTACATCTGGGTGCACATCTGTGCTGGGCTGGAAAGCACTTTGCCATGTGTTGTGTTGGCTGAGTCCTCAGAGGTGTAAAACGCCATCTCATCCAAAACAAACACGAGGGCCGAGGAAACCCCCGACCAAACAGAGGCTGCAGGGGGTGGGGGTGGGGGGAGGTCTGTGAGTCGCTGGCCTCCTACAAAGCTCCAATTAGCCCCCAAATTATCTCCTGTGTCACGTGCGCAAGGATTTCTAACCAAAATTTGCTGGAAAATGGATTCTCAATGCTTCTGTCTATTTACCTAATACTTAACCCAAGGATAACAGCGCACATACAAATTTAAAATAAAACACATGTTGGTTTTTTTTAAAATAAAAATTTGAAACAGATGGTCTCTTTTAAGACAAATATTTATTCCCCTGACATTTTTTTCACTTACATGTTTATATTTTTAAATATAGGCTTTATGCAAAGACCTTAGCGATGTCACGATAATAAAATCCATGTTGTTCGTAATTGTCTATTTCCTAGAAGTGTAGGGCTGTGAGCAGCCCCCAGAAGCTGTCTTTGGCCTCCCCCTCCTCCAGGCAGGCCAACGTGCAACCAGCTGAGACCAACTGGTGTTTATTCTGTTTATTTTGGAGCCTTTGGCGGAAGGAAGTTATAAACTCTTTCTGAGTCACGGACGCGCCTTTGGATGGTGGATCCTGTGCTGGCGGAAGAGCGCTTGGACAGGACAGAGTTAGGACCAAGTTGCTGTTGGCGTCTGCCTCCTTGGTGTCACCCTGAGCACACGCTTATCTATTTAGCCTGGGACAGTCACTCTGTCATTGTCATGGTGTGCTAGTCTGAGTTTACATGCCCACTTTGGATAGGAACAGCTCTTGTCTTGACCACGGTCCTTAATTTTTCTCCTTTTATGCTATGCAAACACCCAAAAGAAGAATCAGATGTGTGAGATGTTAAACAGGAAAAGAAGGGCATTTGCTACTGGCGAGAAGGAGCCAGGTGTCCTTGAGAATTAGCTGAGGAACTTTTCACTTATGAGAGAGGAAAGCTGGCTCTTCTGTATTCTTGTATCAGTTAGCATTTGCTGTGTAATGCACTGACTTAGGGCTGCTGAGATGGCTCAGTGGGTAAAGGTGTTTGCTTCTAAGCTTCAAGAACTGAGTTCAATTCCCAGAACCTACAATGGTGGAAGGAGAAAACTGACTCCTCCAAGTTGGCACCTGACTTCTACATGTGCACAATCGTAGGAAAATACGTGCACATACAAACACAATAAATAAGCAAGTAAATGTAAAAGCCATTTTAAAAAGTATTGAGTTGAAATAGCAAAATATTACTTGTTGGGGCAGCTGGCCCAATCCCTGAGTTCAGGGGCGTGGCTGCCCCAGGAGAGAGAAGTACCTTTAAAAAGAACCGGGCTGGGGAGAGACGCCCTGTTTTTTCCCGGCTTGACTCTCTGCTTCGCTGGAGCCTTGGCTTTGTAAATGTGTCTCTCTTTCTCCTTTCATTAAAACTGATTTATCCTAAAAAGACTATTTTTGGTTATTTCAAATCTCCCGCATCAATTACTTCTTCCTATTCTGTGGGTAAGGCAGGAGGATTGTGATGGGGGTGAGTGGTTTAAGATGGCTCACGCTCATATCTGCTGGTTGGTTCTGTGCCAGCCAAGTATACTTGTCTGTGTGTGTCTCATTATCCAGTGGGCTAGCCTGGGCTTGTTCACAAAGTGGCGGCTGCAATGTCTCAAGAGTGTCACCAGAGAGCAAACTCCAAGTGATTCCAAGTCTGTTATATTTCTCATTGTCCCATCAGTCAAAACAAGTCAAGGGGCCAGCCCAGGGTCACAATAGACAGGTACATTGGAAGTATGGATAGCAGGAGGCCATCTTTGGAAGCTTACCTACTTGTTTTTAACTCTCTTTATTACCTGATAACTAAATTCATATAAATAAGCAAGTAAATGTAAAAACCGTTTTAAAAAGTATTGAGTTGAAATAGCAAAATATTACTTGTTGGGGCAGCTGGCCCAATCCCTGAGTTCAGGGGCGTGGCTGCCCCTGAACTAACCTAAAGATATTCCAAGTAGATCACTGACCTAAAGATATTCCAAGTAGATCACTGACCTAAAGATATTCCGAGTAGGAAGTGTGAAAATATAGATCAGAATAAACCCCACTCCTGCTTAACCAGATTGCCTGTTTTCAAAGAATATGTTAAGTTTATAACCAGAATCTGAATTCCTCACTGTGGCTTACAAACTCTCCATGGTTTGGCCTCTGTGTCTCCTAATTCATTATTTTTTCTCACCCTCTTTTACTTATAAAAGCCAGTCTTTTACTTATAAAAGACAGGTTGACCTTGAACTCATTATGTAGCCGAGAGTGATCTTGAACACTGATCCTTTATCTTCTGAGTGTGGAGACTGCGTGCCTGACCAGGCACTGGGGATCTAACTCAGTGATTTCGTGTGTGTTAGCCAAGGAGTCTACCCACTAAGCTGTGCCCCAGCATAGCTACAGTAGAGCTCTGTATCTTCCCTTTGGAACTTTGGTATTGGAAGGGCCACTCCTGCCACTCTGATCTTGATAAGATTGGCACTTCCTATTCATTCTGGTTTTGGCTTGAATGCCATTGTTATCCCTCAAAAGACAAACAAAGCCTGGCTCTTTTCAAGTCTCTATCTATCATTACATCATCCTCCCTCCCCTTCATTTTCCAGTGGAATGCCGTTAGTTCCAGGCTAGCACCTCAAGGTCCTGCTTGCTGTCACCTCTCTAGCATATGGAATGTTGCTTGGCACACAGTGTGTGCGGTACAAGTTTTCATCTCAGGGACCAAATACCCAAGAGAAACAGTTGAAGAAGGAAAGAGTCTAGCTCACGCTTTCAGAAACTTCAGTCCATCCTGGCAGGAGTTACGGGGCCTGGAAGAGCAGAAGGGGAGATGAGCTGGCTTTCCCCATTCAGGCCCTGTCCTATGGGATAGCACCGCCCACTCAGGGCAGTTTGTCTTCCCTTAATTAACCCCCACTGGAAGCACCTTCACACACACACACACACACACACACACACACACACACACACACACACACACACCACTTCACTAATCTACTCTCTTCTCAATCCAGTCAAGTAGAGGAACATGACCCACCATGACAGTATGTATTTCAGTAAGATTTCCCTGTGATCCTTTTCATTTTAAACTTGTCTTTGTTCTCCCCGCCCCAACCCAAGAAAGGGTTTCTCTGTATAGTCTTGACTTTCCTGGAACTCACTCTGTAGACCAGGTTGATCTCGAACTCACGGAGATCTGCCTGCCTCTGCCTCCAGAGTGCTGCCGTCTTTCTTCTTAATTGTATTGTCAAACAAGCAGACAAATGGAAACACCTCTATTACTCAGGGGTGAGTCAATCGTCTCCTTCTCTGTACCGATTCCGTAGAACTCAAAGCACTTACAATCCAGTATGCTATTCCCCATGAACTGTCTGAGAATCTCCATCTGTGCTGGTTGCTCCAAAGGGGCGGAGGCCGGGGGGAAGTATTAAAAAAACCAAAAACAAACTCCAGGAACAAAAAGTTAAGATTGTACAGCGATAAATTATTACAATGGTTCATTTCTTTTCTTTTCCTTCCTTCCTTCCTCTCTCTCTCTCTCTCTCTCTCTCTCTCTCTTTCTTTCTTTGGCAATAGCAGTTACAATATGACCTTGCCTTAAAAATCTTTTAAAAGTTAAGAAAATGTCAAATCAAATAGCAAAAGGACTGGTAATGAAAAGCAACAGTTGCCTGTCCTTTCCGCCCCTTTCCCCTGCCTCCTGCTCTGCTACCGAGAGCCCTGTTTTATCTGTTCCTGCTTTAGTTCTAAAGCATATCTAAATGACGTGCTTATACTGGTCTTCTTTGATTTATCAACTTCAGACATCATCTTCTGCCTTCGGGCTATGATAGATGAAGATCTAGTTCTCCCTCCATCTCTTTCATGTTGCAGGCTTTCCTCAGTGTCTGGGGAGCTGGGCTGTCTGATCATGGAGGAGACAGAGGGGCCCCAAGGTCAATAGGAGCTCTGTGCCTAATGTTGGCCCCTGGAATGCTCGGGGGTTCCTGAGGTGCAAGGATATTGGGCTCTTTTTTTTCCCTTTTGTTGTTCCTTTTATCCTGGATGCTGAGATTTCCCCAGAGGAGACCTGGCCCCCTCCCTTCCCTTCTCTGCCTTGCCCTCAGCCTACTCTTTCCTGGCCTGGCGTGGGGATTTAGTGCTGTTCGCCCTTCTGTGCAGATTTGAATTAATCCCCCACTTCTCACTTAGGTCACTGGCTTTGCCGGCTGTGTGAAGCAGTCCCTCTTCAGGGTCTTTCCCTCTTCAGGGTCTGGCCAGTGGGGCGGCTGCGGCTCTTCTCAGGATGGTCCCAGACCAGGATCCTTTTCTGCCTTGTCATCAAATTCCCTTCTGTTGGCTTCAAGTTTTCTGGAAATGGCCTGAAACTCTGCGGCTGATGAACTAACTCCTCCTGTTCCTCATGAAGGGGCCTGTGCCTTTTAAAAATCACGTTTTCTGGACTGGAGAGACGGCGTACCCACTGAAGGCAAAGGCTCACAGCCAAAAGTTACGTCCTCTGGGGTTTTAGGAAGAGAAGGAAAGTGCTTATCTGCCGCTGGTCAGTTTTGCCTACCCACCCCTTACTCATATGAGGTTCAGTCTCTCTCTCTCTCTCTCTCTCTCTCTCTCTTTCTCTCTCTCTCTCTCTCTCTCTCTCTCTCCCTCCCTCCCTCCCTCCCCCCCCCCTCTCTCTCTCTTTCACAGAATTTTGTTCCGGCAAGCTCGCGATGTCCTCAGTCCATCTGCACCGAGGTGTGTTTCCCCATTGTGTTCCCACGCTGTGGTCCTGCAGCCCTCCCTGGCCTTTGCACGTGACTCCTCAGGGTCTCCCAGCTCTTGCTTGTTTTCACACGCTGACCTGCCCACTTGAAGCCATCAGCAGGTTCTGTAGGAGCCTTTGATCAGAGCACCAAACTGGGCTTCTTTCATCAACCCACAGGCTCCCTGATGCTGGGGTCCACCTCTCTGTCAAACTGGGGATACCCAAGGCTGTGAGTGACAGCTTCCTTATTAAGCCAAGGAGACTGCCTCCCTCCATCTCTTCTGGAACCAGATGGACTCACAGACATATGTGATGTCGAGAGACATTTGTAAGTACAAATGATGGAGAGCCTGGGGTTGGGGTGAACAATCAGGGGAAAGGAGCCTCAGCGGGGAAGAGTCTGAACCTTGGAGTGCTTTCCCTAACCCATGGTGAAGATCTTGGATACTGTCTTCCTGTCTGTATTTCTCGGGATCTGCATATGTAAGTGACCTTCCACCTCACAGAGCGAACACCCTCTGAGCAATAGTTACAAAGAAGGCCAGAAGATGGGAGTACTGGAGTTGCTGGGCTCAAGAAGAGATTATACACGCGAATCCATTTTAGCAAGTCTAAGTGAAGTCAAGTCGAGTATCTATTGGAAGCTTGAAGTGGAAACCCTAGTACCAGGCATGGCACCGTAGGTACCAACATGGCTGTGGTCACAAAGGATAGAGTCAGTGCCAACAGCAAGGCCAATAATCCCAAACTGGGAAATAAAATCTGTAAATATACAG
Source organism: Arvicola amphibius (assembly GCF_903992535.2). NCBI lineage: Eukaryota > Metazoa > Chordata > Mammalia > Rodentia > Cricetidae > Arvicola > Arvicola amphibius. Next base: position 118,945,184 of record NC_052048.2, read on the forward strand.
CAATAGTAAACAAGTTAAAATTACAATGACATGTAACCGTTAATATCTATCTCATTGTCTCCCTTCTCTAATTCTCCTTCTTCTCTTCCTTTTCTACTCTCTTTTCCCTCCCTCCCTCCCTCCCTCCCTCCCTTCCTCCCTCCCTCCCTCTCTCCCTCCTTCCCTCCCTCTCTCCTTCCCTTTCTCCCTTCCTCAAGGTTTAGTTCTGTAATGTAGATTAGTTTGGAATTTATTATGTAGACCATACTGGCCTCGAACTCACAGTTTGCCTTGCAAATCGTCCTGAGTACTAGGATTTCAGGCATGTGCCATCATACAGGGCTTCCACCAGCACTAATTGCTGCAGAAATCCGTAATGTATAAGAAATCCATAAGACCATGAATAGTAGGATTCCAGTTTAATTAAAAGTACATGTGATAACATGTAGGGTGTCCCCATACTTCCAATGGGACCGCATTCTAATAAATCCATTATAAGTGGGAAATCTGTTCACTACACTGACCTGCTAGATACCCTAGCTTGGAAACATAGTACAGCAGAGTGAATTGTTCTTTCTTGTGATTGCACAGTTGATCGGGAGCCATGGCTCAGAATTGTGTAAAAGGACAGTACCATATATTGCCAGCTCAGAAGAAGTTCAGAATCAAACAAGCATTTTAAATACAGTTTCTGCCACGACCATATTGCTCTTTCTACCACCGCAAAGTAGAAAAAGTCTAATTTGAACTACAGGAAGCTGGAAACTGCATCTACACACTCTATGAATTCCTTTCTTTTCTTTTTTTGGTGAGCACTCTCAAATGATACACAAACTTTTTCAATTCTGGGTTTTATGTTTTCATCATTAAAGGAAACTATTTTGTTTCCAATGAGTTTTCTTTCTTCTTTTATTTAAAAAAAATGATACAGGGGCTGAGAATGTAGCTCGGTTGGTCGATTGCTTGCCTTGCGTGCAAGAAACCCTGGATTCAATCCCCAGCACCGCGCAAAACAGGCTTGGTAAAACACCGCTGTAATCCCAGTCTTAAACAAAAGAAAAGAAAATGACATACAGTTGTATTTATAGTATACAGCAGAGGCTGCAAGCTCAGAGTCTTACAAATTTCAAAAAGGCTCTGAAAATGAATGAACTTGATCAGGTTGAAGAAAAACCAACAGTCAGGAATGGAATCAAACGTCCTTTCATTTTTACTTGACCATGGCATAAGAACATATTATACAAACATGTATGCTATTGGAGACTGCAGGTTAAGTTTGAAATTGGAAAAACGTAACATCTGAAAATATAGAAACATGTAATTATTAATTTTTTTCTTTCAGACCTCATTACTTCTTTACTTTAGAAGCGGAAAGGTAACGCCCTCCCTTTGCCCCAACATGCCAGTGTCGAGTCTTCTGTTTCATGCTGAGATGTGCCGTACAGAATTCAACCTTGAATCTTTCAACTGAAAGCAATAGCTTTATTTAGTTTCTAATGGAGAACAGCTGTTCACGGCTGAACATGGATAGAATCTTTGTACGATAGTTTTTACATGTAGCGTGGCCAGTCCTGAGGTATTTGTCGAATTCCGGCATTCTAAAGTTGAAAATTTCAGTTTTTTAGGACTGAACTCATGGCTCAAAAAACTTCTCGTTCCGACACAAGGTTAATTGAGAAAGTCGACTCTTTAGAGCTCCACGAAAGGCATAATATTAATCAGGAAAGGCAATTTCCATAAAACTAGACTCTTCTGGGGAAATCTCTCTTCCGTGTTCAGTTTGGGGAGAGCGCTTTAGACCTCTTTCCTTTCTGGAAATTGGTTTCAGTTTAAGGAAATGGTGCAGGTTATTCTTTTCCAACTGAGTTCCCTGAGATATAATTTCATCCCGTGTATATGTGTGAAAAGTCTATCAGTGAATGCCCCAAAGAGTTAGATGGGAGCTGTATTTACAGAAAAGGCTATTAACAATAAGATTCATTTTTTGCTGGTAAAAATATAACACTAAAAATAGGGTGAGTCTTTTTGTTGGACGATGGGAATACTTAGTAAGTTTTCAATTGTTCCTCCATCTTATAATAAGAGATGGCAACATCACTTGATGTGCCTTCATTTGTCCGGACATTGAGTGTTAAGTCTACTTTGTATTTAGTTCATCAAGCAGCACGATCTCATTATTACTCCAGCCATGGAAGTGACTCCAGAGGCCCATTCTATGTTCTAGATTTTTAGCGCAGCGTTTTAAAACTTCTTGGTGAATTATTTAGCATCCACAATGACCCAGATTTTGTCTCCTTGGATTTAAGTTTCAAGACAAGGCCAGCATTAACACTGACCAGTTCAGGAGCCCTAGTTCATAGCTGGGTTTACTAATGTTGACCTGTCTGCATTAAATATTTCAAGATTTGCCAACACACAAAGCTGAGTCATTTCCTGAAATGTGTCCGTGATGGACACCATGCTCCAAAGTGCTCCGATCACATCCAAGTCTTTTTGGAACCATAAATAAATACAGCAGGCTGGGTGGTATTAGTCCATGTGGGCTCCCACCGGCTTCCCTAGGAAATGCCACAAAGGATTCAACTTCTTTTTCACACACTCTGTCCTGTAGGTTCTCAGCTGTGTTCTCACCATGCGGAGGCACAACATTTCTGCTTTGTCTTCCCTTTGCAAACACGTGCTTTGTTCAAGGCATGGATTCCTGTCCTTAGCAGATACTCCGTTAGAGACTTATTGGTCTAAAAGCCCGTAGTACTCCTGCCTTCCCCACACCACTTCATTCCACAGTGGCAACACTTGTAATAAACCTGAGAAAGAGAACTTAGAAACCCAGTCCTTTGTTAGGTCATGAACCTTACATATCCCAGGCAGGCTTCTTCTTTGATTGGATTCTTTTGATACTGATATTGATTTGAGTTGTCAAGTTTGGAAGAATATTTTGAAATCATGCTAAAAAAGCTACATTCTATATCCGCTCAAACATATAAACCTGATACACACACACACACACACATATATATGCTCAGTTTTTTTTTTATTGTATTAGCTAAATCTATGTGGGCTGGATATATATTCCTTTTATTCCTTCATCTATAATAAGCATACACATGGTTATCTATGTGTATATGTTGACATTCCTTTCTTCCTGACTCTAGTGTGATCTAAGCTAGTGGTCAATGACTTGGCTGTCAGGCTCAGGGTGGGAGGAGAGTGGGGGAACTGTGGCTTCTAAGACATGGTAACTACTCAGCAACAGTGAAGTCATGAAATATGATTCTACTCCAAGCTCCTCCATTTCTGAAACTTACCAGAGCTGCAACAAACACATTAAAAACAGTGTATAGTGTGATAGGTTTTTATGAATAGAACATGGTGGAAAGTTTCTGCAGCTACTTCTAGTCAAGAGCTTTTTTTTTTTTTAAGGAAAGAACTTATGTGGGCTCATATAGGAACTGTTCAATTAGTTAATTTTATTGAATAACTCAAAATATATTTTTGAATTATATATAAATTATAAATATCGAAGACCAACAGTATCCTGGACCAAACAAGTCATAGTCCTGGCCGGAGTCAGCCACTAGGTCTCCGGTGGGAACCTCTGAAGTGCATGTTGTTCCGGGTGCCTGCCAGCTGATATACTTCTCTATCTTGAGGGGGTTGGAAGTGGGTTCCTACTTCATGATCCCAGCCACGGTTGACCAGTGTCTTTCTCTGGGATGTTGGAAGTGGGACAGCGGGATACTCTTCATCCTGGCAATGGTGCAAGTCCTGTTCTACCCTATCAATAAGTGATCAGAGAAAACTTGTGTGCAGAGAAAAAGACAGAGCCAGGTATGCAGAGAGCACCAATAGCTAGTGTGTACTGAGTGATCAGGGCAATTGTCGTGCCTCTCTGACGTCTAGTTCTTGGTTCTAGTCCATCCTGAGGTCAGTAAACAGTAGGAAGATAAATGAAAAGATAATTATGCCAGCTGGGCGGTGGTGGCGCACGCCTTTAATCCCAGCACTCGGGAGGCAGAGGCAGGTGGATCTCTGTGAGTTCGAGGCCAGCCTGGTCTAGAAGAGCTAGTTCCAGGACAGGCTCCAAAGCTACAGAGAAACCCTGTCTCGAAAAACAACAACAACAACAACAACAACAACAACAACAACAACAACAACAAAAAGATAATTATGCGAAAAGACTTCCTATGGAATCCAGGAGGAACAATCAGGGAATACAGCAAAGGACGTGTCACGTGGACGGGGTTCCCATGTGAGTGGTCTGTTCCAGTGGAGCTGGTCCTTAATCCAAAGGGCAGGGGGCAGTGGGAAGGCTTAGCAGACAAGTAAAAGATGGGCATTTCTATGTGAGCTCAGAACAAGGTTATTCTGATGATGGGTTACTTTCACTTCCTGTGTAGTAGAAATATATGCCCCAGCATTTTGTGCACCCTACTAGATTATCCCATCTCTTCACTTGTGGGTTTTATTTGCTTTGACCAATGGGATTTGGATGGACTTGGCAGTAGCCGGTTCTGAGCTGAGATCTTGAGAGTCATCAGAAGTTCCCACCTGTTCTTTCTTGAGCTGTGAGAAACCTGTCCCAGGTAGTTTCTGGTTCCAGAAGAGAAACATAAAGAATCGACTCACACCAGCCCACTGTTTAAGTCAGAGCCCCTCAACCCTGCCCACTCTGTAGCTGTGAAAAAAGAATGTTCAGTTTTGTTGTGTTTTCTTGATATGGGATCTCATTTTGTAGTCTAGGTTAGCCTTGAACTCACTCTGCATCCAGGATTGGCCGCAAACAAATGGCAAGCTTCCTGAGTGCTCGGTGACAGCTATGCACTGCCACACCATGCAGAAATGTTCATTTTCATAAATCATCAGGGTTGAGGGATTGTAATCAGTATAGCATTGTCACAGAAATGGCTGACAAATCTGAGAAGATCAGAAGTACAGGCAAAGCACATGAGTAGGAGCCTAGGCAGAGGCTCTGATTATAGCAGAATGGGCTCACATTGAGCTGGAAGGCTTGAGTTGACTCAAAGGCAACCTGAGCAAAAATGGAGATTCTTAGAGGTCATTCCAGGGGCTACCAGATCTGTGTATGGTTGGGAGAGGGAAAGGATAGTGCTCTGGGGCAATACCTGTCATCTTGTTGATCATCTGACTTGAAGAACAATTAGGAGGGACCTAGGAGTCAAGTAGTCGTAGCTGAGCTAGTGGCATCTCAAATCACTCTGTGTCCCAACATTATACCTTGAACCTTAGTTACCTTGGCCCAGAAGCTGTGAACGTGGATGAATCTGTGTGCGTGCACACATGCGTGCTCCTAGTGCCCCTCTGTGTGCATGTGTGCTCTCAGTTGCCTCTTTCTGTCTCTGTCTCCATCTCTCTCTCTCTGCGCTCTCACTGTGTGTGGGGGGTGGGGTGGGGATGGGGTGGGAGTGGCTGTTCTCTTTAAAAATCTGGTAGTTGCTGTCCACCCATTTGCTGTTCATTGTGTGTAGGTACATTGATTTTTTTCTCTATCACTCTCCCTTTTTTTTTTAAATAAAAAGGATTTATTTGTTCTTACTTTTCATGTGTGTATGTGTTTTGCCTACATGTGTGAATGAACATGACATGCATGCTGGATGGCTCTGAGCCACCGTGTGGGCTCTGGGAACTGAATGATGATCTGTGAGAACAGTAAGTGCTCTTAGTCACGAAGCCATCTTTCTAGCCCTCCACCTCATTGTCTGAGGCAGGTCTCTCACAGATCTCACCTGGAGCCCATCAATCCTGCCTCCACCCCCCAGCACAGGGATTTTAAATACCCATCGCCGTATCCAGCTTTTTATATGGGTGCTGGCAGTCAAACTCCAGTCTTCATGTTTATGTCTTAAGCACTTTACCCACTGAGCCATTGCCCCATCTGTTATTATTATTATTTATCTGTTATTATTTATTATTTGTTTTTGTAGTGCTGGGGATGAAGCCCACATCTCTGCTCAAGCTAAGCCAGTACTCCATCACGGGTCCACATCCCCATCCCTTCTGGTCACTGCTTCACTTGACCTGGGCTGGGTTTGAAACTGGAAAGCCCAGACAACTTCCAACTATCTTACTCCTCTTCCACAAACTGATATTCTCAAAGTCTGCCATTGACCCAAAGGACAACGAGATGAGAGGAGCCCAGGCTGTTGACTCGTGACTTGTGTTGCCACGGCAGGAGATGCTGGGCAGGCATGCAGACAGGGTGTTTCTGATTTTCTTTCTTGAAATTCCTTTCCCCAGAGGCTTCTATGCTCCGGAAGCTCTTGTCATCTCCTCATTGAGGCAGACGAGGATGAGAGTTCTGTTGGGAGGCATTTCCACTTAATCAAGGCCAGTCATACCCAAGCTCCAGGATTAGCCTGAGATCTGCAGATTTGCACAATTGCTTGGGCAGCCTGCTTTCTGTCTTCACCGCCTTGCTATCTGGCCCTTCTCCGAATTCCTGTAGCTTTTCCAGGACTTAAACGATGAGATTAACAGCTATCATTTTTTTTCAATGCCTACCATATGCTAGGCTCTCTAGTGGATCTTTCGCAGATATTATTGATCATAACAACAGCAAAGATAACTAATATTTATTAAGCATTTACTGTGTGCTAGGCACTGTGCCAAGCCTGGTACGTGTATTAACTCACCGAGAATCCTCTCAGTGAGGCAACGTGTGCCTCGTTATTTTTTACATACAAGCATCGGATGATGGAACTGGGATTTGGATGTAGATTGCTCTGGCTCCAGGGCTTTCCCTCACCCTGCATTTGTGGTGCACCATTGCTTGGTTGTGTTCTCACCGGGTCATGCACATCAAACTGCTAATGCTGGCTGGGCAGACACAAATAATGCTGGCCAGAGCACAGCATGTGGAGTTCTGGCTCTACCCTGTACTAACTTTGGGGCAGGGAGCTCCTGGGAGCTTCGGTTCATCTCCAAAATGGGCATAGAGTATTACTTCCTTCATAGAGTTGAAGTGGGTTTCCCAAGGAGCATCAGTGGGGGTGACGGATGCCAAGGAGTGTTTGATTCAGGGCTTTTCCAAGACAGCAGCTCCGATACAGGACGGAGTTTCAAAGGTCCGGCTTCTTGTGTGATGCCCTTTCCATGGGATTCTACTACTGATAAATTTGTACACCCATGGTCGCCACCCATGCACTGTGGTGGCTTTGGAGCCCTTTAGACAACTCTTTGACATTCTTTCTATCAAAAGGTAGCATCAAGCGGTCTGCCCTCAAACATGGAACAGCCATAGTGGTTTGCTTCCCTTGAAGAGGCGTTGGCGGAAAGTGACGTTCACTGAGGCTGCTGGGGAAAGCTGAGACAGGGTCTGCTCAGTTCACTCTTTTAGGTGGACCAGCCGCCATGTTGGAATTAGGCTTCAGCTAACACAGACAGACCGCACGGAGCTTTGGACAACAGCCTCAGCTAAGTTCCTTGCTGACAGCCTGCATCAGTTACCAGAAGACTGAATGAGACCTCAGGTGATTTGGCCCAACCTTCAAGCTGTGTTTCTGGCTGAAAAGAGGTGCAAGGATCAGCTGTCCCTAGCAAGCTTTGCCTAACTGCTGACATGAGAATAGAAATGCAGTTGCTTCAAGCCCTGAGGTGGTGGGGGCATTTGTTACACAGCAGTGGCATGGACCATGTGCATACATGACAGAGCATGGAGAAGTGTTGGACACATTTCTAAGTGCATATGCTCTAACGTCACATTGTTGGGCCTCAAATCTTCTGTTGGCAAGTTCGCTAGGCCTTTGAGACTGTCACCTGTAAGATAAGTAATGATAAGTGTATTGATTATGGGTGTTGTATTAGCTTTCTAGGGTTGCCATAACAAAATATCATAGTCCGGGAAGCTCAAACAACAGGACTTTCTTTGTTCTCGAGCTGGAAGTCTGAGGTTAAGCACTGGCAGAGTTAGTTTCTTCTGAGGCCTTTCTCCTAGGTCTCCAGAAGACCACTGTCTCTGTCTCCTTTCAGGGCCTTCCCTGTGTGTGTGTGTGTGTGTGTGTGTGTGTGTGTGTGTGTGTGTGTGCACGTGCATGCGTGCGTGTTCACTTTTCTTTTTAAAGGAAACAAGTCTGCTTAGAGGCTCCCCTAACTAGGACCTCATTGCGTGCTCTGGAGGAAAGCTTGTCTCCCTTCAATTGAATCCTGAGAAGAGCTGCTCTCTACTAAACACGGTATGACCTGCTGGCCCCCAGCTTTGTGGTGGTGGCAAGAGAGAGGCTGAGGAGTTCATTCTAAAGAGGGGTAGAAACTATTTCCTGACCTGTCACTGATTGCTGCGTCCTTTGGGGACCCTTTCAGGGGCTCCTGGATTAAGCCCGAAGGAGCGTGGCAGGGTATTCTAGCTAAGGAGCAGTAGTGGTGCAGACAGCAGCAGTTGGTGTCTGGGATTGCCTGCATGTTCCAGAACTGACCCCTGGCATCGGTCCCACTGCACACAGTTTGGAAAAGGTATTTTAGAGAGAAAGTCCGGACTCAGAAACCCTTTCTGCCAAGTCCTTTGTTTTCCTTATGTTGCCACGGTGTCTGGGGCTGAATTTTTAAAACGGCATTTTCCTGGAAAGAAGGTTTTGGTCTTTTTTGGAAATGTATCATGTAAAACAAGATCACCAGTGGACCACTGGCATGAGGTCCCCAGGGCCAGCTTGGGAAGTAGTCGGTGGGGGAGGGTCACTCAGGGTGGGAAAAGGAACAGAAACAAATTTGGAGGGAAGATGAGATGTGGCTAAGGGGCCAGTATTTCTGTGTCAGAAGTCAGCTCAGGGCTCAGATTTATTCCAGTGAGCAGGCATGATGACGGGGAGAGACTGAGAGAGATGGTCCCGGAGCCAGGCTGTGGGAATGTTCCCTGTGAGCCTGTCAGCAGCTGCGCTCGCTCTATCTCAGTCCGGTTACAGAAACAAACACGTTCCTGCGCCTGCTGTCGTCATTATTGGTCTGTGTAGGTGAGGGGCTAACGCGATGTCCCAGGAGCCAGCCGTATCTCTGCCGTTTCTGAGGACAGGAAGGTCTGTCGCATTTGCTCTGGAGTCTCATGGGACTGGAGGGTCCTCAGTGTGGGACCTGTTTCTCCTTTTGTTTTCCAAAAACATGTGTGTGGGAGGAACCTGGTTTGTGGGGCTGACCCCGTGCCTCCCCCTCAGCAGCACAGACACAGGCTGCCCTTTTGCTACCTCCCTCCAGGCCCAGGGCCAAGGCAATGACTGTTGCCCAGTGGAATTTCTGTGGCAGGAAGGCTCTTGGAAGTTCTTTGTAGACCTGGCTTCCACCCTTTGGGCTCCCATGTTATGCTTCTATTCATTCCTTATCCTGTCCTGGCCTCTTCGTCCCTGTCTCAGGTCTCCTAGGTTTATAGTGGCCCTGTATGTCAATGTGTTTGCCAATTCTGAAATCTCCTGAACCACTTTAAGTCCTTGGTTTCTTAATGACTTAAAGCAGGGCTGATTAATTTTTTTGGCTATTGATAGTAGAAATGAACCCTTAGCTTTCTGGAGATTAGGAATGAAAACATCTGAAGATATTCAGGTTAGGGGTGGATGTAGGTTAGGGAGACAGATGCAGGTTAGGGAGACAGATGCAGGTTAGGGGGTGGCACTGGAAAGTCCCACCCCTCTAAGGATGTCTTCTTTGGTGACCAGCACTCATCCTGAAGATATCAAGCGACCCCTGACACCAGCTATTGATTCATAACTTGTTCTGTTCCACTCAGCTGTGTGCCAGGAATCAAGGACAAAGGTCAAATATTTATTTTTACTGCTTCACACTGCATTTTAGAATCACATTTAGTTCTACACAGTAGGAATGAATGAGTGACACACCTAACAGTTGGGTTGAAGTTAGTATGCAGGAGCAAAGTGCCCAGTGCTGTGGAGCAGTAGCTGAAGAGGTATTGTTACTTTTGCTGATGCTGTGGAACACTTCTCTAATGATGCAAAGATGCATTGCATTCTTTTATGTTGCATCTGTTTAACTCTGTGAGGCTGTGCTCCTTTGTCTGCCTAAAACACCTGATTGGTCTAATAAAGAGCTGAACAGCCAATAGCTAGTCAGAAAAAAACATATGTGGGACTGTCAGGCAGATAGAATAAACAGGAGGAGAAATCTAGGAAGAGAATATCAAGGACTGAAAAAAGGAGGAGAGGAAGATGCTGGGCCAGTAACCCAGCCATGCAGCCAGACACAGAATAAGAAGGAAAGAAAAGATGTACGGAAATAGAGAAATGTAAAAGTCCAGAGGCAAAAGGTAGATGGAATAATTTAGGTTAAGAAAGACTGGCTAGAAATATGCCAAGGTAAGGCCGGGCATTCATAAGAAATACTAAATCTAGTGTGATTTTTAGGAGCTGGGTAGTGGGCCCCACAAAGAGTAAAAAGCAAAAAAGGGAAAAAATGGCAAAAAGAAACCAACAGACCAGTGTTAGAGAGTTAGTACAAGTCTTTATGGACACCGCTAGGTACCCAGATGTTTTTGTCCTTCCTCCTTAGTATTGAGTAGTGTTCCCCCACTTCCTGCTCCTGCACTGTTCCTCCAGACATTTTGTTCTTATTTCTGGGTAGGAGGAAGACAGAACGAAAGTGAATAAAAAAAGACAAACCACTCTTCCCAGAAGTTCGCCTGGCAGCTGCTGTTTCTCCTTCACTTGCCAGGTGACAACACACTGAGACCTTCTGTGCTGTCTCTTTGGAAGCACGGTACTGGGACCTTTTGTGGACCTTCCTTCTCTTTGGCACCACATTGCTGACTTGTGGAAAACCCCAGATTCTGTTACAATAAGGAAGAGTATTAACACGGAAGCCAATAAAAGTATTTATTATTCATTTATATGACTGTTATAATTTTCAAGCGAATCAAACTCTGTGTACGCTAAGGATGCTCTCATCTAGTGACTCTGTCCCAGCGATGTGCTGCTAATATTTAGCATTTGATGTACACTTTGTCTTTAAATGTCCAAAACCCAGACATTATCATTATTGCCATCTCACGATTTTTGTTAATATTGACTGCATGTTCCATTTCTTCTTTTATCAATGGCTCTCCCATCTGATTTCTGTCTGTTTAAATTCCCTCTTTAAGTGACAGTCTTGTCTTTTTCTCAAAATGGGATGTTCTTTAAAAGCTCTGATTTATACTTGAACTTGGTTGATTGTTTCACGATGACGGTTGATGTTCTTCATCATAGAGACATTGCTGGATGATCTTGCTAGTGGTCAGCCTGTTGTTCACTTTTGTTGTTGTTGGTGGTGGTTGTAATTTCTCTTTTCTTTGGTGCTGTTATGATTTCTCTGTAGCCTGTGTTTTGCCGTTTCTAAAATGAACCCACGTGTAGTTTCCTACTCGCTTCAGATTCCGTGTTTCTCCAGTTTGAAGATGTGTCTGCGTTAGCTACTCTCCTCAGTGCCATAGCAATGATTCCAAGGTGAGCCAAGGAAGAAGGAAGGGTTTATCATGGCTCACAGTTGAGGGTACAGTCCTTCACTGCAGGGAAGACAGGATGGTGGGAGGAAGTAGAGAGAGACAGGCACAGAACAAGGGCCAAGTTTTATGTTAGCTTTTATTATTAATTTTTAAAAATGACTTAAATGTCAGGTATATGATTAATTTTATTTGTTAACTTTGCTAGATTATTACCCAGATCTTTGTCACACACCTCTGTAGGTGTTGCTATAAAGGAATTCTTAGAGGTGCCATTAACATTTAAATTGAGAGACTTTGAGTGGAACATTCCTTTTTATAGTGTGAGTGGGCACAATCCCATTAGGTGGAGGGCTGAGGAAAATAAGGTCTCTGCCTCCCAGCTATCTTTGATCTTGAGCTTTAACATCAGTGATTTATTAATTTATTATAAGCCTCTCGCACAGGAATCCTTTTGGATTTGCTTTTCTGGAGCACCCTGGTTCATCTACCAGAAACGCAGCATAGATTTGTAGACCACGCTTGTGTTTGGTACTGCACCGAGATTTTCATTTCTTCCAGTGATTTAATTTTCTCATCTCCAACTCTGGAGAGAAGCAAGTATCACTAGGAATTCCCTGGGCCCATGAGAAGGGCTTAAAGTAACTATCGTCTGAGAGTCACATACTCTGGTACTCTCGGGTTCACCATCTCAGGGCCCCTCAGTGCCAGCTGTTCATCGTTGGTGGCATTTATGTGGGCTCCAGTGTTCAAGCCTTTACCAGGCGTGTCCAACATTCTGCAAAGTTCACACTGGAGAACTGAGCCATGGAGTTTTTTTTTAAAAAAGTCATACTGTTTTCAGTAAGATTATGGTTTTGTGTTGGGTCACATTCATAGCTATCTTGGGGTGCATGTGATCCCAGGTCTGGGCTCCCCTGGGGGGATGAAATACCTTCTTGAACCATCACCAAATCAGGTGATGCGCCCTACCCTTAATAGAAGTCTGTCTTTTCATTTCTTGCATGTAGGGATTTTTCTTTATTTTATGAGCTCAAGTATGGCTGTGAAAATATTTTTTCTGCTCATGTGTGTGGGTTTGTAGGGGTGTGGAAATTCACACTAGCTCATTTCGTGTTGTTGCTGGAACCCAGAAACCTAGTCACTCTTTATGTTGCTGAAGAGAGCTTTTACGTTTCCTTCCTAACTCGCTTCTCCCCATTACCCCCTTTCAAACAGAGGGACTGCATCTCAATTGCATTTCTCTAACTTTCACAAAGCCCGGGGTTCAATGTCCAGTACCCCCAAAAACTGAGTGTGGGTGTGCATACCCATAATCCCAGCTCACTTGTAACCGCAGCACTTGGAAAGCGGGTGACGAATCTTACTTTTGCCTTTGATGTGCTCTGTTGAGATGGACTTGAGTTTTGTTAGCTCCAGGTCTCGTGTACAGGCTGAGGGCAGAGACCAAGGGGAGGATCAGAAGTTTAAGGTCATTCTCATTACATAGGGAGCATGAGGCCAGCCTGGGCTACATGAGACCTCATTCCCCACCCACCCCAAAAGAGCAAGGCTTTCCCTTAGAGCTATGACCACTGTCATTCCACGGTCTGGGACACCTCATTCCTTTCCAGAGACCTGTGGTCTCAGAATGTGTAGGGCTAATACATCACTGTATTGGCAAAGAGTGAGCGTCTAAAAAAAAATCAAGGGAGTGGAGGGAAAAGAAAGCATAGTGGAGAGAGGCAGGGGGCTGTCAAAAGGTAAATGGAGCATGGGGAGCTCAGATAAATGGGTTGAGGCCTGGCCAGTGTGGCCCTGTGGTGACATTCTGCAGCTCTTTCTCAGGACGGTGATTTAGGGGCACAAGGCTGCAGGAGCCTGCCCTGGAGCGTTCTGAATTTATTTAAGCTATTATTTGCGTTTGGTCAACTTTTCAGACTCTGAAGTTTTCTTTTCTTCCAGGCTGTTGCCCAAGTACATTAAATCTCTGCCGAGAAACCTTGCTGTGCTATTTGGAGCGCTTTGCTGTGAGAAGCTAGGGGTGTGTAACTCTGGGACTCATGTAGTAGAGAGCAGAGGCAGAGCCCTGCAGTCCGATGGAGATAGTTGCAAAGGGTTCCTTCCTGTCCTGTAGATTAGGAGTCACCCATTATCACCTAGAGCAAGGGACAGGGAGAAATAAGGGACAAAAGACCTTCCTCTGATTCTTTCCAAATCTCTTAATCTCTCTATCTGTAGATAAGAAGTGTTTGATGACACTCCCTTGCTGCAAATAATCTGAGCTGATTCCTCAGGGGAGAATAAATGGTAGGTAGGTAGTGAGGGAAGTCCTGTATATGTGTTGCTTTTATTGGTTAATGAATAAAGAAGTTGATCTTGGCCAATGGTTTAACAGAATATAACCAGAGTGGAATACACACACACACACACACACACACACACACACACACACACACACACACATATATATATATATATATATAGAGAGAGAGAGAGAGAGAAGGCTGAGTCAAGGAGCCGCCACGGAGCCGCCATGGAGCCGCCAGAGGGGAAAGACACATGCTACCAGTTGGAACCTTGCCGGTAGGCCATGACCTTTATGGTAAAATATGAAATAATAGAAATGGGTTAAGAGATAAGAATGAACTAGAAATATGCATAATATAATAGGCCAAGCAGTGTTGCAATTAATATAGTTTCTGTGTGATTATTTCGGTTCTGGGCAGCCGGGAACAAACAAGCGGCCTCTCTACAACAGTTAGGAGGTGCTAATGGATCGCAGGTCTCAGAATGTCCTCTGTCTCTCAGTTTTTATTTATGTATGTGTGTGTGTGTGTCTTTGCACACATATGCCACAGAATGCTTGTGGAAGCCAAAGAATTACTTTATGAGGCCCGTTCTCTCCTTCCATCTTTATTTGGGTTTATCTGAGGCTGAACTTGGGTCAGTAGCCTTGTCCTGCAAAGCACCTTTATCTACTAAGCTATCTTGCTGCCCTCCCTTTTTGTTGTTGTTTAAAAAAATAAAAGATATTTGGTACTGGGGACTCAATCCAGGGCCTCAAGTGTTCCATGCAAGTGTTCTACAACTGACTACATCCTCAGACCTTTTCTCCCCTTTTTCCTTTGTTATTTAAACATTAATTTGATTTATTAGTAGTGTGTATGTATTGCTGAGAATGTATGTGAGTTCAAGCATGCATGTGCCATGTTGCATAGATGGAAGGCAGAGGACAACTTTAGGGATTTAGTTCTCTCCATCTCCCCTGCTTTTGAGGCAGGGTCTCTCTTGTTTCCGCCATGTTGTGTGTGTCAGACCAGCTGGCCTGCTAGCTTCGGGGCAGCTCCCATCATGCCATATGAGTGCTGGGTTGAAGACGTTCACCATCACAGCTGGCTGTTTTGCTTGGGCTCTAGAGATCCACCTCAGGCTCTTGTGCTTATGTCGCGATTACTTTTGCCCACTGAGCCATCTTGTTGGGCGTGTTTTTGTTGTTTTGAATCAGCATCTCACATCGTAACAGGAACTCACTTGTAGCCTAGGCTAGCTTCTAACTTAAGGTAATTCCCCAAGTCCCAGCTTCAAGTGCTGGGTCACAGGAGTGAGCCTTTATGCCCGGCAAGTTTTAATTATTTTCTAAAATTTATCTTTCAAATTCTCACAACATGACTGGTTTCATTATGCCATTTTCATATACATATGTTGTTATACTTTAGTCTTATCCATCACCTTTTTCTGCCCTGCCTGCTTCTTGTCTGTCTCCTTCTTCCCCCAGGAGACACCCTCTTTTACCTTCATGTGATGTGTACTTCATGACTTTCTTCTTTGTTCCCCTTCTTGATGGAGGACTCTCTTTGGTTAATAAAGAAACTGCCTGGTCTTTTTGATAGGGCAGGATTTAGATAGGTGGAGTAGACAGAACAGAATGCTGGGAAGGAGGGAAGTTAGTCAGATGCCATGCCTTTGCTCTCTGGGACAGACGCCATGGAGCCAGCCACCAGGTCGGACATGATGAATCTTTCCTGGTAAGACACCACCATGTGGTGCTACACACATTACTAAATATGGGTTAAAGCAAGATGTGAGAATTAGCTAATAAGAGGCTGAAACTAATGGACCAGGCAGTATTTAAATCAATACAGTTTGCGTGTTGTTATTTCGGGTTTTAAGCTAGCCGTGTGGGAGCCAGGCAAGACGAAAAGCAGGCCTGCTCGCCTCGTCACTACACCCTCTCCCTCCCTTAAAGTATCTTCCTTCTCTATCGCTGCCTCCTTTTTACTGTCATAGCATACACACACACACACACACACACACACACACACACACACACACACGCGCGTGCGCGCGCACATACACACATGCATACACACACTCCTAGAGTCTGTTTGTGAGAGAACACATGCTATATTTGTCTGTGTTTCCTTTGCTTAATATAGTAAATCTTCAGTTGTATCCATAAGTTTTAATTACTGAAGAGATGATGATATAGAAAACTTTAAAAATGTGCTCACCATAGGTGAGACACGCTTCTCAGCCCTGTCTAATCCTGTCTCTCATTATTCTCACGATACCCCCATGAGCTAGAAGTTACTATCTTCATACCAGAGCAAAATGTGCAAAGTCACCGAGAGGGTAAATACTTTGTCCACGGTCACAGCTAGATTCCACAAGGCTGGGATTTGACACAAGTGCCCAGATACCAGTTAGCACACTATCATTACACATACTCGGGATCAAGAGTCGGGGATCTGCTCTTGGGAGGATCAGAAATGCCAGAGAGGTGAGAAGCCTTGCTTTACGGGGGGGGGGATCTGAACATACCGAGGGGTGTCCCCACAGAGTAGTGAGGACCAGAAGGTGTCAGAGCACTTGGAGTTTAGAGGGGAGGAGAATGGAGCACAGTAAGGCTGGATGAGGGGTCGGAGGCCTGACCCTGCAGGCTTCCTGTGTCTCACATGTTGCTGTTGCTGGCCTTCTCAATCGTAGTCCTAACGGAGGCTGGATAAGTCTTGGTCAGAAGACAGTCTTGTGCCCTGTTGGATGTTTAACAGCATCTGTGGCCTCTACTGAGTAGAATAGTAACCTGTCCAGATAAAATGTCTCCAAATACTGCCAAATGTCTCCTGGGGTAGGGGTAGTGGATTGGCTCTAGTTGTAGATTCCCAAGCAGGAGATTCCACTCTCGTGGTTTCTTTCTCATTGTCTGGAAGACAGAGCCTATATCATGGGATCACTTTCTAGACCTGTGTACTGACTTAGATGTGCTTTGACCGCATCTCCACTGGTCCTGATGCTGCCCTTCCTTGGTAGTTGCCATGCTCATGTTAGAGGAGCGATCATCAGCCAAGTGGACCACACGGCAGTGAACACACTGTGTTAGAAAAAGAAGACGGGAGAGGCACAGCAGGATCAGAACACAGCCAGAGGTGCTCTCGTCATGAGACACTGCAGTGTTTCGGTCCAAGGTAATATTTCCCCAATTTCTCAGTTCTCTTTCTCCCCAAATAAACACCAGTGCACCGTGCTTGACAAAGCAGGGCTTTTATAGAGAAAATGACCTTAAATAAAAAAGAATAGGAACAAGACACTTGGCACTAATGGTAATAATAACCAGACTCCTGTGAAGGACTAAAAATAGTGCTCATTTATTCGCTGATTGTTAAGGGAATTTATACTTTTCAAACTTAATATTAAGCCTTTCTAGGTTTTTCTGTCAAGTGTTTTCTGATCTTGCCAAGTAGGTCAGAGAAAAGGAAAAGGACTTCTTTTTCCTAACACATCTCTGCTGCTTCTCTCCCCAAGAAAATGAAGTTACCTGTGGTCTTCTTTGTGCTTTTATAAAGGCTAGGAAATGCTAATATTTAATTATGCTTATGCTTGTGTATCTGTGTGTATGGTGTAGACAGATGTGTTTTGGTGCCCACAGGGACCAGAAATGGGTGTTAGATCCCCTGGAGCTGGAGTTCCAGGAGGTTGCGAGGCATTGGAGTGCTCTGACATGGGTGCTGGGAACTGAACTTGGATCTTCTGCATGAACAGTGTGCACTCTGACTGCTGAGCCATATCTCCAGCCCTTTTCTGACTTTCTTTCTTTCTTTCTTTCTTTCTTTCTTTCTTTCTTTCTTTCTCTCTCTCTCTCTTTCTCCTTTCTTCCTTCCTTCCTTCCTTTTCCTTCCTTCCTATCTTTATTTCTTTTTTATTTTATTAAAAATGATATGGGGGACATTGCAATGCGATAGTTTGATCTATTGAAGAGTCTTTGAAGGATGAACTCATCTAGTGATAGAAATTCCTGTTTTCCATTGCCTTCAACCTGTGAAGTTTCCGAGGTAAGTTATAAGCTTATTAAACAATTATTACCACAGAAGATTGTCCACAAGGCCAACTGTAGGCTAATCCTTTTCACATGTTCTGGTCTAGTCCCTTGATTTACTGGACATCTGATCTGCTAGCTCATGACACACTGTGCCTAGTGAACACCCTTTTTAAAAACAAACAAAACAGAGGAAACTCTGCTCTGAAAACCACTCTGTGTCTGAGGAACAAGATATCTGGGGCAGACAGTGGCTCTACAGAAGGAGTTAGGCTGCTTGGTTCAGGCCATAACTAGCATCTAAGTGCCCATTGGTCCCATTAAATGATGATCTTGTCTCACATCATGAAAGAATGTGGAGTACCAACCTACAATCAGAGCTGAACTGAAGGCAGAAGGTGGGTGATGGTAACAACTGTGAATATTATTGAGTTATGAATTTACTTGCTGATAATGTGCCTGGAGTTCCCGACATAGGGCTGATTTATTTAATCATAATTTCTAGGAAATAGATAACATTATGCCCATTTTCTAGGGAAGGAGCTTGGGATTAGGGACATTGTTTCCTTGAGGTCACATAACTTCTGAATAGTACTCACAGGGCATCCAAAGCTCAAGTGTTACTTGCACCCTGTGCATTTTGCTGCCTTTGCTGGTCGTTTATAAGACTATGGAGATGCTGGAAGGGTGCTTTTGAGGTCACCAGAGAGTTCTACTCATGAGACTGTGGAAATATTGAAAGGACCAACTTTAAGTAGCTCCAAAAAAAGCTGATCTCATGGATGGTTTGAACTGTACTTGGAGGAGAACGCTATATTAGCATTTAAGGAATGACTGTCAATTCATTGATCAAGCTTATTATCGTCTTTGTGAATGATGAATTTATAAAGGCAGTATAGACCTGTTTCCTTGGCATCATGCTGAATGAAAGCGATATCTCTTGGCTTCAGTTTTATTTTATTTTTGTAAATAAGAAATTGGGGTATCTTGGTCTCTAGTTAATTTAGCTTTTTTTACTTGAGTTCATACATATACCTGCATATATATAAACCCTCTTGAAAGTTTGTCCATGAGCCTTTAATTTTAATGGCTAAGTTATCTTTCCAGCCCAAGTGAAAATCATCTTAGAGGCCCAGCATCTACTCATGAGACATTCACATGGCTGCCAGCACTTGAAATCAGTTTCCAGGTATCCAATCAGAAAGTCTGAACATTTACAGCTTCCGTCAGCTTGGCCTCCTTGTGGAGAGGTACTGTTTACACATAGCCCTAACCCCATTCCCCCCCCCCCCCAGGATCTATAACCGGAGCAGTGATAAACTGAAGCATCTTGTTTGTTTAGAGGGAGCTCCTGCATCCTCAAGTGAAGGGGGGGTCAGAAGGATCATTTATCCTGGCTAAAGCTCAGGAACTTCTGGAAATTCCCTGGTGGCTTCTTACAGGACCGCTGCAACTAATCTCACATGCGGGTTGCGAAGAGTCCAGGGAAGAAAGGATGAGTTTGGCTGGGTGTATTCACAGGTATGAGCACAAACATTACCACGGTGTCATGGTGTACGCAGAACTGATTGGAGAGTGGGAAGGCAGGTCAGTTATTGTCCCTGTAATACAAATGCATAGAGCTAAGAGAAAGGGAGGCAGGTAGGTAGGTAGATAGGATAGGATAGGATAGGATAGGATAGAATAGAATAGAGTGATCTAACACCATAGAAGTCAAAATTATGGCATACCAATTGGAGGCAAATTATGATAGACTTAAAGTTGTTTTTTATGTTATGGAACAGGTATTACTAAACAGAGTACAGCCCATGGCTCAAATATAATCCCCTGGCCTCTCTCTAAACATTCATTTAGACCATCCATCTGTCTGTCTGTCTGTCTGTCCATTTGTCCATTCATCTATCCATCCACGACCCGTCTGTCCACCTACCCACATTCATTATTTTGGCTACCTTTGTTCTTCCCCGGGGGTGGTGAGGAGTCACAACACACATCACACAATGTCCAAAGCCTGAAATGTTAAAAAGCATAAGAAAAAAGTGACATAGAAGAAAGAATATGTTGTTCCAATTCCTGGAGCCACAGCTTTGAATCCAAAGCTGTTAGTTAGATTTTCTAGATATATAGAGATATATTTCAGTTAGATAGGCATACTTCCTATCTTCCAAGGACTACAGAATATTGCATTTTAAATGTCTTAATAACTTAGGACTTTTCATGACAATGAGACATGTCTGCTCCTGGCAGCACCAATCTACTTTAAGAAGATGATGGGCATTGAAGAGGATCCTTATGGAGTTTGATAGCCATTTGGGCAAGAAACTGCTCTTGCCTGGACTGATGCATAGACTGGACACAGAGAACCCTAAGAGAGAGGACTGCTGAACTTGCCTATAGGTGAGATGATCTTTCGGGGTTCCTGATTGATGAAAGAGTCTCCAAGATATTCTGCAGGACACAGCAGATACTGACTGAACTGCCTTTGAAATTTCCTGCATCATGGAAATGTCTCCTGTAAACTATGGGCCTGTAGGCCGAAGATGGATGCCCCAACAGTACAAAAGAACTTTGGGTGACTGTCCAGGCAGCGAGATGTCTCTGTCATTTCTAGAGTTTGGAAGTTGCTTATTTCTTGTTTACTTAGGTAATATTATATCTTTCTGGAGTCTTTGATGGAGTTGAAGAATAGATGGATAGTTATAGTTTTCCTTAGTTATGATAAAAGATAAAGTAGATATAAATATTGTAACTGTAATTCTTACTTGATAACTGTTTTGTTATATGTAATTTAACTATGTTAAAGTTAAAGCCTTTCTTTTTTGTTTAAACAGAAAAAGGGGAAATGATGGAGGACTCTCATAGCCCACCTTTCAAAGTCTTGATTTCTTAAGACATACATGGTGATATATGCTTGTTATTGCAGCGCTAAAGAGACAGAGCCTCAAGGATTGCTGTGTGTGTGTGTGTGGAGAGAGAGAGAGAGAGAGAAAGAGAGAGAGAGAGAGAGAGAGCGCATGCTCCAAAGACAAAAGCACACATGTCTAAATTTCTCACCTGTGGAGTGGGAGACTGTATAAAATAAGCCAGTTCATCACTTAACTCATCAAGGAGATGAACAATGAATGTGGAAATGTACAGTGGGTGCTAAGGGGTTGTATGAAAACGTACAGTGGGTGCTACGGGGTTGTATGAAAATGTACAGTGGGTGCTAAGGGGTTGTATGAAAACGTACAGTGGGTGCTAAGGGGTTGTATGAAAACGTACAGTGGGTGCTACGGGGTTGTATGAAAATGTACAGTGGGTGCTAAGGGGTTGTATGAAAACGTACAGTGGGTGCTAAGGGGTTGTATCAAGAACAAAAGACAAAATTTTTTTAAACAAAACAAAACTGAAGACATGAATATAAGAAATAAAATAACCCCTTCTTGGGAATTAGGGTTTCTCAGGAGTGGAAAAGGGCAGCGTGTGCAAGTGGTTAAAATGCATTATATACGCATGTAAAACTGTCAAAGAGTGAAATGAAGTTTTTCCCCTTGGTAGAGGTCAAGAGGAAATAAATAATAATTGTGAAAACCCCGTGTGTAGTTGTATTTGTGTCAACCAGCATATAGTTTTGAGACAAGTTAAGATGGGTTATTAAAATGAACTGGACAGAAATCACAGCCATGGTCATCTTGATAAGAAGCTGAAGCCTTTGTGGGTGTGGGGTCCAGCGTGTGCAGTGCAGACACGAGTCTGAGGGTGTGGGTGTGGGGTCCGGGGTGTGCGCGGCAGACACGAGTCTGAGGGTGTGAGTGTGGTCCAGTGTGTGCAGTGCAGACACGAGTCTGAGGGTGTGAGTGTGGTCCAGTGTGTGCAGTGCAGACACGAGTCTGAGGGTGTGGATGTGGGGTCTGGGGTGTGCAGTGCAGACATGAGTCTGAGGGTGTGGGTGTGGGGTCTGGGGTGTGAGGTAAAGACACGAGTCTGAGGGGAAGTTTACCTACCTACCAGGAGTGTCTGCACAGAGCTCAGCGAAGAAAAAGGATAATCTCAGGCAAACCTCCACAGGATGCCTTTGTGTAGACAATTGCTTCTATTTAGCAGAAATGCAAGACTAGCTGGGTGTCTTGTTTTATTTGCTACATCGTTTGCTAGGGTAGCCTGCTATAGCCCCTTGATCATGTAGGTTGGCCAGGTTTTAGATTCTGAAATAAAATTTTAAGCAGAGTCAAATCAGGATAGAAGATAGCTATAACATCTGATGAAGGTGTTCTAGAAGGATCTTCAGAAGTGCTCTCCTCTGTCATTTTTCTAGTCTTACTTTGTTTGAATTCTGGACTATATCTTTCCACTCCCCTCTGCCCCCTTTCCCCTCCCTTTTCCCTTTCCCCTCCCCTCCCCTCCCCACCCCTTCCCTTCCCTTCCCTCCCCTCCCCTTCCCTTCCCTTCCCTCCCCTCCCCTCTCCTTCCCTCCCCTCCTTTCCCCTTCTCTTCCCTCCCCTTCCCTCCCCTCCCCTCCCTTCCCCTCCTCTCCCCTCCTCTTCGCCCTTCCCTTCTCTTCTCTCTTTTCCCTTTTCTCACTCTTGTTCTTTTTTCTTTCTGTTCTAAGGCTCAAACCCAGGACTCTGTACACAGGTAGTGATTTCCTTTGACCTGACATCCTCTCAGAGGGAGTGGGAGGCTCGCAAGACTCAGGGAGCTCACAAAACTTAAAGTCTCAGGAATTCCTTCCCCAAGGCTACAAAAGCAGTTTCTTGCGGGGGGGGGGGGAAGAGGAGACTCTCTTCAGAGTCCTCTTGGAGTCAGTTGGGTAGGGAGTCCAAGGTGCAGCTTTCATGAGCAGTCACTGGTGCTGGGGTGTGCTTTCTGCTGACATGGGTTCACATCTCCCCCGGCAATGTCATGCAACAGCTGGACCAGCACAGAGAGCTATGTTCCCAGCTCTTGTTTTTCTTTTTTCTTTTCTTTTTCTTTCTTACTCGGGATCTTGCTATGTAGCCCAGTTTGGCTTTGAACTTGTGACCCACTTGCCTCTGCATCCTGAGTGCTGGGATTACTGTCATGTGTCACCATGCCAGGCTCTGTTGCTGCCGTTCGTTTCCACTTTATCTCTGTTCTATAAGTTACAGCTGATTTCTGTCAACTGTGGTCAAAGAATCCTAACTTGTTTATGCAAACACCTAAGCAATGTCCAACAAGGTGTGAGCATGGGGCTGTGGTGGATAAGCGAGGGGAAGAGGAACGAGGGAAGGGCTCTGGGAATGAGGATCAGACACTGGAACAGAAGAAGGAACAGAAGAAGCCTTTGGGATCTGGTGGGCTGTTTGCATCTCCACAGCAAAGAACATCAAGGAGCTATAGAAGGCTGGAGGACTTGATAGCAATAACATCTGATTGTAAAAATTATATTTTGCCTTTGTTTGTGTTTTTAAGTGTCTTAGTCAGAGTTCTGTTGCTGTGTAGAGACCATGACCAAGGCAACTTTTATGGAAGAAAGCATTTAATTGGTCCTAGCTTATAGTTTCAGAAGTTTACTCCATTGTCATCATGGTAGGGAGCATGACAGCGTATAGGCAGACAAGGAGCTGAGAGGTCTACATCTGGATTCTTAGGTAGCAGATGGGGAGAGCCACTGGGCCTCACTTGGGCTTTTGAAATCTCAAAGCCCATCCCTAGTGATGCACTTCCTCCAACAAGGCCACACCACCCCAACAGGGACACACCTCCTAATCCTTCCCAAGTAGTGCCACTGGTTGATGATTAAGTAGTCACATATATGAGACTATGGGGGCCATTCTTATTCACACCACCACATATGTGATTGTGTATGTATTCACATGTGTGGGTAGATGTGTATGCACATGTGTGTACATGCATCTGCAGGCTGGGGTCCACCTGAGATGTCTTTCACAATTACTCTCAATTACTTTCACAATTACTGTATGAGACAGGATCCCTCACTGAACCTGGAGATGATGGAGTCAGCTAGGTTGTCTGGCTCACTAACTCCTGGGACATGCTTGTCTCTGCCTGCCCCTCCCACATCTACCCTACAGTGCCGGGATTACAGATACATGCCATTTGCTGTACCTAGCTGTCATGTGGTTGGTTCTGGGGATCTGAACTCAGGTTTTCATGCTTTCATAAGTGGTTCCCACCCCACCCATTCAGATACGTCCACACTAAAGTTGGGGAATTTATTTCATTTCAAGCTAAACCCCCAGTTCCTTTAAATTTTATTCTAAAGCCTGCTTTTATGTCTTTTGGTAGGGATCCTGGTGAGGGTGGACTTGTGGGGGATGGGACTATGCTCCAGGTCCACACGATAGGCCAGGGGGTCTGCTCTGGGGTCACGTAGTGAGGTTGGTGGCAAGAGGAAAACGGTGAGAAGCAACTCAAAGGGATTCTTGGATTTGGTGACTTTCTGCTTCCGGGTAACATGCACAAGGGAGCAGGGAGGAACTCCATTTGGGTTACGAGCTGCAGTAACTGCCTGGGGCCGCCATGCCAGACTTCCCAAGACCCACAGCTGCCAGATTCACGAACACAGAGAAGATGACACACACACAGCCCATCATTCCAGTTGGCTCGGCTTCTCCACCCCGGGGGAGGGATGTGGTGGGACTGGAGATTGCAACAGAAAGTGACAGGGATGATTAAAGGCATGGCAACTCAGGGCCACGGAGAAAGGTTAAAAGGATGGCAGCTATTAGCCTGGAGAGGGGTGGCATGGAGCAGTTCCTGTCAAGTCTGTGGAGTTGATAGTGGACGCATGCAAGCCAGCTGCGATGCACAGCCATAGCTCTGGGGATGACTGAAACCCCAAACTGGCCAGGCACTTATGCGGGGTGGGGGCGAGGCCGCTCTGGAGACAGGCGGAGGCATAATTATAAAGGCTCTTTTGTGGTCTCCTAAGTCCCTTCTCCCCTACTCTTTGTTTTCTGCATCTGTCATTATGTCGTGCAAACCACAGCCAGGCCTTTTGACAGCACCAATATCTGCTTTCCTGCACACTTGGAAGGTAACGTGGCTATAAATTTCACAGGTTAGATAAATGCCAGCACAAAGGGACGACTGTCTGGTGCTGCAGGGCTTCTGCCTGGCCTCATCCCCAGCCTGGATGGATCCCCCTTCCTCCACCACCTTCTCTAGTGTGTCTGGGTCCCCGGCTGACGATCCGGGACTTCTTACTTTCGCTGCTTCCTTCTCTCATCTGTCACCTTGACACTCTGCAAGGACTTTTATTTCTTCCTGGGTCAAAGATGTTTCATCTCAATCTTCCTCATTTTTCCCCTTTCCCTTTTAAAACATTTAAAACATTTTTTTTCTTTTTGCTAGGTCAAGTTTTTTGCTCCCATAGTCAGGCTGTAAACAAGACTCAGTTTCTCCTGGGACAGACCCAGAGGCCTTTTGGCCTAAGCCTCCCCAGATTCCTGTTAAAGCTACATGGGCCTACTCTGAGTTTTTCTGATCCTTAACTGAGAACATGTAAAAGAACATGGCCATCGAAGGGAGCAGGTTGGTTATGACTCTGGGAAGTCTAGAGTTAAAATGTATTTTGTTTCCGTTTTGCCTTTGAGAAACTGAGTGATAGCAAGCTTTACCAGACATGAGCATGGTCTCCTGAGCGGGTGAGAAGACCCCAAAGGACACTTTCCCATCAAGAAGTTTTCAGGAAGCAGGGAATGTAGACCTTCCCATTTTCACCGTGCCACAGAGCACGTTTTTCCATGCCACACTCATCTCAGGAGGTCAGAGATGTCAACACAGATGGAGCAGAGGATCAGGGATGGAAATTGGCAGAGACTATTCAGTCAAGAATCCTGAGACTTGCTGAACTGTGAGAGACAGTTCAGGATGCTCTGGGCCTTTCTCCCTGGATCTGTGGGGACATGCAGAATGCAGGTCTGGCTTGTAGTCTCTGGGATTCTGCAGCAGCAACACAGGGATGACACTCACTAAGTTGTGGCTCCCAAGAAGACTGGGGCCGTGGCCATAGAAGCATACAAACCACCTGCCATTCTGCAGTTCTCATGACTGCTCAGACTGGTACACCCGGACACAACAGGGTCTCACCATACACTGAGCTGCCACGGTAACCATCAGCTCTCAGCGTGAGTTATCAGACCGAATGATGGAGCCACGATGGAGCCAAGGAAGAGACAGTTCAAAGTCTGGACTTCTGGGACCCAGGCATTCCTCATTTTAACGCAACTCCCGTGTCTGAATTCTGGCTGCCTGCTGTCCTTGACAGTGACCAGCTTGAAAGGGACTAGTTGGCCTGGGTGGCGTTTACCCCCATGTCTTGCTGCCTCCCTTGATGGCCTAGGTAGCCATCTTCCTCCCCTTCTCCCCCTTCCTCCTCCCACAAGCAGCAGGGGCGCACCGGAGTCCTTGAATGTGCACGGAGGCGTGTCCATCTGTGTGCTCCATTCCACTGGAAAACTCAGAACAATTCCTATTATTTTCGGTTCCCAGACCTTGAATGTGTCAGGCTTCAGGTTCACTTCCGACATCTCTCCCCGGCGCCCGGATCTGCAAGTAATTTAACCTTGTTTTCATAGAGCGCAAAGACGTTCCGCTTGTTTACACTGGAGACAAATTTTCCTCAATTGACGCAATCCTATTGATGAAATAATGACCTTCTTCCTCATTTAAAGGTAATTTCGGCTGGTGTCGTGACACGCAGGAGAAAGTGAAAGGCGCTTCTGTCCCCGTGGCATGAGGGGCCGGCTCCCGCGGCTCTGCGCCGGGCGGGCGGGCGGGCGGGGCCTTTACTCTTCTCTCACCTGTTCCAGCCCTGGGAGGCTGGAGCCCAGGCAAGAGGAGGTTGGCTCAAGAGCCAGTTCTTGATTAGGGAAATCAAAGGGCAGCCTTGACTGGGTAATGAATGCCAAGGTTGGGCAGGATAGATGGACTCTGTCTCAACAATGCCTTGATTTACTTTCCAGATTCTTAACATCTAATCAGTTAGGGCTTGCACTTCCACTGTGTGTGTGCGTGTGTGTGTGTGTGTGTGTGTGTGTGTCTGTGTAAGGTCACATCATATGACAGTCAGTATACACTATTTCAGCCAAGGCTTTAAAATTAAAGGGAGGGAGTGAAGTATCAGGGAGAACGGCAGGCAACTGCCCCTAGATGAGGGGATAGGGGAAGTTCTTAGCTCCCCTGGGCCTAGTTGCTTAGGAGAAAACAGGAGGAGTCAGATCCAGTGACTTCTGAGACCTCCCTTCAGTTCTGTGATGCAATGAAAGGCCTCTGTTAGTTCCTGCTTCCATGCCAGTCCTTGGACGGTATCTTAATAGAGATAAGAACAGAGGACAGCATTTGGATCGACACTCTTCCTACTTTTCAGTGAGGTTGGGACAATGCATTCTGTGTTAGCAGTGCTGTCTGAGAACTAGGTATCCTTATGTGTTCTGGATGTGGTGGGGTTGGAATGGACACTATGAAACGATTTTCAAAATAATTTAGTAGGAGCTGTGGTTGTAGCGTAGGGGTAGGTGGCTTGTTTAACATGTGCAAGGTCTATCTAGGTTTGATCTACATCACTACAAAAACATTTTATTTTATGGGCATTGGTGTTTGCCTTCCAGTATGTCTGTTGAAAGTGTCATGTCCTTTAGAACTAACTGGAGTTACAAACAGTTGTGAGCTGCCATGTGGGTGCTAGGAACTGAACCCGGTCCTCTGAAAGAGCAGTCAGTGCTCGTAACCACTGAGCCATCTCTCCTGCCCCACTACAAAAACTTTTTAAGAAGAAAAAAATAACGTGTAAATACGTGGGGATGTATTTCCAAAAGCCAAACTTGAATACCATGGCTGCACAGCACCTAAGAGTTAGTGGCCCACATGTTTTAGGTTGCTTGGTCTACGGCAGGCATTTGCTCTGCATTCCAATGTTTTCTCTTGACCGGAGGTTGGCAAGCATTTTTGTGAAGAGCTAGAAAGAGAATATTTTAGCTTTGCGACCTGGAAGACCTCTAGCGCTATGAGGCTGTCTCTGTTAGAGGAGGGCACCCAAATGTGTGCGGCTGTGCGCCCATCGACTTTATTTGGGGGTCCTGGCATTTACATGTCACATACTCTTTGAGTCACAAGGTCTTCTTCTCTTCACTTTGTCAGCCACTTAAAATGTAAAATCCACTTTTTGCTCATAGTTAGTGAGCTAGAATTGACCCATAGATTGTGGATCTGTTCTTTGGGATAGCCCTTTAAGGAGGGACTGGTAGGAGACAAATCAAGACTTACTTAAAGTAGAATTAGGATGGGATTATTGTTGTTGTTGTTGTTGTTAGATACAGGGTCTCTTGCATCCCAGGCTGGCTTCAGACTCAATGAGCATGATGCTTGTATGTTACACAAGGCATTGGTTCCTAAGCTACGTGCATGCTAGGCAAGCAGTCTGCCAGCTGAGTGCCGTCCTTGGCCCAAGCAGATAATCTTGGCTATTAGTTGGAAGTTTTCAGGGACATTGAATGAGACTGGTAGACTTGGGGACTCAGCTCCCTCTTTTTTTTAATGGAAAGAGATGTTTCATGGTGATTCTGATTCAAAACATCTGAGCAAGGCCAGCCCCTGACCAGGCTAGGAGATCACTAGACTGCTTGGGCGTTGTACAGGACAGTGACTTTAAAGGGCATTGGCTGGAAGAAAAGACAATGAAAGCCTTGTTCTGTAAGCATTGGGTTTGTGGATGAGGCCTGGCTCTCCTGGTTTGCAGGGTGTAGGAGGATGTCAGCTCTGCTCCTCTGTAGGATGGAGTCTAGGTCGAGAGAGGATGAGGAAGCCTGCCACAACGCTAGTCTCCTCCCGGTCTGTGGTCGAAGATGATGCATTTGGAAAGTTCTCCAGTGCTTCCCCCAGTTCTGTCTGAATGTTTCTAAGATGGGCAGGCTTTATCTCCAGAGCCAAACTGTCTCATCCCAAGGTTGGCTGCAGGCCTGTCCTGTCCTCTCCGCACTGGGTGCAGTGTGGCTGGGCTGGGATGTAAGAATGCGCTGAGACCCAAGAATGCTCTCTGACTATGAAACATGACTTCAGGGAGTCCTGCTGCCTGCTCAGGAGTGTAGCAGATGCCGGTACAGAGGGCCACAGAGGAAGAGAGGGTGACATCACAGCCTCTTTCACCCATGATGTTAGCATTTGAGGGGCAACTAATGTGGGTTAATTTCAAAGCCAGGAGTCCTGTGTGTATTTATTTGGCTCCTAGGAGGGTCACTGTGTGATTCTGCTAGCTGAATAAAGAAACTGAGGTTCAGAAGAGTTCTCCAGTTCCTGAAAGGAGCAACTAGAGAAAGGTAGAGCCAGTCCTGTTTATTCCCTGCATCCCACTACATCAGACCCCTACAAGGGGCTAGGCAGAAGGACAGGCTGCAGTCATTGCCTAGTATGGGTCCATTGTGTGACCTGCTCCAAGTTTGTATTTCTTTCCCTGTATCAGTGTTGGCTTATGCAGTTGCTGTGAACAGAGGAGTGTCACATGAGGGTGTCTAAATCTGCCACCTACAGTTTACTAGGTGGCTGCTTTCTGCCTGTTTCACAGTGACTTGGTTTTGTGATGTTGACTGACGACTCAGTCCTATTCAGTTTGGACTCTCCAGGGCCAAGGAGACCCAGACATGTGACTGTGCAGATGTCAATAAATATTTATTCAATGAATGCATGTACAGTGCTTATATCTATTGATACCAACCATCTGGATGCCCAGGAGCTTCAAAATGGCCATCTGAGTGTTGGATACTATCCTCTGATATAAACAGCAGAGATGCTTTGAAGCAATAGGGACCTGGTCAGGGCTCAAGGATGCAGGCTGGCTATGGTGAACTGTGTGTGTAATTGGGGAAAATCAATAGGTGGCTTTTCAAATAACCCTAGCAGTGTGGCTGGATTGGTCTACTGTTGGTGGAATTTTTCATTAGGACTGCCGGTTCCCCAAATAACCACACAGAGAATTATCAGTTAAAAATGCTCAATCAATAGCTTAGACTTGTTACTAACTAGCTCTTTTAACTTAAGTTAGCCCATAGCCCATACTTCTTATCTACACTCTACCACATGGTGGTACCCCTTTTCAGCACAGCATCTTCATCTCTTGCTTCCCCTGTGTCTGGCTGACGACTCCTCCCTCCTTCTTCCCAGCATTCTCTCAGTTTGGCTCTCTCGCCTAAACTCTTCTTGTCTAGCTATTGGCCAGTCAGCTCTTTATTAAAAATGAGAGCAACATATCTTCACAGTGTTATTCCATGGCAGTCTAACATCCATCCCATCCATCCGTTTATCTATTCATCCAGTGGTGACTGCTCACAGACTTTAGGACCTCTTTGAATGCACCGTGAAGAAAGATGACCTGCGTTATGGCCATTGTTGATAAACAGAGGTTTCTAAACTGCCTACAGAAGCTTGGAAACCATTTGTTCTTGTGTGTGTTAGGCATCTCTCCCATATCCTGGCTACTTGCTGCTGTACATCATCTTTGAAGGATCATCCTTATGTTGCTTTATAGCCATGTTCTTGTCAGCAGGGGATGAGGGAACAAGATCTCTGGCCACTGTCTTTAAATGTCTTGAGCTTGAGTGACAGGGAGGGGGCATAGACATGGATCATGAGTTGGGGATTATGGGAAATTAGGGGAATAACACCTGAAGTTAAAGACAGGTAAAGGACGGCATCATCACCACCACCACCATCAACAGCATCACCATCACCATCATCACCATCACCATCACCACCATCATCATTATCATCACCATCATCACCATCATCACCATCCTCACGATCATCACCATCATTGCCATTGCTATCATCATCACCATCATTATTACTACCACTATCATCATCACTAGTATCATCACCATCATCATCACTGATATCATCATCACCATCATCACCATTATTACCACTACTATTATCACTATCATCACCATAATGGTCATCATCATCATCATTATTTATTTATGTGTTTATGATGTGTCCATTATTGTTTCAGAAAATTAATTTGGTCACATAGTAGTATCATAGGATCTATTGGATTGTGATAGCTGTCTATTTATTCTTACATGAAAATAACTTGGGGTCTTAGTTTTGGAGGACATGCTTATCTGTGTGGTACATGCTACCATAAATTTTACAGCTAGCATTTTCTAGTTTCCAGCATTTGACCACCAATAGTTCAGTGTTGTGTTTTGATTTTTCTTTATCAGCTACTTTTAATATTCCGTGACATAAACCAAGGTGGAAACAAGAGCAAAGAAAGGTAAACTTGTTTGAGCTGCTCACGAGTTGAGAAAGAGTCTGAGAGCCTTTTAGTGAGAGCCTGGCATAAATTCTGGAACCTGACACAGGCTGTATGGCCTGATGGGGGCCTGTTTCTCTTCCCTGATGTTGCTCTGACAACCTACTTATTACAGTTCTGAAACTGATTTAAGTTTAACTAAAGTCCTCGGGATTGGTAGCAGATACCTTTACCCTCTGAGCTATCTTGTGGTCCCAAATATATATCAAATACTGATCAGATTTGCTTATTTTTGGTCTCTTTTAGGAAAATTTTGCTGTCAGAGAAAGCAATCAATGCTGTGTTTCAAGGAGCTATAGACCAGACCTTCTCTGGAGGTTGCTGTATCTTTGAATTCCAGACGCAGAATGTTGGGTTCTGGCTCATCTGGATCCACTAGGATCCTTCTAGTCCTTGACTTTCCATGGAACTGATGTGTTCAAGATTGGCAACAGGTGTTCTGAAATGTCAGTCCCTTTTCTGTGGCAACTGACTAGGTAGCAGAGCTGTTCCCAGAGCAGGCTCTTTGTGCTTGCACCAAGGGCACAAGACTGGCTTATCCTAACAACTCCCTCCAACCTCTCATTAGTGCCCATGGCCATGGAGGACCTGCATGGGCCCTTTCTCTTGGATGTCCTTCTGTCTTTGCTGTAATTCACTCTAGCCCTTTCAGCTGAAGCCACCAGCACAATTCCAGAGTCAGACCTGACCTTGTAGGAAATGGGGGTGCAGCCTTAGCAAGCTCCTGGAGGGAGGAGAGGCTGGAATTGGTGCTCATGTGTTCAGTCAGCAACAGCTGTGTCTCAGTTACACCCGAGACAAGGGTATTCGTTCTGCTCCAAGCTGATATTAAACCACATTCTCCAGATATGGATTCAGAAGCTCCGTCACTCTCAGGCTTCCGGAAGCATTCCTCCTCTTCTTTACTCAATTCCAAGCGAAGACTGGGTGTGTCAGAGGCAGCCTGGCTTCCAGAATTTTCTCCTCATTCCAATCCCCAAAGGCATCTACAGAAAGGCCCCAGTCCACCATCTATCTGATCATGGTTTTATCCCATGGATTTGCTCAGTTGAAGCTGGGACCACTGGATGCTGAAGCTGTCCCTTGGTTTGCTGGGGACTCCTGATGGAGATGTAATACAGGGGAAATAAGGGGCCCTTCTATGGATCTTCATCTTCTTAACAAAAGAATTCAAGACTGGAGTCAAATGGAAGTTCAAGGACAATTCTATTTGGCTTTAAAATGAGCTACCCCAGGGCTGTAAAACTCAGCAGCAGCCTGGAGGAGGATGGAGGAGAGAGAAAGAGCCGCCAGCAGGGCAGGATCCGTGTCCTTGAAGCAGGCATGGAGGTCAGGTAGGTGATGGACAAGAGGCTACATGCTGGAGAGGATGGGGCGTGCTTAGAGACAGAGTAAGGAACCCAGAAGGATCAGCCAAAGTGTACTTGGGTTCTGGCCAGCATCTGAGAGAAAGACACAGAAAAAAGGAAAAGGGAAAGTTGTACCTTTTCTGTCTTCTGCCGCAGGAGGGCTGGCAGACTCCATCAAACCTCATGGTGGCTCCTGAGGACTGTACTGGAAAGTCAGGGATTTGGGAAAGGAAAAGGACAGGAAGCCACTAAAGGAAACATTGTTCTCTTTAACTTTAGCAAGGATTACAGCGAGCCTGCCTTCTGAGGAGAAACCCCTTGGCCAGGTGATTGACTACGCCCAGAAGAAATGGTAGGTCTCCATCCAGCCCAGAGACTATTTGCTCGACCAGAAGGAGATTTTTCTTAATGGACCCTTTCTGGCTCTTTAACAGATGGACAGCGCAGGGTCCGGTCCATTCCCAGACTCTGCTGGGATCCCTCCTTGTCTCCTGGGTCCAGACCTTGTGATTATCTGTAAGAGCTGCTGTATCTGAGTTCATCTTGCACGACACAGCACTGTTGCAGGCGAGGCTTCCAAAGCTGGAGCCATTATAAGATCCCAGCACAGATGGCTCTCTGTACCCGCCTGGTTTTTAATCTTTATAGAGTGAGAGCAGATCACGGTCCATCTTTTGGGAGAATCTCCATTTGTGGCGACTCCATCCTCAGAGGTGGATAGGACTTGGGAGAGACAGAGTTTAGAATCTTCACAGGACCGCGCGCCAGCCTGAACTGTGACTAACACCTATGAAACCCTAATTTGGAAAAAGCCGTATCAGGGTGGCTGTAGTCAGAAGTTTTGGTATCTGAGCAACAGACCTGAAAACGGAGAAGTCAAGGAGAGTCCAGAATTCGTCAGGGTGTCTGCATGCGGGCCAACATGCTCTGATGGTAGACAACAGGTGCAGGGCCTCTGATAGGGACCCCGGATTCACTTGTCGGGAACGGGCCTAGGAGCTTACAAATGCCAGGGCTCAACATCTGATCCTCTGCGAGCAGCAGGGGGTCTGTCTCTCCTGGTTTCAATGTAAAAGGACCCTGACATTGTAGCTTATTTCAATATACCCTCAGTTTGTCGCTTGAGAAGAGCCATGGTACACACACACACACACACACACACACACACACACACACACACACACACACAAAGACTTAGAAGTGAATTGGGACTCCATTGCTACTGTGGTGGCTCTCTGCTGGAGCCAATCCCAACAACCCCTTCCGAACCTGGACTCACATGTGGGGAGCAGTTGGGAAACAAACCAAGGGCGTATGTAAGTTCCCCACCCAGAACCCTGTGACCTATCAGCTCCAGGCTTGCTGACCCGGAAAAGCTTTGTACAGGAGTGGAACTGTCCAGTGAGAGACCATTTTCAGGTTGACCAGAAGGGACCCCTAAGAGATGAAAGGAAGAGTCTGGGAGTTGGGGTAGTGTGAAGCGGAAGTGAAACTTAATGGAGAAGCTAAGGTCCTTGAACCCCTCCATTTTCTAGCTGGTCAGAGCTGGTGATGGGGCAGCAGCGCCCTCTTGTGGTTGCAGCATCCGAATGCTCCCCTATCGCCCCCATGTTCTCTGCAGTTCTTTCCCTTCCGGGCCTCTCCCTGGACCTCCACTCCCCATACCCACAACTTTCCACTTTTTTTTCTTTCTAGAATGGTTCAGGGCTTGTATTCTGGAGCCTCGCCACAGTAAACCATCTCCAAGGGAAGAGACTGACAGTTGTCTGACAGAGTTTCACACCCACGGGATTCGTTCAGCAGTGACCAGGGTTTACCGGGCAATTCCTTCCACTGTGCTGCCTGTATCGCGTGTTTCCTTTATTTTGCTCCACACCCGGACAGCTCCCCTGCACATAAATCCCATTCTGAACTTTACTGTGTGTTGGGGATATACACCGCTTTTTGTTTTCGCTCTCAGATGAGAGGCACCACGATCATGCTGAGACACAAGAGGGGAAGGGTGGGGCGTAGTCACAGCTGGGTCTCTTGTCTCTCTTGCCCCAAATCCTCCATAACTCCCTTTAGTTACAGTGACCTGGCTTTCTTTGGCCTCTGGACATGTGGTTCTCAGATTTGGCCAGATATCCCACAACTGAGGGAAGGAGCTGGCCAAGTGAGGTCCATATCCTGACTTTCATCCATCTTGGTCCTTCCTTGGCTCCTGTAATATCATGACTTTCTATAGTTTCTCATCTAGCCTTGGAACTGGTGTGTGAGTGTGTGTGTGTGCGCGTGCGTGCGTGCGTGCGTGTGCGTGCGTGCGTGTGTGTGTGTGTGTGTGTGTGTGTGTGTATGTAGGGGCAGCACAGAGTCCCTTTCACATGGGCCCAAAGGCAGCAGTTAAGGAGTAAGGGGCCATTCATTTTCTTAAAAGAGTAAAAACTAACCTCTCCATACAAAAATGAGCCTTACTGTAGCACAGAAAGTTCTTGGTCTGAGCTCTACCCCTGCCGTAGATACTTGCTAGCCCTCTGCCCTGAGCTCCGACTTCCCCACTGGGAGCTGGCGCATGCTCCATAGGTCCTACTCCGCCCTGACGGTCCGTGCCTCCATTTCTCTCATTCCCGCATGGCCCAGAAGGAGAAGACTGACTGCGACTGGTGTAGACTGGATCTCCTGCCCGGAACCAGAACCACGCACTGCCCACTCATGTGGGCTCTCCGCTTCCACGTTTGCTGAGGCAATATTTTCCTAGTGTGTATTTTAAAAATCTTTTCAGTTGTGGTGCCCGTCTCCCATTGGGAAAATTAACTGCTTACAGATGTGTGAAGCAGCCTCCTCCCAGGCAGCGAAACCATTGGGGTTTGGATATCACTTCAAAGGGGAGAGAAGGGAAGGAGGGCTGCCTGTCTCCCAGATAGACAGCAAACTTCTTTTAAAAAAGTTTTTTTTAAAATTATTATTGTACGTGTGCGGGTGTTTTGCCTGTGCTCTCGGCATATGCATGGTGCCCGAGGCCAGGAGAGGGCATTGTATCTCTTGAAACTAGAGTTACCAACAGTTGTAAGCCCCCACGAGGATGCTGAGAGTTAAACTTGGGTCCTCTGGAAGAACAGCCAGTGCTCTTAACCACTGAGCCGTTTCTCCCGCCCTGACAGCAAATTTCTTGACTTATAAAAAAGTCCCAACGTGACTGCCATTCAGAAATTGAAGGGTGAGGCTTGGGGATGAAGCGGCTGTTTGTGGGAACAGCCAGTGAATGCTCACATCAATAGGGGTACGTTAATTTCTTCTCCACCCTGTCTCGGGTGACACTTAGCACCTAATTCACTCATGCTAGCTCTCCGTTCCTACTCAGCCACAAGGTCAGCTTCCATTAGTCTGTGCAGTCATTTCCCTTGGAGTCCAGGATGACAGCCGGGTGCCCCAGCCTAGAAATAGTACCCAGCAGACTCTGAGGCCTTGGGTTTCTGGGGTTCCTGGGGATGATGGCTCTCTGCCGTTCATCCACCTCTCATCCTAACTCTCTACTTTGATTTTGTCTGACTCAGGAGTGTCCACAGGTCCCCCATGGGACCTTCATTCCTAGCTGTTACCCCAAGCCCACACTTGGCACAGCAGAAAGATCCCCACGAATAGAAAGGCACGTGATGGACCCCAGGATCTTGCACATAAATAAGTTTTCTTTCCTCTGTTTTTCTCATTCTCTGCACCTCAACTCCCTCCCCATCAGCAGCTTTCAGATCTCGGTTTTAGCTGCAGGGTCAGATCCTGCCCTTCCTGTGGTGTCACGCATGCGTGAGTGAGCACGGGACAAGAGCAAGCACGTGGAGAGTGCACATGTGCTGGTGTTCGCGGCCAGACAAGGATGGAGAACAAGCTTTCCCCCAAGTGGTGCCTCCCGAGGCCAGACATTTTTCTTACCTGAATCTGGGATGGCTTTCTTTCACCACAGCTGAATGAGGTCCTTGGTCTGTTTCTTCCGTTTCTAGGTGCGATGCCGCGGCTTTTGTCCCGTGAGAGTGACTCCGGGAAATGAAAAGTTTGAGCAGAAGAACATGAGAGGCTAACTCGATTCTAGCGAAGTAAAAGGTCTACTTGAAACAGAAGGCGTAGGTCCCTGCGGTGCTGTTCTTTACACAGGAATTTCTTGCAGTTTCATACTGTTTGAATTGAATATTGTGTGTCTTAGTTACTTTTCTATCACCATGAAATAAACACCACGACCAAGGCAGCTTCTAGATGAAAAAGCTCATGGGCGGCTTGCTTACAGTTCCAGAGGCTGAGAGTATTGAGAATCTGGGACCATTATGGTGGGGAGCAGGCAGACCGGCAGGCAGGCATGTTGCTTGAGTTGTAGCTGAGAACTATTTTGTTGAGACAATAACCATGAAGGAGAAAGAAGGATGGAGAGAGGAAGAGAGGGAGGGAGGGAGGGAGGGAGGGAGGGAGAGAGAGAGAGAGAGAGAGAGAGAGAGAGCGAGAGAGCAAGCAACTGGCAATAGCTGACCTTTTGAAACCTTCAAGCCTTCTTGCTTTGTATGACACTGCTTCTCCAACAAGGCCTTGCTTCCTAATCCTTCTGGATAGTTCCACCAACTGTGCACCAAGCACTCAAATACAGGAGCCTGTGGGAGCCGTTCTCATTAAACCACCACATTGTGTTAACGTTATTTTTGCAGTTTTGGTAGGACTTTTTTTTTAATGCAAGAACCACTCACAGACAAGGGGAGCGTGTTCTATGCTAATTTAGACCGGTGGATGTGGGCTTAGAATGTGAAGATTTGAGAGGCAAAACTCCAGAAAGACAACATGCAGAGGGTTATATTGTTATACTTGTGTTCAAATTCCCATGGAATAAATATGGAAGGAACACATTTGAGTGGAAGGTAAATTTATTCATGGCATTTTCTCTTGGAACATGGTAACGATTAAAAACAGTCTACAAGAAAGCTATTCAGTAGGAAATAGTAGTAAGTTGTATTCAATTCTTTTAAAAATACATACTTTAAGGAGACATGAAAGTTGAGTAGCAAGCATGTCTGTTATTTGGAGGACCTGTGATGGAGCAACATTAAGTGGGACTAATGGGAGGAGACAGCAAGAGATGCAGAAGAGAGAGCATTGGTGGCTAACAAGGGCGTGGGAACGAGAGTGCCTTCTGTAATTGGGCAAACATGGGAAAGCTGTCAGAGATGATGCTTTTGGGTGTCCAGTGTTTGCAAATCAGAGCATTAGAGATCAAGTCTTTACTGAGTGTTCTTTAGTAAAAATACTGAAATAGCAAAATTCAAAATAGCAAGCAAAAGATACCTTTGACCTCACAGTGCAAAACAGAGACCAGAAAATTGATAATTGCTTTCTATAATCTCACTGTAGAACCATGCCTCAGACTCAGCACTCTTGGTTGGAAAGAATTATAACCTAGATGGAGGCAAACTCAGGCGAGGCCTCGCTCAAGGCTAGGGGCTGGTCTCTAGCATGCTATGCAAACATGGTGCCACATTTGATGCACATTCGAGCAGTGGTGGTTTGAAAGTAAATAGCCCCCAAAGGGAGTGGCACTGTTGGAGTAGGTGTGGCCTTTCTGGAGGAAGTGTGTCACTGTGGAGGTGGGCTTTCAGGTCTCGTAGATGCTCAAGTCACATGCAGCGAGTCAGACCACTTCCTGTGGCCTGTGGATCCAGATGTAGAACTCTTAAACTCCTTCAGCACCATCTCAGCCTGCCCACTGCCGTGCTTCCTGCTGTGATGATAATAGACTGAACTTTTGTACTGTAAGTGAGCCACCACAATTAAATGATTTCCTTTATAAGAGTTGCCATGGTCATGTGTCTCTTCACAGCAATAAAAACCCTAGCTAAGCCAGGAACCAAAGTTACTGGCACTTCTAAGGGATCCACCAATAGCTGAATGTCCTGTACTGAGTGGCACTTGAGCAGGACCAGACTGCCAGCCCCTTCCCTGACTGGGACCTGGTTTCTCTTACACCCTTGTTCTGTAGAGAAGTTTCCCCACCAGATGAGGGAGAGAAAGGATTCTAGAAACCAGAGAGGTTGAGGACACTGTGAGAACATGACTCACAAAATCTACTAAGCAGAGTATATAGGAGCTCACAGAGACAGAAGTGACAACCATGCAGTCTGTATGGCTCTGAGCTAGGCCTTTTGCATATTTATTATGGTTTTATAGCTTGGTGTTCTTGTGAGACACCTAGTAGTGGGAGTGGGGGTGCCTCTGACACTTATACTTGTGCTTGGGACCCTTTTCCTCCTACTGGCTTACCTTGTCTTGATATGAAGGTTGTCCCTAGCCTTATTGTAATTTGTTATGCTGTGTTCAGTTGATATCCTTGGGAACCCTCTCCTTTTCTTCCTTCCTTCCTTCTCTCCTCCCTCCCCCTCTCTCTTTTAAAGGAAATAGAGGAGGAGTGGATCTGGGGGAAATGGGAGGTGGGTGGACAGG
This sequence comes from Arvicola amphibius, assembly GCF_903992535.2. Lineage (NCBI taxonomy): Eukaryota > Metazoa > Chordata > Mammalia > Rodentia > Cricetidae > Arvicola > Arvicola amphibius. Next base: position 118,983,961 of record NC_052048.2, read on the forward strand.
GAGGAGTGGAGGTAGAACAGCCCCCCAACAAAACACCCTAAAAAACAAAAACAAAATCCCCAAACCAAAACAAAACAGGTAGGCTTTGTCTGACCAGTTTATCCTGATGCTAGTTACAAATGGCTCACTTTATTGTGCAAATCTGAAACACTTTACGGCATTCTCTGTTTTTATCAACTTGTTTTTTTTTTTATCTTTTTTATGAACTTGGTTTGGAAAATTATTTGTAATAAATATTGTGCCCTATGCCTAAAGAAAAACATATAACTTTTTAAAAAAATCAGTGTAGAATTAGGTTGTTCTTAAATGTGTAGTCAAATGTTAAACTTTTAAATGCTAAATCAAACAGCTATGGCTCACTTCCCAAGTGCCGGGAAACTTATGCTTGTCCCTGGCTAAATGGCCCATGGCCATATTTTGCAGAAGAGAAAACTGAGGTTCCGGTAGGATGAGTGGCCCAACTCATCCAGGGGGCATGGTTTCTTAATAGTTTGTTAGATTGCTTCCAGATATTAAAATAGCAACAGAGAGACTGTCTACTGTTAGTCTCTGTGTGTGATTTTTTTTTTCAGTTTGGTTCTGCTAGGCAGAAATGCCAGAACAAAGTTTTGGTGTCGTGACGCCATCTTGAATGATGCCAGAGGGTGAATAATCTGTTAGCAGAGTATCCGGGCCAAGACTTTGGTGGAGGGGTTTTCAGAAGAAGCATGGATACTGGATGCTGTAATGAGGCCATGGAAGGTTACAGTCCCGCAAAGAGCTGTCTGGCAAGTCCTGGAGCAATGTCAGTGACAGGGCATGCTGGCTTTTGGGAGCTCCACATGTTCCTAACAGTTGGGAGGCAGTCTGCAGCTGTGACTCTTAGCAATGACACGATGAGTCCCTCAACTGCAAACCTTCACAGGCAAATACTGTTCGGGCTCCAGCGGTGACTCCTTTTATTCCCAGTGCTGTGTCCCAGTGGAAAGTGGCTACGCTCTGTGTCAGGAAGTCTTAATGGGCTGTGAAGCCACAGGTATCAGAATGTCATTGGGTCGAATGTCACAGTGGTGGAGGACTGAGGTGGGGGAATCGACAAAAGCAAAAGCAAACAGAATACATTAGTTACTTTCCTTGTTGCCATGACAAAATGCTAGACAGAAGCAGATTAAGGGAGAAAGGATTTCTTTTAGATTATGGTTTCCGAGAAATACCAGTCCATCATGGTAGGGAAGGCGTGGCCAGAGGGACAGAAAAAAAACTTTTCCCTGGAGGATTAGGAAGCAGAGATGGTAGAGTCTACAGAAGCCTTACTCTAGCTGGGGCCTACTTGCATCAGCCTGGTCTCAGCACCTAAAGGTGACTCTGTGTGGGAAGCAAGCATTTAAAATGAGGACCGAAAACAACCCCCCTGTATGGAGGAATAAACACCAAAAGTATGGACTGAAAACAGCCCCACTGTGTATGGAATTAAACACCAAAAATGTGGACCCAAACCAGGCCCACTATGTGGGGGAATAAACACTCAAAACAGGGACCAAAACCAGTCCCATTTTGAGGGGAATAAACACTGAAAACATGGATCTGTGGTGGGAGGCATTCCAGATTCAAACCTGTGAACTGGGAGAGCATCTCTCCCAGGTGTGTGTGTCTTTAGCTTCTTGACAGCTCTACAGAAATGCTGGATTAGTTACCTCTCTCATTGCTGTGGCCAAAATACTCAGCAGAAAGCAGCTTAAGGACAGGGCCTTGCTGTGCAGGTGCAGGGCGAAGTCACAGTCCGTCATTGTGGGGAAGGCATGGTGGCTGCAGTGTGAGGGGACTGGTCATATCACACCCTTAGAGAGCAGAGAGATGGGTGTGTTCAGCTCTCTCTCCCTTTTTATTCAGTCCGGACGCCAGCCTGTGATGGTGTGGCTCTTATCCAGGCTTTTATTTCTAGAAACACCCTCATCCAGACACCCAGAAATGTGTTTCCATGGTGATCCTGAAAACCAATCAAACTGACAAAGGAGATTAACCTTGGTGACAAGCCTAAGTGTGCATTTCCTCACCTCTTACCAATTTTCAGTTCCTGAATATACTTGGAAGGCCGTGGGATATTTGCAGCCACTGTTTGCAGACGCCAGGGAACATTTATGGCACTAAACATTTGTATGTATTTGCATCTAGATGGAATTGGTGTGAAGCACAGCACCCGTTATATTTCAGGGGTAGGGAAAGCCTGAGACAAGATCTCAGCCTGTTGTTCCGTGGTAAGTCCACCAGGCATGCGCAAGAAGACATGCTCAGGAAGACTTGCACCATTCCGGTCAGGGCTTGGCACTCATTCTTACATAAGTAGACAACCAGATACACATAGGACACCACATAAAATGGTTTGTTGCACTTTACAGAGAAAGGGTTCCTTGCCAAAAAAAAAATGTTAAATGTAATCAGATTGAAGTTTTAGAAGATTAAAGTGTCAACTCTTACTTAAATTTGTATAGTTATTAACTATCATTGCACTACCATGGTCTGATCTTAGTAACCCCCTTTTATATATATTACTAGGCAACCAGCTAGAATTAGAATGCCAGGATTACGATGCTTTATTGCCAATTAAAATATTAAATGTGACCATATTTAATTTTTAAAAATCAAAGTGTCATTTAAAAACATATACTCGTTATCATTTTTATTTTTCTTTTATTTTAAGGGGACTAAATTCCATATCAAAATATAAAGTAAGTCTAACATATGTGGAAACAATTTTCCTTTTCTTTTCTACAGAATGTATTTGATATATGCAAATTTTAACAGAATCACACTTTACATTAATCGTTTTTATTGTGGAGACTGGCTATGAGTCAGAATTGCCATAAAAGATGAAATGGAGACATAAAACTCAGAAGCATAAGAGAAACAGAAAATCACGGGTGGGATGGTCTGGGTAGACCTCCAGACCTTGGATAACTGAGGAAAATGAGTTTGGCTGTTCTCGGTGCCTCCCATACAAAATTTTTACTCAGGCCTTCGCAAATGACTTACTTCAAACAGATCTAGTTAATGATGAAAGCATTGAGAAAGAAACGGGTTGTTCTTATCAAATTGAGACCCTAGAAGCAAGAGGTACAGCTGGTGCCTGTCTGGGCGACAAAAGGAAAATTCCATCCACAAAACGAGGCCAGTGGGAAGAGAGCTGGACTGGGAAAGGCCCTGGCTTCGAGCTTTGCTGGCTCCTGGGAGCTGGATTCTGGCCCTGCTTGTCTGTTTCCTTCAAGCACATTCTCATCTAAACGATTTATTCTTCTTGGCTAAACATGGCAGGATACTGAACATTTTGTTTGACACTGGGATTCTTTCAGTTGGAAAAAGACATTGTAAGCAATTGGCTTTTAAGTTCAAAGGCAAAATGTTTTGTGAATTCTGTAACAGTTATTACCAATCTTAAGTCAGCTTTAACGAGCGAGAGATTCACAGACAAGCACACAAGTGAGTGCCATGGAGGGGCAGAGTTAGATACCAACACGCAGAGTAGTGCTTCTTAGAGAGCTGGTCCTAGCTGGGTGGGAACACGCCTTTACTCTCAGCCCTCAGGAGAGAGAGAGGCAGGAGGATCCCTGTGAATTCGAGGCCAGCCTGACCTACAGAGTGAGTTTCAGGACAACCAGGACTACATAGAGAAACCTTGCCGTGCAAAACAAAAAAAAAAAAAAAAAAAAAAAAAAAGAAGAAGAAAAGAAAAAAAGGAACATTGATACAATATTTCTAAAATTAGAATATCATCTATTCAAGCAGAACAGCACTTTTGTGGCTGTCATGGCAGAGTCTCTATAGAGAACAGGAAAAGCTGGGTATGATGCTCCCCATCTTTATTCCCAGCACTTGGCAGGCAGAGGCAGCTGGGGAAAAAAAGAAGGAAAGAAGAAGATGAAAAATTTTCTAGATTTTTGTGTAAGTGATTTAAAAGTTTGCTACTGCATGGCTCAGATATGTCCACAAGATTTTAAAATACTATCTTATCTTTCTCTTCAGGAAGTCCACAAGTCCCGTGAACCCATGAAACAATGTATAAAAGTTGTGTATATCTGCGTATGGTAGAATCTTTTGTGTTACAAATGACATGAAATGGAGTCAGATCAGTTTATCTCAAAAAAAAAAAAAACCAGTGTGACAGAGATATAGAGACACCCTCATGGGACAGGGCTCACGCAGAAGGGATCTTATTGGGGGAAGGGAGTGGGAAAGGGGGAGGGGAGGGAGGAGAGGAAAGAGAGGCAGAGAGACACAGGGAGAGGAGGGGAAAGCAGGTGGGGCTGTCTTTTAGGAGAGAATGTAGCTGGTGACACTGATGACAAAAGGGGCGGGGTGTTAGCATTCAGGTGTCATGCTGGCCTATCACCTGGCAGGATGCTCTCATCCGTCCGTCCGTATTCAGGCAGTCCTCTGACTTGCTCAGGGTCCTGACAATGTCATCGGCTAAGTCACTACACAGCTATGTCCCCTCATAAAAGGCAGGCCCACCTACCTTCTCTCTCTCTGCCTCTCTTTCCTCTCCTCTGCTGCTGCAACACTAGTATCCAGAGGCTGGTCTCCCCTTCCCTTCTCCCCTTTCCCATTCCCTTTGCTCAATAAAATTCCCTCTCTAGGAGCCCTGTTGCATGATGGTCCCTCCCTCCCTCCTCCTTCCCTTCCCCTTCCTTCTCTCCCTCCCCTCTCTCCTGCCATTTAAAAAATTCTAACAGTGCTCCAATGTGGGGCTCAGTCATTTTCTTCATCTATCGCCAGGTGGAGGTTCTATGGTGATATGCAAGAAATTCATCAGTATGGCTATAGAAACTGACCTTTTCGGACTCCCTCTCCTCAGCTGCCCAAGGAACTAGCTGGGGGCATCTCCCTGGAAACCCGGGAACCCCTCTAGAGTCAAGTCTCTTGACAACCCTCAGATGGCTCCCTTAATTAAGATATATGCTTCCCTGCTCCCATATCCACCCTTCCTGTATCCCAAGCATCCCATTCCTCCTAGCTCCCCCCATTCTCCCCTTCATGCTTATCTTTCCCCATCTTCCCTTGGCCCCGTCTCGCCCCACTCTCAAGTTCCCAATTTTTGCCCGGCGATCGTGTCTATTTCCAGTATCCAGGAGGATGAGCGCCCAAGGTCCTGATGAGGAGCAGAAGGAGGGAGAACATGAGAAAGAAAGTCAGGACCATGAGGGGTGCGCTCATCCATGGAGACGGTGGGACAGAACTAACGGGAGATCACCAACTCCAGTTGGAATGGGACTGATGGAACATGCGACCAAACCGGACTCTCTGAATGTGGCCGATGGTGGGGGTTGACTGAGAAGCCAAGGACAATGGCGCTGGGCTTTGATTCTTCTGCATGGACGGGCTCTGTGGGAGCCTTCTCAGCTTGGTTGATCACCTTCCTGGCCCTGGGGGGAGTTGGGAGGACCTTGGTCTAAACATAGAGTAGGGAACCCTGATGGCTCCTTGGCCTGGAGAGGGAGGGAGGGGGGGTATGGGTGGAGGGGAGGGGAGGGAAGGGGGTGGAGGAGGGAAGGAGATGGAAATTTTTAAATATAAAAAAAACATAAAAAATTCTAACAGGTGAAAATCTGGGTATCTTGGGATAGGTGGAAGGAAAGTCTGAAGTCACCAAGAATAAGGGTAAAGCATGCGTTCAGTGGTTTTCAATCTTTCTTGGGTGGACACTTAAGTAGTTTCACACAGCTGATCAGGTATCACATTGGGTACCCTGACTCAGATGGTTACATCACCTGTCATAGAGAAAAGCTGAAATGGTTTTCTCTTTCTCTCTCCAGATCAAAGGATCCTAGAATGTACACAGCTCCTTCTATCCTGATTAGAGCCATTCACTGTGGCCAGAGGCGTCCGTGATGACAGACATGATTAAATGAACCAAACAGAATGGTGAGGAGAAACCTCTCAGGAAAACATGAAGGCAGCCAAGCTTGGTGGTGCACATCTGTGATCCCCAACGTCAGGGTAGTTGAGGCAGGAGGACGATACATGTTGACTGCCTGGGCTACATTGTGAGTTCAAGATCAGCCTGTGAAAAATCTGTGAACATCTCTGTCTCAAAGTAAAGTCTGGAACGGTATGAAGCCTGGGGATATAGCTCAACATCAAGTGCTTGCATAGTTTGCTTGAGGTCCTAGGTTCAGTCTCAATGTTGAGAAAAAAGAGATAAAGGTGGCTAGTATTGTTCCATGAAGAAAATCCACATGGAATATTTTGTGAGAATGCTCTCTCAAATCTTGAAGCACTTTTACTACTGAAGAAATAGCATCTATTTTGGTTTGAGAGTTGAAAAGATGCTTTACTGTGACAGATACTTGTTAAATCAACCCAAGGTTTCTGAATATGCAAGTGTTCATTTCCCTTAGATCTACGATGATGATAAAAAATCATGCAAAATGTTACTATGAATAAATGTCAGAACTCACCTAAAACATTATCAATATTAAATAAATTATTACTATGCTGATTGTATTCAGAAAAGCACTGAGGTTTAGAAGTTCTCAGAAGGCTCTGAAAAAATGAACAATGCTATTAAATAAATATCAATTTAACTTAAAAATTATCTTTTTCATAGATAATTAAAGGTAAGTGTATATAATATTTTAAAAAATTCGTGACTGTGCAGTTCGGCGAGAGTGTAGCAGAGTCAAAGTCATGGTGAAGTCTCCTATTTACGATATTCACTGTTAAACTGCCAGAAAAAAACAAGGAACTTGCGATACATAGGTATTTCACTGATTTTTTTTTTTTTAAATACCAGCTGTGAAAACTACAGTTCTTGTCAACTGAAGGTATGACTTTAATGCTTAGGTGTCATCAGGTTCTAGAGGCAGTAAAGGCTTGATTATAATAATGACTTCTAGTTGTTAAGCAAATGAAAAATGATCCAGACCCAGGCTGAAATTATGGATGCATCTGAGCTGTGGTTTGTATTTTAACAAGAGAAACTATAGTTTCAGCTCTGTCAACAGCAGTGGTACTGCCTAGGACAGTTCAACAATGATGCCCACTGTTCCTATATCTCTCTAAAGATGAAACATTTCCTTCTGCTGTGGAATAATCCTTCTGTACACTGTGTGAATATATGTCACTATGATTGCTTTAATAAACAAGCTGACTGGCCAGTAGCTGAAGAGGATAAAGTTAGGTGGAAAAGTAAAACTGAGAATGATAGGATGAGGAAAGGAAGATTCAGAAGAGTTGGCCAGCCAGCCAGAGAATAAGTTGGACAAACAAAATAGGATAGAGGTAAAAGCCACGAGCCTTGGGGCAGCACATAGAGTAATAGAGATGGACGCAGTTGTAAGAGTAGTCAGTAACAACCCTGAGCTATTGGCTAAGCATTTGTAATTAATATTAAGGCTCAGTGTAGTTATTATGAAGTAGCTGCTGGAACACAGAGAAACTCAGCCTACCTGTATACCTGCCCCTGCCATCTCATCTTTCTTTTGTTTATGCCTGTACATGTGCACGGAGGTCAGAGGTCAACTTTCAGGAGTCAGTTCTCTCCCTCCACCATCTCCACCAAGTGAGTCTCAAGGATCAAACTCACATCCTCAGGCTTGGCAGCAAGTACCTTACACAGTGAGCCATCTCACTGGCCCTAAAAGTTGAGCATTTTGTTGAAACAGATTCCAGATATGACCTTAGGAACATGCTTGGTTCATGCAGAGAGAATTCCAGTGAAATGTTGAAGCCAGTGAATTTAATTTACCTAAGATATGAAAAACATTGAAATCAAAGAGTCTTAAATAGAAAATGAATCGTCATCTTTGGCAGAAAGTGGGATGAGTGTTGAATTCTGAACTGTTGTTTTTAATAACTAATATTAGCAAAGCTTTATCAAGATGAAGGCCAAACACTGCTTGGCATGGTGCTACAAGTCTATGATTCTAGCATGCAGGAAACTGAGGCAGGAGGATCTTGACTTTGAGGCCAACCTGGACTACACAGAAGGACAGTCACAAATAAACAAAAGAAACCTCCTATGAACTGCTTTAAGTTTTATTTGACTTTTAAGCATATTCTAAAAGTAAATGGAAATTTGAAAAAAAAATCATTAAGCAGAAAAAGAGCTACCCCATCTGCAGATAATTCTTTTTTTTTAAAATTTATTTATTTATTATGTATATAGTATTCTGTCTGTGTGTATGTCTGCAGGCCAGAAGAGGGCACCAGACCTCATTACAGATGGTTGTGAGCCACCATGTGGTTGCCGGGAATTGAACTCAGGACCTTTGGAAGAGCAGGCAATGCTCTTAACCACTGAGCCATCTCTCCAGCCCCATCTGCAGATAATTCTAACAACAAACAAAAACATTCGCGTTGTAACTGTGCTCAATGGACTCCCAACACAGCAAGCACAAGATAAGGCATGGCTGAAAAAGACAAGAGGAGAAAGATTTGTTAACTGTTGTAGGTAAGGAGAACCTGGGAATTGTTTCCAAACAGTGCCCTCCTTGGACAGAGGAAGCATGAGGATTTTATTCAGGGAGTCACTATATAGTCATATAAAAATCACTTCGGGGACTGGTATATTTCTGAGAGTGCTTGGTTTACGATCCCAGTTCAAAAGGAAAGATGGTGGGCACGCTTTTGGCATGCTTAGTCCAAAGCCATACATCATTGCTTTAAAAGGCTGAAGGGACAGATGAGCACACAATCTGGGCATGCTCAACTTGCATCGCAAAGATGGCGGATGCAAATGCTTCTGGGCATGCTCAGCTTTCTTTAAGACCTCTTTGGAGGTATGTTAGTGTGAGTATGTCCCTAAAAGGTGGGCAGCATGCCAGCATGACTATGGAGGAAAAGATTCCCAGTCATGCAGCTTGGAAATTTCTTCCTATAGATTGTTTCTTGCTTATTCCAGATTAAGGGATTCTCTTGATTGAAAAGAAACATGAACAAATAAAACTAATATATGCTGTTTTTGATTTTCTTCTTCTTCCTTCCCTCCCTTCCTCCCTTCTTTTTTTCTAGGAAGGGTTTCTTTGTGCAATCTTGGCTATCCTGGAACTTGCTTTGTAGACCCGCCTGCCTCTGCCTCCCAAGTGCTGGAATTAAAGGCGTGCGCCACCACGGGTTTTATCATAATGTGACTGCTCTAGGAAAATCCAAGAGAATGCTTCTAAAGTAATGTGTTAATCCAGACAGTGTGCTGGGAGAAGCCAAAAGTTTCTATGCAAACAGGTCATCATTTCTACAGTGAAATTTAAACACCTTAATATTTATTAGTGATAACACCAATTTATTCTGAATGAATCCACCACAGTATTTGAGAGTGATTGATAAAATTACAGTTTATTTTCAATCAAAGTATGGCTTTAGGAATTTTACTGACAATTACAGTTGATATTAGCATCTCAATTTTTTTAAAGTTGACCAAATCTGGCATTATTGAAAAATTTTATGACAGTTACATAAATAGTGAGTTGATGAAATGGAGGACAATAAATGTAATTTTCATATGCATATGTATGTATATAGTGCATGTACATAGGTGTTCATATTTGTGTGTTGACATGTGCATGTAGATATGCCTGTACTTGTATGTGAATACATGTGGAGGCCTGAGATTAACACAGGATGTCTTCCATATTGCTGTCTAATCTAAGACAAGGCCTTTCACTAGCCTTTATACTCACTCTTTAGACTGGCCAGTGAGCTCTAGGACCTGCCTGACTTCATCATGCCTAGCTCTACAGTTACAAACATGAACCATGCCTGGCTTTTTACAAGGGCGTTAAAGAGCTGGACTCAGTTCCTCATGCTTGTGGGGCAGGTATTTTACTAATGGGACCACCTCCACAGCCCCCATACTTAAAATGTGTATATGCGTTTGTGTTACATATTCAGGTGTATGTGTATGTTACATATTCAGGTGCGTGTGTGCATGTGTGTGTGTGTGTGTGTGTGTGTGTGTGTTATATTCCGGTGTGTGTGTAGTTCATAGGTTAATAGTCATGTACTTTCCTCAATTACTCTCATTTTTAAAAAAAGATTTATTTTATGTATGTGTGTGTGAGCCTGAGTGTATATATGTCTGCCACAAGCACGCAGGTGCCTGCAGAGGCCAGAAAAGGACATTGGATCCTCTGAAACTGAGTGAGAGGTAGTTGTGAGAAACTATGCGGATGCTGAGGTCATAACACAGTGCTGGGAACCGAACCCAGGTCCTCTGCAAGAGCAGTAAATGTTTTTAAACTGTTGAGCCATCTATGCAGCCCAGACTCCAACCTGCTTTCTGAGATAGGGTTTCTCACCAAACCCAAGCTCACTTATTTTTCTGGGCTGGTTGGTGAGCCATAGGTGTCTGCCAGGTTACAGACACATGATGCCATGGCTGGCTTTTATCTGGTACTGAACTCAGACCCTCATCCTCACATGGCAAACACTTCATCAGTGAAGCCATCTCTTCAACCCTAAGAAATAGAAATTTTTTGGAATAAATTTATAGTAATTCATTATGCTCTATCAATATTGTATTATTCTCCAAACATCATTAACTCATTGAGACATACAGCCAGACCTGTGCAATCAATCAGTTGCTTTACCTTGCAAATTTTTGCTCACACAAAATAACTATTTTTCACATATTTTTAAATCTTGACATTAAAAATGTTCAATTTATCAAGTCAGGAGGAAATGACATACTGTACTTAACAGTTTGTTACTTAATTTATAACTTTAAAATATTTTGACATATGGTTTCTTGGGTGGGCTGAAATGTTAAGCTGGCTTCAGGTGGATGCTCATGTGACTTGGAGGAAAAGGTTTGGGAGCCCACACCTGGAGAGATTAGGAAATGAATTTGAGGTTGAACCGAGAATTCTTTCCACATTGGAAGGTGGTAGAAAACCCAAAGTTCCCTTCTGCTAAGACAACACCTCTCAACCTTGGTGGCCCATTAGAATCATCTGGGGAGCTTGCAACGTGTCCAGACTTCTATTAAGGCATGTCTGTGCTGATTGATTGATGATTGGTGCTAAGGAGTGAGTCGTGGGACTTGCACCTGCTGGTCATGTACTCTCCACTAAGCCTCAACCTGGAGCCCCTGAGGGCTTTTGATTTAGATTTGGCCTGAGCATCAACATTTTAAAACATCCACGAATGACTCTAAGGTGCAAACATTATTCAGTATAGCTGCTAACAGCTGGGCTGGCAAATGGTACCCTGACAGGTTGCAAGGGCTCTACGGCCACCTTTTGGTTACCTAGGGCTCAGGTCAGGCAAAGGTTGGCAAGATTGAAGCAAGAAGCTTAATGGAGAAACAGCCGGTGGGCCGTCATTTCATTCATTCGGTTGACATTTAAACCAGCTCTCGTGGTGTGGGAGGTTTTTCTGTTCATATGTTGCTTTCATTGGCTAATGAATAAAGAAACTGCTTTGGGCCTGATAGGGCAGAACTTAGGTAGGCAGAGAAGACAGAACTGAATTCTGGGAGAAAGAAGAGCAGAGTGAGAGACGCCATGGATCTCCTGCTTGTCATGTGGCGACACAGAGATTAATAGAAACGGGTTAAATTAAGATGTAAGAATTAGCCAATAAGAAGTAAGAGCTAATGGCCAAGCAGTGTTTTAATTAATACAGTTTCTGTGTGGTTATTTCAGGTGTAAGCTAGCCAGGCGGCCAGGACAAACAAAGGGACCCCTCTCCATGCAACACTCTCTAGTGTGTATGGAGCTGAGGATATAGAAACAATCAGACACTGATTCTGAAAGTGAGGCAGTGGATGTGTAGACAAACCCATGAAAACTGGGACTATGAAACACTGGGACTATGGCGCCTATGGGGCATGGACGAGACACAATTCTGTTTGCAAAGGAAGGATAGACAAGGAGTCCCAGATGAGTCTTGGAAGATGGGAATTATCTGGAAGGTTTGGCCGAGATCGAGGTCATAGGAAGACTTCTCTAAGAGTGTGGTTAGGAGCTGCAGGTGCGCGGAAGGACAGGAGCAGGCCAGGCTCTCTGCTTACAGTCTGACAGAGCAGGCACAGGAATGCGGGAACTGCTAGGATGATCTGCTGGCCTCACTCTGGCCTGGGACCTCTTTTCTCTGAGGAAGGCTTAGAGCATCTTTATTCTAGCATGTAGGAGGGATTTCCCAGAGGTTTAATGTCAGGAGAGGGCATCTCTAGATCCTTGCTTTCCTTGTGTATTGTTAACATTTCCCTGTTGAAAAGGTAGCTGAACTACCCTCTTAGGGAGCTGAAGCTGTTCCTCCTCTCTCGTGACTGTCTTCTACAGTTTCCACAGGAATGTGGTATTTCTTCCCTTTTTGGATCTTCCTGCCCCAAGTATCATCTGGAGCATCTGGAGTAACAAGATTGTTTGAAATTGTTCCAGAGACCTCTTGTCGATGAATCCCAACACTAAAACCTGCCTTTTGGTTTTGTATCTCAATCACATTTCTTTTTAGTAACTGCTAATCCTACCTTGAGTTAACATTCCTTCCCTATCTCTATGCCCAAGCAACTGAATAAAATGACATCTGAATAAAATGATGTAAAGGACATCAGCATGTAGCTCCTTTATCTTTCCCCTTAGGTCTCATAAAGATACATACATACATCTACATAACTGGGAAATCCATCAGATGATGTTATTTTTTGTTTCCAACATTCATCACAGAAGTATGAGTAAGACAGGTCATTCATGATGCACTATAGTAGATTGGGTATCTGTTATCCAAAATGCTTTGGAACAGACGTGTCTCAGATTTTTGGAATATTTGCATATTTGTGATGAGGTATCTTTAGGGTTGGACCTAAATCAAACCATCATTATATGAGGTTAGGTGTGGAAGTTTCCACTTGGGACATCATTTTGGCATTCAAGAAATTTCAGACTCTGGAGTATTTTGGATTTCAGATTTCCAGAATAGGAGTGGTCAACTTGTACTTGTTTAATGACCATAATCAAGGAATGAAGTAAGAAGACCCTGGAGTTATTATTTCCACGGTTAGAGAGTAAAATGTGGCATACAGAGACATACAGAGTTTGCCTTACAGCTTAAACTAAGGACCTTGTGAGGAAACCTAATACAGTAGAAACTTCTTAAAGTATATACATATATGAAAGAAATTTAAATGGAATCACAAAATAATTGGGGAATATAAAACCCCAGCTAGATATCTTGTCACCAAATGAAACTTCCAGTTCCAAGAGTGGACTACATCTAATTGAGTTGTTGGCCAAAGCAGTCCCATGGTAACCCCTGAACAGCCCATGCTTTTAATAAAGTTATTGGTTGATCTCTGCAAACTGACAGTATGGTTCTATTGCTGAAGACAACACCCACATAACTCAATGAACATGGAGAAGTTGAGCTGGTGCCTACCTAGAGCCTTCATGCCTACGGACTAGTGTTCGTGGTACTGGAAGGTAGCTTGCATGCTACCAAAGAAGAAAGGCAAACAAACTGCTTATAAACCCTGTGACATACAATGGTGACCTGCCCACAAGATACATTGGTGTAACAGTGGCACAAAGCATATGGGAGTAACCAATCACTATCTGGATGGGTTTAAGGCCCACTTCATGAGGTGAAACCCATCCCTGACACTGCTCTGGTGGCCAAGAACCTGACACTAGATAGGCCAGGGATCTAGAGGGAAGCAAAGCATTACTGCTAAAGAAGTATAGCAATAAAATGACTCCTAGTGACATTCTGCTGTACTCATGGATCAGAGGCTTGCTCAGCCATCATCAGAAGACTGCCTCTTGCTGCAGATGGGAACAAATGCAGAGACCCACAGCTGGACAGTGTGCAGAGTGAGAGACCTTGGGACACTCAGTCCCACGTGGAATGAGATGCCTCCCCTCAGGGTCCAGGGAGTCCTGCTGAAGAGGAGGCAGGGAGTCAGAAGAGCCAGAGGGGATGGAAGACACTAAGAAAACAAGGCTGTCGAAACAAAGCACACAGGAGCTCATAAAGACTGTGGCAGCATGCACAGGCCTGCGCAGGACTGGGGTGCTGAGAGGAGGTGACACGAGCCTCTATTCCTCCTCCAGAAGCAATTTCTAGTTCCTAGTTGCTTACAAAGGAAAGATCAGTTTTCTCCAAGAGAGTTTCACCAGGTACACAAACCCTTCTTAAGGGCAGGCCCTATACCCAGCAGTAGAGGGCCAAGAGAAAATGAACTCAATGGAGCTTTTGGAGGCTCTTTGTCTGATAATACTTTGTTAGAGATGTTTTTCCTTACAGGTCTTGTGTGTGTGTGTGTGTGTGTGTGTGTGTGTATAAATGGTCTCCAGTTTTTTGTTTTTATGGATTCTTGCATGAATGACCATGTGTGAACATGTGTGCTTCTTCCTCTATAAGTGGAGAGATCGAATATGAAATTATGGGTGGGAGGAGAGTCTTCCAGGAATCGTGGGAGAGGAAGCCACAATCAGATTATACTGAATAAAAATAAATCTAGTTTTAATTAAAAGAAAAACGTAGAAATAGTTTGTCCCGGCTCTTTGTATGTGAGTGCTAAAATTAGAGTTTTACCCGGAGATCTCAAGCCAACACTTGTGACACTCTACACGGCCTCCTGTGTGGCAGGTGTGTAAGCCTGTTTTAGCTTCACAGCGGAGTGTGGGGAGATGTAGGTTGTTCCACAGAGGCCTTGAGGGAGGTGGATGTGCATACTCAGTGGGCAGTGTCAGCTGTGAGGATGGGGAACCAGACCAAGGACTAGAGTCTGCTGGGAGACAAAAGGCTGTGCAGGGCTTTGCCTGGGCAAGAGGACCCAAGGCTCACACAGGACTAGGTCTGCTGGACTCCAGCCCTGGCTGCTTTCAGGACCTGTCTTTCTCCTGCGCCTCTCAGTGGTAGTGGATAGAGGCTACCTCCCCAGTGACACACACGGAGAAACTTCATAGTTGCAGTTCTTCATCCAGGGGTTTTCAGTGTGCAGAACGGTCTGACTTATTTTTTTTTTTTTCTAGATCATTCCAGGAGAAGAGTTTAGCTTGGCAAGAGGAAGATGGGGGAGGGGTCTGGAGAAAAGCCTTGCCTGGCAGGCCAGCAGGGAGGCCTCGGGGCTGGTGGGATGCTCACCGTTACTGAATAGCCTCCATTTGGAATAGTCTCTATGCCCAATATTTTTGTATTTTTGTTCAGAAAATATAGGTCTAAGAGAAGAATAGTCATGCGTAGGTCTGGATCTCTGGTCCATTATTTCTTGTACATTTGTCCTGAGCCAAGTTGATTAACCTGTCTGGGCTGTGTTGACAAATGGAATAATAACTGGCCCACACCCTGGTGGCCTTCCTGGGGCACTTGGAAAGGGAGCTTTCCCCCCCTTTTTTTTTCTTAGACTGGTTACCACTTGAGGGCTGGGAGCATGCATCACTAAGGACTGTTGTATCAGATGTAAGTGCTGCTCAGCACACGCCTCCTGGCGACAGGTGGCTTTGGGGAAGAGGCAGGTGGATCTGAGTTAACTGACCTGAGTGACTAGCTCCACTGGTCACTAATAGTAGAAGGTATTGATTTCTTCCCTCGTTGCTTCGTTATCTGGCAAGTGGGCCTCACAGGCTGTGAAGAAAAGGAGGGATTCTTGGGTAGCTAAGCACAGAGAACTCACGTCTGTGATTACTGAAGCACGATTAATAAAAACCCAGAGACAGATATTGGGGTTCAACCTGAAGGCCAGAAAAGCGAACCAGACAGCCACTGGCTCTTACCTCGGCCTCAGTCCAAAATGGCGATTCTGCCTCGAAGAATCTCAGAATGAGACTGTGTCTGAGAGCCGCCTCCTCCCGCCTTATATTCCTCTTTAGGGCTGGGATTAAATGCGTGCACTACTACTGCCCAGTTTCTATGGCAAACTAGTGTGGCTACTGGATTAAAGCGGTTTGTCACCACTACCTGCTCTGTAAGGCTGACCAGTGAGGCTGTTTTACTCTCTGATCTTCAGGCAGGCTTTATTTATTAAAATGCAAATGAAATATCTACATTTACTGTGACAGGTAAGAGGGTGAACACCAGCCAGCCCTTGGGGCTTGGGCAATCTTTCTGAGCCTTCCTCTCTGTCACACAGAGGTGTTGACGTTTTGCTACCTCTGGACTGCTGTATACTTCAGGTGAGGCGATATATGGGGACCGTCCTAATGGAAAGGACTCTTGTTTTCTGAGCCTTGATGCCTCCACCATCTTCACCCTTTGCAGAATGTCAGAATTCAGTAAAGGGCTACTTCGGGTTCAATCAAAATACTTGCCTGGAAGGAGTTACTTTACACAGGGGCTTGCTGCCCCCTAGTGGCTACTATTGCCACATTGCAAAGGCTGGCAGGTAAAAGACGGAACATTTTACAGGCTGGAGGCCACAGCACACCCTGAGATTGTGAGTGGCTTTCCTTGGCCTCTAGCCTCTCTGGGAAGAATTTCTCACACCATGATCCCTGGCCAGCTTACCTGGATGCTTGCTAGAAATGTGAAGTCTAAGGGCTGGAGAGACAGCTCAGTGGCTAGGAGCTCTTGTTGTTCTCCCAGAGGACCTGAGCTCCCTTCCCAGCACCCACACTTCACAACTGCCTGTAACTCAAGCTCCAGTGGGGGGTCTGATGCCCTCTTCTTGCATCCAAAGGCAGCTGTGCACATGTGGTACAGACAGACAGACAGACAGACAGACAGACAGACAGACAGACACACACACACACACACACACACACAGAGTATTGTAATAAATCTTCAAAGAAGACATGTGAATTCTGAATCCCCAGGATCAGAAACTTCTAGACTGTGCTCTCTGAAGTCTGTGACCCACTATTTAAGGATTTCAGGACCTTAGGTTAGGAAAGGCAAGGTAGCCCCTCAGGTGTGCAGCTCTTCGGTTGGCTGAGATGTTCAAACTGCGGAACATTCCAAAGCGTGATGGTTATCTGAGCCGAGGCTGAACAAGGAGAGACGAGAAGGAATGAGTGGCCACACTCCCTTCTGAGATTTACCCGCTGTTACCATTTTACCACATTTTCTTCGCCTGACCTCTATATTTCTTTTATCCCGAGCCATTTGAAGAAAACTTGGCAGAAAGCTTAACACGCTGACTCTTAAATATTTAGCAGATGGTTTGTATAAATAATTAACAAGCCACACTATGGTACCGCAATAAGGAAATCAACAATTTAACAGCATCTGATTCACATTTTAATCTCACATTACTCCAGTTATCCTGTTTTTTGTCTGAGCTCTAATCAAAGTTCATGCTTTGAATGGAGTCTTCTCAGTATCTTTTGTGTAAACTAGCTCACAACCTTCATCTTTGAAGAATAAAATCATCTTTCTTGAAGAGTTCAGGCCAGCTGCATTCTAGAACGTCCCGGAGCTGGGTGTGCCAGGTGGTTTTTCTCATGACTAGACGTTACTGGCAAAGTTACTTTATTAGCATCTGGCTGTGGTGGCTCTTGTCTGTGAGCTCAATTCTCAGGACCCTGGGACAGGGGGATTATTACAAGTTCAAGGCCAGCATGGGCTACATATAACAGCCAGTGTGAGGCCTCGTCTCAACTACTTCCCCTTCCCTCCCATGAACATTTCACTGGTCATGTGGAGTGCTTTGTGTTGTATCAGGAGGCTGTTGATGCAAGGTTGAGTTATTACTTCTTAACTCTGCTTATGCATCCGAGACACTGTTCTTAGTCACACACAGTGCATTCCCATGAGTCTGGGGTTTGCTCAGCATATTTCTGTTATTCCAAAGCTTTGCCATGATTTTGCTTTTTGGCCCAGTTGAGTCCATACCTTCAAAGCCCCCTATTCCTTCGTTCATGGATCTTTTCTGCTCAGTTGTACATTTGAAAGCCCCCATCCCATGTAACAACCACACCAGAACTGCCAACTGCCTTTTGTAGCCCAGCCCTTTCCACCTCCAGTGAATTATAGCTCACTCCAGCTGCTCAATCCTGGAACACAGACAGTGTGGTATTTTGAATAGAATGGCCCCCATGGACTCATGGATTTGAATGCTTAGTCACCAGGGAGTGGCACTATTAGAAGATGTGTCACTGGGAGTGGGCTTGGGTCTCAAATGCTCAAGCCAGACCTAGTGGTTCTCTCTTCCTGCTGCCCGTGAATTTGGATGTAGAATTTTCAGCTCCTTCTCCAGCACCATGTCTGCCTGCTTACCACCATGCTTCCCACCATGCTGATAATGGACTAAACCTCTGAACTGTAAGCCAGCTCCAATTAAATGCTTCCCTTTATAAGAGTAGCCATAGTCATGGTGTCTCTTCAGAGCAATTGAACACTGACTAAGACATAGAGAGTTGCACTGGATCTTTACCCTGTTAATGAGGGGACAGATGGTGGAGGCTGACACCTGTGGTGAGGCAGGTCAGGGGTCCTGAAGGATTGCCTGAGTTGGGAGGGAGCTAGCGCCACCTGAAGGGCTGGCGGTAGTATTTCTGGAGAGAAACAGCTGACTTTGAAGAATCACAATTTGAAGATGGTCAACACTCCATCTGTGTATGAAGCAGACCAGTCTGGACTGTCTCAGCCCCCTTTCCAAGCCCCAAGTCGCCATGGACGTCTCCATGCTTCTGTGGAGATGTCCACCTTTGGAGATGCTGATGCTGTTGTCCATGGAGCTAGTGACAGCATGTAGTCGAGGATGACCTTGAGCTCCCAATCCTCCTGCTTCCTCTGACCAAGTGCTGGGATTACAGATGTCTACCCCTCATCCACTTTCTCATGTTTTTTACAGCAGTGTCTAAGCAGATCTGCTCATATGCAAACCACTTAACTTTCTCTTATTCATTCTTTCTTGCATCTTAGACTTCACAGTTCTCTCACTGGAGGTCTGCCCATAACACTCATCTCATCTACCGATACATGTCACAGTTCTGCTCAGGAGTAACTGTAGGGTGACAGTTCTTACTTCCAAATTTCAGTTTCTTTGTCTATTAAAATCATATATTAGAGAAAAAGATGGTCCCTTCAATAGAGGGTGCTGGGAAGCTGGGCTTCCAAATACAAATACAAAAAAATGAAATAAAAGTCACATCTCTCCTCCTGATCTCAACTCAATTCAAAATGAATCAAAGACCTCAACATAAGGCTTCAAACTCCAAAACTGCTGGAAGGAAATGTAACTAACTAAGACACTTAAAGACACAGGCACAGGCAACAGATTTCTGGAAAGGCCTCCAGCAACACCAGGAATAATCTCAAGAACCGACAAATGGGATTGCGTGAAATTAAAAGGCATCTACATCACAAAGGAAACCATAAACAAAGTATGGAGACTCCTCAGTAGATCTACCATATGTTAAAGGAGCAGCAGGCCGCTGGCTCCCAGCCACCTGGCTAGCTAGCTTAGCCCCGGAAATAATAACACAGAAACTGTATTCATTTAAACACTGCCTGGCTCATTAGTTCTAGCCTCTTACTGGCTAAAAACTCACATCTTGATTAACCAATTTTTATTAATCTGTGTTTACCATGATGTCGTGGCTCACCAGGAAGATTCTAACCTATGTCCATCTCGGGCCGGAACTTCATGGCATCTGCTTGACTCTGCTTCTTTCTCCCAGCATTCTGTTAGGTCTACTCTGCCTATCTAAGCTGCTGTCCTATCAAAAGGCCTAGACAGTTTCTTTATTAACGAATGAAAGTAACACATAGACAGATGACCCTCCTACACCATTTCCCCTTTTTCTATTTAAAGAAAAAAGAAAGGCCTTAACTTTAACATAGTAAAATTACGTATAACAAAACAGTTATCAAGCAAGAATTACAGTTACAATATTTATATCTATTTTATCTTTTATCATAACAAAGAAAAACTATAACTATGACTATCCATTCTTCAACTCCATCAAAGACTCCAGAAGGATATAATATTACTTAAGTAAACAAGAAGTAAGCAACTTCCAAAACTCTAGAAATGACAGAGACATCTCGCTGCCTGGACAGTCACCCAAAGTTTTTTTGTACCATTGAGGCATCCATCTTCAGCTTTCAGGCCCATAGTATCCAGCAGACATTTCCATGAAGCAGGAAAATTCAAAGACAGTTCAGTCACTTTCTGCTGTGTCCTGCAGAATGTCTCGCAGACTCTTTCATGAATCAGGAACCCCGAAAGACCATCTCACCTTTAGGCAAGTTCAGCAGTCCTCTCTCTGCGGGTTCTCTGTGTCCAGTTTATGCAACAGTCCAGGCAAGAGCAGTTTCTTGCCCAAATGACTAACAAATTCCATAAGTAGCCTCAAGTGTTAGTGATGGTGTATTCGATCAGTACGCTAAAATAACCAGACCAGCTCAAAACAACAGATATAATTTAATAATTGAAAAATGGGGAAACTCACGCTACCAGAGTAGAAGGTCCAAAGTCCAAACCAGTCAGGCGAGTACCATGCTTGCGAGAGCACCTATCTCCCCTGTTTATCTACCTGGGCTCCAGGCGGCCACACCCTAGCCAGATGCGATTGGCTGAGCTTCCCCATCAACCATTTAAACGGCTGTACCACTTCTAGCAGATTCTTGCAAATCTGTGTTTATTGAGGCTCCATTTATAATAGACAAGACATGGAACCAGGACTAGTGCTCATTAATAGATGAATGTATAAAAATAGATGATGCACATCATGGCAGAATTATATGCAACTGGAAAAAACCCGAAATTATGACTGTCACAGAAAAATGGATGGAATTAGAAAATACAAGTTAAATAAGCCAGACTCAGAAAAATAAATATTGCGTGTTTTATCTCATGTGTGGAATGTAGATTTGTGTGTCTATGCATGCGAGGCATGAAAGCTGGAAAGGGGGCTGTGAGAATGGAGGAAGTCTAAAGTAAGAGCAGTAAAAGGCGTGTGCATGTGTGGCGTGCGCGCGCACATGCGAGTAATGGAATATTATGTGTGTGAAAGCAGAAGGCGGAACCGTTTCGGGGGACAAAGGGGATCAGCAAGAGGGGGAGAATGCTGGGGAGGGCAGTGAGATGACTAGAACCAAGTATAGCCATGTATGTCTACTGAAATGTCACAGTGAAAACCATTCTAACGACACAACGAAGTGGATAGTGACGACATCTGTCTCAGTGACTTCACTGAGACATCCTGGGGAGAGAGATGGCCTTCAGGGGTCAGGTGGCAGGTGTGGTGACTGGCCTTTGTGATGCCTTCGCTCCCTGGAGAAACCCTGAGAGCCGTGTAAGGCAGTATCTGTTCTCCCAGCACGCAGGCTCTTGGCCAACAGGCCCCAACTCTGTCTCTCTTTCCTCCTATTGATTAGTGTCCCTGCAAGACGCTTTCCCAGACAACTGTCCTTGGCTGCCCCTCGCATGCAAATCTGCTTGGCATTGAAAGAGTAAGGGCCCTGACCCTCCACCCCCAAATGACCAGCCTTGTTGGAAAGTATGTCTGAGTAGAATCTAAAAATTAATAGTATTTTCATAAAAAAGTTGTGTTTATTTGCGTGTGTGTGCGCACAGCCACACTTTGCACAGTAGGCATGTTTACTTTATCTGCTAATTTCAGCCCCAGATTGCTAGCATTTCAAACAGTGCTGTGACTGGAGAGTTCGATGGGCAGGCTACGGACTGGGGTAGGCTAGAACCGAATCTGTCATTGACTCGTTGGATCACAGAGGGTAAACGACTTCTGAGCTTGCTTTACACTTTGGATGTGGTGACAGTAAGTCATTGAACATTTATTACAGGGTCTAAAACATAGTATGTGTTCAAGAACTTTGCCAAAGTATCTGTTCCCCTTAACATTTTTCTCTTATTCTTTTATAAAAATTATTAGGGAAACAACATGTTTTGATATATTCAGGCACGAAGGAGAAGTGAATTATTTAATTCCACCCTGGTACCACCCTGGACTCCATAGCGATACCGCCTTGGGGCACAAGCTTGGACAATACGTGGCTCAGGGCAACAGAGAGGAGGAACACAGTGAGGAGGAACCCTGAATCTAGGAAGCAGAGATGGGGGACCTGGGTGTGGATTCTCAGGGCAGCCATGCAGAGATGACGGCCTGGTCTAGGGCATTCCTCAGAGGTCAGAAAGAAGGTGCCTGGAGAAATGTCCCTTCCCACAGGACAACAGCCCTCCCAGTGTGCTCCTTGGACTGGCAATATAAGTTCCTCTTGAGGATTTAAGAATCCTGCAAATATTTGGGTTCTACCCCAAATCGACTGAATCGGAAACTCTCAGGGTGGAGTCCAATAATTTGTGTTTAAACAGGCACTCACTCTCGCGGCATCCCTGGTGGTTCTGAGGCCCCTCAGGCTGGAGCACTCTTGCTTCCGGACAAAGGTTCTCCTCACAAAACAGCATGGTGAGGGCGGGACTGAAATGGTTTACCCAGACCAGGGCCAGCTGGATTCCCTCCACGGGAGAAACCGGGCCGGAGGCTTAGTGGCTTGGATCACAAGTCAGCTGTGAACATTTGACCACTCCTTCGAGACCGCTAATGTGTCTGGCCTAGGTTCAAAGGAAGCTGCTATTTAGAGTTCAGCGTGGAGCTTGGATTGAACATGACCACCAACGAAGATGTAACAGCGCCTGCTAGTTCACTGAGGAGCTTCCTTTGTAGAATAATACGTTTTCTTTTGACAGGAAAAATAGAATGTCTAGGCTGTGCCAATGAGTGGCTTTGATGGAGGCTGTTGTATGTTTTGGCCCCAAATCTTTCAAGAGTCCTAGGTTAATTTCTGCTGGTTAACATAACCGAGTCATGAGAAGGCTCCAATTTACAGACATGTTTTTTCCTCAGTAAGTGAAGATAGTTTAGACTTGAATTCCTCTGCTCAGTTCTTAATAGACAGAAAGCGAGTGGGATTCAAGGAGCCTTCTTCCCGATGACTTTGAAGCCTTGGGAAGGAGAGAGGCAGGGACGAGGCCATGCTGCACAGGGCAGGAATCTTAAAATGACAGTGCTTTCTCCACACACGGGGTTTATGGTCTCGCATCAAAGAAGGTTCACCATGTTCTGTGCCATCAGTACTTAAGCTCCTTTTAGATTTCTGCCTGGATGCCCTGGTTTGAGACTGCCATTGTTATCAAAGACTCTCTTGTTCCGAGGAAGCAGGATGAGGGAGGTGAAGAGGAAGGGAAGAAGGGGCCACCCTGATTATTCCTCCCAGCAAGCCCTTCCTAATAGTTTCTTTTACATTTCCCTAGCTAGAAAGTTAGCTCCAAGGAGTCTGGGAAATGTAGTTTTATTCCAAAAGTCAACAATCCTAGCTAGAGTCAGGGCTCTGTTATGAAGGAAGAAAGGGTAGGCAGTGGGGCAAGCATAGTCCGTGTGAAACTGGTTGGGTGAATATACAGGACTGCTAAGGCTATAGGGCGAGTAGCCTGGAGCAGTCATGTTGAGATGAGTTTGTAGACAACATTCCATCTTGTTCCTCTTCCCAGGAGGAATGCACAAGCTCTCTACAGCTGGGCTGCACTCTAGGAGAGGCTACATCCAGCTCAGAGGGAAGAATGCAGGGTCTTCTGCATGGGGGAGAAGCTGGAGAATGGGCCATCTGGGCAAAGAGGTATGTGGTCTGGAGATGCTCTATGTGAGCGCCGAGATTTCAGCTTTTGCTGTCTTCCCTGGGCATTTGGCAGCTCCCTTCTCGCCTCTGAGCCCCTGGTATTAAAGAGTGCCTATTCTGTCTGGAACAATGCAGTAAGAACAGGGAGAGCCGAAATGCCCTGTGTGTTTTCCAACTGAGGATTGATGGGATCCCCGAGCATCCAGTCACGAACCCAGCGGCGTCTTCTGCTTTCCTCTCCAGGGTTGACAACTTCTGGAGCCTTCTTCCTGATGCAGGCCTAGTTGGATGAGTGCTCTTTTGAGAATTGGAGGAGCGGGGACTAGTTGAACTGTAGAATTTAATGAGGGCATTAAAAGGTGAGAATGGGACCTTGCAGTTATCTTGTAAATCTGCCCGGGTCTGGCTCAGAGTGCCTTCCTGGGGGCAGTCTGGGACAAGAGTCTGAGTGACCCTCATCTCTCACGTGCTCTTTGGCCAGGCCGTCATCCCTTGACTCTGTCTCAGCTTGCTCTCTGCTTATGGAGAGGCCTAAATGAAGACCGTGTACAGTATGGCTCTTGAAGCTGTAACACAAGGCACCCATTCTCGTGAATTCCATTTTCTTTCCTCAATGCCACAGGAGAAACATTTTTTCGTGTATTACATATGTTCATAAGAGCAATGCTTATTTAACAGTTTTCCTCTTAAAGATTGCATTACATGTATTATTTAATGCACATGTGTACACACACAGACGAGTGTGTGTGTGTGTGTGTGTGTGTGTGTGTGTAGATCACAGGACAACTTTCAGGAGTCAGTTCTCTCCTCCGACCACGTGGGTCCTGGGAATCAAAGTCAAGTTGTTAGGGTTGGTGAAAATTTCTTTATCTGCTGAACCATCTTGCTGGCTCCTGTTTTCCTATTTTTTGAATATTGAAGTCAGATATTAATTGTGTAAGGGTTTCCTTGTACAAAAATTGGTCTTTGAGATTATTCCTTCAGTTAGATTTTTGAGTTATAAATCACCAGGTTAAAAGGGCTTGGCTGTATCTTGCCCACTCTTTCACCGAAGGCTTAAGCTGATTAGTTCTACTACTGACAATGTGTACAAGTCCGATTTTCACCCATGTGAGAATACAGCTGGGAAAAATGGCTATAAAGGAGGAGAGATCGTATCATCAGTGAGGCTCCCTCCAGCAAGTGACGGGAGTAGTTGCTGACCCACAGCCAAACACAGGTAATCCTACAGAAGGTAGGGAGGAAGGATTGTAGGAGCCAGAACAGTCAAGGACACCACAAGGAAACCCACAGAATCAACTAACTTGAGCTCATAGGAGCTCACAGAGACCGAACTGACAACCAGGGAGCCTGCAAGAGTCTGACCTAGGCCCTGTGCATATGTGTTATGGTTGTGTAGTTTGGTGTTCTTGTGGGACTCATAACAGTGGGAGTAGGGGGTGTCTCTTACTCTTTTTTGCCAGCTTTTGTGGCCCTTTTACTACTTCTACGTTTCTTTGTCCAGCCTTGACATGAGGGGAGGTGCCTAGCCTTTGCATTTTGATAGGCCATGTTTGATTGATATCCTTGGGAGGCCTGCATTTTTCTGAAGGGAAATGAAGGAGGAGTGACCTGGAGGGGGGAAGGGGAGATGAGGCATGACTGGGAGGAGATGAGGGAGAGGAAACTGCTGTTGGGATGTAATATATAAGAGAATACATTTTTTTTTTTTAAAGTGAGGAGGGATCTATTTAGATTCACAATTTCAAAGTTGAAATCCCATG
Source organism: Arvicola amphibius (assembly GCF_903992535.2). NCBI lineage: Eukaryota > Metazoa > Chordata > Mammalia > Rodentia > Cricetidae > Arvicola > Arvicola amphibius. The sequence continues at coordinate 119,009,214 of NC_052048.2, forward strand.
GTGGCTTTGGGCTTGTGGTGGATCAGAACATCACAGCAGAGAGTATGAAGCAGACCAAAGCTGTTTACCTCATGCTGTCCAGAAAGCAGAGAGAGAGAAAGGAAGTGGCCAGACTCCCAGTATATCCTTTAAGAGGATGTGCCCAGCAGCCTTCTCCCTCCAGCTAGGCCCTATCTCCTGAAGTTCCTAACTCTTCCTAATAGTGTCACCAGCTGGGACCACGCCTTCCACCCATGTGCATTTGGGGGCAGTCTAGCTCAGTGGTTCTCAGCCTTCCTAATGCTACAGCCCTTTAACACAGTTCCTCATGTTGTGGTGAGCCCCAACCATAACATTATTTCGTTGCTACTTCATAAGTATAATTTTGCTATTGTTATGCATCATAATGTAAATATCTGATATTTGATATCTCAAACCAACAGGTTGAGAACCACTGGTCTCTCTCTATTCAAACTTTAGGACACTGTAGGGCAGAGCTCATTTTGGTATTCTTACACATATTGTAAGCCATGTCACAAAGAACACATGGTTCAAAACACGACGGCTTTAGAGGTGAAAGGGGAGCCTTAGATTTGAACTCACCGACTTTCTGCATGGCATTCAATGTTTCACTCCCTTCTTCAATTTCCTCCTGAATTTCTGTTCTCATCTATATAGTGTGGCTCCTGCCTCATACTATGTTTGGTCTTGGAAAGAAAAAAAAACATTTCCATAGTCGTTCTGCTTGGTATTCTACATGTGAGCCCGCATTGGGTCATGAGTGAACATGAGGCGGCAATCCAGCTGTGCAAGGGCTTTTTGCCTAGAAGCTGAATGGGCTGGAGGCGTGGCTAGAAATGAGGTCACGTGGACCTTAGCCCACCTCTTTCCTTTTTTAAAGACTCTTTACTCAGATCTGGAGAAAAGAGAGATACAGAAATTCTCCCCTTTGGACCTAGATGGAAAGGATTTGCAGTAAAAGTCAAGAAACCATGCACCATCTTCCCTTTTGGGTTGCATCTCAGACCACCCTGGCTCCCCTAGTACATTTCTGCTGTTGTAGTGGAGCATTGCAGACTGGATAATTTAGAAGCAATAGTGTATTTGACTTATGGCTGATGAGTCTAAGAGCCTGGCCCTGGTGATTGGGGAGGTTGCTGCACACTGCATCTGAGCATAGCAGAAGGGCAGATTAGCATGGGCAGGATGGGAGAAAGGAAATCAACAGAACTTACCCTCCCCGCTTTAAATCAAGAACCCACTCAGGGGTAACTCACCCACTCTTGAGATAATGCCTCACTCCATCCATGAGGGAAGAACTCTCACCACTCAATGGCCTTTGCAAGGCCTACACTTTCAGTGCAGTCATTGTGATTATGAGGTTCCACCACGAGCTCTGGAGGGAGCACGGCAGCCACAGTCCTCTCCCTTGTCTGCTCCCTCACTTTGCCTGATGTGACATAGTCCTTAGACCCATCCACAGGCAGCCTGTACCACATCTGGGGATATCTGAGGATCACAGATCTGTGTTCTTCTAACAGTTCCAGTGGGATGTTCCTACCATTCCCCAGCATTAATTCCAAAGTCTGTGTCCTCAGCCAGGAGACGTTTGCTTCAGAAGGTACTTGTGACTATAGCTCATGAGAGGACTTGGTGGAGTTGGCTAGAGGGCTGGATATGGAGAGATCGGTCCATGAGGTTTACCAGGGTCTTAGGAAAGAGAGTAAAACTAATGTCTCCTCATTAGAAAGGGCCACAATTGTGTAACTTCTTGAGAGAGCAGTTGAGGCTTCAAAGCCCAGGGATCCCTTAGCACTGAACAATGCCTCAGGGTTTAGGGAGACCTTTGTGGACCATGAGAAGGCAGGCTGGCTTTTGATAGTTTGGAGACAGGAGCACACATCTTCCCCTTTGTAGTCTGCCTGTAATCTGGGGAAAGTTACCCTCTTGTTTGGGGCTGGGAACTTAAGGTACAGCTTATCCCTGGACACAGAGAAAGCCCCATCTTGTACAGATGGTGGTATATGTGCTATAGAGCAGAGGGATGAGGGGGGACAGGCTGACACTTCCCAACTCTAGGAGCTGCAGGTTTCTAAGGCAGTCAGGCTATTGTGAGCCATTCCCCCCTATTCAGCTAAATGTCCTGGATCCTCAATCCTCCAGCCCCATTACCACTCAGAAATGAAGAGTATGCTCTGAGATGATAAAAAGTTCAGAACCAAACCCCTAAGTGACAATGGAGTCTAGCCTCCATCTTCTGCCTGACTCTGGTATTGCCTGGGTGCCTTAGTGCTACAGAGGGTCTTCTGACAATAGATCAGCGTGTCTCCTGAAGTTCTCAGGAAGAAACCTGTGAAAGACTGGGATAGAGGTACTGAGACAGTTCTAGGTCTTGGGAAGAAGGTCTGAGTGTGTCCCCGATTCTACAGTCCTAAGTAGCAAGGCCAACAGCTGTTCTCTCTGGCTCTTGATGGCCATCCTCTTCCTACCTCTGCCCCTGGGAAGGGACTCTATCTGCTTTCACACTTCACCAACTTCTTGGGAAACTACTAACCAGAAGGATTCATTCGCTGGAGACTTGGGTTTTTGTGGGGTAGAGGCTGCGTCATCAAAACTTTGGGCTTGAAAAAGGACTCAGCAGAATTTGTCCTCAAAAACTTTGATATATGGGCTTGAGGGTGGAGGATGTGCTCAGTGTGTAAAGGTGCTTGCCTTGCAACTGTAACAACCCAGGTTCAACCCCCAGCACCCACGTGGATAGAAAGAACCGACTCACAAAGTTGTCTTCTGGCCTGCATGTATTTCCTATGCACACACAAATAATACCAAATTAAAAAAATTAAAAAGAAAGAAAATTAGGATGTATGACAATAAGAGAATGGTTAAATGAACTCAGGTATGAGAGATCTTTAGGTGGAGTAGGCGAAATAGTTATGTAAACAGACACACATACACAGATTTTTGAGATCTACTGCTAAGTGAAAAAACAAATTAGAATAAATAAAATGACAATAATTTAAATATAAAATCCTCAAACCAAAACACACCTTTTTTTGTGGGTCATATCATGAAACTATAACCATAAGACAGGGAATGTTCCAGACTCGGTTACACTTTGTTGTTTGTGTAACAACAGCAGCAGCAACAACAACAACTTGACTTGGCCTGACAATCTCAGCTATGGCCTTTTTTTTGCTTGCCTGTGTGCTGTAGGAAGTCTTACAGCCAGTGGTTACCTGCTCACTGGGACGTGGCCTCTTAAACTATGTATGCCGATGAAGAGCATGCGTCCGGTTTCTTTTCCAGCTGTGGGATTCAGTTTCTGATATCCGTTCCAGGAGAGGATTCTGATTTGTGAGTCTACCCTTAAATAAATAACCATCTATTTCTCAATTCTGAGCTAGTGTGGGATTTCTTTTAAGAAAAGAGGCTGGACACATGCTCTACATCGGCATAAATAGTATAAGAGGCCACGCCCCAGCGGGCAGGTAACCACTGGCTGTAAGACTTCCTACAGCACCTGTGGCTTTGGGGTCTACCATCATTGATGTGCCTGTGGTCTCCAGTTACATACTGATGCAGAGCAAGGGACTGACATTAAAATTATGCTTGAAGGTGTAGGATTCTAGTTTGCTATGGCTACTCTAGCACTTAAACAAACTAGGAGCCTCTCATGGTTTCTGTATTACATGAGAAACACAGGAATGTGTTATGATGTTATGTATAGGTATATCAAGTTACAGTTGGCTCTGACATACTTGCCCTGGCTCTTGAAGTGAAAGCCTGGTAAGTAAGGAAGATAAACATGGAGAGCAGATGCTAGGATGCACATGGCTCTTAAGTCTTCTCATGCATCCCTGTGTGCTCACCACAGTCCCACAAAGGAGGTGTTACTTCGACGGTCTCAGTATTGCAGTTTGGGAGCAAAGGGTCCTTCAGCTGATCAGCTGCAGTGAGGATGTGAGCTCAGACCTTCAGCTCCAGTGAACTGATCTCAATTGTGAAAATACATTAATACTGAAACATGCTGATGAAGATTCTGAAGATTCTCTCTCTCTCTCTCTCTCTCTCTCTCTCTCTCTCTCACTCACACACAAACACTCACTCACACACACAACATACAAGCACATATTTATATATGCGTTTGTGTATGAGAAAGATGGAATTTTCTAATAAGAAATATATAAATACTGAAGTTCATTGTAAACACGTACTGACATGCTCGTGCAGGTACAAGAATGACGGTGGCTTGTGTTATCTGAACATTTGCTACGCACAAGACATTCTCCTAAGTGCTTTGTGAGTGTCAGAGTGTGAAGCTTTGGTGCATGAGTTCCTACCCTCATTTTACAGCTCAAAAAGGTGCCACGAGTTTAAATAAGATGTTTAAATAAGGTGTTTACCATAAAGTGTACTCTCAGTCCAATGTGGAAGAAATGGAAGAGTATGAAATGCTGCAATGTGGGTATTTACAAGGGCACACAGAGAGGGCCAGTCTTCTCAGGGAAGGCATGGCTTTATGTGAGATCTTGGAAATAGAGGTTCATGTGCAAGGAGCTGGGATGAATGAGTGAGGAGACAAACCTAAATTCTGAGTCAGAATAGAGCTCTGTCCTGACAGAAGCACGGCCCAGTCCACTGAGTCTCCAGCCACAGAAGCTGTCTTAGCAGGGGAGCCCAGCACAGAACCAGGCTCAACATAATATAGGCGCCAGCCCCAAAAGCCTGGCTTCTTCTTCCATCATGTGATTGGCTGCTCTCCTGATTGAGATCATGAAAACACCCACAGTGTATTAAGGTTTTTGATTTCAAGAGTCATGTGTACCAGAGATAAGCAATGAATGAGAGTTCAGCACACCTAGGCCACCTGTCTATTGACCCACAATTTCTAGGTATTCATTCTGCTCCTAAGTAACAACTTATTCATTGTGGCAGGTCACATAAATGACCCAGCTTAAGGTCATAGTCTTAGTCTTTGGATGCCTCTGCTCCATACCATGAATCTGCCTCTTTCATCATCTGTCACACCAACTCCAGTGTCGTCTGTGTGACATGACATATGTCATTATGCCGGATGGGGGCTAAGTGTCCTATGGGAGTAGGCTTCCTGGAGGTCAATGGCAGACGGCCTGGTATTAGCCACCGCTGAGGCATAGACGGGTTTCTTGAGTAGGTGGCTATGCAGGATATCGGCTTTGCACAATCTCTTTTATAATAATGATAGTCTTTATATATATAAGACAAGGATTATCTCTTCAGGAACAGCTCTGGGATAGGGAAGCACAGTATGGGAATGTATAGACTACAGCAGAACCTTTGTCATACACGGGGAGTATGATGAGCAAGGGAATAGATGGGTTAATGTTGATGGACAAAGACTGTTATGTTATACTCTGAACTTTATGGCTAGGCTTGCTAGATCCCAACCCCCATGGTATCTGCTGCATAAGAAGGTACTAAAAAGTATATTTCAACAGGTGCAGAGAGCTAATTAGGCATATTTGGTTACTAGATGAGATAAAGAAAGGGTTAGAAAGAGGAAGGGCCGTGATAACGATAATGAGACAGAAACTATTTATAAGATGAAACCACTTGTCTGAGGTTTACATTCTCAAGGACAAGATTTCCTCTTCTAAGGATGCTTTATGTCTAACACCTGTCCCTGATAATATACTTTTCTTAAATATCACTGATGTGACTAAAAGAAGCTTTCATACTGTGCCAACCAGTGATACATGACCTTCTGATTTGTTCTTTGTTTGAATATTATATAATGAAAACATGAATTTAGTAAAATTGCAGCAGATTCCAAGCACTCTCTTGTGTGTTGTGTCTGTCATTCACCGAACTTGTGCCTTCCTGTTACCAAGACCCTGCTTCTCCCATGGTCTGAGTGGCTCCCCCGAGCCGGTCCATGGCAATCATCTGCCATACACATTTGCCTTTCAGCTTTTAGGAGCAGAGTCTGACTTGAGATTAGGTCCCTGTATGTCTTGGCAGCCCAAGACATTGGAAGTAAATGACAGCTTTTAAATATGTGAGATTTATGAGATACCAGTACTTGAGAAAACTTGTGAAAGTTGGGATAGCAAGACTGACTGATTGTAAATTGATTCTGAGGTTCTTCTTGAGGTTAGTGACTTAGTAATGGGAAGCCCAAAGTTTGGGGGTGGTAATGATGAGTACAGGAATGGGGGGTTGGGTGGATAGGACAGTAGACATTTCCTTCATTTTCATCCAGTTTGGTAGGACTACTGTATTCTGGTGTATTCACTTGAGGAGAATCATCATTCATTTAGAAAGTTTATCCAAATTGTTTCTCCATTAAAATGAACTGAGGCAGAATTATTGGAAAGAGAATGTGTGTGTGTGTGTGTGTGTGTGTGTGTGTATGTGTGTGTGTGTGTGTGTGAGCCATGCTTTGAAATCTGATCTTCTACTGAGCAGCATTAGAATAGTTGCCTATTTCATAATTTTCTTAATTATAAGATGGATATAATTGCAATATTATCTAAGAAGTAAAAAGTACTGAACTATTGCTAAATACCGTAATCTGAAAGACACTTAAAATAGTCATGTGGTCTGGGTGCTTCACCTTTAACCCCAGTGCTTTGGAGGCAGAGATAGGAGTATCTTTGTGAGTATGAGGGTCTACATGGTGGGACCCTCAAACTAGAACAGCCATTACTGCATAAAGAGACCCTGTCTCGAACAAAACTAAACAAAACAAAAACAAACAACAAAAAATCAAAACAACAACCACAACAAGACAAACAGAAAAAACTCATGCAGACAGATAAAAATCATACAGCATATAGTTCTATTTCTGTAAAGTTCTAGAAAATGTAAATCTATGGTGTCAAAAAAGTCAGTGGTTGTCTGAGGAGAAGCACCGGGAAAGTGTGGAGAGATTTACAGATGGCGAAAGCAAGCTCGGAGATGATGAATATGCTCTTTATCTTGCTTGGTTGTGGTGATGTCCTTGCAGGTGTACAGGTATTTCACAGCCTATTAAATTGCATGCTTACATTAAATATGTCTATCTTATGATATTTCAATACTTCCGAGAACCTCTTAAAGTGGGGATAAAATTTATTTATAAATGGTTCAGTATTTTAGTGAAGAAAATACTAAGTGTTAGGAGCATAGCAAATAACCAATAATTTGCAACTCTAATTCTTTTATTCTTCTTCATTTTTGCATACAAACCACACCTGGTTATTAGCTTTTTAGTATGTTTTATCTGGGGAGTTCTGTAGCTAAATACCAACATCTTAAGTAATACAGTCTACAAGTTTTCTTTCTTTTGGGATTATAAAGATAGAATTGTAAGAATTATTATATCTACCTCATGTGAAGAACTTTGAATAATGTTGGGCCTGGAGGAGCACTGAATAATTGTTTTGACTACTATTATCATTGCTCTGGTATGGATCAATGGCACAACTTGAATGATCATAATATGCTAGTTGTTATAATATTTTTGCTACTATTATGGCTAGACAGGAAAAACTTGCTGAAGGAGCAAGGAAATTGGCATCAGAAAGGGTTTGATTTCTCTGAGAGTCCTTGATGGGCTTATATTTTTCATTTGTTTTGTGTCAAATTGTGACAGAAAATATGTGAAAGAAATCTGTTTAATGTCTTTTTCAGGAATATTACAACTCTACATTATTGTTAGTATAGGTAAATATTAAAGGTATAAGGGCATTTTCGGTGATCAGTGAGTTAAGATGGGATTAAATGATTTCTAGTCCTTAACAAAGTGGTACTGGCATATGGCAGACATTATTGTGACATTAGACATAAAATCTCCTCAGAAAGTCTTTTAAATTAATATAAATACTCTGACCCAGTAGCCTTGAGTTGTAACAGAGTCTGCTTTTAAATGAGCACACTTTAATGATTTCAACACAGGGGGAGTGGAGACCACACTGGACTAAGACAGTTGGAACCTTGGACAGCACCTCTTGACCTCATGTCAATCATTTCAGGACCCGGGACAGCACCCAGCCTCTCAGCCTTCATATGCGTTTGGGACATTTACTTCAATTCTCAGTGAGGCTTGCCCATTTCTCTAGAGAACAAAACAGTGTTTTTAAAAACTACTCTACATTCAGAAACCCACAATTCTAATTCCTGATGGAAGATAAGGAGAAGGTATACAGGTTCATCCCATGAGAGAAAACAATGAGGAGAGGAAGGCTCCGGTATTCAGGAGCCGAGAGCCTCCTGAAAGTGTATGTAAAATCTGAGGAAGCCCGTTGTGATGGTGAATCTTCACTGTCAACCTGACTGAACTTGGAGTTGCCTATGGAACACACCTTTGGATTTGCCCATAGGATGTTTCCAAAGAAGACCAAGTGAGGGTAAGACCCTCCCTGAATGTGGGTGGCAATATCTCACGGTCTGGGGCAACTGAGCACTAATGTCCACTTTTCCCTGCTTCCTCACTGCTGATGCACTGTGACAGGGTGTCTCCTGCTTTACCATCATGGAACTGAGAACCCCTTCCGTGGCCAGATCCACCTCATCAGAATACTACTGTGAGCGCAAACAAACCCTTCCTTTTTTCAGTTGCTTCTTTTTAGGTTTTGGTCACAGAACACAGAAAGTAATGAATACATTTACATGTTTGAATGAATGAAGAAATGAAAATTAGTTTGTTTAATTTCATTTAAAAATCAAATGTTCTATTTTAGGTACTTTTGTATATGGTTTATGTACTTCGACAAACACCTTAAGATTTGTGTGAATGACCAGAAAGTGTCACTTAATTCTGTCTTGTTATTTAAGTACCCCTAATAACTATCTTTATCTCTTTAACTGCTACAAAGTCAAAAAAAGAAGCAAACAGTTCTGAAAGTGTCCAACCCTAAAACCTCCAGCCATAATTTGTTCTCTGATCCTTTCATTGAACCCCACTAAAGCTGATATAGTTAACCCTGGGTAATCGGGAAGCCCTACTAAAAGAACTGTGTAGTCATAAACTACAGTTAATGTGGGAAATGAAGCAACTAGGATGAATGTGTAATCTTCTTCATGTATCATCGTATTAATTACTTGCCTTGTTGCTACAACAAAATCCATCACCAATAGCATCTTAAGGAAGGAAAGGATTCTCTGGTTCACAGTTCAAGATGATATATTCTGTCACGGCAGGAAGCTCCAACTAGCCACATTACACCAGCAGTCAGAAAGCAGAGAATGATGGATGCTTATGATCAGCTAGCTTCCTTCTTTATATGTAACCTATGACCTCAGACTGTGAAGTGGTGATGCCCATGTTTGAGGTGAATTTTCCAATATCCATTAACTTAATCTAGACAATCTCTTTCAGATATACCCAGAGCTTTGTTTCTATGGTGATTAAATTGGCAATCAAGATTAACTTTCATAATCACTTACTTTAAAGATTTTTAAGACATTTCTTTTTTCTTTTTCCTTTCCTTTTCCTTTCTTTTTTATTTTTATTTTTATTTTTTGCCTTTTTGAGACAGGATTTCTCTGTATAACAGTCCTTGCTATCCTAGAACTCACTCTGTATACCAGGTTGGCCTCAGACTCACAGAGATCCACCTGTCTCGGTCTCCTAAGTGTTGGGATTAAAGGCATGCACCACCACTTCCTGGCCCAAATTACTTTAAAGATAGTCTTATACATGATAGTTTTACTAAGAGTCATTTTGCGAATCAGTGAATACTGAGTTAGGAAATACTTGCAGTGTACCCAAGTGTTTTGAATGCAAGCTAAGCACAATTAGCAAGTCTCCTAAAATTTAGGCCCCAAAGCAACAATCCAATAACAAGCTAGCATTCACTATCTGTAGCCTGTTTGATAGGGAGCCATAGTTTGATATTAAAAATATCTCTCTCTGTTTCTGTCTCTGTCTGTCTCTGTCTCTCTCTCTCTGTATAAGTATTTGTATATGGTGCATAGAGGTCAGATAAGGATGCTGGATCTCCAGGAACTGTAGTGACAGGCATTTGCAGGATGCCTGACTTGCTATTTGGGTGTTTGGTTTTAAACTCCAGTCCTCATGACTGCACAGCAAATGCTTTTAACTGCTGCTTCATCTCCTTAGTCATACTTGGATACTTTAACCTGCACAATATATACACAAAGAGGAAGAAGACTTCCTCTGCCATAGTTGAAGACATATAGCTATGAATCACAAGGAATAATTACTTTCATTTCTCTAGTCACACAAAACTTTTTTTGTTTTTGAGACAGGGTTTCTCTGTGTAGCTTTTGTGCCTGTCCTGGAACTAGCTCTTGTAGACCAAGTTGGCCTTGAACTCACAGAGATCTGCCTGCCTCTGCCTCCTGGGTGGTGGGATTAAAGGTATGCACAACCACCACTGGCTTAGTCACACAAATCTTAAGGAATTTGTTAATGTACATAAATCAGATATAAAAGTACCTAAATTAACTAATCCAAAACATTTTGATCTTCAAGTGCAATAGATAAAATAAACTAACTTTAATGTCCTCATCTATGTATGCATATTAATTGCTTTTGCACTGTCTTTTCAATGGTGGGGCTGATTTTGATTATCTGCAATAGCTGTGAAGACTCCCTTGCATTGACTTTAAAAGACGTGAGATTATGGCATAGAGGAGAGGAAGTAGGGCTATGAATAGTCTCCCATTGGAGACTGAAGCTACGGATTTTGGAAGTGTCCATGACCCCGACAAAGTTTCTTTCTATGAGGAATGTTGAGATAGGAACAATTAGCTCAAAGTTTTAAGAAATTCAGCCAACCTTTGGTCTATCTGTGTTAATTTGAGAGCAATGATAACCCAGGCATTTGCTTTCCTGGCATCTAAGACACCAGCCTCTCAGGTCTGATCCCCACTGCCAATCTCACTGGATGTTCCTTTTCATTCTCTCTACCTGCTTTCTCTTGTTTGTCTGACTTATAGACAGCTTCCTGGGTCTCATCTATGCAGTTTTCCTGGTGGATTTCATTTAAGTTCCCTAGTATTAAGCCCATCTATATGCAGATGACTCCTCAATGTAAATCTTCACTCTTGACCTTCCCTCCAGCTGCAGGCTCATAAATCAAACTGTGTACTGATGTCAAACTGCTCGGTTGAGTTGAGAGTTGCCTTAAATCAACACAGACTCCAGAAAGAACTACTTATCCTCTGCTCCTTTCTTCCTAAACTCTTCTTTGCTGAGTTTCTTCCTGAGGGAATGACTTATCTTTTCCTGTCTTACGATAAAACATTGAAGTTAGTCTACTCCTTTTCTCCTGCATTACATCTAGTTCACACATTTTGTCTTTAATGCACAGACATTTAATGTCCTTAATGTGCTCACTTCTCTCCACTTCCATAACCATTACCAGGCTAGACAAGAAACATTTCCCCTCTGAACTACTTTCATTATGTACAGAGAAGGCTTATCTGCAGTTATTGCCCATATAAACATAGTTGTATTTTAATGAGGAAAACCTCTCTTTGATATAAGTAAAATAAAAAAAAGGCTCTCATAAAAAAGCTTGAAGGTTTTTGTTGAGGAACCAAAAAGCATGCTGTTTCTAAAATTAAAGCCTATGCAACATCATGTCTTTCTAAATGTCCCAAGCAGCCACAGGACCCTTAAGATAGGCATAGGGCTCTTTCTTGTTTGATACAACTTGAAAATTCCCACATATGTGGGTTGTTCTGAGCTGAACTGTGGATCCCTACAAGATTTTATGAGGACCAGTGCCCGTGTGAGGAGAGGATGCTTCAAGACACAAGAGAGTACTGACATGCTTGTGCAAAGAGGCAAAACTGTGGGCAGAGGTGGCAGAAGAGCTGCCATCTGTAAGCTAAGGGCAGAGTTTACACTCAAGATACTATGCACATCTCAGTTCTGGATTGTTAGTCTCTAAAACTGAGGAAAGGTATCTTCGTGTTGATTAATTTGTCTAATCTGTAGTGTTATGGTAGCCTTAATGAACTAATATATATGTTCTTCTATTTTGTGTATAAACCAAAAATTTTCAGTATAAAAGGGAATAGAAAAGGGATGGGAACCAGAGGTCTTGATAGCCCGATGTGTAGTTTGATAGTCATCTTTGTGAATCGTGAACTTGTACTGCCAGTTTAGGATTAACTATGCTAAATGTAGCTCGAACAAATGTGTGCTCACCTTTATTTGTAGTGTTTGGACTGGTTTTTTATAAGTTACATTGGGGGACAGGAGCAGGACTGAGCCAGCGAGCTGGAATGGAGTGGGTCTGGGACAGTGAACTCCAACGGGAGCAGGAGCCAGACCAGGGACATTTGCAGAAGCAGGACTGGGCCAGTGACGTAAGCTGGAGGAGGCCTGAGGTAGCTAGTTTCACGGGAGTGGTACTGAGCCAGTGACCTAGGCCTAAGTGGATCAGAGACAGTGAGCTCTGTGGGAGCAGGAGTGGATCCAGACCAGGGACATTTGTGGAGGCAGGACTAAGCCTGGGCTGGAACAGGCCTGAGACAGCGAACTCCACAGGAGCAAGTACAGGGGAGCAACTGCTGAGTGAATGGACCAGAGCCAGATGTTGACTGAGATTTTCTGTCCTGCCAGGTTCCCACAGTTGTTAAGTCTATGATTACTTCCCAAGCCCTCAGGCTTTATATGGATACAGTTGTCCATGTAGGCGCCATTTGTTGACTGAGGTTTTTTGTCCTGCCTGGTTCCTGCAGTTGTTAAGTCCCAAAGAAATCACACAGAGGTCTACATTAACTATAAACTGTTTGGCCCATTAGCTCAGGCTTCTCATTAACTCTTATAACTTATATTAACCCATAATTCTCGTCTATGTTAGCCACATGGCTCGGTACCTTTTTCAGCGAGGGAGTCACATCTTGCTTCTTCTGTGGATGGGTCAGGACTGCAGAGGAATGGGCTTCCTCCTTTCCAGAATTCTGTTCTCATTGATCCACCTCTACTTCCTGTCTGGTTGTTCCACCTGTATTTTCTGCCTGGCTACTGGCCATTCAGCATTTATTTAAAATATAATTGACAGAATATAGACAATGGTCCCACTGGCTTGGGCGCGGTGGCACATGCCTATAGTCCCAGCTACTCAGGAGGCTGAGACAGGAGGATTGCCTGAGTCCAGGAGTTTTGGGCTATAGTGTGCTATGCCGATCAGGTGTCTGCACTAAGTTTGGCATCATCCAGAGACCTCTGCGGGTTTGGGAATGAGTCTGGAACCTCTGAGGGAGTAAGCCTGAGCCAGGTCTTTTGTGGGTAGAGGTGCACCTGAGTCTGGGACCTCCAAGGGAGTAGATTGGAGCCAGAGCCTGTTGCATGACCAACTCCAAGTCAGGGACTTCTGCAGGAGTGGATCTAGACCAGAGACATTTACAGAAACAGGTCTGAGCTGGCAACTTAGGGCAGAGCAGGCCTGACACAGTGAACTCTATGGGAGTGGAGCAAAGCCTGGGAGTGCTGAATGACCACCAGGAGCATGGAGTGACCAATGGGGTAACTGGAACCATGGCACTGACTGCACCAAGAGGAGCAACCATCTGAGCCTTGAATCCACTGGCACCTGGAAGATTAATCACCGGAGGCACAGACAGCCCCAAATACACCAATTAGAGGAAAAGATGAGTAGACAAGGTAAGAATACATGCAACACCACAAAGAGCAACATGACACCAGTAAAATCTAGTGATCCTATAACAGCAAGATTTGAACAACCAAATATAAATGAAGCAGAAGAAAATGACCTAAAAATAACTTCAGGAGAATGTTTGAGATTCTTAAAGAGGAAATGAGAATTTCCCTCAAGAAATGAAGGAAAAGACAAACAAAAAATTAGAAGACATCAACAAATCCCTTAAAAAAACTAAGAAAAAGAAATCAAACATATTAAAGAAACTATTCAAGATTTGAAAACTGAAATAAAGACAATAAAGAAAATACAAGCTGAGGGAATTGTAGAAACAGAAATTATGAGAAAATAAATGTTCAGGAACCAAAAATGCAAGCATAAACAGCAGAATACAAGAGATTGAAGAAAGAATCTCAAGTGCTAAAGATTCAATAGAGGAAAGAGACTCATCAGTCAAAGAAAAATTTAATCTAACAAAAACATTACACAAAATATCCAGGAAATATGGTACACTGTGAAAAGACCAAACCTAAGAATAATAGGAATAGAAGAAGGAGAAGTTCAACTCAAAGCACAGAAAGTATATTTAACAAAATAATAGAAAGAAACTTTCCCAACCTAAATAAAGATATGCCTGTGAAGATATAAGAAACTTACAAAACACCAAATAGACTGGGTAAAAAAAAAAAAGTCCCGTGCCACATAATAATCAAAACACTAAACATACAGAATAAAGAAAGAATATTAAGAGCTGCAAAGGAAAAAGGCCAAGTAACATATAAAGGCAGACCTATCAGAATTATACCTGACTTCTCAATCAAGACAATGAAAGCCAGAAGGTCCTGGTCAAGTGTTATGCAGACATTAAGAGACTATGGATGCTAGCCCAGACTATTATACCCAGCAAAACTTTCAATCACCATAGATGGACAAAACAAGATATTCCATGACAGAACCAGATTTAACCAATACCTAGCCACAAACCCAGCCCTACACAAAGTACTACAGTTAAAACTCCAACCCAAGGAAGTTGGCTACATCAACAAAATCACAGATAATTGATGATCTCACAGCAGCAAATCCCAAAGAAAGGAAAACACACAAATTAACATCATTAACAATGAAAACTAAATTAACAGGAGATAGCAACTACTGGTCATTAATATTTCTTTATATAAATGGACTCAACTCACCTATAAAAAGACACAGGCTAATAGATTGGATCCAAAAACAGAATCCATCCTTCTTCTTCATACAAGAAACACATATCAACCTTAAAGACAGACATTGCCTCAGAATAAAGGGTTAGGAAAAAGATTTCCAATCAAATGGACCTAAGAAAGAAGCTAGTATAGCTATCCTAATATCTAACAAAATAGACTCCAGACTAAAATCAATCAAGAGACAAAGAAGGACATTTCACATTAGTCACAAGAAAAATCCATCAAGAAGATATCTCATTACTGAACATCTATGCCCCAAATACAAGGACACCCTCATATGTAAAAAAAACACTTCTAAATCTTAAATCACACATTAAACCCCACACACTAATAGTGGAGACTTCAACACTCCACTCTCACCACTGGACATGCCAGTCAGACAAAAAATTAACAGAGAAATAAGGAAACTAATAGATGTATGATTCAACTGGACTTAACAGACATCTATAGAATATTCCATCCAAACATAAAAGAATATACCTTCTTAGCACCTAATGGAACTTTCTCAAAAATTGACATACTCGGTA
Organism: Arvicola amphibius; assembly: GCF_903992535.2. Taxonomy (NCBI): domain Eukaryota; kingdom Metazoa; phylum Chordata; class Mammalia; order Rodentia; family Cricetidae; genus Arvicola; species Arvicola amphibius. The sequence goes on from NC_052048.2 coordinate 119,024,544, forward strand.
ACAAAAGAAACCTCAACAAATACAAAAACACTGGAATAACCCCATGTATCTTATCAGATCACCATGGCTTAAAACTAGAATTCAACAGCAACACTAAGTTCAGAAAGCCCACAAACAGATGGAAATTAAACAATGCTCACCTGAATCATCAAGGAAGAAATAAATGAAGAAATTAAAGACTTCCCAAAATTCAACGAAAATGACCAAACAACATACCCAAAGTTTTGGGACACAATGTTAAGAGTTAAAGTAGTGTTTAGAGGAAAGTTCATAGCAGTAAATAAAGAAGCTGGAAAAATCCCACACTAGTGAATTAACAGAACATTTGAAAACTTTAGACAAAAAGAAGCAAACTCACTCAAGAGAACTAGACAGAAGGAAATAATCAAATTGAGAGCCCAAATCAACAAAATAGAAACAACAACAACAAAAAACAATACAAAGAATCAATGAAACAATGAGTTGGTTCTTTGAGAAAATCAAGAAATAGACAAACCTTTATCCAAACTAATCAAAAGGCAGAGAAAGAATATCCAAATTAACAACATCAGAAATGAAAAGGGGGACATAACAACAAACACGGCAGAAATCCAGAGAATCATCAGGTCATATTTTGAAAATCTGTACTCCACAAAATTGGAAAACTTAAAGGAAATGGACAACTTTCTGGATAAATATCAATTACTAAAATTAAATCAAGGCCAGGTAAACAAATTAACCAATAACTTCCAAAGAAATAGAAACTGTCATCAAAAGTCTGCCAACCAAAAAAAGTTCAGGACCAGACGGTTCCAGCTCAGAATTCTAAAAGATTTTCAAACAACATCTAATACCAATACTCCTCAAATTGTTCCACACAATAGAAACAAAAGGAACATTGCCAAAGTCTTTTTATGAGGTTACAATTACCCTGATACCCAAACCACAGAAAGACATTACTAAGAAAGAGAATTACAGACCAATCTCACTCATAAACATTGATGCAACAATACTAAATAAAATACTGACAGATAAAATCCAAGAACACATCAGAACCATCATCCACCATGATCAAGTTGGCTTCATCCCAGAGATACAGGGATGGTTCAACATGTGAAAATACGTCAATGTAATCCACTATACAAACAAACTGAAAAATAAAAAAAACCACATGATCATCTCATTAGATGCCAAAAAAGCTTTTGACAAAATACAACATCCCTTCATGATAAAGGTCTTGGAGAGAGCAGGGATACAAGGAACATACCTAAACAGAATAAAGGCAATATACAGTAAGCCAACCACCGATATCAAACTAAAGCAACTTTCAGGGATCCTACTGAAATCAGGAATAAGACAAGGTTGTTCACTCTCTTTATCTATTCAATATAGTACTTGAGGTCCTAGCTAGAGCAGTAAGAAAACAAAAGGAGATCAAGGAGATACAAATCAGAAAAGAAGAAGTCAAACTCTCAGTATTTGCTGATGATATGATAGTTTATATAAGCGACCCCAAAAATTCTACCAAGGAACTTCTACAACTCATAAATACTTTCAGTAATGTAGCAGAATACAAGATTAATTAAAAAAGAATCAGTAGCCCTCCTTTACACAGATGATAAATGGGCCAAGAAGGAAATCAGAGAAACATCACCCTTCACAATAGCCACAAATAGCATAAAATATCTTGGAGTAACTCTCACCAAATATGTGGAAGACTTGTATGACAAGAACTTTAAATCTTTGAAGAAAGAAATTGAAGAAGACAGCAGAAAGTGGAAAGATCTCCCATGCTCTTGGGTAGGTAGAATTCACATAGTGAAAATGACAATCTTACCAAAAGCAATCTACAGATTCAATGCAATGCCCATCAAAATCCCAGCAAAATTCTTCACAGACCTCGAAAGAATGGTACTCAACTTCCTATGGAAAAGCAAAAAACCCAGGATAGCCAATACAATCCTGTACAATAAAAGAACTTCTGGAGGCATCACAATCCCTGACTTCAAACTCTACTACAGAGTTATAGTACTGAAAACAGCCTGGTATTGGAATAAGAACAGACAGGAGGACCAATGGAACCAAATCGAAGACCCAGCTATTAATCCACACACCTTCAAACACCTGATTTTTGACAAAGAAGCAAAAATATCAAATGGAAAAAAGAAAGCATGTTTAACAAATGGTACTGGCATAACTGAATATCAACATGTAGAAGAATGAAAATAGATCCATCCATATCTATCACCATGCACAAAACTCAAGTCCAAATGGATCAAAGACCTCAATATAAAGCCAGCCACATTGAACCTCATAGAAGAGAAAGTGGGAAGTACACTTGAACGCGTTGGCACAGGAGACCACATCCTAAATATAACCCCAATAGCACAGACACTGAGAGAAAAAATTAATAAATGAGACCTCATGAAACTGAAAAGCTCTGTAAAGCAAAGGACACGGTCAACAAGACAAAATGACAGCCTGCAGAATGGGAAAAGATCTTCACCAACCCCACATCAGACAGAGGTCTGATATCCAGAATATACAAATAACTCATGAAACTTGTCATCAAAAGAACAAATAATCCATTAAAAAGTGGAGTACAGATCTAAACAGAGAACTCTCAACAGAGGAATCTAAAGTGGCTGAAAGACACTTGAGGAAATGTTCAACATTCTTAGTCATCAGAGAAATGCAAATCAAAACAACTCTGAGATTCCATTTTTAAGAATGGCCAAGATCAAAAGCACTGATGACAACTTATGCTGGAGAGGTTGTGGGGTAAAGGGAACACTCCTGCATTGCTGGTGGGAGTGCAAGCTGGTATAACCCCTTTGGATGTCAGTGTGGTGATTTCTCAGAAAATTAGGAAATAACCTTCCTCAAGACCCAGTAATACCACTTTTGGGTATTTATTTAAAGGATGCTCAATCGTGCCACAAGGACATGTGATCAACTATGTTCATAGCAGCATTGTTTGTCATAGTCAGAACCTGGAAACAACCTAAATGCCCCTCGACCAAAGAATGGATAAGGAAAATATGGAACATTTACACAATGGAGTACTACACAGCAAGAAAGAATGACAACATCTTGAAATTTGCAGCCAAATGGGTAGAGCTAGAAAACATCATATTGAGTGAGGTAACCCAGATTCACAACAACAACTATCATATGTACTCACTCATAAGTGGTTTTAAAACATAAAGCAAAGAAAACCAGCCTACAAATCACAATTCCAGAGAACCTAGGCAACAATGAGGACCCTAACTAAGAGAGACATACATGGATCTAATCTACATGGGAAGTAGAAAAAGACAAAATCTCCTGAGCAAATTGGGAGCATGGGGTCCATGGTAGAGATTTAAAGGGATAGGGAGAGGCAGGGAGGGGAACAGATAAAAATGTAGAGCTCAATAAAAATCAATCAATCAGTCAATAAATAAATAAAAGTAAAAATAAGTTAATAAGTTACATTGGGGAAATTGGAGAGTCTTAAAAAATGATTTATCACATAGAAAACAAAAATTCAAGTTAAAATACTAGCTAAAGGCTTCTTTTCTAAATTCCACAAGATACCTAGTTACACAGCAGCTGGGTGATTACGTTTCAGTTTTTATTTGGAAGGGTTGTTAAGTTCAGCACAGTTAGTGTGGAGGCTCGGACTAGATACCATTTTTGTTGTTTTCTATTAGGAGCCTTGAAGGGCCTGCTCTCAAGGCTACAGCCAGAGTTTGATGAAGAAGTCTACAACAAAGTGAACCTGAACTTATCTTTTTCTATCTAGGGGTAAAGACTCACACACACGATTTGAGAGTCATTTTCTTTTATTCTTTTTTGATTTTAATTCTCTTGTCTTATTTGTCTATAATTTCTTAGCTCTAATTTTTTAGCTCCAATTCTGTAGTTCTAAATCTTTTTCTAACTTTCTGTTTTAATTCTCCATGCTTCTTTTTTCACCTCCCTTAGAAAACTCTTTTGACAGGAGGTTTAAGGCAATAAAAAAAGTTGCAAGGGTCACATCACATTGGTCCTAGCACATTCCTAGGGTAAGCAATAAGGGCAGAGCCATTTACCATTGAAACACAAAGTTTCAAGGTTTCTGGTGTATGACTGTGACCAGAGGTCAGGGACACAGGAACCATTGAGACAAACTGTGAGACATAATTCTTTTATCAGCTAGACTTGTCAAGTAAAGAATTGGCATGATTTTTAAGGATTCTTTGTGTTAATAACCTTGCTTAGGCACCTGCAGCTCTGATCTTGTTCATAACCGTAAAGTTTTTAACTTAAGATCCATATAAAAAAAACCTTCTAGCTTTAACTTGCTCTGGGCAAAAAAATGTTCTAATTGTGTGTAGTTTGTCGTAGATTGAGGAGAAGTTGTTTCCTGGTATTAGTCTGAGTAAAAGGGACAAAACAAGCTTTTAAGTGCCTTATAGTCCTTATGGGACAATAGGTCTAGTTACAAAGCATTTCCTAGTATATTTTCTATGTATCAAAATTGTACAACTTAAAGAGAAGTCATCTTCCTCACCAACCACGAATATATGTGCCCATAAAATTGAGATGTGATGAGATTACATATACCCATCACATGAGATTACACACTTCAATACAGGTATTGGGGGGATACCATAGCTGCTTTTACACATGTGAAACTACAGATAGGAGCAAGTTTCCAAAGTTGGTGGTCCCACAGGCCATGCCTGGGTGGGAGTCTCCTCCATCATAGAATCATTCCTCTGGTGGGTTGACATCTGAAGACTAGCTGTCACCTGCTATATACTTCCATGGCTCTCGACAATTTCCTTTCACAAAAATGGGAAAATTCAAAGTGTTTTCCTTTTCTTTTGAGATTCAGAAATTACAGATCCATACTACCACCCAAAATGAGTTCAGTATGCTAATGTGCCAGTGGTTCTCAATCTGTGGGTCTCAACCCACTTGGGGGTCAGATATCAGATAGCCTGCATTTCAGATATTTACATTACAATTCATAATAGTAGTAAAATTGCAGTTATGAAGTAGCAATGGAAATAATTTTATGGTTGGGGTCATCACAACATGGGAAACTTTATTAGAGGGTCAGAGCATTAGGAAGGTTGAGAACCACTGGCCTTGGGTATATCAATCCCAGGTTGACAAAGGGTTCCTCTTTCCTTCAGGAGTCAGTGTTAAGAGAATGCAAATGCAATCCAAGTTATCTGTGGATGGTCAAGGGCAAGCAGTCATCTGGCAGCCAGAGACAGGAGATAGAAGCAACACAGTTCTGTCAAGTTGCTTTCTCCAATGCCTTGTTAGAACTTAATTCTTTAAAGCAGCAGCCATGAGCTGACTAATTTGAGAGTTTTAGAAAGTAAATCATCTTTTGATTAAATGTTTCCCACCATAAAAATATGTTAACCATCTGTCTAAATCAAAGACATCAGCATAGAGGAGGGAGCTTGTGCAATGGAGACAGGAGCAGAAGAATCAGTAGTGTACCGCGACTATCAAGATGACTATGTGTCTCAGCACCCATCCCTTAACCATCAGGATATGTCTTGTCTGGGGTATTGGGGACTCTTGATCAATAGAATTAGGGGATACCCTTCAGCTCCCACACTTATCTGCAACCATTTATCCACCAAAAGGCTTAGGAGAAAGGCTTCATCATTGTCCCCATTTGGACTCATGTTCAAACCTTTACATGCTCACATAACAATGCCAACTGTCTATAACTATACCTGAGGGGCTGCTGCAAGTATGCCCATGTTTGTCTGGATGAGGTCCTCTTCTAGAGAGATGACTGAGAGAATTTAAAGAAGGGAAGAAGCGATTGAGTAAAGGGAACTTGATTTTATGAGACACAAGTGTTCAGGGCAGTGATAGGATCCTGAGCTCATCTTAACCTAGACACACAGTGTTTGAGAACATCTCTCTGTGTTTTTCATGGTTGTTTAGATACTATGCCTCTCCCTATCCTGCTCACTTTTTATGTTACTACTTCATGGGTGTGACTAAAGTAGACTCTCAGTGCTCATTTTCTCTTCTCTACCTTTAATGAAATTATCTTCATGTATTTCCTCTACATAGGTCCACATCAAAGTGTAATTTTCACCTCAGCCTCAAAACATGACTCAGAAAACTCAAGGTGTGAAGACTTCTGTAAATGCCTTATTTTTGTTGAACATTCCTTATTCTTTCTCTTTATTTTTTGGAGAAATTCATATTTTAAGATTGTATTTATATATTCTCCTCCTTAACCCCTTCCAGTCCCTCATGTCTCCTTCCTACTCCTTCTCAAGTTCATGGCCTCTTAATCTTTAACCATAATCACTATATGTATGTTCATAAGTCTACAAATAAAACCTGCTGAGATCACCTAGTGTTGTTCATATGTGTTCAGAGCTAACCTCCTGGGATTGGCTAACCCATCAGGTGTTCATCTCTGGGCAAGACTGAGTCTCCCACTCTTGGTGACCATCAGTTGACTGTAGCTCTTCTAAGGGTAAAGCCTTGTGGGGTTTCCCCCATACACACTGGCATGACAATTGGTGCTATCATTTTTGTTCAGGCAACCATATTGTTGAAATTTCCCGGGTGAAATTTTCCTGTCGTGCATAAAGGACACTATCTCCCAGTTGTTATCTTGGTCCTCTGGCTCTTACATCCTCCCCCTTCTGCAACATTCCCTAAATTTTTTTTTTTTTTTTGGTTTTTCGAGACAGGGTTTCTCTGCGGCTTTGGAGCCTGTCCTGGATCTAGCTCTTGTAGACCAGGCTGGTCTCGAACTCACAGAGATCTGCCTGCCTCTGCCTCCCGAGTGCTGGGATTAAAGGCGTGCGCCACCACCGCCCGGCTCATTCCCTAAATTTTTGGTGTAGGATTTTATTGTAGATGTATCAGTTGAGGCTGAGGACCTCACATTCCACTGTTCTGTATCTTGAGCAGTTGTGGCTTTCTGTGTGGTCTCTGTCTGCAGCAGAGAGAAGCTTTTTTTGATGAGGGGTGAAAGCTACTCTTCTCTAACCTTCATTCTTTCTTTTATTTATTAATTGTTATCTTAATTTATGTGTGTTAGTCTTTTGTCTGAGTGTGTATCTGTGCATCAGGTGTGTACCTGGTACCTAAAGAGACCAAAGGAGGGACTTAGATCTGTTATAACTCAGTTAGAGATGGTTTCAAGCCACTGAGTGGGTGCTGGGGATTGAATCAGGGTCCTCTAGAAGAGCAATCAGTGCACTTAATTTCTACTAAGCCATTTTTCTAGTCCCCCTTCTTCTTTCTTGATATTTTAAGGAACTTCTTTGGAACTTTTTTTCTTTAGTATTTTCTTACGATAGCCCTGATATTGATAATTTTCCTTCATTGGTGCTTGCCTTGATTTCTTCTTCGTCTCTGAAGGACATTTTTAATGTTTTGCTGGATGCAACTTCCTGGGTTGATAGTTCTTTCCTTTTAGCACTGGGAAAGCAGTTTCTCTTCTCTAGGATTTCTGGTGAGGGATCCCTTGTGATCCTGATTATTTTTCCCCTGTAGGGAAGGTGTCATCTGTCCCTTGCTGCTTTCAAAATTCTCCCTTGATTATAATTTTTTAGATGGTTGATCGAGCTCTGCTTTGCTGTGGGCTTCTTTGGCTCTGTTCCTGTGGGAGGAGGGGGGATGAGGAGCCTTATTAGCGTCAGCCGAGAGTGGAAGTATATGCTCATACTTGGCCTTGCTGGTATGGATTTGGGATGGACTGGAGTATTTTTGACTACAACAAAGTGGTTATATTCTTAAAGTTCTCTAGTTTGCTACAAAGCCTCTTCCTAGGTCCTTTGCATATAGGAAACAAGTTTTTTTTGTATGTACTTTTATGTTGCTGGCTTGGATCCTCAGGGCATAAACAAATATGGTTTCTTCTAACTTTCAGAATCTCTTCAAGTCCTGTTTCTAAATAAGGTTCGGGGTTTTTACTTCCTCTCAGCCAGAGGTGTGCAGAGAAAGCATATCTATTGCATGTTCCAGGCATTCTTGGAGTGAGAAAAGGGGTTTGCAGTGGTCTGAACCTGGATCTCAGCTTTTGCTGAGCTACATATGTCTCTAATTACTTTAAGGGATTTTCTAGGAATACCACCACCATGTAAAGGGAGGAAGGGGTGACCATACTTTATCACTGTGTGTGTGCTTGTGTGTGTGTGTGTGTGTGTGTGTGTGCATGCACACACAGGTACACATGGAGGTCAGAGGTTAATGTTGAGTATCTTCCGCTACTGCTTTCCTCATTATTTATTGAGCTGGGTTACCTGCTGAAGCTGGAGCTCACTGGTTTGACCAGGCTGACTGGCCAGTGAACCCCAGGGATCCTCCTGTCTTTTCCTCCCAGTTCTGGGATTACACCTACATACCATCAGGCTTGGCTCTTGCAAAGGTGCTGGGTCTCTGGTGAGGGCCGTGTATTATGTATGGCAAGGACACATGAAGGAACTTAATGAGACAGGAAATAAAGAGAAAAAGGAAGAGCCCTTACCGAGTGTATATCCACAGAGAGATAAGGACCTCCCACAGTAGGTCTACTTCTGGAGGCACCACCATTTCCCAGGCCTCCCTGGGAACCTTTAAGACATAGACCTTTGGGGGTGGGGCAATCACACAACCAAGGGCTGGTAAAGACCACTAACAACACAAGTAGTCATTGTGGTAAACTTACAACAATATTTAAAAAATTGAGAATAATATTATTATTAACAACGATTATTATAAATTATATTAAACTGTATTAAAGAAAGATGTAATTCTGCAGGTGATCCACTAGATGTCCCCCAGATGCCTTTCTAGTGTGAGAGAAAAATTTTTAGCTAACTTTAACCTCTTTAAAGAAAGATACGCAGGTTGATCCCGAATTTCCTGAGAAACTGCCACACTGCTTTCCAAAGTGGTTGCACAAGTGTGCATTCCCACCAGCAATGGATGAGTGTACCCCTTACCCCACAACCTCTCCAGCAAAGGCTATCATTGTTTTTGATTTTAACCAATCTGACAGGTGTAAGATGGTATCTCAAAGTTGTTTTGATTTGCATTTCCCTGATAGCTAAGGAGGTTGAGCATGACCTTAAGTGTCTTTTGGCCATTTGAACTTCTTCTGTTGAGAATTCTCTGTTCAGATCAGAGCCCCATTTTTTAAATGGGTTAATTAGCATTTTAAAGTCTAGTCTCTTGAGTTCCTTATATATTTTAGAGATCAGACCTTTGTCAGTTGCAGAGTTGGTGAAGATCTTTTCCCAGTCAGTAGCCTGCCTTTGTGTCTTAGTGACAGTGTGACTGGTCTTTCGGTTCCACGGTTTCTGTGCCTGTGTGAGGTGAGGAAGCAGCCAGAGTCATTTGTCATAGCAAAGTGGCTCATTTTCTGGTGAACGGGAAGCAGAGTCAGGCAGGGGACCATGAATGCCCCGCACCCTCCAGCCAGGCTCCAACTCCAAAAGTCTCCACACCTCCAAGTGATGCTATCGGGTTACAAATCCATTTGTGGACTTATGTATTGATGAGGTCAGAAATCTCTTGGTCAAAAAAAAAAAAAAAAAAAAAAGAAATCTCTTGGTCCCATTACCTCCCAATGGTGATACTAGTTGGGAACTAAGCCTTTAACATGTGAGGCTTTGTGGGGGCATGTCATATCCAAACCATGACACGGGTGATTCTTACGTTTCAGGGACTGGGGCTAGAGATGCTGTTCGTACTTAATTTTGGCTCAGTGTTTTGGAACCAGACAAATAAATATCTCAGCCATCCCCTCTTTCTGTTTCACTTTCCTCAGGACGAGTTGGCATCCTTATGTGTAAAGTGGTTGTGCATGGCGAGCTACTCTTGGCAGAAAAAGAAATGCGGCTGGCTGGGTTAAGGGGATATTATTATATAAGTATTGAGGGGCAGTAGACTGTGTCATTATGCGTTTTAAGAGTAACCCATCATATTCTGAAAGTTTTTTTTTAAATTTCTTATTCCTATTTTAATTTTTCAGATTTGTCTAAGTTGACAAATAAAACTGTATGTGTTTGCCATATGCAACATAATGCTTTAGGTGTGGGCATACTGTCGCATGGTTGACAGGACTCAGGCCTCTCTGGATTGTCAGGTACCCACATAGCTGAACAAATCATGTAGACTATTCACACAGCCAAGGTGTTGAATAATTCAGGATGCCAATGTGTCAAGCTGGGAGCAACTTTAAGAGTTACTGAAGGCACAAGCTATCTCAGTAAGGGCGTGTGATCTTAAATTCCCGGTCTGCTCACTTTAAAATGGGATGACAGGTTAGATAAATGAGAATATATGCCTCTGTTTGATAGGAGGCAGCCTGAGGATTATGTCCTAGCGCTTACCTTTCGAGCTACAACTTACTAATTTTTTAAAACTATTTCATCATAAAATTCTAATCACGCAAAGGCAGAGAACAGCGGGGGGAATCCTAGCTGACCACCACACAGCACGTGGGCGATCAACATTTTGATGCTGTGGTTCCATTTTCTACCAGCACCCCTACCCAGGCATTGTATTTACTTGTCTGTCACTTAAAACGTAGCTTTCATCGTGACATAGAGGGTATGTGCATTGTACATGTGGTATGAAAATAGAAGAAGGACTCTTTTAGAGTAAAGAGGGAACCAGCAAGAGGGGCTGGGTGCATGGCAAGAGCACTGGGAGAGAGGGAAGAATGAGCACAAAATACAATGACGCGCATGTACGAGAATGTCACAGTGGAATCTGCTGCTCTGTGTGCTAACTCAAATAGTTATAAAAATGTGTGTGTTCTGAAGACAAAATGGCTCCTAAGTTGATAAGAATCTGTGCATGCTTGTTTTCAACTTTTTATCTATAACCTGCCATTAAGATTATAGAAAAGCCACAAAACTAGCACTGAGAGCTCACATATCCCTCGGCTCGAATGATATAATTATAAAAAGTTATGAAATTAAAAAAATTATAATTATGAAAATTAAAAATTACAAAATATTAAGATTTTTATCACATTTCCTCTTAGTCTCATTCTGTATGTATTTATACATTCATTCAACATGCATACACATATATGTATTTTCTAATATGTAACCAATATAATTAGCACATTATACCCAATGGAAAAGTTATTTAATTTGGTCTGGGCCTAGTACTATCTTTATTTGATGCTTCCTGATTGTCAAGAAATGTGTTTTTTTGTAGTATTTTTTTCAAACTACCATTCAAATATACTGTATCTGAATACTGACCACCTCTATTTATTCTTTTTTCCAACATTTCATTTTCCAATATTCAAGCCTTCAGAAGATTGAATGACTCTCTGTTGCCCTCGCGTCTGGCTTCTGAACTCTTGGTCTAGCCCTCTGGAGCATCCTTCTCTTTTCATGACAGCTTGCACATGTGTGCAGTGGTGTAGCGTTATCCGTGGGCTTACTGACAGTCGAATTTTGGAGGTCCCGGCAGTCTCTTCATCTTAAAGCCTTTCTGTCTATTTTTATCCAACTTGGGCATTATTTCTACTGAAACAATTTTCTCAAGAACGTTGAGATTCCCTAGTAGATTTCCCCGAGGCTCGCTCCACTAGACACAAGCCATAATGACAGGTATTTTCGAAATAAACCCTTTAGTATTTTGGTCTGCTGTTGAGAACGCTGAGGTTCCAGGAGGCCTCCTGGTTGCCTGAGAACATCTGGGAGCACACCTTTAATTTCTTGACAAGTCCTTCTCAGAAATAATGATGACATCTTTGCTCTTTGTCAGTTTTTAGCAGAAGATGGTATTTATTCACACTCTTGGTCTGTTCTCTAAAGCTCTTTTCGTGTGCCTATGTGTGGGTGTGCATCTGTGAGTGCATGTGTATGTGAGAGCATGGACATATGAGTTTCTCTCTGTGTTGCATAGTGTGTGTGTGTGTGTGTGAGAGAGAGAGAGAGAGAGAGAGAGTGCCTGTGTGTGTGTGTGTGTGTGTGTGTGTGTGTGTGTCATAGCAGGCATGTGGAAGTCAGAGGACAAATTACAGGAACTGTTTTTTTCTTGTCATGTGGGTCCTGGGAATTGAACTCAGTACCTTAGGCTTGGTTGCAAGTGCCTTTACCCACTGACCTATTATTACTGATCTTTGATATTGAATCACCTAATTTGTAGTGTCTTTTGACTTCTGGAAATTCTGAGAAATTTCTGGTGATAAAATTTTTCTCTTTTTTGGTTTAAAAGCCTATTCCTCATGTTGCCTTTTTCTTGTATTTTCTTATAATCAGTGTGAGATGTGAGGGACCACCTTTCACATTCTGTTGGGAATATCAGCTGAATGACCGATGTCATCCTTACCACCTTTGCCCTTCACAGGCCTGCAAAACGTAATGCCACTAAGGAGCGAGCCTTGCTCAGCAGGGACCATTCTTATTTTATTTCTAGCAGCATGCTTTTGCCTTATCCCAACTCCTTATCAGTATACTAAAGGCCCAGGTTTCCACCGACAGTGAGAACTCATCTCAGATAACAAGGAAGCTAGACTCGATCCATTTTTAGCTGACTTTTGAGTGTGGCATGGGATAGGGATTCAGTGTCATTCTTCTGCCTTTCAAAGTCCAGCTTTTTCAGTTTCTTCTGAAAAACAAGTAAAAATAACATTTTTTGCATGTATATGTGTATGCAGGCTCTCTGTGTGTTCTCTGGGCTCTCTCTGTGTGTTCTCACGTGTGTGGGTATACACATGTGGAGGCCTGAGGCCGATGAGAGTCTTTTTTTATGGTTTTTTGAGACAGGATTTTTCTGTAAAGCCTTGGCTATCCTGGAACGCATTCTGTAGACCGGGCTGGCCTCAGACTCAGAGATCTGCCTACTCTGTCTTCCCAAGTGCTGGGATTAAAGGTATGAGCCACCACCACCTGGGTGATGTGTCTTTCTTACCTACCTTTTGTATTGTACACCACTCCTTTCTTGCTCATGTGGTTTCTGAAAAGAATGCTGAATGGTTTTCTACAGAGAACGTCTTTGTCTTCATACAAGAAGACTTAACATTGCTAGGATAGTTTATCCCACATTGTATGTAGCTAGAGATAACCTCAACAAAGCACTTACAAATTGCATATAGATGTCAACGAGTAGATTCTAAAATGCATACTAGAAGCCAAAGGATTCAGAACATCCAACACAATGTTGAAAAGAAGGATAAGGTCAGAAAACTAACATTCTATACTTCAGTTTTCACTCTGAAGAAAAGGGGATGTAGGTGAAAAGAGAGCCACACCTTTAGCACAGAAAGTCTGGTAGATACTGACACCTATAGTGAGTTTGCCTTTGACAAATCTGAATGAAGATGGAGATCCCGAAAGATGGTGTTGAAAGGGCTGCACATGTATATGCAAAAAACATCACACCCTTCATAAAACCTAACTGAAATGGATTACCCTTGATCTAGAAAACATTTAGGAAGTGACAGAGTAGAAAATCCAGCTAACTTCAAGTTTGACAATTATTCTTGATTGTGTATAGATTAAACGTTGATGCACGGGAGAAAAGTGACTAGGTTGAGTTTCATTAATGCTGAGATCGTATGTTCTGAAAAAACAATTCAATTCTTGCAAGAGAATAAAAAGGCAATTCTGCAGACTGAGAACAAACACTGTATTTGGAATAGGACTAGTTTACAAAATCTGTAAAAGATTCCTTAAAAAGAAAAATAGTTGAACAGATACTTCACTATAGAAAACATACAGATGGCAAATATGTACTTGAAAACACCCACAGTATCCTAGTCAGTAGGCTACCACAAAGTTTGGAAGCAACCCACATGTTCATCAGTGGGCGAATCAGTAAACAAACTGAGGCACATTCATACCATGGAATATTATCTGAAGATTAAAATGAGCTATAACACCACACAAAAGTATAGAAGAACCTTGGTACATGTTGCTAATGGAAAATAGCCAGTCTGAAAAGGCCATACAGGATGCGACTCCAGTGACAGCCATTTTCAAAATGTAAAGCTGGAAGGGCCATGGGAAAGGCAGTGCCACATGCTGCGAAGAGATGGAAAGGTGAGAAGGACTTGGGGTGGTGCTACTGCTTTCTGCCCTGCAGTAATAATGGATATGTGACAATGTGCACTTAGCCAAACACAATACCGAGTGGGATACTAAGAGAATCTTGGTGTGAAGTGACCTTGGACAAATATAGGATACTTCCCAATGTACTACACTAATGCAAGGTGTTCAGTTTAGTGGAAACTGATGGGAGAGGGAAGGGATGCATGTAAGGATATTATCTTTGCTCGGTTTTCAGAAACACAAAACTATTGCAGAGGCAGAAATAAGAACAGTTGTATGACATTTAATTTGGTCCAAATTGCTCTCCTGGGCCCAGTGCTTCACAGAGCCTTAATAAGAATGTTAGGTGACTCACTGAGGTCACAGAGTTGGTAACATGATGAACCCAGGGCTCTGCCACATGACATACTTGTTCTCTGGTTGTTATTTCCTAGCATTAAAGCAACGGGAAAGGTATTTTATAGCACAAACAAGCAACAGTACCAAAACTCTAATTAAATTCCCAACAGGGATAGTGCAGGCTTCTGATCTATCAGGCACATTATCCACTGAAGGCTGACCTTCCATCAGTGCAGGCTTCTAAGGACACTTTTTACCCCTAGAGAAAGATAACCAGAGGAGGAAATATAAAGGTTGCAACTTTCCTTAAAATGTTTTTTCCCTCTTGGAAGCTGTCATTTCTCCTAAGAACTCTCACTGGGTCTTGTATTCATGTTCTTATTTCCCCGTGGGAGGGATTTGGCTTTTCTGTTTCCGTGAATTTTGATAATGCAAGGGAGGCCTCATAGTTAGCTAGTGTCTCTGTGGGCACCAGGGAGGTGAGTTTGTCAATGCAAATTAACACATATAATCTCCACACCTCTAGTAACTGGTTTAATATGTGCTTTGTTGGCAAAGGAGTCCCTCAGGTAATAAATGTTGAATGCTTGGGAATAAAATATGCACCTACCACCCCCAGCTACTGAAGCTTTGGGCAAAGAGACAAAGTGGTTGTTTTGCTTATTAAAAGGAAGGAAAAAAGAGGATTCTGACAGGTTTTCTTTAAGGAAAAGACAAAAATTCTCAGTTTTTTTTGTGGGAGTGGTCTGTGTACATGTACTCTGTGTGTTTGTGTGTGTGTGTGTGTGTGTGTGTGTGTGATGTGTGTGCGTGTGCATGTGTATATCAGAGGTTGGTATTATTGATCTCATTGTTCTCCACTACGTTTTTTGAGACAAGGTTTCTTATTGAAGCCAGAGATCCCCAGTTTGGCCAGACTGGCTGGCTAATGGACTCTGGGAAGTCAGCTGTCTCCATCGCTTCCTGCCCTGACCCAGGGCTGAGGTTACAAATGTGTGCTGCCTGTCCGGCTTTTATGAGGTACTGGGGATCTGAACTCATGTCCCCACGCTTGCACAGCAGGATTTTTTTCCAATGGGACAACATCCAGGCTCCAAACTATCATTTTAAAGTTTAACATGCAAAGACATTTCTCAACAACTGTTATTTGATTACTCAATTAATATAACATTCATAGCTTTAGGGATAGAGCTCACTTGGTAGAGTGCTTGCTTAGTATGGATGAGTACCTGAGTTTTGTCTCTAGAATGGCATAACAGGCCATGACGGTTGTCATGTCAACTGGATACAAACTAGAGTTATCTGAAAGGAGGGACCCTCAATTGAGAAAACGCGGTATCATAATGGCTGTAAGGCATTTTCTTAATTAATGATCAGTGGAGCATCCCATTGTGGGTGGTGCCATTCCTGGGCTAGTGCCCTGGGTTCTATAAGAAAGCAGGCTGAGAAAGCTCTGGAGAGCAAGCCAGTAAGCAGCACTCCTCCATTGCTCCTGACTCCATCAGCTCCATTATCTCTCCATCCACTCTTGCCTCCAGGTTCCTGCCCCGTTTGAGTTCCTATCCTGACTTCCTTTGATGATGAACTGTGATGTGGAAGTATAAGCCAAATAAACCCGTTTCTCCACAACTTGCTTTGGTCATGGTGGTTTATTATATCATTAGTAACCCAAACAAGTTGGTACCAGGATAGTGGGGTATTGCTATGACAGAACTGACCATGTTGTTTTGGAGAGGATTATGGAAGGACTTTGAAACTTTGGGCTAGAAACTGCTGAGAGTTGATATCTTAGTGAGCTGTTCTGTAGTAGCTTAGAAGATAAGAATGCCGAGAGAAATCCATATGATGGAGACATGGCTTGTGACGTGTCAGAGGGAAATGAAGACTCTATACCAGGCCTTTTGTGTGAAGAATCTGTGGTATGTTGTGGGATAGTCTTTTTGTACACTGTGAAGATGTGTCTTTGACAAGGTGCCTTCTGATTGGTTTAATAAAGAGCTGAATGGCCAATAGCTAGGCAGGAGAGGATAAGCGGGATTTTCAGAGAGAGAGAGGAAGAGGAGATAAAAAATATAGGCATGTGGAGATGCCAAGGGATGGACAGAACAAGTATGATGTACAAAAATAGAACAGAGGCAAAAATGTCATGTGGCATAATGTCAATTAATAGAAGCAGATTAACTTAAGTTTTAAGAGGAAGTTGGGGACAAACCTAAGCTAAATATTTTATAATTAATAAGAAGTCTCCATGTCATCATTTAGGGACTGCAATTTAAAGATAGTCTAACAAGAGAGCTTGCTTCAGTGGTGTCTGGTCAGCTGGAGCTAAAGAATCAGCTGTGATTAACAAGAGACCAGAACCACTAAAGTAAAACCTTTGCTTTACTTTCACATGGATGCTGCTTAGTTGGGGATGAAGAATCAGGACCAGTTGTGATTAAGAAGAGACCAGCATCACTGAGGTGAAGTTTTAAGTGTTTTCTCTGGGTCAGCACACAGAAGCTGTAGTCCAAAGTTGTCCAAGCTTGTATCTCATACCGGAAGCCAAATTTGGTAGCGTAAAATTGGTAGTCACCCAGATGCTACTGGTTTTGAGGGCATGAAGGGGTCATGGAGAACAGATTAGGCTTGGCACTTTGGGGGCAGGATTGAAGTCTCTAAAGAGAGGCCAGGAGAGGCTGTTGTTGAAAATACAACCTAGGGTACAAGAGAGACACCACAGAGGGAGCAGGCCCAAGCCAGAGGCCTCTGTGGGACTCAGTGTGGATCAGCAACCTTCAAGAGAGCAGGCCCAAGGCAGTGACCTCCACTGGAGCAGGCCTGAGTCAGTGACCACTGCTGGAGCAGGCCCAAGGCAGTGACCTCAGTGGGAGCAGGCCCAAACAACCCCCAGGATTGCAGAGAGACCCCCGGGAATGCTGAGTGATCTCCAGGAATACCAAGTGACCTTTGGGGGTAACTGGAACCATGGCCCTGACTGCATCCTAAGGAGCAACTATCTGAGCCTTGGAACCACTGGCACCTGGAAGATTGATCACCAGCCCCAACTACACCAATCAGAGGAAAAGATGGTCAAACAAAGTAAGAACACACTCAAGATCACAAATAGCAACATGACACTAACAAAAACTAATGGCCCTACAACAGCAAGACTTGAACACCCAAATATAGATGAAGCAGAAGGAAATGACCTAAAAATGACTTTAGGAGAATGTTTGATGCCTTTAAAGAGGAAATGAAAAGTTTCCTCAAAGAAATGGAGGAAAAGACAAGCAAAAAATTGGAAAGAAATCAACAAATCCCTTAAAGAAATCCAAGAAAAAACAATCAAACAGATGAAAGAAATGATTCAAAACCAGAAAACCAAAATAGAGAAAATAAATAAAACACAAGCCAAGGGAATTATAGAAACAGAAATTATGAGAAAACAATCAGGAACCACAAATGCAAGCATAAACAGCAGAATACAAGAGATGGACTGAAGATACAATAGTAGAAATAGACTTATCGGTCAAAGAAAGCATTAAATCTAACAAAAACTTAACACAAAAATATTCAGGAAATATGGGACACCATAAAAAGACCAAACCTAAACACAACAGGTATAGAAGAAGTCCAATTCAAAAGCACAGAAAATATATTTAACAAAATCATAGAAGAAAACATTCTCAACCTAAAGAAAGATATGCCTATGAATATACAAGAAGCTTACAGAGCACCAAACAGACTGGCTTTATTTATTTATTTATTTATTTATTTATTTATTTATTTATTTATTTATTTTTTTGGTTTTTCGAGACAGGGTTTCTCTGCAGCTTTTTTTTTAGAGCCTGTCCTGGAACTAGCTCTTGTAGACCAGGCTGACCTCGAACTCACAGAGATCCGCCTGCCTCTGTCTCCTGAGTGCTGGGATTAAAGGCGTGTGCCACCACCGCTCGGCCAGACTGGCTTTAAAAAAAGTCCCTTTGCCACATAATAATTAAAACACTGAACATATAGAGTAAAGTAAGAATATTAAGAGCTGCAAAAGAATAAGACCAAGTAACATATAAAGTCAGATCTATCAGAATTTCACCTCACTTCTCAGTTGAAACAATGAAAGCCAGAAGGTCCTGGTCAAGCATTGTGCAGACATTAAGAGACCACGGATGCCAGCCCAGGCTACTATACCCAGCAAAACTCTCAATCACCGTAGAAAGACAAAACAAGATATTCCATGACAGAACCAGATTTAACTAATACCACAAACCCATCCCTACATAAATTACTAGAAGGAAAACTATATCCCAAGGATATTGGCTACCATCCACAAAAACACAGACAATAGATGATCTCAAGCAGCAAATCCCCCAAAAGGAAAAAATACACACAATAACATCACCAACAATAAAACTAAAATAACAGGAACTAGCAATCACTGGTCATTAATATCCCTTAATATAAATGGACTCAACTCACCTATAAAAAGACTCAGGCTAACAGATTGGATACAAAAACAGAATCCATCCTTCGGCTGCATACAAGAAACACACTCCAAACCTCAAAGACAGACATCGTCTCCGAGTAAAGGCTTCTATCATGGAATATCTTGTTTTGTCTGTCTATGGTGATTGAGAGTTTTGCTGGGTATGGTAGTCTGATTGGCATCTGTGCTTTCTTAATGTCTATGTAATGCTTGACCAGGATCTTCTGGCTTTCATTGTTTCCACTGAGAAGTCAGGTGTAATTCTGATAGGTCTGCCTTTATATGTTGGGATTTTTTTTTTTTTTTTTTGGTTTTTAGAGACAGGGTTTCCCTGTAGTTTCTAGAGTCTGTCCTGGAACTAGCTCTTGTAGACCAGGCTGGCCTTGAACTCAGAGATCCACCTGCCTCTCTGCCTTCCGAGTGCTGGGATTAAAGGCGTGCGCCACCACCACCTGGCCATGGGATTTTTTTTTAATCCACAAAGAAGAGCAAAGCCATATCGTTAGAAGGAAAATAGGTGAAACTGAAGAATGTTAAATAAAATTAGACTCAGAAAGGAAAATATTACATTTTCTTCTCATAAATGGAGCCTAGATTCTATACATATATATGCATATGTAAATATATATAAAACAATAACTACAGATTGACATGAAAGTAGTAGATATGACCCTGTCTAGGAATGAAAAAGGGACTAACAAGTCACTTGCTAAAGTGCTTGCCTTGTAAACATGGGGACTTAAATTTGATTCCAAGAATTCATGTACTTTGAATAGCTAGGGATAAGTTGGGATTAGGTAAATTGTCTCACTGGTCCTGCTAATTTGCTTCTTTAGTGAGTGCTGGACTGACCAATGAGACACCTTGTTTCTAAAGGCAAGGTAAATGATGACTGAGGATTGATACTGAGGTTCACCACGGCCTTTGATGTGCTTTTGTTCATACACCTGCCTACAAAGGAATGAACATGAGTTCATGTATGTATAGACACACGCACGCACACACACGAGTGCACACGTGCGTTGTTGTTGTTGTTGTTTTTGTCTCTTTGCTCTTTGGGGCCTGCCATCTAGTTCCCAAATAAATACGCAAAGGTTTATTCTTACTTATGAATGCCCAGCCTTAGTTTGGCCTGTTTCTAGCAAGCTTTTCTTTCTTCTTCTTCTTCTTCTTCTTCTTCTTCTTCTTCTTCTTCTTCTTCTTCTTCTTCTTCTTCTTCTTCTTCTTCTTCTTCTTCTTCTTCTTCTTCTTTTTTAACTGAATATTAGATATTCAGTTGTTTTTTTTGTTTATTTTGTTTATTTTTTTTTCTAATTTTTTTTTCATGGTTTATTTTTTATATTTACAAATTTCCATCTCCTCCCCTCCTTCTCCCCCTTCCCTCCCCTCCTCCTCCCCCTTCCCTCCCCTCCTTCTCCCCCTTCCCTCCCCTCCCCTCCACCCATACCTCCCCTCCCTCCCTCTCAAGGCCAAGAAGCCATCAGGGTTCCCTACTCTATGCTAAGACCAAGGTCCTCCCAACTCCCCCCCAGGTCCAGGAAGGTGATCGACCAAGCTGAGACGGCTCCCACAGAGCCCGTCCAAGCTATTTACAGCAAGCCGACAGCTAACATCTTTTTTCTTCTTTTTATTGATTTTATTGAGCTCTACATTTTTCTCTGCTCCCCTTTCTGCCTCTCCCGTCCCCTTCAACTCTCTCCCATGGTCCCATGCTCCCAATTTGCTCAGGAGATCTTGTCTTTTTCTACTTCCCATGTAGATTAGATCCATGTATGTCTCTCTTAGGGCCCTCATTGTTATCTAGGTTCTATGGCATTGTGATTTGTAGGCTGGTTTTCTTTGCTTTATGTCTAAAAGCCACTTATTAGTGAGTACAAGTGATAATTGTCTTTCTAGGTCTGGGTTATGATGTTTTCCAGCTCCATCCATTTGCCTGCAAATTTCAAGATGCCATCATTTTTCTCTGCTGTGTAGTATTTCATTGTATAAATGTACCACATTTTCCTTATCCATTCTCTGATTGAGGGGCATTTAGGTTGTTTCTAGGCTCTGATTATGACAAACAATGCTGCTATGAACATAGCTGAGCACTTGTCCTTGTGGTATGATTGAGCATCCTTTGGGTATATACCTAAAAGTGGTATTGCTGAGTCTTGAGGAAGGTTGTTTCCTAATTTTCTGAGAAATAGCCATACTGATATCCAAAGCGACTCTACCAGTTTGCACTCCCACCAGCAATGGAGGAGTGTTCCATTTACCCCACATCCTCTCCAGCATAAGCTGTCATCAGTGTTATTGATCTTGGCCATCCTTACAGGTGTAAGATGGAATCTCAGAATTGTTTTGATTTCTAGCAAGCTTTTCTTAATTTAAATTATGCCATCTATCTTTGCCTGTGGACTTTTACCTTTCTCTATTCTATGTCTTTTGAAGCCTATCCTAGAACTTGCTCTGTAGATCACGCCTCTGCCTCCCTAGTGCTGGGATTGAAGGCATGTCTATTTATTCTCTCTTCCTGGAAGCCCCATTATCCTTCTCTCCTGCCTAGTGATTGGATGTTATGCTCTTTGTTAGACCAATCAGGTGTTTTAGGCAGGCAGAGTTAAACAAATGCAACATAAAAGAATGCAACACATTTTTGCATCATTCAACAAATATTCCATGGCATAAACAAATGTGACATCTTTTAACACACACACACACACACACACACACACACACACACACACACACACACACACACACACACACTCTCTCTCTCTCTCACACACACACAGAGGCATGAATGAATACACACATGCATGCACAATGCACACATACATGTACACATAACAAAAAACCCTAAAATAATAGCAATAAAGGGACCAAAGGTGGAACCAAGGACAAGAAAGGGGAGGTGAGTGAAACATGCCCAAAGTACATTGTATGCTTGTATAAAAATGTGTTTATGTAATGCAGTTCCCTGTACAGTAAATACAAATCTGTGGGAAAAGGAACGGGAATTAAAATAAATAGACCAGATTTTGAAACACCAGGCATCTCTATCCTAATGCTCCATCCAAGGACTGATTATGGTGACCACAGCAGATGACTCAGTTTTTATTTTTCTTGGCTAGACTTGATATACAACCTGTCTGCTCCAAGATAATAGAACAGAGTATCCTGTTTTATCCAAATAAGGACCAAGGACACCTGTATTGGTTAGTTACATTGTTACATTGTTGATTTAAGTACTGGGGCTGAGTACAGATTTTAGAGCTCTTCTTGGTAAGTGCTGGATTGACCTTTCTCCTTGTAGCCCTTCATCACCCTAATGCCCATATCTACTAATTTCACCAAGAGTAATTTGCCTCTGAAGGCAGATAATTTCAACTAACTGTTTTGATCAAGGGAAGATTTATAAGTCTTTGCCAGTTGGGCTAATTGTTCATTTAAGGTCTTTAATTATTCCCTGACTAATTTATTTTTAAGAGGCCTCTGAACTAGCCTTTCTTTTGCGCATTAGGTGCTTGGCAGTTTCCCAAAGTAAGCAAGGGTTGACATCTGCTGTATAGTACTTGGTGAACTACTTACTCTCGCCTACATCTTGATAGCATCCACTGCCCTCTTTGGTTCTCCAGGCCTGGGTTTCTTCTTTTCTGGAGGCATCTTTCTTTCCAAACGGGATAATCACATGACTTTAGTGGCTCCCATTCGGCCTAGTGAATTTCTCATCTTTGATGCTCTTAGTTCTTGTTGAACTATTTTGCTATCGACACATCCAGTCTGAGAGCTGGGTGATGTCTCCTAGTCTATTTTATATTCACATAATGGAAAATTTATAAAGTCACATTTGTTTCATTCACAGTTCTAGAGGCTGGAAAGTTCAAGAGCTTGGGTGCTAGCATCTGCTTAGTATCTGGACGCAACCTAGTTTTTGAATCATTTCATGGCAGATGGCAGCGGGACATATGGTCACAAGAGAAAGAGAAGAGCCCAAACTTGTGATAACTAATCCACTCCTATTACCCTTCACCAAGGCTCTGCTCTCATGACCTAATCACCTCCTAGTGTTCACAATTCTACATTGTTGCATTGAGGATTAAGTGTCAATGTGAGTTTTGGAAGGGATATTAAAATCATCCGTAGCAGGTACTTTGAGAGTAGCCAGATATGTTAGCCCGCCTAGGACTCTGGAACTTACATCTATTGAATCTATGAGACTTAGATTGCAAAAGTAAAGTAACTATTATGAAATTAAACATGAATTCAGATACAGTCACATAGTCGTTAAAAAAATCTACAGTAGAAAATTTAGGGTTTTATTTTTAATTTTTAGACTCTCTCTCTCTCTCTCTCTCTCTCTCTCTCTCTGTGTGTGTGTGTGTGTGTGTGTGTGAATGGATGCCACATGTGTACATGTGCATTCAGATGCAGACAAGGGCACTGAAGTCCTTGGACTTGTGAATCATCTGACCCACATCTGGTAAATGAACTTGAGTCTTCTGGAAGAGTCGGGAGCTCACTCAGCCACTGAAGTCATCTCTCCAGCCTTGAAAATCAGGTTTTTACATGTTCCCCCCCCCCCCAGAATGCCTCATTTGGGTTCAAAAATGAGGGTGCTTCTCTCACTATCTATTCCCTCATTTCCTTTTCTTGCTCTTTAATGTCCTGGCAGTGGCTCAAAGTCCACTAATTGTGTCAGGGGTTTCTCCACGGTGCCACTGCTATGAACAGTGTCTGTTCGACGCTGGTCCACTTGCCATCCCACACTCCGTCTGATTGGCTGGTAATAGTCTTTTGTTCTCTGGGAGATCCTAAAGCCTTCAGTCTATCAGAGTTCCCAGAGAGTCACATGGACCCTTAGCTCTGCAATTCCCTCTTCTCTTTGCAAGACTCCCTTCACCCACCATCGTTGGCTCCCACCTGACCTTGTTTTTGGGCACTCTGCATCTATTAACAGGGAATGAAGAATGAAGAATATCATATACATTACCACAGCCATGGGAAAACAGAGCTACTTTTTTCATCCATTTACTTAGAAGCATGTTTGCTGCTCAGCCAAATTACGGTCTTACGCCCATGAGCCTGCCAAAGGTTTTCTCTCGACTTTCAGCTCCTTAATTGAAAACCAAGTTAAAATTCCCTAGCCTCCATGGTTTTATGTTCCTTAACCACCCCCATCCTCCCTCTCTCCCTTCTGTCTTCCCCTCCTAATTTCATTTCATTTTACAGTGTTGAGAACCAAGCTTCAAGAGAGGTGCCAGTAGGAACTGGGAAGACATGGGCTCTCAATTTCATGCAAGAAATTTAGCAGAAAGGGAAAGAAAAGAAAGCGAGATGGAGAAGAAATGGAGTGAGGGGGATATGGCTTTCTCAAGCATGTAATATTTGTGAAATGATTCCATGTGAGTTGTTTGGATTATTTTAGGTCCCACGTGCACTGGTTGATTAGTAAGTGTCATCAGGAAAATGCTATCCATCAATCTTCTCTGACTCACCAGGATCTACACCCAGAGTAAGTCATGTGCTAATCTTCTCTGTATCAAGGAGGAAAACACGGGGAAAGAATAGCATCGAACAGCAATGGAATTTCTTAAGTAAAGAGGAGGGAAGGAGTGGATACTGGGCAGCCAGTTGCTGGAGTCTTCTATTCAAACGGTTCTGCCAATTTTGTGGTCTCTCTCTATACTTGGAACAGATGGCAACATCAGGGCCATCTGGTACTTTGGTAATATTTCTACAGTTTTGTTAGCATCTCTCGAATTCGGCAAAAGGGGGACAGAGGGTCTTGTGGTTTGGAGTTTGAGCTATAGCTTTGATGCCTTTTGACTGTCTCTGCTCTAGTTTCTTTTTCGTTAGCATAGTTCTACTGATGGAGGACCATTGTCATAGGTGCCAGAGGCATGATGTGTGTACAGTGTTTGTTGAGAGGTGGGTACATGCTCGGCACTTAAGAATGTTAGTTTTTACCCCCTCCTTTGTCAAGTTTGGTCTATCATGAGCTACTGACTTCAGGTTCTAGGATAGCTCTTAGGGACATTTACCCATCTTATTTTTTCAGCTGCACTGTTGGGACATGTTGGAACCCAAAATGAGTTTTACATGCTTCATAGCCCCTGACTTGTAAATAGGAATAGATGGTGTGCTATGTACCCTTTAATGCTGTGTTGCTGAGCCTCTTTCTTTGTGGGTGGTTAGTGTTCAGAGTTTTATATGCAATTTTGAGTGTAGTTTTGGAATAAGCACATCTTTGGGGTCAGAATATGTGGGATCTATTATTTAAAGGCCCCTGAGAGTTCCATTAGGATCTTTGGGATTTCTGTTGGTTATATTGGGCATAGGAATAAATCCTTTTCATACACGGAATCCTATAGTCTGAGTCTCTGTAAATTGAAAAGAACATCTCCCTTGGCTCCCTAGCACTAATGTGTTGCAGCTAGGAACTGGTAGACTGAATATGTCCCATTTCTGTTCCAGTGCAGACTTGATGTAGGGCCTAGGGCAAGTCAATGTGTGTGTCTACAAATGAAAACGAAAGAGTCAAACAAATGAAATCATAAAGAACATCCACGAGAGTGTGGGAAGAAGAAGTGAGTTCAGTGTTATCTTTGAAAGCTGGGGACAAAAGCTGACACTTTGTAATAGGGCCTCAGAAAGGTTGCAAGGGTTTGACTAGAGGAGAGGGATATAGTTGCTCTTTCAGGCTCTGATTTTAAAAAGTCAGTGTTTCCAAAACATAATCAAAATGGAAATTTGTTAAGCTGGGGTGGAGGGAGGATGATGTAGATTAGGCTGAAATGCATTAAAACAGCTTAAAGCTATTTCCTATCACTACCCGGCACCCTGGGAGTGCTTTGTTACACAGTACTAGAGAGCATTAGATATAATGCATGGTAGGCTTTAGAGTCTTGGGAGGAGATGCATCTATGCGAATCCACAAGGTTGGCTTTATCACCAACAAGGAGAGTTTCAACAGTTGCCTGGTGCTTTGCTTTCCAAGACAAAGGGGTCTGTGGATGCAGGTGGCATGGTGGGAGCAGACACAGGTCAGTGGCTGGCTGCCCTTTCCCTAAAAGCGGGGTGTGTCTTCCTTACCTGTGTGGGAGAAGCTGTGACTTATGTCTGATGTCATTGTTTGATCATATGTTAGAGATACTCCCTTTCTCATTTAAATCTTTCTTCATCAGCTTGTCTCTTCCTTGTCTGCTAGGGGAGAGATTGCCTTCAACCCTCTTGATTCTTATTTCAAACCCTCTCATCCAAGGGGTGGTAGTCATGTGGAGTTTGGCCCCTTACTATAACAGGCCTTGCTGCCATTAACAAAGGAAGAATTCCAGAAGTCTCAATTTATCTTGGGCAGAAATGGGGCAGTAGTGCTAATCTGTGATGTATATTTGCAGCGAGGATGATGGTGGGAACAGAGGGATAACAGTGGATTTGGAGGTAGTTTGTTTCCTGGTGTGGGAGGTCTTTCTGTCTATGTGTTGCTTTTATTGGTTAATGAATAAAGAAACTGCCTTGATAGGACAGAATTTGGTAGGCGGGGAAGGTGGGGCTGAATGCTGGGAGGAAGAAGGAGGACAGAGTCAAAGAGACACCATGGATCTGCTGTCGAAGATAGACATGCTAAAACTTTGCTGGTAGGCCACGACCTCGTGTTGATGCACAGATTAATGGAGATGGGTTAAATTAAAATATAAGAGTTAGCCTATAAGAAGTTATAGCTAATGGGCCAAGCAGTGATTTAATCAATACAGTTTCTGTGTGATTATTTCAGGTCTAAACTAGCCGGGTGGCTGGGAAGAACAAGCAGCCTCCTCCTACAGTTTCCTGCTAAGTAAATGTAGTGATTCAGGGCAAGCCAGCTCTCTTTTTTGAAGCGATGGTGAATATGCTTAAAAGTAAATGGTAATAAAAGGTGGAGATGGCATTTGTGAGGTTCAACTAACGGGTGTGAAAGTGCTTGAGCATGAGTAGAGCTTTGATGAATGTTGGCTCTTGTCACAGGTATCTAATGGCATAGTAGGGTTCTTGTCAGTCAGATGGGACTCTCAGACAGACCCTTAGGTTTTTCTAAGAGGTGTTGACTTCCTACCTGGACCCACAGGGTGCCTAAGTGAAGGATGAAAGCCCAGCATCTCTGTCTTCCACTTGCATCATCTTCCTTATTTTGGTAGCCATGTTAATGGCTCAAGGACTGCCCATCTGACCTAGATCATCTCCCTTTAATACTGCAGGTACCGACATAAATCATTGTTGTAAACCTATAGCCACCTTGGATTCTAGGAAGAGCAAAACCTTGCAGTCAGACCAACTCTGGACGAGGACAATGATCCAGAAGGGAGGTCTACACTCTGGGACAGAAATAGTCATCTCCTGGAACCAGCTTGTCCCTTTAAACAACATGCATTTCCCAAGACAACCTTATAGTGCTGGACAGTGACCAGCAAACTCTTTTGACTAGGATTGCTTAATTTCATGTACCTTTTGGGCACCCTCAAGTCTGCATATAAACCTAAAGCTTGCTTTAGTACCTGGACTGAAGGTGGATTTGGGTTCACTTGACTCCTTTATCTGTCCCTCTCCCCAGAATGGCCACATTGAATAAAACCTTTATCTTTTACTTTTAATCATTACCAATCTCTTTAATTAGTGCACTGGCACAGGTGGTTGAGTCTAACAGGTTGAGTATTCTGGAGTGTAGCCTTGAGCCTGAAAACCTCTGGCTGAAATTCAGGAATCTCCAGTACTCTGTCTTTTGTACAGTACAAGTTTTTTTTCTCTCTTGGAATGGGGGTGTTTTATAGGAGTTTCCGTTCATTCACCTATCTCCTCTGGTAGCTTTCCTTGGGTGTCTGCTGAGTCTCAGGTGCTGCCCTGGGAAACTTGCTCAGGCTGGGTGTGGATAACAAATAAGCAAGCAAAGAATTGGATTTGAAATCCTAAACTACCACGTGCTCTGAAAAGACCAGCAGAGCTGTGGTAGAGATTCTGTGGTCTGAGCTGTTCTACCCAGAGCATCTTTCTGCTGGATGGTCTTAGTTACATCCCTGTTATTTCCCCTCATCCATGGCTGGACCTGCGCTTGCTCAGGTTTACCCATTTATCTTACTGCAGATGAGCAACCCTCAACCACTTTTCTATTACTTCTGGCCTTCTGTCTTGAGTTGAGGGGCACATTTCTGATCTAAGATCTAAGATCTTCATGTCTCCCTTTTAATGCATCATCCAACAGCACTGATGTCTAATTCATGAGGAAGAGGACTCTTATCTAAACTTCTCCCTACCACCAGCCTCAGCAGTGGCTGCATAGAGGTAAGAAACTAGAAAGAAGGTAGAGACAGAGCAGGGGACAGCACAGGACTTCACAACTAGATCAACTTCTGAGATGCCAGCTTCCAGGCCGAGGCTGAGTAATACCAGGAGCACTGGCTAGGGGTTGGCTAGACTTAATCAGGAAGCTAAGGAAGCCTGCTTCTTTCTCATGCATGTCTGCCTGGGACAACTTGGCACTGTCTCAGAGAGCCCCCTCAGCACCTGCCTCCTGGATCAGGCATCTCTCAGGGGAGCCAGCAGGAAGCTTGCTGGCATTTATTTCTTTTTTCGGCTTTAAAAATTCTCTCCTCTGAAACACATCAAGCAATTGCCATGATAGAGATCTAAAAAAAATTCACATTTAGAGATGAAGGGTAAGATGCAAATGTCAGGGGGGTTCACATTCCCTTGCTCCTCTGGGGATCTCTCCTTCCAGTTCTGACTCGAGGCTGTGAGGTGAAGGGTAGGGAGAAACCCTGGGTTGAGGGTTGGAGGATCTGGACTCTGGTTAACCAGATGGGAAACTGTGCGTGAGCCACTCATTCTCTTCGGTCTTAATTTATTTGTAAAATATTGGGGATGGGTAGTGTAAATGGTGCCCTAGATTATTGCAGATCTAGTAATGAGATTTTACACAGCCCCATAAGCTGTAGTCACTGGAAACAAAGCTGTAAGACAGTTTGCTCCTCATAGCTGCTATTCTGCTATGGAGTGGCCGGCAAAGGAAAATCGAGGTAAGGTGTTTGTTGGTGAGATGACACAGGACTGCACACTTCTTTACAGACTGTTGGCAAAAAAACATTCTCTTGTGGCTGGAGTATAGTTTCTGTTGACCTGCACAGCTGTCAACTCACAATCAGTATGGCCGTGCCACTTACACATGGGCCAGCAGTGTCTGAGCCGTGGTGAAGCACATTTTTACCAACATCGATGGTATCAGTCATTTTAATTTTCATTATCCAAGGGGAATAAAGTAATATTTAGTTGTAGTTTTAGTTTTTATTTCCTTTATGTTTAATGATGCTGAATGGTCCCATTGGGCATTGTGGTGTATCTACTTAGAAGTGTCTACATGCTTTTTGTGTATTTAAAAGTCTTTTTATCTTTTTATTGATGATTTGTTTAAGTTATTTGCATATGCTGGACAGACCTTTTTTTAAATTACACATATATGCTATAAGTAGCTTGATTCAGGCAATAAATTATCTTTTATTTCTTATTGGTGTTATTTGGTGAACAGAGAATTAAAAATTTTAAATATAATCTGTTTCTTTTCTTTATGGTACTGAGTCTTTTTAAAGCAAAAAGATATATTTTAAATTATTTTTATGTGCATGAGTGTCTTGCCTGTTCGTGTACTGTGTGCATCCTAGTGCTCACAGACATCAGAAGAGCCCATGGAACTGGAGTTAATGACAGTTGTTAGCCTCCACTTGGGTGCTGGGAACTGAACCCAGATCCTCTCCATGAGCAGCAAGTGCTCCTAACCATTGAGCCACCTCTTTAGCCCCAAGAAGCAGGAGTCTTGAATCTTTCTCAAGAAGACATCACTAACTTGGAGTCATAAGGCACTTCCCTAAGCTTTCTTCTACAAGTGATTGGTTTTGTGATTGCTTTCAGGTCTTTAAGGTATGTTTGGATTCAGGTTCACGTATTCTATTGTAATGTCTCTGTTTGTTCCAGTAACATTTGCCAAACAGCAACAGGCTTAATAAAAACAGTTTGCAGAAATAAGTTTGTGTATGGTTTACATTAACAAAAACTGCTTCTGCATGCTTTCAAATGTGTCCTGGCTTCAAAATTCACACTCATAGAGACTGCTTTTGTGAGGTGTAAGCATTGGGAAACCCTGTAAAATTTGCTTAGTGAGTGATGCTACCATACATATGGGAGTGCAGATATCTTCTTGACTTAAAATTTGGGCTAAATAAATTTGAAAGTGGGATTTGGACTATGTCACAGACACACTCACGCATACACACACACAACACACACACACACACACATGCGCGTGCGCACGCGCGCACACACACATCTTACCCATGAGTACCGTGTTCACATCATTTCCACTCCTCCTTCTCCCCATACCAATTCCTGCCATGTTGCCCCTCAAGGCAAATGTGTGTGTGTGTGTGTGTGTGTGTGTTTGAAAGTACAAACATACTGTATTCCTGTTTCCACAGTGGCCACCCCATTGTATACTCCCGCCAACAGTGCACAAAGAATCCAATATCCCATTCTTGCCAACATTTGTTATCCTTACAAAAAAATAAAAGCCATCCTAATAGGTGCGAAGTGGTCTCTCACTGTAGCTTTGGTTTGCATTTCTCGTTAAGTACATGTATACATCTGCTGCCTTTGGATTGCCTTTTTTGGAGAAATGTCTGTTCAACACCTTTGCCCAATTTTAAATGACTCATTTCTTCATTTAATTTCATTCTCTACTGAGTTGTAGGGGTTTCTTATGCATTTTTGGACTTTAGCCTCTTCCTGGATGGTTTATGGCCATTTCTTCTGTTCTGGAGGTTGGTTTTTTACCCTGATTATTATTCCTTTGCTGTTTAGAATCCTTTTAGTTTTATGTAGTTAAACTTCTCTACTTTTGCTTTTGTTGGCCATGAATTTGTGTCAAATCATTTCCAGATATCACAAAGCTTTCTTATTATTCTTATTATGTGTGTATGCACATATGTGTGCATGCATGTGAGTACCAGAGGTTGATGCATTATCCTTAGTCATTTCCACCTTATTTTTGAGACAAGGTCTCTCCCTGAATCTGAAGCTCCATCAATTCAGCTTTATCAACTGTATGTGTAGGCCAGCAGTCATGCATCTAAGCATGCACATTCACACGCACACACACACACACACACACACACACACAAATACATTCATAAGTGTGCATGCATATGTATGTATGTACGTATGCATGTATGTATGTATGTATGCAATGCTGTGTAGAGACATGTATGTAAGTATACGCTTATGTAAGGACGATTTTGTGTTGAGCAAATGGTGTTCATGTGCAGTGTGTGTCTGTATCTGGCTTATTTGGCACAGACACCATGGACTGGTGCAGGTGTTTTCTATCTTGTCAACTATTGTTAAGTCAGTTAAATTCTAGTGGGAAACAGATGCCACCCCAAAGTGTTTTTCAAAAAAAAAAAAAAAAAAAGGACTGCTTATAGTGGTGCAGACTAAGGGGGCACTAAGGAGGTTCATGGCTCCAGGCTCAAGAGCTTTGGAACCATTACTTCAAGGGGAGAAGCTGGTTACAGGCATCCAGAGAGAGCAGATTTATGCAGAAAGTGATTTGTGACTGACCACAGCTGTGGCATTTGCTAGAATCATGCATCCATCTCGCTGACCCAATAGCGGGGAAATATTTGAAGCCAGAACTTGGTTTTGTCTTCCTTTTCCTCTTTGATATCCAATTGGAACTTCTCAACCTTAAGATTTAGCCAGTTATGGAGATATATCAGTGCTGTGCATACAGACAAGCCACGTAAGATGGGTGAGGACTGGAGTTGAAAGGGCAAAGGGAAGGTCACCGGCATGTGGCAAGAGGAGAAGTCACACCCAGAACACTCACCATCCACTAGGCTCTGTACTACACCTTTTTCTTACACCGTTGCTGTGACATACCCATCCTTGTCTTGTGCCTCAGAGGAAGAGACACACATTGACTTTCCCCAGGCCAGAAGTAAGATTTGAAAGTTTGTCCCAGTTCATTCCAAAGTTACTGCGTTGAGTATGAAGCTATAGTGACTGTAGATATTTGTGTTTTGTCAGCTGCCCAGAGAGGCTCTGGGGGCTAGCAGAGAAATGGAAGGTTTCTATATTTGAGTAGTATTTTCCCAAAACAGGATAGAAAGGTGGTGTGGGTGTGGGAGCTCAAAGACACAATTTTTGGGGCAGAGAAAAGTGTGGAGCTAATGGTGACATGCTTACAAAGGTGCCAGGGACCAGGAAGACTTCCATCAAAAACCTTCTCAAGGTCTTTTACATTGGCAAACAATGCATTTTTAATGTTTGTATTTTATAACAACATGTCCTGCATGAATTCACTCCTCCATCAACAGTGTATTGGAGTTTCTTTATTTCCACACCCTCACCAGCAAGCAAGCCACGAGCTGTTCTAAATGGGGCGAGATACTTCCAGGAGATTTTGATTTAAATTTCTCTGCTGCTTAGCAAAACCTTTTTCAAGATTCTTACTTGAGGTCTGGTGACTCTTAGGGGTCCTTAGGCAGAGTTTCTTGCTAACATCATTATCCTACTTGTAACAAACTGCATTTTAATTATGGGTTTAAGGGTTTCACTTGACTGGTGTGAGCATGTGCTTGGGAGCAGGGATGAATCCTTCTGTGTCAATGAAGTCAATGTTAATTATTGGTGAAGGATTTAGATTTTAAGGAAGTCTGAGTAGGCATCCCTTGTCCCTTGTATGGATCAAGAGGAGTACCACAATGTGATATCCAAGCTCACTCTTCTCAATGGTCAAGGAACACGCCATGTCTTCATTAAACAGAGAACAAAATGAAGAAGGCAAGGTCACCAATAGGCATTTAATTCAATGCTAGACACTGTGCAGTGAGAGGAAGGTGGGAGCTGTAGCTCTAGTGCCCCCTCCTTCCCTCCACCCTGGCCTTAGGTCTTCCGATAGATGTGATTGTTTCCATCAGGTGGGACTGGAGGAACTCAAGACATTCCTGAACCTGTGATGTGTTTGTTAATCAGAAAGGCAAATTCCCAGGACCATGGAGTTAGGACAGAGCAGAATAAATTTGGCTCAGTTGCTCAGTTTCTTATCTAACTTGAGTGGCAGTTGGTCATCTGACCCTGTCTGATATTCTAGAGATGACTCCATCTCAAGATTTTTTTTCGAGGGTTTCTCTGTAGTTTTGGAGCCTGTCCTGGAACTAGCTCTTGTAGACCAGGCTGGCCTCAAACTCAGAGATTCACTTGCCTCTGCCTCCAGAGTCCTGGGATTAAAGTTGTGTGCCACCACCGCCCGGCCCATCTCAAGATTCTATGGAACCTAAATATGTTCTCCTTTTAGCAGCAATGGAGGGAGTAGCAGTAGCAGAAGTACCCTTTACTGAGTACTTAATGTCTGTCAGTCACTGTGGTGCACACAATATACCATTCCCACCATCCCTGCAGCGCAGTGTTGAGACACATAATCTTCTTTGATCTCAGAATGACTTTGGAATAGATGGGTGGACCCCACCCCCACCATGTGTGTGTGTCCGTGTACCCATGTGTACATGCTTGTGTGAATATAAACTCATGTAAGGTGTTCATTATCCCTCCACTCCCCCATTCACAGGGGAGGATCAATACACACTGCGGAGGATTCAGAGGGCACAGTATGGTCATTTTAATCAGGACCATCTTTAGTATCTTTGATAATTTGTTTGGCATTATCTTAAAGTTATTTGGTCAGATAATCTTTTGGGAAGTTAGTCTATTATTTAACCTTGTGATTTTCTTTCTTTAATTGATATTCATCAAGACATATTCTTCACATTGTTGTTTGGTTGTATGTATGCCTGTGTATATGTGTATGTATGTATGTGTATTAAGATTTTTTTCTCTGAAATCTGGCTCCTTTTCCTACTCAATAGCACACTCCAGAAACCTCTGCAAGTCAATTTCTTTAATCTAAATTTACTTTTAGCAGTTCATAAAATACTGGCTCCCTGAAGCACACTACTGCACCTACTTTTCCAGATCTTTGGGTATGTTCTTTGCTTCTAGATTTTTAATTGTGTGTGTGGTCTTGAGGAACAATACCAGTGTTTAGAAATCTAGGGCGGTGATGCTTCTGAGAGGTAGATGGACGGGATGTAATTTCTAAAGTGGTCACTAGATGGCAAAATTGTCCCAAAGTGTTAGTAAAACCATGCCTTAAGCGCATCTGCAGGAGGCAGTGGAGCTGGCTGCTGGGTAAGGAGCCTGGTGTAGATGGCGCAGGTGGAAGGGACTTACAGCATTACTTGGTTCGTGTCATAGTATTTACTACTGCTATTACTATTATTGTTTGTCTTGGGATCTTCAATATCTGTGAAAAAGTCCTCTGAGCAATGCCCCCTCCCTGCCTTTCTGTCAGTCTGTGACTAGCAGACTCCATAGCATAACTAAGATGGCTTCCTCTGAGTGAAGCCTGTTCTGTCCCAAAGACCCTGGTCCTGTGTGGGAGGGTCTTGTGGTGCCCCACAAGACACTACATGTTGGGTCAGAGGGAGGGGAGCCCTGGAGCCACATGGCCTGGCCAGAGCTCTTTAAAGGTCTCAGGGTTCAGCTGTGGGCACTGTCATGCCTTGTGGGCTGTCTCTGGGAAGAAAAGCCCTTTATATTGTTGTACAGTGTCCTGTTGGGAGACAACAGCTATGGCTGACAGTCTGGGAGTTCGCATAGACCTCAAAGTCATTTCTACAAAGACTGGTCTCATTGCCAGAGAAGAGGGTGATGTCAAAGCTGTCCTCATCCAGTTCTAGAGGATAAGACATGGGAGTCCTTTATGCCTCCTTGGGAGAACCTCAGCCCATTGCCAGCAAATTCTGTCTTCAGGGCTTCCACAAACTTCTCCTGGATCTTCTCCTTCTTGTCTAGTTCAGAGAACTCGATCCTCTTCCTTTGGGGTGCCGCTGTGACTGATGGGCAAATGTTCAGCCTGCCATTCTGGAATCCAATAAGGTTCCATGCTTTTTGGGCAGTCTGAGCAGGGCTGTGTATGAGGCTGAAGTTGATCAAATTCTGAAAGAGCTCCTCCTCCCCAAGGGTGGTTCTGGGATGTCTGCTTGCAGGGTAACTGTCCGTACTTATTCTGCACTGCCCATTTTCAGCAAGCACACAATCAAACTTCACCAGACTTCATCCCTGCCACCTAGCTGCTCAGCGATCTTCGAGCAGTCAGAGCCACCCACCAATCCGATCTGCTCCCTACTTCTGGCGAGCTTGTGTGAGGGTCCCATTCACGCCAAGCAGGCAGAGGATGCGTGCTTTCCTGCGGGTGCCCTCAATGGCGATAACCATGGCAGCAGCAAGGCGTGCCGAGAGCTGTTACTGTCCATGTTATTTTCTTTGTTTTGCACACGTGACACACAAATGCATTCTAACTGTAAAGGATTCACTCCCCACACCCCCTTTCCTGTGCTTGTCGCTCACCCCAGAGAGAACCAGGTTTGAATACTTTGGGGTATCACTGTATAACCCATCCTATGCATCATGCATACATGTATTTGGACATGTATTCATCCGTCTTTTCTTAATAAGCATTCCCACCACTACCCCATTTTGTCAGTGAAGATAGTGCAGAGCTGGGGTCCTGTTGTCAGTGCAGAGCAGATCCTGTCCTATGCACTCACACAGACCCAAGTTTTAAAAGTTGACTTTAGCAGCGGTCACTGATATTGGGTGAAACTATTTAGCCCTCATCAAGCCTCCATTTGCTCACGTTTTAAGCCATTCAGGCTTCCTAAATCAAGTCAGGACATGCATGCCTCCTAGCTCAGAAGCCTGGCCGAGAGCATTAGTTCTCTCTCTCTCTCTCTCTCTCTCTCTCTCTCTCTCTCTCTCTCTCTCTCTCTCTCTCTCTCACACACACACACACACACACACACACAAACACACACTATTTGTAAGCTGGAGGGAAGTGCCAAGTCCAACACGGCATTCAGCAAGACTGAACAGATCGGAGCTCAGACTCAGTTCAGGTCTGTAAAATTATGTCAAACTTTTGCATTCAAAAGCCCGTAGCCCTCCCTACAATCTGTCTGTGCTTAGTCCCAGTTTTCACAGGTGAGTGAGCTGATGCTCTGGGAGAGAGGTCATCGCCTAGGCCTGTGTCACACACTGAGCAACAGAGGTGAGAATCACTCCAATTGCGTGGAACCCAAGGCCCACGCCCCTCGGGACTCTGTTTAACAGGGTCGCCTCCCAGGGAACCACACTCAACCATCAATACATTCTGCTGTGTTTGCATGTCACAACCACCTTTGATTTGAAAAACAGCAGGTTGCTGTGGATTCTATTTCAATGGAATTTGAAGAAGAAAGCAAAACCAATATCATCATAAAACGTTTTTCCAAAAACTGAGACAAATCCCAAAGAAACAGTTAATCTGTTTCAGTTTAGAAAAAAAAAGCCTTCTTGATAAATTCAGCTGAGAAAGATGCTATGTGGTGGCAGCATGGTCAGTGGGGGTGATAAGCTGGTCTGCAGGTTCCTGGAGCTGTTGTTTCTCCACGCATGCAAGCTGCCCCATGTGCTGCTGTTGCTTCTCCCCCTCTCTTCCTGTGAGCTGCTGAGTGAGTGGCAGCTCTTTTCTTCTTTCCTGTGGATATGGAAGTCATGGTGGCCACTGACGTTTTCCCTGGACGAGATCTCAGCCTGCTGGGTCACCCACATCTTGTTCAGCTCTTCTTGCAAAACTGGAATTCTTTCTTTCTATAGTTCGTATTGGGTCTTTCTCTGAACCACTAGCTCCCAAATAGTGACATGGAGACTTCTTATTAATTATGAAAGCTTGGCCTTAGCTTAGTCTTGTTCCCAACTGTCTCTTATAACTTAAATTAACCCATTTACGTTAATGGATTCTACATTCTGCCACACGGCTTTTTACCTTTCCTCAATAGAGTGTATGTCCAACTCCCTCTACATCTTCTGGAAAAACTGTAACTCTTGAATTTTTTCCTTGCATTTTTATCTCTGTCCAGAAGTCCCGCCTATCCTCTCCTGCCTAGCTATTGGCCATTCAGATCTTTATCAAACCAATCAGGAGGTGCCTTGGCAGAGACACATCTTCAGAGTGTACAAAAAGATTATCCCACAACATCGGCTCTCATCTTGCTCAAATAAACTGGGGAGTTTCACAGGGTCCCTGGGAAGGGTTCTAGACTCCCTAAGGGGGTGATCTGAAGAAATCACTGGAATCCTTTTCTCAGAAAGCCTGGATGAGGGTCTATTTTCCATGTAGGATGAAAAAAGGAACCTCACAATAGAATCCTTTAGTCCCCCGACTCCTGTCAGCTGTGCACCAGAGTTCTCTGAAGAAAGACACACCTGTGTTAAGGATGCTACCAGGCTGATTAACCGGTTAGAACTCCTGTGGCTGTGGTGACTTGGAAGGCTGCTGCAGATCTAGGGTCAAGTTATCTCAAGCTATCCTTAGCCCTTATTAACCATTCATTGTCCATCTGTGTGTCTGACCTAGCATCCTTGTAAGTAGCAGATGAAGCAATTTGAGACTTAGTAAATGTAACAGACTGTTAACTTCCACCGACCTAAAGGCTAAGAACACCGTCAGACAGCATCTGAGGCTTGTAGCCGAGATTTTCTTGCTCTAACCACATGTTCCCACCCACGTATTTGCCATGTGCCTTTCTTTTGTTCTGTAACTATAAAAACTTGACAAAACTCTTACCACATTCAGACGTGGCATTTGGAGGTAGCTGTCACTCACGTTTGTCTCCAGAATAAATGCTGTCTATTCCCCTAGGAGAGAGCTGCGCCTTTGCAAGGTTGAACCTGGAATGAGCGGAGGGAGAATGAGCACTGCTGTGTGATGGGGTTTCCTTTCTCTCTAGGCAGGGGTGGTTGGGGAGCAGCTCCAGGCTTTGAATTTTGTATTTACATCACCACTGGGCAAAATACAAAGCCTTGTAACAGAAAAGAAATATCAACATAGAGCAAAGCCATGGATGAGACCTTTCATACCCAGCAGATGTGAAAGCTCGCCATTTTCTTTTTCAGAGGCGGAGACAGCTAAGCTCTGCAATCCTGGCTGTGAATCTGCTTTTGGCAACTCTGTTTCAATAGGCTTTCTCTTCCTCTTTGCATGAATTGTTGTTGATGGTCTCTGAACATCTGTCTTCCTGCCAATGGTCTCTCATAGGCGAGTCTTGTCTCGGAATAGAACGGTACCAAAACCATCCAGGGAAAAGCTGCCCTGGTTTAGGCAGACATAAGCCTGCTAGCTGCGTTTGGATGGCTGTTATCGTACCTCTGCAGGAAGCAGGGTAGCTCTGAAAAATGCAAAGTCAGCTGAGTTGGTGCAGCTCTGAGAGGTACTTAGGAAGCTTTGCCATTCAGTACCAGCTCCTTAAATGAAATGATCTCTAGAATTCTAACATTTCAGATGCCCAAAGGAGAGGGAAGAAAGCCTGAGCTGAAAAGAAAAGAAGAAAAAAAAACACTTTTCAAAAAACAATAAAAAGAAACAGCAGCTTAGAGTTACTGTAGTGGACACAAAGAGAATGTCCCTGCAGATGAGACCAGTCTTCTACAGGCCTTGTCACCCGACCTAGATAGCTTGAAGGTTATCCTTAGATTGATGAAATGAACTCCTTCCTTCCCTTCGTTCCTTCGTTTCTTCGTTCCTTCATTTCTTCCTTCCTTCCTTCCTTCCTTCCTTCCTTCCTTCCTTCCTTCCTTCCTTCCTTCCTGTAAATATACATTTTATTTTGTTGAGCAGAAAACACATTAGGAATAGAACTGATCCAGGGAAAGAAGGGAGTCCTTGAATTCAGTAGAGGCCTTCCTTCTCACTCTAGGTGGGCTTTATCTCTGAGGTCGGGGTGCCAGTTACCCACAGTCAGCATAAACTTCCACTTGGTCAGGGGCCTCCAGGCTGTTGTCCTGTGAATTTGAAGTCATGGATTATGGCGAGTGAGTTTTAGATGGGGTACCACTGAGCTGCTAGTCTGGGGCGTAAGAACTGGTGGCAGGAACTGGGGTGAGGCATGGGGAGACGGTCAGTCCAGTTGACCCACCCATGAGGTATTGGTCAAGTCCTCAAGTGTGGCCTCCAGGTGAGGTAATAGGCGACAAAGAACCAAGAAGCAGCACTTTCTTCTGGTATCTTGGCCCCCAGGAGGGTTTCTCAGAACAACCACTTTGTGGTCCCTACTTCACACGGCCAGTTTTTATCTCCCGTTCTCATCACCATGTGCATTTGCAGCAGAACAGCACTTCTGCGTTGGGCATCTCAGGAGGAAGTGATTCTGTAGAGTCTACCAAGAAAGGCATGGCTCACGGGAGAAGGTCATGCCAAGCAGAGTGCTGAAGAGCCTGGGATCTAGGTGCCACATGACAAGACTTGATCTCACTTCTCTAGCTTGGCATGTGACATTATTCCAGGTACATCAGTTTCCTCACCTGTAAAGTTGGAGGTAAAGGACAGGGCAAGCTGTCTCTAGGATGATAGACTTGCATGTAAGATGCTGAGTGCAGTGCTCAGCTCAGGGTATTCATTCAGAACCTCTGCAGACCTCTCAGCATTATAGCGTGGCCTTAACCAACCAGGTTCGACCTTAACCAAACATGTGTGACCTTAACCAGCAAAGTGTGACCTGAACTAAGCAAGTATGATTTTACACAAACAAGTACGACCTCAACTACTCAAGTGTTACCTTAGCCACCCAAGGGTGACCTTAACCAACCAAGTAAACTTAGAGAAGAAACAGAGTAACTGGGGAAATAGTTCTTTTGATTTCAGACTTAATTGTACTGCTTCAATCACTTAACTAAACACTTCTTTTATTTAGAAACTTTAATCAGCTAAGGAATCTCTACTTCCAGCAATTAAGGGAAACAACCAGATGGCAACATGGATGGAAAATTTTGTCTATAAATAATGCTTCAATAAAACTAGGGCCACTTTATAGTTAAAATTTAGCATCAAGTGACCCATTTAAAAAAATAGAAAATAAACCCTCAAGCAAGTGTTTCTTATGCCTAAACCCTTCTATGTCCTTTAAATTTGATTGGCTTAAATATATGGGGGTGTTATAGCCTTTTATGGGTGGAGATAAAACAAAACAAAACAAAATGCTGGCATCAAGTTCTGATCAGGGCGATTTGCCTTTATTTAGGAAAGTTTGGAGTGAAAAATGCATAGCTAAGTATGCATCAGAAGGCTGAGCAGCAGGTGGGTTTAGTGGGGATGGGGCAGGAACTCAGGAGAACAGGAAGTCTGGGAGTGGATTCTGGCTGGTTTGCTCTGAGCTAATCATAGGGTTTGTAGGAAAAGAAGGAAAGAGGCCTGGATAGAGCTGCTGAAAGAACAAGAGCATCCTTAGGAGGGTTGACTTGAGAAATAGAAATCTTTAGGGGACAGAAGTCAAAGCTAGAGGCATCAAAGGTGCCAATGGAAGTAAAGGTAACCTCTGTGAGAGGAGCTGGGGATGGTGATTTTCCTGTGTAAGGAGAAGGTGGTAGCCATCACACTTTGAATGTGTGTGTGTGTGTGTGTGTGTGTGTGTGTGTGTGTGAGAGAGAGAGAGAGAGAGAGAGAGAGAGAGAGAGAGAGAGAGAGAGAGAGAGGCACACACATGCACATGGAAGCCAATGGTTAACTTTGGATATCATTCCTCAGGACTCATTCTTCACTTCCTGTGTCCTTCCCTCCCTCTCTCCCTCCGTCCCTCCCTCTGTCCCTCCCTCCCTCCCTCTGTCCCTCCCTCCCTCCTTCTGTCCCTCCCTCCCTCCCTCCCTCCATCCCTCCCTCTCTCCCTCCCTTCTTCTCTTCTTCTTCCTCTTTCCTTCCTTCCTCCCCCCTCTCTCTCCCCACCCCCTGTGCCCGCCTCTCTGAATGCATGCAGGCATGGTATGTGAAGGCCAGAGCCCAACTTGTAGGCACCCACTCTCACTTCCCACCATGTGGGCTCTGGGGATCTTGGCAGTCAGGTTCATTATCCACAGGGACATCTTGCTAATCACTGCCCCCAGCCCCCAGCCCACTTGGTTTTTGAGATAGGCTCACTTACAGCGACTCAGGCCTCAGTCCTTAGGCCAGACTGGCAAACTAACAAATCCCAAGAACCAATCTGTTTTTGCTTCCCCAGTGCTGGCATTACAAGCATGTCCTACCATGCCTGGATTTTTACATGGGCCCAGGGAATTAAATTCAGGGCACAGCAAACACCTTAGCAGCTGGCCCATCTCCTCAGTGTCTGTGGCAGGCCCCAGAGCCCCCAAAATCTAGTCCTGCATTTAATAGAAAAATTTTCTCTTATTTTTTTTCCTTTTCTCAATCCCAAAATCTAGACATGGAAAGGGAGCTAATTAGGCTATGAATACATAGGAGGAGAATGTTGAGGAGGCTTTGTTAAAGTACAGGCATCTTAGCTTTACCATTGGTTTCTGACTTAATGAGCCTGGAGTGGGGTCTGAGAATTTGAACTATTGGTAAGTTTTTGGGTGGTGCTAAGTCTGCAAGGACCACAGGGGGTGAAAGGGTAAAGGAGTCCTTGGCAGTGCCCTTAACACCCCGTGTTACCTCTAGGTCACTTCCATAAGGGCAGAATAAGCTTCATTCTAGTTTGCGCCACAGTGTTTTAGCAGGTAAAGGGTGCTCAGCAGGGCTGGAGGACGTGGGAATGCCTGTGCAGCTGACGCTCAAGTTCAACATGCATGACTTTTATTTGGAAAACTAATAAAACAAAAGTGATTGCTTGTTTAATGTAGCAACGTCTTTGATGGGTGTATCGCTGGTAGGCAGCAGACTGAGAACATTCTTTCCACATCAGCCCAGAGCTTGTTTCTTGCCCTGGGAAAAAAGGAGACATTCGTATGCCCTCCTGTTCTTATCTGTTAAGTAAGGCATATGATTTCAGTGTTATATGTAGAAGAGGATTTGGGGAATTATCACCAGAATCCTAACCTCTTCAGAGTGCTTGCTAGGTTCCAGGTACAATGCACATTGTATGTATCATGTCATTTATCCTTCTACAGGCCCTGTAATGTTAGTTATATTTCCTCAGGGGAAGAAACTGAGGCTTGGAAGGTTTGTTTTTTTTTTTTTTTTTTTTTTGAAACTGAGGCTGGCTAGTTTTTTGTCATCTTGATTCAAATTGGGGTTATCTGGGAAGAAGGAATTCCAATTGAAAATAAATACCTGTATCAAGCTAGCATATATGTATGCATATGTCCCTGGGGTATTTTCTCGATTAATGACTGGTGGAGAAGCCCATGGTAGATGGTATCACTTGCTGGGCAAGTGGTCTTAGGTTGTATAAAAAATAGGCTAAGTGAATCATGGAAGAAAACCAGTAAGCAGCATTCCGTGGCCACTGCTTCTGGTTCTGCCTTGAGGTTCCTGCCGCTGATTCCCCACAGTGATGGAGTGTGAAACTGGGGTTGTAAGATGAAACAGACACTTCCTCCACTAAGCTGCTTTTGGCCATGGTGTTGGTCTCAGCCATGGAAGCCTAATTAGGACAGACATGGAAAGAGTTTAAATGCACGGTTGCCAGACCCCAAACTGTTCCCTGAATGACTTGTAATATTCACGGCCTGGCACGTGCTCTGTTTCCACCAGTTCCCACTCTCAGACTCTGTTAAGAGTCGTTTTGCCTAGTGTCTCCATGTGTTCAAACGTGGATGTATTTTCTCATTTGAACAGTTAACTCTGTGCTGCATAATCTAGACCGCTGATCTCTGCTCTTGGAAGCACCTGGGAGAAATGCTCATTGGAAACAAGAGAATGTTCCGGAGTTTAAAAGGAAACCAATGGCCGTGCGTTCTCTGGATTTAGGGTTGTGAGAATTAACTTCCACGCAAGGATGTTGGAATCTAATACACTAGGTTTAATAAGTAACTTCCCATCTACAGGGCCAACAGAGAGGAAGCCTTGTTTCAAGCAGCAACCATGGTAACTTTTGAAGTTTTCCACCTTGGGAGCCGTATCACATTTCCACATATCCAGTGGAAAGTATTAGCCACCACTGGGACAAGTCCATTCATCTCTGCAGAAGCATCTCTGCTCCCCTCTGGCTGCTTCTTAGCATCAGTTTCGGGTCTTCTACTCTTCCTTCAGAATTTGCTTCCCATTCTTTCCCCAAATACTTTGAAGAACATTTTTTAAATTAACTGATTAACAGTTAATTAATAAATTAATCCTCTTTACTTTGATGGGATTATTAGGATCAAGTTAAACCGAGAACAGAATGTATCTTGAGTTCCGCACAGAGCCCTACGGATAATCACATTTACTTATTTATATTTTCTTCAAAAGTTATTTTTATTTAAACATTTACGTAATATATTTGATCATGTTTTTCCCTCTCCCAAGTGCTCCTAGATCCTTCCCACCTCCCTCTGCCCACCCTTCACTCTTTCTCTCAAAAGAAAAAACACACACACAAAAACACTCTCAAAAAGGAAAATCAAAACACACAAACTAGAACCAATAAACAAAAATTGCTAAAACCAAACCAAAGAAAAAGCCCATGAAAAAAACCATGGAGTTCATTTTGTTTTGGCACGGGGTCTGTCCTGAAGTGTAGTTGACATACTTGGTGACACTGCACTGGAGAAAACTGATTTTCCTTTTTCCAGCACATATCAGCTGCAAATAACTTCTTGCTTAGGGGTGGGACTGATCATCTACTTCCTCCTCTTGGGGTTGGAGTCCCATCTGACTTGAACCTGGATAACTTGAACCTGGATAGGCCCTATACGTGCTGCTATGATCTCTGTGAGTTCATACGTGCATCAGACCAGTTGGAACTGGAGAACATGCTTTCCTTTGTGTCACCTAGCATCTCCTCTTTGATGTGGATTCCTGAGCCTCCAGGAGAAAAGATGAAGACATCCCATTTAGGACCAAGTGCTTCAAAGTCTCTTGCTCTCTGCATATGGTCTAGTTGTGGAACTTTGTGTCAATTACCATCTACTGAAGAAGAATCCTCTCTGAACGATTACATTTTTACTTGAACTCAAAACAGCAGGAGCTACAGTTTCTAAACATACTGCTTTGTGACTTTAAAACAAAAAGAAAACCCATAGCAACCCGAGTTAGGCTTCATTCTGCTCTGTGTACTTCAAGGCTTAGATTGGGAGTTTGATAAACGTTCTCCATAAAGGGCCAGCTGGTAGATAGATCTTATCTATGTCCAATTAATGGTCTCTGTGGTGGAAGGAAAGTAGCATTGACATTTATATAAACAAATGAGCATGGCTGTGTTTCAAGAAAACATTATTTAGAAAAGCAGATTGTGGCTAGATTTGGGTTGTTGGCTATGATTTACC
This sequence comes from Arvicola amphibius, assembly GCF_903992535.2. NCBI lineage: Eukaryota > Metazoa > Chordata > Mammalia > Rodentia > Cricetidae > Arvicola > Arvicola amphibius. The sequence goes on from NC_052048.2 coordinate 119,068,692, forward strand.
CACCTTGTTTTGTTTTCAATGAAAAAGAAAAGATTTATTCAGTCACAGTTTAAGAAGGTTTAAAGATGCTGGAAAAAGTTGGGGGAAGGAAGAGTAGCTGAAGATTGACTCAAAGATGTCTCAGTTTCCTTGGTCTTGGTATAAGATGCTGAGATTTGAAATGGAAAGGATAAATAGACTGTTATACATTTTAGTTTAAAATATGACCCATGAGAACAGAGGGTAGGCTAAGACTCTACAGGATTTGCAAGAAAAAGACCTGAGAATCTACTTTTCCTAAAACGTAGGAGTCTTTGAGACTACTGAATAGACAGCTTATTATGGGCTGTAATACGTTTCCACCAATTCTTGGGCAGGATCACCCCAGAAATGTGGTGTGTTGCACCTCATTTTAAGACTCCACTGGCCAACTCAAGCTCATTCAGATGAGAGGTACCATGATGACTGAGGCCAGAGCAATGTCACATGAAAAACTAGTGAACCTTTAGTAGGAAAAAAGAGAGGACCAAGTTGAGGAATGGCCATTATTGTTCTATTTTTGATCTTCAGGCAAGCTTTATTTATTAAAAATAAATAAAATATCACTACACTTTATCAATCACAACCATGTTCAAGAGTACAAATCTATTATGTGAGCCCCCAACAACAAACAATCTATCTAATTTCAACATACAATAATACATAATGGCACAGAGTTAACATCCCCATCCTTAAGAGGAGAATAGAAAAATCACAAGAAGTATTGGTGCAAAGCAAGAACAAAGTATAGCACGGCAAATATCGATTCCTCCAACTTCTTGTTCAGCATCTGCAGCACGTGATAAACTCACATGGATTCCAAAGTACTTGGGGAGCTGACCTCTCCGGCTCTGCATCCTATGGTAGAGTCTCTCTCTTGGTTCCAGTCCATCCCTGGAACTTTGTCAATGGATGTCTGTGTCAACTATCCTTAGTTGTTTACTTGATTATATTTGGTTTTAACCAAAACTCAAGATGTGGTGTACACCCATGAGAGATTTTTCTTCTTTACATTATTTGAAGTGGGAAAAGCCTCCCTGTCTGGATTTTTTAAAATTGATTTTATGGAACTATTAATTTTTCTCTGCTTCCTTCCCTTTCTTTCTCCTCCCCTTCAGTACTCTCCCATGGTCCCTATGCTCCAAATTTGCTCAGGAGATCTTGTCTTTTTCTATTTCCCATGTAGATTAGATCCATGTATGTCTCTCTTAGGGTCCTCATTGCTGTCTAGGTTCTCTGGGATTGTGATTTGTAGCCTAGTTTTCTTTGCCTTATGTTTAAAATTCACTTATGAGTGAGTAATATGATAATTGTCTTTCTGAGTCTGGGTTACCTCACTCAATATGATGTTTTCTAGCTCCATCCATTTGCCTGCAAATTTCAAGATGCCGTTATTTTTCTATGTTGTGTAGTACTCCATTGATTAAATGCACTGCATTTTCCTTATCTATTCTTCAGTCGAAGGGCATTTAGGTTGTTTCCAGGTTCTGGCTATGACAAACAATGCTGCTATGAACATAATGGAGGACATGTCCTTGTGGCACGATTGAGCATCCTTTGATATATACCCAAAAGTGGTATTACTGGGTCTTGAGGAAGGTTGTTTCCAAATTATCCGAGAAATCACCACACTGACATCCAAAGGGGTTATACCAGCTTGCATTCCCACCAGCAATGCAGGAGTCTTCTCTTTACCCCACACCCTCTCTAGCATAAGTTGTCATCAATGTTTTTGATCTTGGCCATTCTTACAGGTATAAGATGGAATCTCAGGGTTTGATTTGCATTTATCTGATGACCAAGGATGCTGAGCATTTCTTTGAGTGTCTTTCAGTCTTTTTAGATTCCTCTGTTGAGAGTTCTCTGTTTATGTCTGTACTCCATTTTTTAAATTGAATTATTTGTTCTTTTGATGACCAATTTCTTGAGTTCTTTGTTTATTTTGGAGAGTAGACCTCTGTCTGATATGCAGTTGGTGAAGATCTTTTCCCATTCTATTGGCTGATGATTTGTCTTGTTGACCGTGTCCTTTGCTTTACAGAAGCTTTTCAGTGTTAGGAGGTCCATTTATTAATTTTTTTCTCAGTGTCTGTGCTACTGGGGTTATATGCGGCCATTATTTTCATATATCTGTATTTCCACAGTGAAAGAGGGCAGGGTCATGAGTGAGTTCAAGGTCAATGGGGCTGGAGCTCAGCAACTGCTATGAACTTGACTGAACGTGTGTAGAAAGACACCAGAAGAGAAGGTCCGACTTAGCAATTTTAATAATCATTGCTTACACCCCGTTCTTGGGAGCAATCAGTTGGCTGCTTTCACTATTTGGGGAGTAGCAGAATAGTGCTGGGCATCAAAGGGTTAAGGAGACACAGTTGTGTTCCTTGGGTGCAGCAGGGAAACCAAAATTTCCATATTATAACAAAATGGCCTCTAAGCAAAGATTAAGAGGGCGAGACCAGATGGGTTATTTTTATTGTTTGTAAAAATCCAATAAAAATATTCTCTATAGTGTATAATATCTTTGACTGGGCAGGCATTCAAGTATTGAGGGTGGTAATAAAGTCTATTTTCCAACAAATTGCTTGTACCAGTCAATAGAGAGGAGGGAGAGATAATAAAGAGTGCACTTCTAAGTTTTATAAGATGGTCTCTGCCACCTGGATTCTCTCACCAGGGTCTCTGAAGAATGAAAGTGGTTCATAACGGCAAACTTTCTCAGGTTCTCCGGCCACAGAGTGAAGTCCTCCGCTGTAGAACACATGGTCTTCTCCTGAGTCAGGTCAGGTAACTTTTCCCGTGTCCCTGGACAGGGTTAACTATTTCACACACTTGCTTCCTTTATTCTTTTACAGCAGTTCTCAGGCAAGGGAGACTTCTGGGGCTGGAGAGATGGCTCAGTGTTTAAGGGCATTGACTGCTCTTCCACAGACAGGACCCAGGTTCAACTCCCAGCACTCACATGGTAGCTACAACTGTCTGTATCTCCAAGATCTGATGCCTGCACACAGACGAAACACCAATGTACATGAAATAAGAATAAATACATTATTTTAAAACAATAATTAAGGAAGAGATTTCTGTTTATATATAGAGACATTCTGATGGTCAGAGATGGGCAGAAGTGAGATATTCATAAAATAGGGTTGTTGAAGTTGAGGTATGATGCTAATACTAAAATTCCTGCAATATGTAGGAAGTTTCCACAGCAAAAGACTTTATGCTCCCAGAAAGCCATCATGCCATGACTGAAAAACCTCACTTAATGGGACAGTGGGTATTCTTATCATCCCTGTTTTACAAATGTTGGAAACCAACATGTTTAATGTTCCTAAATGTCATGTGAAGCAAGAAAATGGGTAAGTATCATATACTGACTTAGTCTTTACTTAATGAGTTTGCTTATAGTCCGGATCCCAGGAAGTACTGTGTGTGGCTTGTATTTTGGAACCAGTGTGGACATGGAATTCTATTGATAAGTACTAAAATATTAGCAAGCAATGAGTCCCTTCAATGATAAAGTTGACAATGGAATCATACCAAGGGACTCTGGTGGCCTAAACAAATGAGGTCATGATTTGCTAATCCTCATTGCCCGTGGTTCTCCTGTTTGGTTATTATTGTTTTTATTGAGCTCTACATTTTTCTCTGCTTTCCTCCCTGCCTTGCCCTTCCTCCTTCAACCCTCCCCCAGCGACCCCATTCTCCCAATTTACTCAGGAGATCCTGTCTTTTTCTTACTTCCCATGTAGATTAGATTACATAAGTCTCTCTTAGTGTCCTCGATGTTGTCTAAGTTCTCTGGGATTGTGGTTTGTAGGCTGGTTTTCTTTGCTTTATGTTGGTTATTAACAGTGTCTTGCAACATCTCTCCTAGTGGTTTGGAGTATAGCCCTGCAGCTATCTTCTGTAAAGTTCATGGAGTAACAAACAATAGTAGGTTTGCTATAATTAGTATAAACTAATTAGTTTGCTTGGTTTGTGTGCGAATATGTCCACCTTGCATATGACTAATGCATCCATGTGGAGGTCAGAAATGTGGAGGCCAGAAGACAACGTTGGGTGTCATTCCTTAGGCAATGTATACTTTTTAATTTTTTTTTCTTTGAGACGGTGTCTGTGGCTGGCCTGGAATTCTTCCAGTTGGCTAGGCTAGGTGGCTAAGCAGAGAAATGATGGCTGCAACCTGGAGGGAGATGAAAATAGGCTGATTATTTATATACAGTGTCACTGAAGCAGCAGCCCTGAGATTTTAAAATGTGGCACCTATGGGCAGAAGGAGGAGAATAATAAATATGTCTGGACCATGCAGTTAGCAAAGCTGGCCTCACTTAACTGATGGCCATCTGGCTGTCTCTGTTCTTTCTCATTTGCTTCACAAGTTCATTGCTAGTAGAGAAACAAACCAGTGAGGCCCCAGGATCTGCCTGTCTCCTACTTTTCAATGCTGGGATTACAAGTATGTGCTACTCTATCCATTTTTTACAAAATGTGGATACTAGGGCTATAATTCAAGTCCTCATGCTTGCAAAGCAAGTATATTACTGAGAACATTTCCCAGTCCCTCGCTTGCTTTTCTCACCATTTTATTGCCAAATGCACTTTGGTGTTGAGGGAAGATTGAATTAGCCCAGAAGAGGTAATTTGGTCAATGTTGGTTTCTTCTCTAGGTGTTTATTGCATAAGCCATGAATCTCGAGACTTCCTATTTGCTTACCACTTGAGAAGTGACTGCAAGGGCCTCTGATAGCCCATAAAATGAGATGAGAGGCCACATTTCAGGGGGAGGCTACCTGATGGGAGATGGCCATTGAAAAAATTTCTTTCCTATTCCCAATTCTGCATCAGTCCCCGAATTTTGATGGGATCAGTCTTACTGTCCAATGGAGCAAGGAACTCTGAAAGTTTCATTTATTACTGAGATTCAAATGCTAAAATAACCCAGAGAAATGAGATGCTGTCCACACACTGCCAAGGGAGGAAGTGAGTTGATCTGTGACTTAGAAGTATCTCTTCCAGTTAATCATTGCTGACTCTTTGCTGCTAGCCATCCCTATAAATCTTGATGAAACTAGGAAGAGAAATGATAGATGTGATGCAGATGGGAGTGGAAACAGGATGCATGTTTCCATATAAGGTTGCTGAAGCAGGCAAGAGCTCCGAGATCTTAAGATGCAGCCCCGGAGAGAGAGGTGGAGAATGATGAATGTGTCTGGACCATTAGGTTAGCAAAGCTGGTTTCTGGCTGATGGCAGTCTGCTGGTCTCTGCCCTCACGAGTTCATTGCCAGCAGAGAAAACACGCTTAACATGGAAATGTGTTCCTGTCTCTTTTGATGTTTTGATAAATCCCAAGAGCATTGGAATTAGCTGAAGGGGACTGGAGAAATTATCTTGTTTATGCTTTGTCCTCTTTTGCTGTTCTCAGATTTGCTGGTCCTATGAGGGTAAAACCATGATTGGAATGGTCTTTCCTGATAAGACATGAGACAAATACTTGGGAGAGAAGTTCTGATTTTCAATTAAAGAGGATTCCCTGATGTGCTATGTCTACTTCCATGGTTGTGGTGACCCTGCCTCTCAATGAAAAAAAGGCATGCATATCTGCCAGCATTCTTATGACATGTGCAGGGATAATACCTTGCAAGAATAGTCACCTTCCTGGTGGTCCTACGGGAAGATAGGACTTCTTCCCCTGGACAAAGCAAGGTTTAGCATTCTTAAGGTACAATCCTTATTCTCACAGGCCTCAGACAGTTAAAGAACACATATATGTGTGACTTGCCAGACAGTGGAAGGAGGGAGGGCATCTGTCCGCTCAGTCATGAATTTAATCCTACCTCCTATTAGTTCCTCCTTCACTGGCTGGGCTTCTCCAAGCATCTAATCTCACTGTTTGTGACTGTTGGACCTCGGTTTTCCCAGTCTAATATACATCATTTCGGGTAGGGGAATGAGAGATTCAAGATTAATTTCCAGTCATAAAGCCCCAGTGAGCAATGCCGAAGATGTTACTGCTAGAAGTGGACAAAGAATCGACAGATCTGGTGATGAAGCACGATTACTAAAAGCTCAGGGTCAGAAATTGGGGTTCAACCTGAAGATCTGAAAAGCAAAACAGCCAGCCACTAACCAGCTACTTACCTTGACCTCAGTCTGAAATGCCGGTCCTTCTTCTTGGAATCTCAGAAGGAGACTGTCTGAGAGCTGTCTTGCCCATCTTATATTCCTCTCTAGGGCTGGATCAAAGGTGTGCACCACTTGGATTAAAGGCATCCGATTTCTATGGCAACTAGTGTGGCTACTGGCTTTAAAGGTGTGTGTTATCATATCCTGGTCTGTAAGGCTGACCAGTGGGACTGTTTTACTCTCAGATCTTCAGACAGTCTTTGTTTATTAAAATACAATTGAAATGCCTCTACATGGTGACTGTGATGTTCAGTTGTGAGGGGAACTGGAGTTTTATGGAAAGTTATGGAAGAGCATGGCCACAGAGGGAGGCTGGGGAGACATGATAATGACAGAAGAGAGGAAACAGGAGATGTGGATTCTTTGGGATGTTGTGGGGGCAGTGATGAATTCTTTCCCGAACAGTTCTAGAATATTTAAGGTAGCATTGAAGGTGGGAACTATGGGGTTGTATCTTTTTATAAAACAGGAAGCCTCAGAAGGAACCAAGATTCACAAAGGATGCCAGTGCTAGTGAAATAGCTGCGAGACTTTGGTGTTGATGTGGTCAATAGTCCGAGGGAGCAGATTTAATTGCCTCCCAGGAGATGTGTGTAAAGAAGAGGGGGAAAGGAAGAGGAGCCGCCCTTAGAACATATGAAGATCAGAGCAGTGAAGGCCTAGGATGGAGAAGGGTGGGCAGGGGAGGTGAACCACAGAGACAGGAGCTGAAGATAGAAGTATCTGTTTGCGACTGCTCTAAAGTGTTTGGAGGAGGGTGGGATGAGACTCTCTGGTGCTTCTGCCCTGTGTGAGCAATGTGCTGCTCAGAAACACATTAAAGGGGGAGAAGTTTCCACTGTGTGGGGAAGGCTTGGCTGGGTTCATGATAGCAGGGGGGAGTGGCCGAGGTTCCTGATATTGTGGTGAGCCAGAAAGCAGAACAACCTGAACCAGGGTCTGGGCTTTCATTGTCAAAGGCCCACTCCTGGGGACCTGCTTCTACCGATTAGGCTCCCGACTCGGCCTCTTCAAGGCTGGAGACTCTCAAAATAGCCCCATGACTTGACAAACATCCAAAACATCATCTGTGAGGGTGCATGACAGGTGACAGGAGCTGTCACTTAGACATCAGAAAAAGCATTTTCCATAAACTAGTGATGAAGCACAATTAATAAAAGCTCAGAGCCAGGTACTGGGGTTCAACCTGAAGACCAGAAAAGCAGAAGGAGAAGGAGACTGTGCCACATTGGGTATAGCTTGAGCCTATAAGACTTCAAAACCTATCTCCATTGTGACATACCTCCTCCAACAAGGCTGCACCTCCTGATAGTGCTACTCCCATGGGCTCTTACCTCGACCTCAGTCTGAAAATGATGATCCTGCCTCCAGGAAATGAAAAAAGAGAGCTCTCTCCTCTTGTTTTATAATCCTTTTCAGTTCTGGGATTAAGGGTGTGCACCACTACCACCTGGTTTCTATGGCAAGCTAGTATGGCTACTGGGATCATTGCTGCTTGGTCTGTGTGTCTGTTTTACTTTTCTGATCCTCAGGGCAAGCTTTATTTATTAAAATACAAATGAAATGCCACTACACTAGTGAGGACAGACACCCAGGAAGCTGAGAGTAGAGGAAGGTTGTCGGCCCATGGATGGAGAACGTGATTTGGGTTTGATGTTGAGTGGAAAGACAGTTGCTGGCATGGGGAACAAAGGCGAGGAGGACATAGAAAAGAACCAGAGAGAGGCACTGAACCTGCAAGAGGAGATGGGTGGGTTCAAGCCTCCTTAGGGAGGCTGGAAGGATGAGATCAAAAGCTCCCATTTAACAGTGGAAAAGGGATGCATTTCTTCCATTGCACATTGTGGAGGCCAGGGGGGCTGGGTGGAGCAAACCAGCTCTCTAGGATGCAGAACAGAGGAGCTGAGGCAAAGGGCACTGGAATTGTCGCATGCAGGAGGCTCTGAAGGAGGTGGGTGGGGTATTAGAGAAGAGTAAAATAGACTTACATTGCTGCCATCTGGAGCAGGCTGACCAGTTAATAGAACGAATAAAAGGATTAGCGAGCAAGTGATGCTGAACAGCAGACTTGTCATGGGGACTGGTCAGCAGGCATTTGTAATCTTCAACAGCTTGGGAACAGGAGTGGATGAAACGGATGATTTGGCTTAGCTGGAGCTGGAGTTGGCACGATTGCAAGTTGGGATTAAGTCTGAGAGGGACATCAAGGTATTTCTCTGTGTCCATTTTAAAGCATAGAGCCATTTTTGATGGGTAACTCACAGACTTCTCAGGTCTTGAATCAAAAGTCACTCCTTCGATCTTTCACCCGAGAGCCTCCTGGAGGAGGCTTTTCTAACTCATTACATTTCAAAGGTGAGTTTCCTGGGGGGAAGGATTGAGGAAAAATGGAAGCATAGCTCTGTTTATAGTATATTTAGTTTAGTGCATTGTTGTCGTGGTGGGAAACATGGCAGCATGCAGGCAGACATGGTACTGGAGAAGGAGTTGAGAGTTCTACCTCTGGGCCTTCAGAGCAGAAGGAGAAGAAGGAGACTGTGCCACACTGGGCATAGCTTGAGCCTATAAGACTTCAAAACCTATCTCCATTGTGACACAGTTCCTCCAACAAGGCAGCACCTCCCGGTAGTGCTACTCCCTAAGGGCCAAGCATTCAAGCACACGAGTACATGGGACCATATCTATTCAAACCACCACACCTCCTACCCCACCACCCTTCTGGCAGATGCAGAAGCAATGGGGGAGGAAAATGGTCCTTTGCTATAATTTTTGAGCTCACAGCTCTCAGAGGATGCAACCTTCTATGAAGTATGAACGATGCCCAGGGCAGTGATCTTTTCTGCAAGGTGTAATTGAAGTTTGAAAACATTCTAAACTGCTTATCACTTATTTAATTCTACCACCCATTTCCTTCTTTGGAGGCAGTAGAACAGGTTGGAGTCTGAGTTAGAGGAAAAGAGACCATTTGCTTACTTTCTATGGGAAATCCAATAGGAGGCAGAAGGAGTCATGATGCCCCTAATCTTGAGAGCGGCTCTTAGTGGGGCGGGGAAGGGATGCGATGGAGCCAACAATGAATAAACTTAAAGATCCTTAAATAGGAAGCCTCTTGAGGGACCTCATGAGCCTAGAGGATCCATGAGCTCAAGCCAGAGTGCAGAGTGGGAGACTCGAAGCTATAGTTAGAGGCTTGCCTGCTTTAAAAAGGGAGACTAGGGCTGCAGGGGTGGGGGATGGATCTGTAGTTAAAGCGTTTGCTAGGCAAGCATAAGAACTGGAGTTTGAATTTTCAGAAACCAACATAAGTGCCTGGTAGCTACCTGCCTGCAATGCAGCTTCAGAAGGTGGGGATAGGGTCCACCAGAGTGAGCTGCATAGAGAGATTAGTCATATTGGCAAACTCTATTTTTAAACGGGAGACCCCATATGAATGATGTTGAAGACTGATTGAAGATGACTCATGAAATCCACTTTGAGCTTCTGCATACAGGCACATGCAAGCACACACACACACACACACACACACACACACACACACACACACACACGCACACAGGCACACACACCCGAAAAATATGCATGCTGTTCTTTTTGAGAATGAACTTTGGACTGGCATGGACTTTTATGCACCTTATATTCTGTAAGCATTTTGCTATGAAAATGATTACAGCTCTTTCTCGTGTTTGTGTTCCTTCTAGTGCCAGCTGTAAATAGAAAATGATGGGAAACCTGGGTGGGAAGGGATAAGACTCTTTGCTATGTTTAAAGAGGAGAGAATGAGGAAGAGCCAGGCCTAGATCCCAAACAAGTTTGCTTTGTGGTTTTCTACTTGTCTTGTTAGTTCTCAATTACAGCAAAACCATTAGACATTACTGAGGAATAATAAAAATGACATCTCCTAAAAATGCATGCACATACATTTATACATTATACACACATGGACAAATGGAAAAGGAAAGAAAAGAATAGCCTGATGGGTCAGAACTCCAACATGTTGGAAGGCAGATTGCTGGCTCCTCTCTTTCTCAGTTTTATTTTTCTGAGGACCAGGAGTGGAGGCCGACAATGAGGAGGAACACCTTCCAAGAGTGGCAGCTCCTTAGTTTTGAGTTTACTTTTGTAGCCTTTAAGGTGGGTCTGACTGATCTCCATGTCCCACCAATGTGCAATCCAGACACTGCCTCACCACAGCCTTTACTGGGGGCCACATCTAGTGACCAGACACCAATAAAAGAAAGCAGGACACGGAGGGATATGTCACTCACTTCTGAAATGAGAGAGAGAGAGAGGGGGGGAGAGAGAGGGAGAGAGAGAGCGAGAGAGAGAGAGAGAGAGAGAGAGAGCGAGCGAGCGGGGGAGAGAGAGGGAGCGAGCGAGCGAGCGAGAGAGAGAGAGAGAGAGAGAGAGAGAGACAGAGAGACAGAAAGAGACAGAGAGAGAGAGGGAGGGAGGGAGGGAGGGAGGGAGGGAGGAGACTGACCTCCACCCTACTCTCCTCCCCGTGTCCTCTTTCCTGCTTTTCCAGCTGGAATGATCTGTCATGCATGGACTTCTCTGTGGGGACACGACAAGGGACCGAATGACTTCCTGAAACTGAGGAATTGTGTCCATTGGTCTTTAAGGAATTGAATGTTACCCGTAAACACATGGACGTTGAGAAAAATCCTCCCTAGTTAAGTTTTGCCATAACTGAAGCTATGGTTGATTATTAATATTATTTTTGAGCTGAGGACTGAACCCAGGACCTTGTGCTCGCTAGGCAAGCTTATTACCTCTTAGCTAAATCCCCAGTCCCATGTGGTTGATTTGAACACAGAGTGTTCTATGTTTTAATAGGACTCATTTAAGCAGTGTCTAGATTTTTAGTTACACAGATTGTGAGCTTGGAAGAGTATGTTAAATAAGTTAGGCTTTGGGGCAATTTGATGCTCAGGGGCACTAATTCCACTTCTCTGGATCAATAAGCCACTCTTGAAAAGATGGACAGTAATGCTTTATGGTGACACCAGCAAGAAGATCTGGAAGCTCCTGAGGAGATGTGAAGAGTACAATGCTTCAACTAGATGGCACCCTTTAGACTACTTCGACCCCATGCATAAAAGACCGTGAACAATTCCCTATTTTGTTTTTCAGTAATAATTAGGGCCCACCGAGCAACTGGCAGGATGGTGGTGGGAAGGTCAAATTATAGGTCACAGTAATGGAGAGGCACAGCACTATCAGCTGGTGTCTTCCTTCTTGCAGTGATCTTTGCTGTGATGGAAACACCGCTGTGCTAAGTGGGGCTGATATCTCTACCCCATACATAGCCTTCTGTTCATGGGAAACCACAGCAATTCTCCCTGGAGCTCTGGAGTCAGTGAGCTTGGCTCCCATTCACTCTGCATCCTGACCAAGTGCCCCATATTAGTTTTAAGTTACCTTTTCTTTCCTTTTGTTTCCTGTACCATGGTTTCAGTTAACATTCTTGATGCCAGCTTTGTTTTGGCTTCAGCTACAACTGTCTTCATAGGAAAGGAAGAACAAAGTCTAGATTTAACCTCAAGTTACAACATCTGGGAAAGGGCTTTAATGGTTTCTCCCTCAAGGCCGATCACCTATACTTTTATTGTATCAGTCATAGGCAATAGTTGGGAAATTCTACTTGGAAATATTTCAGTTGGTTCTTTGACATAAGAAACTTATCCTCTCAAGTTTGAAGTTTGAAGCTAATCCCTATAATAGTTATAGGCATTTTTCTTTTTTTCTCCTCTGGGCAGTATGAATTTTATTGCATTTATAATTTTAGTGGCATATTCTTGCTTTGTTGATTATTTTTATTAGCACATAGTAATTACAATAAGTAGTGGGTTTTGTTGTGATATCCTTGGTGTAGGGAGTTCTTCTGTCTATGTGTTGCTTTCATTGGTTGAATAAAGAAACTGCTTTGGCCCTTTGATAGGGCAGCACTTAGGTAGGCAGAGTAGACAGAATGGAATGCTTGGAGGAAGAAGGGCAGTGTGGCAGATGCCATGGTTCTTCTGCCCAAGACGGACGCTGGTTAGATTCATGCTGTAAGCCACAGTCAAGTGGCGATACACATTAATGGAGATGGGTTAAATTAAGATGTGAGAGTTAGCCAATAAGAGGCTAGAGATAATGGGCCAGGCAATGTTTAAATAAATGCAGTTTCTGTGTGATTATTTCGGGGCTAAGCTAGCTGGGTGGCCAGGACAAACAAGCAGCCCATTCCTCATACAACATATCCTATACATGCATTTGATCATATTACTCTCTTCTCACCTTCGCTCTCCCTTTACTTGCACATTCCTAACAAGCCTCCCTTTGCTTTCATGTTCTTGGTTCTCCTAGATTCCACATATGAGAGAATATATATGGTACCCACCTTGCTTGTTTCACACAACCAATGATCTATAGTTCCATTTATTTACTTTTTTCCTGCAAATTATATGTTTTTCTTTGTGGTGTACTAAAACTCTGCTGTGGTGTGTGTGTGTGTGTGTGTGTGTGTGTGCATGTGCGTATGTGTGTATGTATATTGTTTTAATCTATCCAACTACCAAAGATCATGTAGACATGTTCCATAACATGTAGGCCATTGTGTGTGGCCAAGTGCTTATTTTTTAAACTCAAAGATCAGTGAAGCACTCCTCCTTGTGCCTTCAAAGTGCATCTTCAACCTTCAATACCTTCTCTTCCCACATTGCTTGAAGCTGGTGCCTGTGTTTTGCTGCACTACAAATATTAAAGCCTTTAGAAGAGGCTTCTATGGAGGTTCCATTGCCAGCATTTGTACCATGTCCTCTGTGTTTTCTGTCTAAAGCCAGTCCTAATGTCACCTCTGCTTTCCGTCCCCACCCCCATAATGTGACTGCAGCCACTCTTCCAGTCTTCTCAATGATATCAATGACTCTTGCTCTTTCCTGGATCCTTCTTATGAACACACTACTACCCTCTGCTCTGCAAACAGAGAAGTCTCTCTCCACTAGCCTGGCCCTTCATTCCTTTTCACTGGTTGCAACAGAAACCCTGGAAAACAGTATCTATGCTCTTTGCCTCCAATGTATGCCCTCTTGATCGTTATTACTTTTGCCTCATTAGTCCCTTTTGGAAATCCCTCCTTGAAAATTGCTCCCATCAGCATTACCTGTGATATCCATACTCTTTTAGCCCATGGTTACTCACTAATTTTTTTATCTTGAATAGTTAGCATGGTTGAACATGGATGCTCTTTACTGACTCTTGAATACACTGTCCACACTTAGCTGGCAGTGTGCTGTATCCTCATGGTCACCATTACTTGAACTTTTTGCTTGAGCTTCCTTCTCCCTCTGTTCTGCTGTTAGAATAGTCTCAGTTCTCTCATGTATCCACCCACTTTCCTATGAATCCCACCCTGTTCCATGGCTGTAGCTACTTTCTATCTGCCAGCAACACAACACCTTAGAGGACCAGTCCAGATGTTCACACTCCAGATTCCTACATACAGCTGCCTACTTGGCACCTCCGCTTGAAAGGCAGCTCATCTTCTCTAGCTGAAAGTCTCCCAAACCTGACTTCTCATTCTTCTTGTTCCTGCCAAACCCACAAAAGCTGCAGATTACTTTATCCTTGATAGCAATTCCATTTTTAAAGTTCCAGACCATAAAGTTATCCTTGAGTTTTCTTCATCTTCGTCATGTCTAAGCATCAGGAAGTATTATAGTCTATCTTTGATGTCTGTCTGGAATCTGATCACTTCCACTGCCTCTTCTCCTGTCTCTATCCAAGCCACTGCCATCTGTTTTATGAACCTGTGCAGTTGCCTCCTGGCTGTCCTTGCTGTCACCTTTGCATCTATTTCCACCATGAAAGCCTGGTTATCCCTTTCAGAGGATCATATCACATTGTTTTTCTAGTATTCCAAAATCTGCCTGTCATATGTGTTCACTCCCCAAACAGCTTGTGCAGCCTGCTTCCATCATTTCTGCGATCTCGGTTGCAGCCCTCTACTGCTCTATGTCCAAACGACACATCACTCTCAAAATTTCTAGTGGGATCGACTGAGGTTAGCATGCAATAGAAAAGAAGACAGGAGCGGTAATGTCATCGTTTGTTGGTAATGACAAAACAGTGTCACCCATTCCCATGCTTTTCGTTTGAAATCGTACATCTTTCACAAGTTTCTCCCGAATCTCTCATTACATCATATTTTTCATGGTTCTTCCTTCTCTTTCTCACTTTTCTTGCTTGTAAAATTTGTAAAACTATGACAAACTATGCCCTTCCTCACAGGATTGTGAGGAAAGTGTGCAAGATCCTGTACATCCAGGATCTTCTTGGAAAATGGGCCACATGAACAGAGGATAAAATCTCAGACTCATGGCACCAGCACGAGTCTCGTGCCCCTGTACTACTGCCACAAAGGCTTTCTCTTCAAATGTTTCACCTGGTAGCCTGAAAAACAAATGGAACAGACCAAACCAAACTAACAACAACAAAAAACCTAACCCACATATGTTTCTATGGCAACATTTGAAAGGGAGTTAGCACCCAAGGAAGCTGTAAGCACCTCTCCCAAGCAGGGTGCTGGGAAAGACACGTTGACCATTTAGAAAGCAGCAAGAACCTTTGCTTCCCTGCCTTGTGAGACCACTTATCCTTGTCAACTCCAGTTGATTAATTAATGCTCCTGCAGAAAAGAAATGCCGCTCATTGTGTATTCGTCTCCATGCCTGAAGCTGATGGGGCTTACTTCTCTCTGCTAATTGAAATGCTTCCCACACAAAAGCAATAAGGCTGGCTTGTCACTTTCCCAGAGAGTACACACTCACCTGTAGTTCTAGAGCATAGTCATTGCATTCAAATTGTGACAAAAGAAATGTGTCATTATTCAATCATCTGGTTTAAAAAAATGCCCCCCTTTTTTTGTTAAACAGATTAATGGATCCAGAAGAAGAAAAGATTCAGACTTAGAACGCTGCTGATGAGTCTTTATCCCATCTGTTTAAATTCCTTACAAGCTTCCTGATGTAAGGGCTTGGCCTGTAGAAGGGTATCTTTACTGATGGAGCTGCATGGCTTAAGGGTGGGGCAGGTAGAGAGGGGAGCAGCCCTGGAAAGAAGTGAGGCAAAGCCATTTTCTACATGGAGAAAGGAACCTAAGTCTAATTTGCTTTCTGTTTTAAATGTGAGCAGAAAAACAATACATGAGCACCACCAAAATGTATGAGGCTGGAGCCAGAGACTCTGAGTTGGTTTGTGTAACATGTTGCAGGCAAACAGTGGCTAGTATTCATTATTAGTTGAAGAGAAATTTAACTTAGTGTCCAGCTGGAGAACCCAGACTGTGTTCACTGCTTTGTGCTCAGTTGTGTGCCATGGGGGGGGTACCCAACACATCCACAGGGTAGCATCACTCATTACCTGTAGGTCCCAGGGGTTAGGCATTGAATTTCTCTGTGCCTAAATTTTTCTTCTATAAAATGAATGATATAGTAAAAATGACAATAGCCAAATGTAGAGTAGCTGTGAAGATTGAAGGAGAGAATGTATGTGAAAGTCACTGGGGAGGAGTTTGAGTCTTTGTGCTTTTAGGGGATGGATGAGCAGAAGGTCATGTGAACACAGACACAGTTGCTTGTCCACCAGACAAGCATATAGAAAGACAATGCAAATGCTGCACCTGCTATAAAGTACAGCCATTCAAAAAGCAGGTTTATTTTGATGAAGGAGAATCGAGATATGTTGGGGAAGGTAGAACAGATGAGCTGGGTTAGTGGTGGGAAGGAGAATGGTCTTTCTAGATGGAAGGGAGAGTCTAGTCAAGAGTTGAAGGTTGGGGAGTGCCGTGGAGATCCCTCTTTCAGATAGCTGCTCGGGAATAGCTCTATGGAGCGGATTTGAGACAAGCCTTGGGGTGCAATTCTATTAAGAGGGAATCTAGATGAGCAGTTTTGGGTTTATTCTGTAAAATTTGGGAGCCATTTTTTTTTTAAAAAAGATGTTGAGTGACAATGGCAAAGTACTTTCCAAATTCCAGTCTTGGTGTAGCCGCGGGCATTGCTCTAGGGAAGAAGTGTTGAAGGGATTAACATGTGTGGTTAAGATGCAAAAGAGGCAGGAGCATGTGGAACACATTACCAAAAGGAAATCTGCATACTGAGGCAACTAACAGATGTGATGGTGAGTCTGAGGCAGAGGCCAAGGACAGATTAGCTCTGAGGTTACAGGCAGTGTGGTGACAGGGAAGATGGATATGCTAGGGACCTGTGCTTGTGAAATGAGTAATTAGCATCATTTATGGTCAGGGTTGTCAAGGTGTAGAGAAAGCTGAGTGGGACAGGAAGCTCCTACAGCCCCCTTTGGAGGTCTCTGGATCCGCAGCGTTGCCTGGGACTACTATGGCACAGCTCTCATGTCACCCAGGTCCCCTGTGAGGTGAAGCTTGAGTTTCCACCCGCTTTTACCCTTTCCACTGTAGGAACAGAGGTCCGAGCCTGCTTGACCTTGATGCTGACATCCCTAGCCATCTGTCTGCAAACTGAAGCTTTGCCAGCTTTCAGAAAACTGTGAAGGAGCTAGCTCCTATAACCAAGGACAGGACACCTCTGTGGGGGCTTGCTGTGGTGATCGACCTTGGTTCCAGCTATTGGACCTGTCACGGGTGTCAACAATGGACAGACCTTCCAACCAGGAGTTGCCATATAAAACCCAAAGAAGTAAAAGTTTTATTATCCTTTTCCTCCTTTTGTCTTGGTTCCAACTGTTCTTATTTGTTCCTTTAGCAAGCAGTTCTTGAATGCCCACTGTATGCACGGCAGCATTATAATGCGATTTGCAGAGCACTCCAAGGTGCTTACACTGCACACGCCTGCTACCGCGTACCCTTCCTTGACTGCGAATAGATAAAGAATGACTCAGGGAAAGTAAGTAAGAGGCTGTAGAGAGTGGGCTTGATTTTTGGCAGTTTGTCATGGCATTATTTATGGTTAGAGCCTGCAGGTTATTTGTAAATCATTTGCCCTCATTTTGCAGACAAGTAGTAGATCCAGGGAGAAGGCCAAGTGATTTCAAAGTTCATAGGATATCTTGTCAAAACTGGGTTAGGAATCCTCATTTTCTGGAAGATGCCATAAGAACTCCTTTTCTCTCTCTTCAGGCTAAAAACCCAGAGAAGGTCTTCACAAGATATCCTAGCACAAATTCTTAATTCTGTGGAGTCATCTATTCTTTCCTTCGCATCCTCCATCAATTCATGTAGTGTGGCTGCGACAGGAGTGTGGGTTGCCGCAGCCAGGGATGGTGGAGAGATGCATTGCGTGGGTTATGCAGACAATAGAGAATGGGTTTGACTGTGGCAGATCCGTCAAGTGCACCACTGAAGCCTGCATGTAGGATGGTGAAGGAAGGATATACTCTAAGAAAATGATTGGCTATGAAAGGGAGGGTGATACCCAAGGGTTCTGCATGCTCTTCTTATGCTTGTCTGCAACAGCTTTTCTGCTCTGTTTGGGGACTTGGTACTTTCTCTCCTTTTTCCATGCTCCATTGTAGTCCATCGTTCTTCTGGCAGAACTACTGTCTCCCTTTGTCTCATCTTGTGTGTCATCTCCCTTTCTGTGTGAGCATCACTTCTGCACCCACCTCCATCTGCGAGCACGCAGAGGAAACCCTGCTTCTGAGATGGACCTCTGTTCCATTGTCACTGGGAAAGAGGAAATAGGCCAATCTGTACCTGGGATGTGAAAGTTGGGCTCTCCAGGTGGTGAGACTGACCTTGGGAAGATGTGATCTAAATTGTCCAGGCTGCTACCCAGAACTTGGAAATGGAGCTGGAGGCAAACACCCAAGAGGTGGAGAGTCAGAGTTCTGAGGACAATACTTGGGCTCATAAATAGAATTAGACCTGGCCAGATCTGTCTCAGCTATGCGACTTGATAAAGTCTTAGTTTTGTGTCCTATTGATTTCGTTTTGTGACATTGTTAAGTGAAAGATTCATAGCTGATAGCGGATGAAGTGGCATGGTAAGAAAGGAAACTGTCAAAGCGGCGTCTTTCAGCCACCACTTTGTCTCGCGGAGTGTCATATTAATAACAAGGGTCTCAGGAGATTGTTGCCACATGAGGGACAGTGATGCCACCTCCACAGTAGTGCAAAGAGGGTTAGAATTTCACCAAAATGGAGAAGTCTGGGTTGAGTTTGGCCTTCAGACAGTGCCTGTCTTACCTGTAAGGCACTGATTGCTGTTCAGATACTTGTTAGATAGCCACAAGGTACACATCCAGGGCTGAGTGTAGTGACAGCCTTAGCTGTTTGCCCTGATTCATGTTCCTCCACTTCTTCCTTCCCTGTCACCCCATGTACCCAACACACAAAATGAAAATGCTGCCCAATGAGCAGAACAGGCATGTGCAATTGGAATGACTCAAAACACTTGTGCAATTGGAATGACTCAAAACACTTGTGCAATTGGACTCAAAACACTTGTGCAATTGGAATAACTCAAAACACTTGTGCAATTGGACTCAAAACACTTGTGCAATTGGAATGACTCAAAACACTTGTTTTTAAAAATTGATTTTATGTCTGGGAATGCAGTTCTGTGGAGGAGTGCTTGCCTAATACCTGTGAGGCCTTAGGTTTCAGCTCCAGTTCTGGAAATGAAATAAAGTTAAAAAAAAAAGGGCAGGAGGTTAGGTTTCCAGATTGTAAAGAGTTTCCGTGTAGTTCAAATTCAGCTTCTCCCTGAATGTCTTGCGTTGTTATGATATAATTTATTGCAATTCATAAACCGATATTAATACAATATTATTAACTAAACATACATACTTTATTCACATTTACTTAGCTTTTACCTATTGTTGTTATTTTCTGTTCCAGGCTCTCATATAGGACGTCACATTCCATTAACAGTCATGTCTCCTTAGGACCTCCCCAGTCCCCTCCCAACTGCAAGTTTCTCTGGTTTTTCTCAGTTTTGATGACTGAAGGCATTTGAATTTTTTTATTTATGTATTTATTGTCCATAGTGATAACTTCTATGAAAACATGTTCATTGATGCATGTCCCTTTGACCACATCTGTTCATTGCTGTTTCTCATTTCTTCCTCCCTGCCGGTCTCCTTCTTTCCCCTACATGGTGCTTCCTCCACTTTCATGGATGAGTGACAGTTCTGATAGCCCTGCCTCCTCTGCCAAAGGACACTGGTGGTGAGTTTTCTGGAAAGACAATCACAGGTATTCAGGTCTCTTTCTTAAAAGTCATTAGGGATCTGAGTTATATTAAAAATGTCATTTTTTTTTGCTTAAAATGATATTCTCCCACATGAGAGTTATTTTTCTCCCTTTTTTGGCTATACTGGTAATTGTAATTTATTTTATACTTTGAGTTGTAACACATCATTATTGATTTATTTATTTTTGTTACTCACCAAGAGGGATTGGGAACTCTATCTATTAGTACCACAGTTGTTCTGACAGACTCCCATCAATTTTCAAAATAATTTTTATAGTATCTATTACAATAAAATGTTGGAGATTTATTTTTAAGTTTCGTTTTCTAGTTCTAGAACCATCCATTTTTCAAAGAAGCCCTAGTTCCAATTATTAGAGAATGACATTAGAAACCAAGATCAGGGTGATAGTCACACTGGTGGTTACTAGGGTGTTGTTGTTTCTAGGCACTCCTAGATGACAGAGTGAGGAAATGTGTATGTATACCAACTTATATGTGAACAAATCGATAAATGCTTTTATATGTAAATATTTCTCCATACCTATATATGTACGTCTCTAACTCTAAGTCATCTGATTCAGCCTTGATTCTTGCAGTTGTTGCTCTATAATTTTCCACTTCAACAGTGAGAAACATCGCTTATCACCCTTAATCAAACAGCGCTCTCTCTCTCTCTCTCTCTCTCTCTCTCTCTCTCTCTCACACACACACACACAGAGAGAGAGAGAGAGAGAGAGAGAGAGAGAGAGAGAGAGAGAGAGAGAGAGAGAGAGAGAGAGAGAGAGAGAGCTGTGGTGGCTCTAATGAACCGCCTCCAGGCTCATAATCTTTGAATATTTGTTCCCCAGTTGGCGGAACTGTTTGAGGAGGATCAGAAGGTGTGGCATTTTGGCCGGAGGTGTGGCACTTATGGTTGGGTCTCAAGATGTACGCTCTCAGCTATTGCTTTAGTGCCATGCCTTCTACAATAGCCATGGACTCCCTTTTTGGAGCTGTAAGCCTCAAATAAACTATTTTTTTTGTATAAGTTGCACTGGTCATGGTGTCTTACCACAGTGATAGAAAAATAAGACAAAAGTAGTATCAGAACTGTGAACTTGTATCCCACTGAAAACAGTGCTATCAACTAGAGAGCTTTCTTACAGCGCATTTTCGTGCAAACCCTTTTACAGCTAGTCTCACAGGCTTCACTCATTGCCAAGGTTGCCTAGTCCGCCAAGCCTCTACCTCTGTACCTACTAATTCACCCAGGCTGTTTCATAATAGAGTTAGAGTCTTCCCAACACAGTCTTATTCTGTTCTGGGGTACATTAACCTACTAAATCCTTTTCCTAAAAAAGAAATGCATACACTAAAATTTTCTGAGAAAGAGAACTCCTTTTCTGTTGTGAAGTTCTATGGATTTTGACAAATGTGTACACATGTCCTCTATTATAGAGTAATACATAGTGGTTTTGCCATTCCAGAAAGATCCTTTTTTTTACTTTATTTCTTCAGCACAGCTCCTCATGTTCTCCAGAGCCTCAAGCAACCACAGGTCATTTTTTTTTTTTTTGGCTCTGTAATTTTGCCTGCTATAGGATTTCATGTAGTTGAAATCAGATATGTGGATTTTCCTTTACTTAGCAGCAGCAATAAAGATGGCTCTGTTTTTTCATGGCTTGACCATTCTTGCCTTTTTAAGTCACCAAATAGCATACTATTGTATTGATGACCCAATTTGTTGATCCAAGTCTGTGGGTCTAACTATCAGTTTCCAAGTGACACAGAGATGTAGTAAATCTCTGCAAATAGCAACTCAAGAATGAAGAGATTCTCTACTACCACGTTTTTCCCATAAATGCAGCTTTAGGAAGAATAATAGAGGGGAAGAAATACAATTTAGTAAGATTGATTTTGAAAATCAATCTAATGAAATACTTTACCTAGCTATGATTTAAGAAAACCAACGATATTAAAAAAAAAAAACCTTTAGTGAGACAATTGGAGGAATAATATTCTCTGGCTATTTAATGACAGTAAGGATTTGAAAGGAATTAAAAAATTATGATTACTGTGTGGTTAAAACAATTATATATTACAGGTAAATGCTAATGTGTTTTTGAATGCAATGGCAATGATGTACTGTGATTTGCTTCATAGCAAACAAGGCGAGAGGGAAGGAAGGGTGGTAAAAATATAACTCACTGAACATGGCGATGCTGGTCTGGTGTCTTCACCCCTATGTTTCAGTGTCCTTGGCTCAGCATGATATGCTTCATGTTATCAAAAGAAATGTAAACACTAAGCCACCACGAACCCTTTTCCTACAATGATGTACTACCTGCAATATAGGCTAGGGCAACGGTGACACAAAGTGATGGAGTAACCAACCAATAACTGATTTGATACTTGACACCCTTGCGTGACTGAGAACCTGAGAGTAGATAGCCCAGGGACCTAGGGTAAAACTAAATAATACTGCTCTAAAAGGCAGAAAAAAAGTAGCAATAAAATTATTCCTAATGCTATTCTGTTATACTCATAGATCAGTACCTTCTTTAGACACCCTTAGAGAAGCTTACTCCTGCTGTAGATAGGAAGTAATGAAGAGACCTACAACCAAGACACGGTGCAGAGAGTAAGAGACCTTGGAACGCTCAGCTGGAAATGGGATGTCTCTATCAAATACCTCCCGTCAGAGCTCAGGGAGCATCCCTAGAAGAAGAGGTGGAAAGAGTGTGTAGAAACCCGAGGGGATGGGGGACACCGAAAAGACAAGGCCCTCTAAATCAACAGCAGCAAAGTCGTTAAGATCTCACAGAGGCTGAGGGAGCATGCACAGCGCCTGCGCAGATTTGCACCTCTGCATTTTCATCATGGCTTCCAGTTAGTGCTTTCATGGGATTCCTGAGTCTGTGAATGAGCAGGTCTCCGATTATTGTGCCTTCTCTTGGGCTCTTTTTCTTTTGTTTTCTTGTCTTGTCCTATTTTGATGGGATAGTTTTTATTTTATCTTGTCAGTTTATTTTGTTATATTTAAAAATGAATGAATTGATGAATAATTGAACCAATGAAAACCTAGTCATTAGGGTAAAGGCTAACAACCGAACTGCCATTTATACTTGCTGGGACACGGAAAACCAGTTTTCTCCAGTGGAATGACACTGGGCGTATCAAACCACCCCACGGCAGATCTCGTGTTCAGGAGGAGTTGACCAACATACAATGGACTCCACAGTTTTGTTTTGTTTTTCTTCCTGTGCCTGTGCTTTTTTTTTTGTCTACAGTTTGGTGTTTTCTTTTGGGTGTAGTTAATTTGCTTTCTTGGTTTCAGGGTTGTTTTTCTTTTATTTTTTTTTGAGAAAAAAACTTAAATTTGGGAGAGTAAGGATGGGGAAAGGATCTGGTAGGACTTGGAGGATGGGAAGAAAGACCAAAATATGTTTAAAATTAAAAATTGTTTTAAATAATAAAAAATGTGTGGCAAAAATGGAACAAGATTGACTGTCAACCCACAGTTTGGGTGGGTAAAAGAGTCCTTGGGCCATTATATTATTCTTTAAGCCTTCTTGCATGTGTTTGGAATTTTGCATAGATCACAATTGATGAAACCTGCTGGGTTATTGTAGCTTAAGTGGAAAGATAAATAGTTCTCTCTATATAGGAGACTGTCACTATAACCTTGAGGGAGAAAGACAGCTCAGCTTTATGCAGCTAATATTCTTTGCTAATGAGAAGAAACTATTAAGAGAGAAAAAAATGCAGGGCCTGGGAGATGGCTCCATTGGTGGAGTGCTTGTCTTGTAAGCAAGGGGACCTGGGTTCCACTCCAAGAACCTTTCCTAAAACCCTGGGCGTGGCACTGGCTTGTGATCCCAGCACCTGGGAGATGAAATCAGGTGGGTTCCTGGGGCTCTTTAGTCAGCCTGGCCTAATCAATGAGCACAGGTTAATGAAAGATCCTGTCTCAAAACATAAGGTAGCCCAGGCAGTGGTGCACACACCTTTCATCCCAGCACTTGGGAGGCAGTGGAAGGCAGACCTATGTGAGTTTGTTGAGGCCAGCGTGGTTTACAAATTGAGTTCCAAGACAGCCAGAGCTGCAACACAGAGAACCCTGTCTTGAAAAACAAAAACAAGAAGAACAAGCAAGCAAGCAAACAAACAAACATCTTCCCTCAAACCTAAAAAAACACACGGTGAACAGCTACTGAGGAAAAACACCTGAGGTTATGCTCTGGCCTTTTACATACATGCATACCTACACGCATGTTCACCTGCCCACATTCCTGCATCCACATGAACACATGGATACATTAAAGGAAAATGGTAAGTCATCGAGGGGGGAAATGTATCTGTGATAAACATCACTGACAAAGAGGTCATATTAAAAATCCCCAAGTCTGAGCTGGGCAGTGGTGTCGCATGCCTTCCAACACTCAGGAGGCAGAGGTAGGTGGATCTCTGAGTCTGAGGCCAGCCTGGTCTACAGAGTGAGCTCTAGGACAGCCAAAGCTACACAGAGAAGCCCTGTCTCAAAAAGAGAAGAGCCTCTTTTTTCAGAATAGGGTGTCTAAAGTCTAATATGGGAGAAAAGTTACTCAAGATCATTAGCCAACAGAGACATGCAATTTAGGATTACAATAGTTTATTTTCAACACACTTGCCAGCATTATTAAAATGAAGGAGACAGACCATACTAATACGTAAGAGGAAAGTGGAAGAGCAGGAGCCTTTAGATGCTCCTGAAATGAAGGGTAAATTTCCAGAACCTTGGAAAACTGTCACTATCTATAAAAGCTGAACATTTACATCCACATATACATCTATGCATCCCTCTGACGCAGTAAAGCCACCCCTAGAGCTTAAATTCTCAGTTGAAATGTTAGTATACACTAGGTGCTCAAGACTATTCAGAACACCCTGAAATGACCCCAACCACACGAATAGAATGGATCGCAGCGACACAACACTATAGAGGACTGCAAATTAAGAAACTGCCTTTCTCTTACACCACAGATTTAAACCTGATTTAAGCCTGGCAATATGTCTCTGAACCATTGTTAACTTCTTCCTTTTGGGACAATGTCTTACTATATAACCAGGGCAGTCTTGAACTCATGAACCTCCTACCTCAGCTGCCTGAGTGCTAGCACTGCTCAGCATGCCTCACTCATTTTATCTGGTTGGGTATTAATGGTCAACACTTGCAGGGTTTTTTTTTGTTTTTTTTTTCTTTTCTTTTTAAATATTTCTTTTATTTTTTATTTATGATGTATACAACATTCAATCTGTGTGTATGCCTGAAGGCCAGAAGAGGTCACCAGACCTCATTACAGATGGTTGTGAGCCACCATGTGGTTGCTGGGAATTGAACTCAATGCTCTTAACCGCTGAGCCATCTCTCTAGCCCACCCCCCCCCTTTTGGTTTTTCTAGACAAGATTTCTCTGTGTAGCTTTGGTGCCTGTCCTGGAACTAGCTTTTGTAAGCCAGGATGGACTCAAACTCACAGAGATCCAAGATCCACCTGCCTCTGATCCCCTCCCCCTCCCTGAGTGCTGGGATTAAAGTTGTGTGCCACCAGAGACATTTTTTTTTTAAAATTTCCACTCAAGTCCTAATGTTTGAACAAGCATTCTTACATGCTGGGCTGTCTTTCTAGCTCCCTGATAAACTCCCAGATCCTAGTATAGGTCTGGCACGTACTGGGTGCTGAAATGATCCATTGATAAATCCTGTTTAATTTATTCTTAGGCTGATTCAATAAAACCAGTCCCATTTTATATATTTTGTACATAACTGATCAAAAGTAAAGATATGTCTAAATCACTTATTTATAACTGCATTCATGTCTAGTCTGTGGTAGGTAGACCTCCGGTTGGGCACAGCCTGATGAAAATGCCTTTTCTCCTGCACAGAAGTCACAGATTCAGTTGTGCTTCCTCTAATACCCAACACATTGTAGTTTCACTGGGTCCCGGAGTCCTGCTTACATTTAAGGATGAGTCCTCCATGCTCAGGAAGTCCCTTGTCCTCTCAACAGTTCAGGGACCCAGGGTTAGGAAAAGGGAGCTTCTTTGGAAGATTCTGTGGTCTAAGTTCTCATACAATGCTGGAGTTCCCCCTCATCTTCTGAAACTGTTACTGCCCCTCTCTGAGCTCTGCAGGACCACAGACCTCAACCTGAGTTTACAGAGACAGGATGCACACCTTCTCCAGACCCCGGACTGCCTAATTATAGGAAAAATCTAAGAACTATTAATACAGGCCACGGTGATAACCCCTTGGTGAGGTCAGACAAACTGTAGCTGGGAAGCCATTCTTGCTGTAGGTTTGGGGACTCTAAGAAGACTGACGGCTGAGGCAAAGCTTGACCCCTGTCATGTTCTTATTGATTTCTGGTTTCACATTCAGGGCCTTACATAATCCCACTCCATCTTTTCCATGACAGTTCTTCAAATGTTTCAAAACAGCTTATTTCCCCTGGAGGCTTCCAGAGGCCAGAGCCATTCAGAACTTGTCTCATAGAACACCGGTTTTCTAAGATGCTCCGTGTGAACAAATGGTTCAGTGACCGTGTAAGCAGCACCTCTATTTCATCTCGGAAACTCTCATTTGAGGATCTGAGAGGTTAAAAAAAATCTCTTAATTTTGTTTCATCTATAATTGTTCAGGGAAATTTCCACTCATGTAACAGCTAACAATATCATCAAGAGGTGCAGACATCTTTTGAGAAAAGTAGTTACCAAATGGGGTTTATTCAGGTTTTCCATGGCAGGTTGAATAATGTCCCCCTCTCCCCTAATACCTAAAACATCCAGGTCCAGATTCCTAAATCTGTAAATGTTTCCTTATTTGGAGGAAGGGATTCTGTGTATGCGACATGATTAATGATGTTGAGGTGGAGAGGCTGTGGTGGAGGATTCTGCAGGCTCTCCGTGTAATCACTATCTTTGTAAGATGGAACAGAGAGAAAGTGAAAGTCATCACAGAAGCAAGAGCTAGGGATGATATGAGGAAGGGAGACACTGGCCAGGAATGAGGAATTCTCTGAAAGCCTGGAAAGATTAAAAAGAAAAATAAGGTATTCTTCCTTAGGAACTGGGGAGGGAACAGCCTACCAACACTCCAGACCACTGAAGACGATTTGGTGACTCTGGCCTGCAGAATGATTGGAAAGTAAATTTGTGCTTGTTGAAGTCACCATGTTTTTGTTAAGTTGTTACGGCAGCAACAAGAAACAGATGCGTCCTTATCATGTCATTGCCTGGTTAAACCCTTCTATGACTTCTGAATATTCTTGGGAACGAAAGCCCAAGCTCCTTGCCGTAGCCTAAAGATCTGTACCCAATATCAACTGCTTTTCACCCAGAACTGTGCCATACTCTCTTATCCCTGATGGACTGGTGGCACTGTTCATAACCCTACTAAGTGCAGCCTCACCGCGGGGGCTTGGGCTTGTGCCTGATAAGTATTGTCCCAGGACTCTGCTTTCTACGTGGCTTGCATCTCTCTAAAATGGCCTTCAATCCCTGGTCTTCCACCCCTAGCCTTCCTAACTCTCCCATCTCCCAGTCTTTCCTATTATTTTGCTTACAATCTCCGTTACTCCACAACATTTGTTTCTACCGTTGTTGACTTATTTATTATCTTAAAAAATATTGAGCAGAGAAGATATCCAAACACATAGCAAGTGCTTGGAATACGTTGGTTGTTGATGTCTAAATGGCTAATGGAATACAGATGTGACTCCGACTTTCTTTTGTCACCCTGGTAGCTTCTCTTGGAGCATATCCTGGTTGATTTATGTATCTGAAATGAAGACTCCCAGAGCTGACTTCAGTAGTGTGTGCCAGAGATGACTTTGGCAAGTAAAGCAGAGACAATATTTCTTGAGTTTCAGGGAGCTTATCCTTTATGATAAAAACGTAAAGCATTTGTTTTGAAAAGGAGCAAAGTCAGAATGTCTTTAAATCAAATTCAGATAGCACCTTGATCAGTTCTGACTATCTTAGTGAATCACTGTAGACTGTAGTTTGTGTAGCAGAAATTAATTTTCTCATGGTTTTTGAGGCTGGTATCTGAGATCTGGGTGTAGTGTGCAGTTCTGTTCCTAGAAGGCACAGTCTCATAGGGTCAGGAATCTACTCTCATGATCTTATTTAGTTTTATCTTTTATATTCCTAGCTGATAATGGGGGTAAGAGCTTCAGCAGATGTCTTTTGGGGAAGACAGTTTAGCTTGTGAGCAAGGTATTGACATCATTGCTGCCCATTCTCAAGGCATTCCCAACCTTCTTCTTTCCACTTTATTATTATTTTTCTAAATTCCTGTCACTATATTGTTTCTACAGATTTTACTTATGGAATGTCTTTCTTAGCATGCTTGAGTATAAACAATACCACTAATGAAGACCTTGACACACACACACACACACACACACACACAAATCATATGCACACACACACACACACACATATATATGAATATGATTGTATGTCCTTGATGCCTATCCAGGGTTTAGCAGGAAGTAGGTCCTCAATAATGCATGTGAGTACTTGAATAACTTAGCCAGAAAACTGTATTCATATAAATGTTGACCAGAAATAATTTTTAAAGTAATTAGTATTTTATATAATCTCTACAACAAAAGACCCAGCTGCTTATAGAGTTCTACTCCCCCCTTTTCCTAGGAGCATAGCCTGGTTACATTCCTCATTTTCCCCAGTAGGTTGGTATAGCTGAGAGAACAAGAGGGGCAGAACTCTGCCTCAATCACTTGTCAGCTCCATTAAACCTCCCAAACTAGTTCTATCTGCTCTTTACCTCCCTTCCCATGACACATTAATGTCAGGACAGCATCAAACACAATTTGTTTAAAATAGGGGGAATTCTACTAGTTTGGAGCCTTGCATAAAATCCAGAAAACAAACAGGAAATGCCTTGGATCTTTTTTTTTTCTCTTAGAGAATTATTTCTGTGACACATGGGCTTCTTCTGGTTGATATGTTTGTTTTTTTTTTCCTTTTTTATAGTAGTCAGCTTCTCTTGTCCTAGCAAATATGTTCAACCCAGGAAAGGGGTTAACATGCACAGATGTCCAAGACAGATGCAGGGCAGTGTTTTCATTAATACCATTTTTTTCCCTCCAGTGTTCCAACGCTGAGGTCTCTG
The DNA here is from genome assembly GCF_903992535.2 of Arvicola amphibius. Classification (NCBI taxonomy): domain Eukaryota; kingdom Metazoa; phylum Chordata; class Mammalia; order Rodentia; family Cricetidae; genus Arvicola; species Arvicola amphibius. The sequence goes on from NC_052048.2 coordinate 119,097,270, forward strand.
GAGAACACACAATAGCTTGGAATGATAGTGTTGAGGAATGGGTTATTGGAAACTTGGCCACACTTAAAGGGCATCTTTAAACCGTTCACTTCCTCTTCTAGGTGGCAGAACGCAATACCTCTGCTTTAGCGTTTCTTTCTCATCAGAATGATTTATGGAAGCCTCTGAATTATTGGGATTGCAGCAGCATTTGGTTGTTCCCCAGGGGCCGATGCGCTGTCGTTGAACGATTGACAGCCTTGCAGTTGGCCTCGCATGCGCCCTCATTTGCAAAGGCGCATGGAAGTGCCGTGAACCCCAGAAGCCCTCAGTGAAAAATCAAATCAGCAATTTGGTGTTTTCAGCACAGAGATACCAAAGGCTGAAAGCAGGGTGGACAGAGACCATTGGAGCTGACACATGCATTCCACGCCAATATTGCACACATCTGCAAACCTTAATCCATAATTTAGAAGACATTTATTTAAGTGGTTTCCTTATTTGGCAATGTGCCACGAGGCAGGTGAGAACAATTTAAGTTGCTAGTGTTTTGTTGTGTTTTGTTTTTTTGAGGCAGGGTCTCATGAAGCCTATGCTGTCCTTGCACCCATTCTATAAATGTGGATGTTTTGAACTCCTTATCCTTTTGCAACCATTTCTCAAGTCCTGGGAGTCTAGGTGTGTGGCCACATGCTTGGATAAGTTCTCTGGTTTTGAAGAAACTGTTATTATAAAGAATTAAGGGGAATTAAACAAAAAGATAAACAGCAGGTTCTTTATCTTAGGGTGCCCTTAAATTTGCTATATAGCTAAGGATGACTTTGGACTTCTGATTCTCTGGCCTCTAAATCCTGAGTGCTAGGGATATAGGTGTATATTATCACACTTGTGTCATGCATGATTTGGGAATAAAACCTAGGACTTCATGCATGTTATGCAAGCACTGTATTTACTGAGCTATATAGCTAACCTGCTATCATTTGGTAGCTAATATCCTCTAGGAGAAAGGGTGACCTGGCAAATCCTACATGAACATACCCTTTCCTGGTAAAGAGGTGTAAGTCTGGGATCTAGATAGATGGGTATAGGAGGATGTGCTATCCTGATGAATGACTCAAAGTGTGGCTGTATATTTTGCTAGAGAGGGGGTCCAGAGACTCCCCCAGTTTTTGAAGGGTTATGAATAATTGTTGATGCTTCCTATGGCTGGGGTTGTATTTGACTCTTCATAAAGAAACAACAGTAGAATTGAACCTTGGAGAAGAGTGCTTTGTTCAAGAGGAAAGGGAATAGGATCCTCTAAGGCAGAATGTCTGCTCCCTGGATATTCACCCCACTCAACAGCACAAGTATTATTTTAGACAATCCTTTCAGTTACAGGTCGATCAGATTTGCTGTCTTGTGAAAACAATGAGGGAGAGCATGGCATTCTAAGAAGAGAAGCCTAGTGTTTGCACAATTTGTGAACTCACACCAGAGATGTGTAAAACTCAGACTGCTCCGGCTGTCCGACCTAGGTTAGTTCACTAAGTTACTGAAAGCAGCCACAGTGGCTTGGGGATGACATGAAAAGGGAGACTTGGTGATTTCACAAGCGTTTCTTTGCTTAGAATTTCAGAGGTGTTGACAGGGTCACACTTGAAAGTCTGGATTTAAACAGGCCTGCCCTAGGGACAGTCTAACACTGACATTTTCAGAACCCAATGCTTAACCAAGTGTGGACCAGAAATGAAACCACTGTCCCAGAAGGGCAGTGTTTTCAGGGCTCGGGATCAGCTGAAGAGAGAGTGATGGAAAAGGGGATAGCTGTAAGAGTTTCTCCTAAATAATAAAGCTCTTTTTCTTTATTTGAATTTAGATATCAGGCATCCAGACTATCAAGGACAAACTGGCGGAGCCAGGTGTGGCTACCAGCACTGTTATTTTGTCTTTTGACCTTAGGAATTGACTCCAAGGAAGCTTTTTCCTACCCAGAAACTAAAGCTGTAATGATGATTTTATAGACTCATTTTCATCTGTAAAATTCCAGGATTCTGAACCTTGACTGGAATCTGAGTGGCGGCAGTGGGTCACGACTCCCCCTCTCCCCGCGACCATCTATTTATGTTGAGAGAATCTCAGGTCCACAGACGTCATGCCATGATTGCTTTAAACTTCAAAGCAAACAGTGACTGGGGCTCTCCTTCCACCCGGAATGTAAAGCGAGCTTTGCAAAGCACGAAGAATTCATCTCCTTTATGTACCCTCTCTTCTTTTCTTACTTTTTTTTTGGAGGTTTTTTTTTTTTTTTTTTTTTTTTGGACAGGGTTTCTCTGTAGCTTTAGAGCCTGTCCTGGAACTAGCTCTTGTAGACCAGGCTGGTTTTGAACCCACAGAGATCTGCCTGTCTTGGCCTCGCAAGTGTTGGGATTAAAGATGTGGGCCACCACCGCCCAGCAGTCTTTTCTTCCTTTTGGCCGAGAGTCTTCTTCATTTTACTCTTTACTAGTAATGATTATGAAAATACTCCTTAAGCACTGCTTTTGGGTATGCTGTGTGTGTGTGTTCATGTGTATGAGTGTGGACGTGAGTGAGCCTTGGTCTGCATGTGGAGATGGGAGGATCACCAGAGCGTCAGTTTTCCCTTTCCACCTTCCTTGAGACAAGGCCATTTGCTCCTTATTGCTGCGTAGCCCAGGTTAGCTGGCCCATGAACTATAAGAGGTTCTCTTTTTCCCACTTCCCATCATGCTGTGGGAGCACTAGGCTACAGATGCAGGCTACCATATGGTTCTAGGTGAGATCTTGGACGCTGGGCTCAGGTCCACATACTCCTGCCAAAAGCACTTGACCAGCTGAGCCAGCTCCTTTGTGTGAGAAGTTACTCTTCCTTTTAGTCCCTCTCTTTATCATTTAGGATGTATTTTCTATTAGCACATCATGCGCCACCAGGGCCAGATTTGAGCTGTCCCCTTAACTCTGTGTCTTAAATGCTGTTTTTGTTAAACCAAGTTCTTGAATGTCTCGCTGATGTTTAAAGAAATAGATTAGGATTCAGAAATTCATCTCCCCAGAGAAACTAAGGAAATCTGAGTATGTCTTCTTCTTAGCGACAGGAGCAAGGACACAATGGAGACAGGGTTGAGATGACAAAGATCATATGGGGTTCATTCTTCTGTTAGAGGCTGCAAATTCTTGTCGGATGCACCTCATACTAGCTGTGTGATGTTGAAAAATTCAATTGTTCTTCTTTGTGATTTTGTGGTGGTTTGAATAGGAGTGGCCCCCATAGACTCAAGTTCTTGAATGCTTGGCCCAGAGGGAGTGGCACTATTAGGAGGTGTGGCCTTATTGGAAGTGAGTCAGTGTAGAGGCAAGCTTTGAATTCTTTTTTAAACATAATGTCTATTTTATTTTTATTATTATTATTATTATTATTAATACAAATTTTCACCTCCTCCCCTCCTCCCATTTCCCTTCCCCTCCCCCCATTCCCCCTTCCTCTTCCTCTCCAGTCCAAAGAGCAGTCAGGGTTCCCCGCCCTGTGGGAAGTTCAAGGTCCTTCCCCCTCCATCCAGGTCTAAGAAGGTGAGCATCCAAACAGACTAGGTTCCCACAAAGCCAGTACATGGAGTAGAATCAAAACCCAGTGCCATTGTCCTTGGCTTCTCAGTCAGCCCTCCATGTAAGCCACGTTCAGAGAGTCCGGCTTGATCACATGCTCCATCAGACTCAGTCCAGCTGGCCATGGTGAGTTTCCATTAGATCGGCCCCACCGTCACAGTGGGTGGGCGCACCCCTCGTGGCCCTGACTTTCTTGCTCATGTTCTCTCTCCTTCTGCTCCTCATTTGGACCTTGGGAGCTCAGTCCAGTGCTCCCGTGTGGGTCTCTGTCTCTATCTCCATCCATCGCCAGATGAAGTTTCTATGGTGGTATACAAGATATTCATCAGAGTGGCTATAGTATAGGGCCAGTTCAGGTGCCCTCTCCTCAGCTGCTCAAGGAACAAGCTGGGGACATCTCCTTGGACACCTGGGAACCCCTCTAGAGTCCGGTCTCTTGCCAATCCTCAAATGGCTCCCTTAATTAAGATATATACTTCCCTGATTCCATATCCACTCCTCCTCCATCCCAACTGTCCCATTCCCCCATGCTTTCCCCATCCTTCCCTTCTCACTTCTCTCTCCCCATCTCCCCTATCCCACTTCCACCCCCAAGCTCTCCATGTTTTGCCTGGAAATCTTGTCTACTTCCAATATCCAGGAGGATAACTATATGTTTTTTTTCCTTGGGGGGGTGGGTTCACCTTCCTATTTAGCTTCTCTAGGATCATGAATTCTTATATGCTCAAGTTAGGCCTACTATGGAAGTCTTCTCAGTCTCCTTCTAATGCCTGTGGGTCAAAATGTAGAGAACTTTTAGCTCCTTTTCCAGCACCATGTCTGCCTGTACACCATCATGATTCCTATCATAATGATAACGAACTAAACCTTTGAAACTGTAAACCAGCCCCAATTAAATGTTTTCCTTTATAAGAGTTGCCATGGTTGTGGTATCTCTTCACAGCAATAGAAACCCTAACTAAGACAAGTTTCAATTGTTTTAAAAAGTAATACCAGTACATAACTTTCCTAACTTACTGACTAGCAAAATAGGCTAACACCTTATTTAAATCTAAGATGTTGCTTTGGTCAGGTGAGGCTAGGTTGTACTGTAATAATAAGCATCCTCAACATATTTTTTGTTTAAATTAGAAAAAAATTATATTTTGCTTGTGATACACATCTAAAATTCGGTGGGTTGGTAACTGGGATTTTTTCATTGAAATTTCTCAGAGATCCAAGTTGATAAAATTTTACCTTGTAGCATTTCTCTCCTTGTACAACCATCATGTGGTCTTGTGGCTACTGCAACAGAAAAAGACAGTCAAATCTGGAGAGACAAACAATGACATGTTATATAGAAAGGACAGTATTTCTGATAATATCCCATTGGCCTAAAGCAGTTACATGGTCTTAACTAACTTTAAAGGATGTAGCATTGTTCACCTTGAATCTAGTGAGCTTTAGTGACATTCATCATGAGTGGTATCACTGAATACCACTGATTCTAAGACATACGTCTCACGTTTGTATTTCTGAAACTGAGATGGATTTTTCAAAATAACCAGTCCTCTCACTTTCCCTAGCATTGGATCTCAGTTCTGAGATGTATTTTGAGGCTAAAAATACCTACAAAGCTTCACAAGACCATAGTGTTCCTCAATGCCAATGAGAGAAATTTCTTTTCCTCTGCTCAATAATTCTCTTAGTGATCCGGAGGGTCAACACAAATGCTGATTCGTGATTCAGAAATTCCATGCCTGCTGTTGAAGACCCTTGCCTTGGGGAGTGCTGTTTTCTTTTTATACATCCCTCCTACCTTCTAGGTCATTGTTCAGAGACATCCTTTTCTCTAAATTCTGTTTTCCCTTAATAATTTCTGAACTTTTATAGTGATTGCTTCAGTCTCTTGTTTGCTTAAGTCATGCTTTCTGATCAGAGGAGAGATGGAGGGTTTGGGACATCGTGAAATAGAATAAAGGAAAGACTGAAAGTCAGACTGAAGTCATATGAAGGACAAGACTGGAAAAAGAAAAGCATACTCCCTGGTTCTCTCTCATTTCCATGGGGTCCCTGGGCTCCAGAACTTGTAGTACAGTGCCCTCTTCATGTTGCCACAAATGACGTGTTATTTGGAAAGAAGGATAAGATTAATCCTCCACACTATTCTCACTATTCTCATTTGCATCCCAGGCAGCCTTTTATGTTTAATTTGGCATTAAAATCCTCTAATTATAGTCAAGATAATGACCTTTAAGGAAATCAGTGACTGAGTAAATGCATGCCCCTTTTTGGGAGCATCTTGTTAACACAGTATGGGAGACCTAACTCCCTAGCACCCTTGATTGCTTTGAGGTCACCTGGAGCAGACCCAGGGGCCACATAGGCATCTGTTCTCAGGCCATGACTGCTGTCATAGAGCCAAGAGTCATTCTGTCTAAAGCCCCAACCCCCTTTTCGAGCTCATATTTTCTGGACCTTAATTTATTTTTTTTAAAATTTTTCTTCTCTAGTCTTTCCTATCATCAGATTGCACTTGCTTATTGTTTTTGAATACTTGAAATATTATGATATTTGTGGGCCACTGTCTATGCTTTCCTGGTTGATATATTGTCTATGTGTCATCAACTTTCTCTCTGTCTCATATTCCCTGTACATCTCTGTCCATGCTATAACCTTCTTCCTAGCCTGGCCCTCCTGCATGCTCTTATTCTCCTGCTGTTGACCACATGGGGTGTGTTTTGGTCCTTTCCTTTTGTAGCTCCCAAAGCCCAGAAGGTCCATTAGATTAATTTGTGACTCTCTTGCAGGGGATGCAAGCACTCCTGAGCTCCCTCCTATGTGGCCACCTGCTTCGCTCCCAGTACAGACAGTCCTTCTGGGATTCTATTACCAGCAGACCTCCCAAGCCCCTTGTTCTGTTTGTAGTTTAAGTTCCATTTTCCAATATTAACTTGATTCTGTCTCCTGGGCATGTGAATGTACCACAGCTGGCTTTAGAATCTAACGTGGGGCTTAGAAATGTGTACTATACTACCACTAATTGGTATAGCAAAGCCCCATCAATCACCCAGAAAAACCCCCTCAATCACCCCACATACACTTCATGACACCATCATATCATGACTATAGGAAAATGAATAATTGGGGTCAAAATCATGACACTTAGAGAGTCAAACAGACTCCAATTTCTTCTATCGCAGCATAACAAATGTGAGTTTCCGACTTTTAACAGATGTTCTTGCCATTTCTCTGTGCTGTCTCTCCACATCATGTGTCTTGTGCTGCCAGATGTGGACCTAGCCAACTCCTTGGACAGACAGTTGTAAGCTGCTGGATCTGAAGACAGGGTGGACCGGAGTGCGGATGAGAGAGCTGAGGAGTACTTGACAGTCACTCCAGTCTAGTCTCTTAGCAGAACACTGCCTTTGCTTTGCTCCAGATGGCTCAGCTTTCTTTGATGCTGACATTTTTTTTTAAAGAGAACTATTAACAGAGACATGAAGATAACAAGATGCTTGAATGAAAGAGTATGTGCTTTCTTTGGAATAACAAAGGGGTAGGAACATCTGTGTGGTTGGGCTAGACTAGAAGGGATGTGGCACATAGCCTGAGAAATTTGCAACCAGATGTTTCTTTGCTGGGAAAACAAGCCTGTGTGATTCAGTACTTCACCCCCCCCCCCCTCCCAAGGCATCAGAAACTGAAGCGAGAGTGAGCAACAGTTCACAACTCAGAAAGGAACAGATCATCTTTTCTGGCGAATTCCCTGTACTCAGGCTAGTGAGAGACAGGGTTAGTATGGAGAACCGAAATACACATGTAATACCAGATGGTGGGAGCAACAGCCTCTCCACATAGTAAGTTTCCCACGTAGCTGTTCAAACAGCAGTCATGCTGGCTGTTTTTAAATTTTATCTTTACTTAAAATGTATTATTTCTCCTCTATTTCCCCCTATAATCCTTGCACCACTTCCTGTACTTCCTCTCAATTTCATGGCCTTTAAAAATTATTATTTTATGTGCACATACAGACACACAACGAAATGAATATACAAACACAACCTTCTGAGCTTATTTAGTGTATGTGTATGTTTTAGACTTGAACACTTGGTATTGATACTGAATAATCAGTTAGGGGGGGGTTCATCCCCGGAGAAGACTGATTCCCCCCTCACAGCAGTGATTAATTGCCTTTGTCTAGAGCTGGGCCCCATGAGAAGGTTGCCATCCACACTGGCAATGTCAACTCGTATTGAAATTGTTCAGGTCTTGTTTAGACAGCTGTTCTCATGAGATTTGATGGGTATTTAGCTTCTATATGATGTCTAGAGGGCATAGTCTTGCAGCAGAGTTCCTAATCAACAGACTCAGTGTCGTATGTGTGTATATATATATGTATATATGTATATTCATGTGTATGTATATATTATACTTATATGTATCATATATATGTAATTTTTTGGTAAATATAAAATAATATAGTAATATTTTTCTTGTCTTCTGCAAACTTCTTTAGTGCTATTCATCTTCCTTCTACCCCTCTCGTTTTTCAGTTTTTCATCTTCCCTCTTCTATCTCTAGTTAATGTCCTCCTGGTAGTACCAATTTCACTCTTTAACTATTTTACTATTCTCTTCTCTTGATCTCCCTCTCCCAGTCATTGTGTGTGTGTGTGTGTGTGAGTGTGTGTATGTTTTCTGGCTTCTGTGGTTACTCCAGGCCATATACTCATATCTGAATATTTGGAGCTAGGAATCCCAGATGAGAGATTTGTCCTTCTGGATTTGGATTATTTTATTTAATATAATATGTACAAGGTCCATCCATTAATTTTCAAATTTCATTTTTTTCACAGCTGAATAGTATCCCATAGGATAAATGCATCAAATTTTCATTATATATTCATCAGTTGAAGGACATTTAGGTTGTTTCCATTTTCTAGCAATTGTGAATAGAGAAGCAATGAACATTAGCAAGTATCTCTGGAGTAAGATGTTGAGTCCTCTGGGCATATGCCAAGTAGTGGTATATCTGGGTATATCATATGGAAGATTAATTTTAGCTTTTTTGAGAAACAGAGCATCTGTCTCTGTAATTGCCTCTGTAATCCCACTAGCAATGAATGAGAGTTTCTCTTTCCCCAAATCTTTGACAGTATTTTTTTGTCTGCATTTTGTTGATTATAGTCATTTTGGCTTGAGTAAGATGAAATCTCAAAGTAGTTCTAGTGTTTTACTAATTTTCTAAGGATGATGAACACCTTTTGAGATATTTCTTAGTCATTTTTATTTCTTCTTTTGATTAATCTGTTCAGCTCTACAGTCCATACTTTAATTTGATCTTTTTGGTTTTTTTTGGTCTTGTTTCATTTTCTCTGAGGGGAGCTGGAAATAAGTTAGGGGTGAACATGAAGTTGAGCTAACCAGGCAGAAGAGAGGATCCAGTTGCATAGGGTCTGGAGGTTTGAGTTGAAGGAGCCAAAGGGATGAGAGTTTACCATCCACCTCTCTTTTGCCTAATGGCCTACAGTTCCTTTATCCCTGGTCATTTGAGCCTGATAAGTTCTTATTAACAAGGAACTTTCAGGCTGAGCATGAGCCAGCCACAGGATGTTCAATCTTCTATTGTAAGACTCAAATTCCTGAACCCTTCTTTTTGTTTTGTTTTGTCTATGACTGTCTTGCTTGGATGAAAGCCTGTGCAAAGTGTGCACGCAGTGCCCACTGAAGTCAGAAGAGATTATTAGGTCTTTGGGAACTAGAGTTAGATGGTTGTTAGCCAGCATGTGGATGCTGAGTACTGAATCTGGATCCTCTGCAAAAGTGACAAATGATCTCAACTGCTGAATCATTTCTCCAGCTCCTGAAGTATCTTCTATTTTTAAAATTAGATTTTATTTTTTGAAATGAAAAGATAATGACATCATTTCCCTGCTTTCTTATTTTCTCCTTCCAACCCCTCTCATGTACCACCTCCTTGTTCTCTCTCAGATTCATGGTCTTTTTTTCTTTAGTTGTTGTTAGGAACACACACACTTACACACACACACACACACACACACACACACACACACTCTTAAATATATAAACTCAACCTGCTCAGATTCAACCTGCTCAGTTATATAATGTCACTTACAGGTATATGATTCAGGACTGGCCACTTGGTATAGTACAACACCTTGGGAGAGCTCCATCTTGAGGAAGACCATTTTTCCTGCTCCCAGCCATCCTCAGTTCCCCACAATTTTTTTATTTTAATTGCATTGTAGTGTGAATTGTGCCAGAATGGACTAGAGAGAATTGCTAATTAGTGCTTTTATATGAGTAAACCCCATTCTTTAGCATCCATTTGATGATGATCATTCATTGATTTAATTGTTGTAAACAGGCATTGAACTGAAATAAAACCTCAATCATTTGCCCAAAAGAGCCAAGATACCAACAACAGTAACCCCCTGCTCTCAAAACAAAAAATGGTCTCAATTTGGAGAAATAGTAACACAGATGCTGAGGTATGCCTAAGACTTTGTTGATAGGGAACTTCCTTCATACAATGGCTTTTTAGAGGCTGGACCAGGTAGGTGCGACTTTGGGTACTAAAAAGCCCTGGTCCTGCCCACTTGGCCCCTCTCCCCTCCTCTCACCACACCTGGATGGATTCTGTTCCTGTTGTTTCTTCATGGTAATCCATGAGTTCTGTTTTAATAAAGAAAAACCTTAGTATACCCTATTCGGAGCTAGTGTGGGATTATTTGATTTACATCCTCCCAGCTAACATGTTATGCTTCATCTGAAACAGAACACAGGACTGGAGATTCAGACTTTACAAAAGGCAGTGGTAAAAAGATTTGAAATGATTGAGGAAATTGTAAGAACTGATGGGCAAGGAGAGAAGGTACAAGAACAGGATTTAGCTTCACCAGTATGGGTCAAAGTCAGGGATGCCTGACCCAGAATTTTAACTGCTTATGTGGTAATCTCCTTTGAGATGCCGTCTGGTACAAAATACCCTAAGGTAGTCAAAGAATATAAATGGCAACCTATAAGTATGAGTGATCTAAAGGAAATTAAGCAAGTATCTTATGGCTTGCACTCACCATTTGTTAGAGAAATGGTGAAAATGTGGGCTTCAAATAATAAGGCTACCCCACATGATTGGCTTTAATTAATTTCAGTGGTCCTAGAAGATAGACCCCAACTGCTACGAAAATGCTATTGGTGAGAAAAAGCAAAAATTTTAAAACAACAGGGAAAAGCAAAAGGATTTGAAACTTTCTAAGATTAAATTCTTGGCAAGGGCTATTACTCCAATCCTCAGAACCAGCTCTCTATGATCAATGCACCTTGTCCCTATGCAGCACAGCAGTTTTAGATGCTTGGGATAGGATTCAAGAACTAGGAAAGAAGACCAAGTCATATATTAGTGTTAAACAGGGCCAGAGAGAACATTTTAGTGACTTTTTACAAAGGCTGTACAAATAGGAGTAACAGACCCAGTAGCTGAATGTATACTTATTGAATCTTTGGTTTTTGAAAATGCCAGTGTAGAATGCAAAAAATACTTGGACCTTTAAAGGTCAGATCATAACCAATATATTAACAGATCTTGCATGCAATGAATGTTGATACATTTGTCTATAGTACCGAGGCTTGGGTAGGAGAAGCAATTTCCAATGGTATGAGGAGATACCAAAATGCCAAATGTTTTAATTGTGGTAGAATAGAACATCTGAGAAGGGACTGTAGGCAAGGAATTCCTAGAAATAATGTCTCCTCTGGGAATGGCAAAAATAGAAGGTCTCAATTTTCTGGAATATGTAGGAGGTGTAGAAAAGGCTGACATTGGACCAATGAATGTAGATCAATGAAAGACAGACAAGGCAACCTGATACCATTGGAAAATTCCTTGGGGGACATCTTGCAGGCCCCCATGTCAAATGTGGTCCATTCATTCCCAGTAACTGTGAAGATTAGGTCTCACCAGGAAAATTAAAAAATCCAGTGCCTACTGTAAAAAGCCATACTGTTCTGGATGATGGAATACACATGGAGAATGAATCAAAAAACCTCAGTAGGAATTAGGAAACATATATTTTGGAAGACTTTTGTAAATGATCAAAGACCAAAGCTAAGAGTGTATATAAATAACATTGCAATTGAGGGATTACTAGACATAGGTGTGGATGTGACTATTATTACTTCATAATCTTGGCATTCAAATTGGCCTCTTCTAGATGAAGATGTTCAATTCCTAGGAATTAGAACCCTATCTTAAGTGAAACAAAGAATGAAATGGATTGAATGCATAGGGACAAAAGGACAGAGAGGAAGGCTGAAGCCATATGTGGCTAATATCACAGTGAATTTATGGGGTCATGATCTGTTGCTGCTGCAATGGAATACCCAGATTAACATTCCTGCAGTCCCAGAAACTCATGTTTCTGGGAAGAATATTATAACATATTATAAACAAAGGTCACCAACCATTCAGGCTGTACAAGAATAGAAAGCAACTAGCAAACTTTCAGAGGCACTAATGGCCCTTCCTTTAAAATGGTTACCTGAGAAACCAATATGGGCTAAATGAGGACCTTTAACAGAAGACAAACTGCAGGCTTTAGAACAGCTTGCACAGGAGCAACTAGATGCTCCCCATATTGAATAATCAACCAGCCCTTGGAATTCTTCTGTATTTGAAGAAATCTGGTAAATGGAGAATGGTGACAGATCTAAGAGCTGTCAATAAGGTAATTCAACCTATGGGCCCTCTACAATCTGGAATTCCTCTGCCTTCTCTATTACCAAAAGGATGGTCTCTTATAGTTATTGATTTAAAAGATTGTTTCTTAACAATTTGCCTTCACAGTGCCTACTTATAATAATTCTCAGCCTACTAGGAGATACCAGTGGACCATTGTCCTACAGGGAATGCTCAATAGCCCCACCCTATGACAATATTTTGTAAGTCAGCCATGAAAAATAACATATAAACAATTTTCTAAGTGTATAATTTATCATTACATGGATGACATTTTACTATCTGATTCAAATGCAGATATTTTAGAAAGAATGTTTGAAAAATTAAATAAAGTTTTGCCTAAATGTGGGTTATAAATTGCTCCTGAAAAAATACAGAGAGGAGATTCTGTCAATTACTTAGGTTATAAAATAGGTTTACAAAAATTTAGAACACAAAAGGCACAAATTAGGAGAGACTGATTGCAGACTCTTAATGACTTTTAAAAATTGTTAGGAGACATTTCCAGTCTATAACCACTATTGGGACAACACCTGATCTAATAATTTATTTAAACAAAAACCCATCTACTACTCAGAGACCATTTACAATTATAGCAGACAGTAATCTTGAAACTTAACCATAATTTTAATTTCATAGGATCCTATCAGTTGTAGAAAGAACATTACCCCATGACATCTGGAAATAATTTTTGAAGATGACAGTCCTTCTCCCGATATAGTCTGTCCTCAGGGTTAGGGACATCATTTAGGGGTTGATTATTATTGGTATAGGGTTGGGGTTGGTGCGGAAATTATGTAGGCCCAGAGATCTCTTTGAAAAAAGTAAAATTGAATGGGATAATAGGTAGATTAGTGTGAGCTTACTCACATTAACAATAATAATAGTGAGTAATGAAGTGAATACTTGTGAGCTATTATTTATAGACAGTTTACATTGGTATAGATTCTTGTATATTGATAAAAATTCAAATTATATTGAATATGTTCCTATTTCTGTTTATAATATTTGTACACCATGCAAAGTTATTTTTTTAATTAATTAATTTTTTTATTAAAAATTTCTGCCTCCTCCCTTTGCACTTTCTGCCTACTCAAGTAATAGTATCTCCCTTCTCAGGTTTTTGATGGGGTTGAAGATTAGATAGTCGTAGTTACTTTTCTCTTATTATTTAGCCAAGCCATTTCTAAGACAAGGTTAGACTCCTTCGGATAGAATGATTATTGAAACATTTAGTATATGTTCCTTGCTTAGTATTGTTTACACTGGTTATAAGTCTAATTTTTATACTTGATATCTATTCTTATTGTATATAGTTTGGTATTGGGTTTGGAACTCTCTTATTTAGATAAAAAAGGGAAGTGATGGGAACCTCCTTCATCCAATGGTCTTTGAGAGGCTGGATAACATGGGGTGGGTCTTTGGGTACCAAAAAGCTGTGGTCCTGCCTGCTCAGCCCCTCTCCCCTCTGCTTGCCACACCTGGATGGATTCTGTTCCTGTTGTTTCCTCTTGGTGACTCGTGAGTTCCCTTTTAATAAAGAAAAACCTTAGTATATCCTATTTGGAGCTAGTGTGGGATTATTTGATTCACATTTCCCCATCTGACACATTCTGCTTCATTTGGTCTTAAGTTAACTTTCTGTATTACTTGAGACTTTGGCCAAGTCAAACTCTTTCTTTAGTTGTTATGTGAAGTTGGCTAAATCTCAGTAGAATTTCATGTTTCTGCCTCAGCTTGCGTAACTTTAGTTGAAGCAGATAAATAAAATTATAGAATTTAAGATAAAAGAGCTTTGATGTGAATCCTTTCAGAAGTACAGAAATCCATATCTTTAGAATCTAGTAGCATAACTTTAGAGGGTACAGTACAGTTTTTCTGTGCATTTTTATATTGTGTAGCAATCAACTCACACTGATATCTGTATTACCCACCATCTTATACCTTTGTTAAAGAATTCTCTTTGATGATCTTTTCATTAAACTGCATTTCTGTCATTTATATGAAATCACCTTATACCACCATCTTTCAGGGTGGTATCATGGGAAATAATTGGCAATTCTGAAATTTTGTTTTAAAAGTAGTAATGTGATTTCTCTTCTAAATGGCAAGCTTGTAGAAATTTTGGCTGTGTTTCTTTAAAAGGCTTGCCTTCACCAGGGATACTAAAGCACTGAGTGATGCTTTCACTGTTTACACTAAAGCATTGAGTGATGACGGGGACATATCCCTAAGGTGCTACGAGAGCAAAGGAGGCAAAAATGCCTGCTAAATACACCCAAAGAAAAGCTACCAGGATGAGAAACCTGGGTCAGGGCCTCACAGTACTCAATCCTGAGGGTTGAGGAGTTGTTTTTTAGAATGATCTGTCTGTGAAACTTTCAGGGACTCAAGGGGACTTATTAATAGTGGGGAGAATTAAAACCCTGGCTGCCTGTAGCATCACCCTCTGAAATAGTAAATTTGTCTTTGAAAATATCTCAAAGCTGTACTTTATGTTCTTCACTGATTTAAACTGGGAGAGCAGGTGGTAAATCAGTTTATCAGCATCCCTGGGAAGGACAGCAACCCGGAATATCAATGTTCCAACTGAAAGTCTTAAAGTTTCTTTTTGGTTTCATTTTGTTTGTTTCTAAGGAAGGGGAAAAAGGAAGAATAAATGCTAGGGGTTAAGAACCCCTTCTGAGGAGACTGTGTATGACCTATGTCTGTTCTTCTCATGGGGATACTTTCTAATATATCTCTTTGAGTTCCTTTAAAAGTAAAACCGTTTGACCTTTCCACTTTAACTTAGCCAAGAGACTTTTTTTGTCACCCAGACTGTTGGCATTTGATTTTTCTTTTTTGTACCTCTGGACTGCAGGAACTTGGTTGGGAGCATTCACCTTCCATAGGTGAGAGGCAGACTATATTATCGCATACCAGATTAAGATAATGAGTTTCAGAATTTGTCAACTGTGGGTGTAACAGAAAATGCCTTAGATTACTTTTAAGATAATGTGGTATTTGGTCAATGGATAACCTTTCCCCTTTTTTTTTTCTTTTTTTTTTTTTGGTTTTTCGAGACAGGGTTTCTCTGCAGCTTTAGAGCCTGTCCTGGAGCTAGCTCTTGTAGACCAGGCTGGTCTTGAACTCACAGAGATCTGCCTGCCTCTGCCTCCCGAGTGCTGGGATTAAAGGCGTGCGCCACCACCGCCCGGCAACCTTTCCCCTTTTTAACTGTAAAGTAGTGTTATTTGACATTCCTGTAGAGACATGTCTCACATGTGCAGTATAATCCACATGCCACCCTGCACCCAGAACAAGGCATTTGAGCAGTATGTCATGGGGGTGGAGGAATGACCCAGGGAAAAGTCCTGAAGTGACCCAGACTGAGGCTCTGTTTTACACCAGCTCTGTGGCCTTGGAGCCTGTCGAAACACAGAGCTGCAGCCTCCTCATTCCTCACCTCCATATGACGATAAGAGTCTTGAAGAACAGCTATGGTCATATGAGTGCCTGAGTTTGAAGTGCCAGCAAAATGTCTGGCTCACCCGTCACTTTGTGAACATACAATTGATCCAATCTAAAAACATTTCCCTGCTAAATATCTCTGACAACCTGGCTTTTTGAGGTTACTTACTGACCTTGAGGGAAGAATATTAACATTAGTATGAATAGAGATATCACACAGCCAGAACCTCATGTCCTTTCTAGACAAGTGGAATATTATGGGGAATGCTGTAGGAGACTAAAGCACAACTCTGAAATCTTCCTTGAAGTGAAAGGAATTGCAGGGTAATTACAATGTCGAAATAGTGTTTCACAATCAAGGCGTTCTGGATCCATTCCTAAGATAAGCAATCAGCATAACTTTGTGAGCCTTCCATGGCTGTCTCTTAGCAGCAATGGCATGAGATTTGATTAGTTTGGTCACAGACTCACAGCCTAGCATGTAATAGGACTGACTTCGTGAAGTTCAGTTTCATGAGAGTCGTCTTTCTATTGGATCTTTAAACCCTTAATTATTTAAAGACACGAAGGAAAAAAAAAAACTCTTTTGAGAAAATTCACCAGGATTCTCTAGGCTCTAGTTTTGATCATTTGTTTGCTATAACTAGTGGGTAGAATTTTATGCCTCTTACAGGGCCGTAGCAGGACTGTCAAGCTCTATTTCTTGTCAAATGACTCTTGTTGGGATTAAGTATTTGAGACAGAATCAGTAACATTTTATCAAATTGGCATTAAGGACAGTGATTTATATGGTGAAGAGAATATTGGCTTTTGGGTGACCACCTGATCCCAATTTGACACTTTTTCTGTTATCGCTGAAAAATATTGGAGTCTGGGAAATGACTCAGTCCCAGGCAAACAGATGTGGTCTGCGGGAAATGGTCCTGCCTTAGAAATGGAGCGCTAGAGCTGTAGTGTGGGCTCATGTCTTCATGCCAGTCCTTGGGAGGCAGAGACAGGTGGATATCTGTGAGTTCCAGGATAACCTGGGCTCTGTAGTGAGACTTTGTTTTCACAACAACAGCAACAACTGAACACAGACAAAACAAACAAAAAATAACAGCAACGGCAACAAACCATGTAGGTTCTAAGTTCTTGGAGTACTTTTGGTTCTGGATGGTTGGTTATTTTATTGGGCTGGGAGGTTGAGAACCAAGTTCTCATCTGAGCTGAAACTTTGTCAGTGTCAATGTGGTATTTCAGGGCAGTTGGAACTGGAACCCCCTTCATGCCATCTCTTCAGGGGATACTTCTCTTCTGAAAGAACAAATATTCTGTCCAATTTCAAAGGTCACACAAGTTAATTTGTATTTCAAACCGGAGAAAAATACTCAGGATGCTTCTAGATCAGATTAGGGATGTGCAGGGAGGCAATGCTGATGGAAACTGGATGACTTAGCAAGCAAGTGCTGTTCTTTGTGGTGTTACAAACTAGACAGGCAAAGTGAATACCCTGTGTTTCATGCTGGAAAAGAAATGACCTGGTGTTTTCTGCTTCTGAAGTGGTGAATGGAGGTCTCGGGTATAACACTTGTACGGAGCCTTGTTTATAACTGAGAACACATGTTTCCAGGTCAGTGTCAATCATGTGTACAAGCTTAGGTTTTGGAAGACACAGAGAGAACCAGGGATGCTGGTTATCAGGGCCCAAGGATTGCTCAGTGCAGCAATACCTTCACAATCACTCACCACGTGCTGGGCTCTGTGCCCAGAATCCAGGCATAAACAAGATATGGCTGTGTTCTTCAAGGGTGCCCTGTCTGTGTGTCAAGTGCTCTGGTGCAGTCATAAACAGAAGCATGTCTGGGGGCAAAGGAAGGAGTGAGTGAGTGAGTCTACTACTCTGCTTTATGCTAATTTGTACCCCAATATCCAGCTTGTGGGTTCATGTACATGTGTCCATAGCTCACATGGCTATTATGACCAATAGTATAACATGACCAGAAATTCAATTTTATAGTTTTATCTCTGAATACAACAGGACAGAATGTCACTTCTATAGTTACTATACAAGGCAAAATAAATAAATATATATACAACAAAAATGATTTGTGGGCAAATTTGAGTTTTCCTGAATTCTTATATCCAGTTTAATTTCTTGAACTCCATATCCAAATACTTTAGAATCACATTCTTTAAAACCCAGCACTCTTGCTTATTTATAGAAAATACAGGTGACTTCTGTTCTTTTGTTTGTTTTTTATATTTTATTTTTTTTAAAAAAACAAACTTTCTTTTTTTACTTTACATACCCATCCCAGTTCCCACTCCCTCCCCTCCTTCCATTCCCTTCACCAATCCCCCCACCCCACCCCCATCCATTCATCAGAGAGGGTAAGGCACATTGCTTTGGAGAAAGTTCAAGACCCTCCTTATTATATCTAGGCTGAGCAAGTTATCCATCCAAAGAGAATGGGTTCCCAAAAAGCCAGTATAAGCAGTAGGGATAAATCCAGGTGCTACTGCCAATGGCCCCTGCAGTCACAACCATGTAACTGTCAACCACATCAGAGGGACTAGTTTGGTCCTATGCTTGGTCCTTCTTAGTCCAGTTGGAGTTGGTGAGCTCCATTAGCTCAGGTAGACTGTTTCAGTGGTTTTACCCAGCATGGTCTTAACCTCTTTGCTCATATTCTAAATCCTCCTACTCTTCAACTGGACTTTGGGAGCTCAACCCAGTGCTCTGCTGCGGGTCTCTGCATCTGCTTCCATCAGTTGCTGGATGAAGGTTCTATGGTAACATTTAAGATATTCATCAATCTGACTACAGGGCAAGGCCAGTTTGGGCCCCCTCTCCTCTATTGCTTAGGGTCTTAGTTGGGGTCATCCTTGTGGGTTCCTGTGAATTTCTCTAGTGCCAGGTTTCTTGATAGCCCCATGATGGCTTCCTCAATCAAAATATCTCTTTCCTTGCTCTCATCTCTGTCCTTCCTTCATCTTGTTTATCCTGTTTCCTCCAGTTTCCTCCTCTTCTTCCCAGATGACTGAGGTTTCTGTCCTGCCTGATCTTGCACCAGTTCAGCCCCAAAGAAAACACAGAGGTCTATATTAATCATAAACTGGTCGGCCTAGTAGCTCAGGCTTTTTATTAACTCTTATAACTTATATTAGCCCATAATTCTTGTCTGTTTAGCCACATGCCTTGGTATCTTTTTCAGAGAGGCATTCTTATCTTGCTTCTTCTGCATCTGGGTGATGGCTGCAGACTGAAGACTGAATCTTTTCTCTTCCCAGAATTCTCCTTTTCTCATTGCCTCACCTCTACTCCCTGCCTGGTCACCCCACTTATACTTCCTGCCTGGCTACTGACCAATCAACATTTTATCAAACAAGTACAAAAAACAAATATTTACAGGGTAAAACCATTGTCCCACAGCACTCCCCTCTTGTTCCTCTTCAACACTTTCTTCTCCCCCAACCTCCATGCTCCCAATTTTGTCAGGCAATCTTATCTAATTTCTTCTTTCCAGGTGGATCTTTGTATGTTTTTCTTAGGGTTCACCTTGTTACTTAGCTTCCATAGAATAATGGATTATGGACTCTTTATCCTTTGCTTTACAGCTAGTATCCATTTATGAGTGAGTACATACCATGTTTATCTTTCTGGGTCTGGGTTACCTTACTTAGGATGTTTTCTTTGTAGTTCCATGCATTTGCATGCAAATTTTAAGATATCTTTTTTTAAGATGTCTTTTTTTCCCTACAGAGTAGCACTCCATTGTATAAGTGTAGGTTGATTTCCAATTTTCTGAGAAACTGTACAAGTGGTTTGCATTCCCACCAGCAATGGATGAGTATTTTCCTTACTCCACATCCTCTACAGCATAAGCTATCATTGGTGTTTTTGATCTTAGCCATTCTGACTTGTGTAAGATGGTATCTCAGAGTTGTTTTGATTTGTATTTCCCTGATGGCTAAGGGTTTGTACATTTCTTTAAGTGTCTTTTGGCCATTTGAGATTCTTCTGTTGAGAATCCCCAGTTTTTAATTGGATCATTTGGAATTTTGATGTCTAATTTCTTGAGATTTTTAAAAAAATATATTTTGGAGATCAGTCCTCTGTCTGATTAGGGGTTGTTGAAGAACTTTTCCCATTCAGTAGGCTGCCTTTTTTGTCTTATTGACTGTGTCCTTTGCTTTACAGAAGCTTCTCAGTTTCAGGAGGTCTCATTTATTTATTGTTGCTCTCAGTGTCTGTGCTGCTGGTTTTATATTTAGGAAGTGATCTCCTGTGTCCATGCATTGAAGGCTACTTCCTGCTTTCTCTTCTGTCAGGTTCAGTGTGTTCAGATTTGTACTGATGTCTTTAATCCATTTGGATGTGAGTTTTGTACATGGGGATAGATATAGATTTGTTTGCATTCTCCTACATGCTGTCATCTAGTTATGCCAGCACCATTTGTTGTTGTTGTTTTGGGTTTTTTTTAGATGAGTTTTGCTGTAGTTTTAGAGCCTGTCCTGGAACTAGCTCTTGTAGACTAGGCTAGCCTCAAACTCACAGAGATCCACCTGCCTCTGCCTCCCGAGTTCTGGGATTAAAGGTGTGCACCACCACTGTCTGGCTTGGAGTTTTCTCTCTAGCACTTTCTTTCAGGCTGGATTTGTGGATAGGTATTGTTTAAATCTGGTTTTGTCATGGAGTATCTTGTTTTATTCATCAATGGTGATTTAAAGCTTCACTGAGTATAGTTGTCTGGGCTTGCATCCATAGTCTTTTAGTGTCTGCAGCACATCTGTCCAGGACCTTCTGGCTTTCATGGTTTCCCTTGAGAAGTCAGGTGTAATTCTGATAGGTCTGTCTTTATATGTTTCTTGACCTTTTTCTTTTGCAACTCTTAATAGCCTTTCTTTATTCTGTATGTTTTGCATTTTGATTATTATATGGTGAAGAGACTTTTTTTGGTTTAGTCTATTTGATGTTCTGTAAGCTTCTTTGTGCCTTAATAGGGATATCCTTCTTTAGTTCTTGATTTCGCTGAATATATTTTCTGTGTCTTTGAAATGTAGTTCTTTTCTTTCATCTATTCCTATTATTCTTAGGTTTGGTCTTTTCATCCCAGATCCTGGATGTTTTGTGTTAAGAATTTAATATTTTTTGACCAATGAATCTATTTCCTCTATAGTATCTTCAGCACCTGAGATTCTCTCTTCTATCTCTTTTATTCTGTTGGTTATGCTTGCCTATGTAGTTTATGTTCATTTACCCAGGTTTTCCATATCCTGATTTCCCCTGGTTTGTGTTTTCTTTATTGTCTCTATTTCAGTCTTCAAATCTTGAACTGTTTGAACTATTTGCTTCACCTGTATGATTATTTTTTCCTTGGTTTTCTTTGAGAGATTTATTGAGTTCTTCTACTTTTTTGTTTGTTTTTTTCTTCATTTCTTTAAGGGAATTTTTTTATTTCATCTTTAAATCATCCTCATAAAGTTATGTTTAAATTGTTTCTTCTGCTTATTCTGGGTTTGGATAATCAAGTCTTCTTGTTGTATGACCACTGGGTTCTGGCATTACCATGTTACTTTTTAGGTTGTTGAATAAATTCTTGCATTGGCACCTACCCATCTCTTCTTCCAATTGGTGCCCACAGTGTCTTTGCCTCTTGGTCCAATTCTAGTAGTGGCTGTCTGTTTTTTTTGGGAACTGTTCTTGGTCTGTTCTCTACTGTCAATGCCTGTGTCTCAGGGAGCCAGAGGTCTCTTTTGGCCTGCTCTCTTGACTCACTCTGTTGGTCCACTCTGTGCAGTCACAGCTTGTGCTTCAGAGTTCCTTTCTTGGTATTCTCTCTTGGTCCTCTCTGTGAAGTAGCAGGCTGTGTTTCAGAGTTCCACTGAGGTTGCAGGGAGGGGACAGAGTGTGACTTGTAGCTTGCAGGGTCTGATGGATGGGAAAGAGGTGTTGGAGCAGCCTACCTTCAGGAAATTTGACTGCTGGCTGACTAGAGAAGCTGAATCATGTGGGGGAGGGGACCCCGATGTTTTGACTCTGTATGGAGGGCCTAGAGAGTGGGGTGTCTCACTGGGTGGGTGGTCATTACCTCTTGGTCCTCTCTGTGTAGTAGCAGGCTGTATTTCAGAGTTCTACTGTCTTCTGTTGTTTTGAGTTATTATTTTTTCTTTTTAAATAATAGTGAAAGTGTGACTTTCATATAGCATTCCCAGGTACAGTGAACACCAACATAGCTTCATGATTAGAAGCCTTTTTTTGATAGAAAGTAGTCAAGATACTAATTTTAACTATTTTACATTCTGGGATGTTTGGTTTTTGTGTGTAATAAAGAAAAGTTCAAGGATTTATTTAGGGGTTTCTGACCATGGCACACAAACCATTTCATACATCTTACTGATTTGTCTTGATGACTTCCTTGAGAGGAGGGGGGAAGAGGGCTTGCAGTGGCTGACATGTGAGCACTGCAGATATAAAACACTGGCATTTCCATGGATGGATGTACTGGAGACCTTAGCCTAGGCTTGTTAGTGGGTTTCCACATGTGTTTCAGTAAATTACCAGTTTTCTTTAGGAGTCCTTTCTGGCTCTGAAAATAGCAATATGGAGTCCAAAGAGTAGCAGGAGTTCTGAGTTCCTCATCCTGGCTCCATGCAGGGACACTGCAGTTTCCTATTTGAAATGAAATAGAGACTGTGGTTTTGAATCGCCTTTGAGTTTAGGTTCTTTCATAAAGTAGTTTTGCTCTCTCATGTTGTCTTCTCCTGCACTCCATTCACAAGCATGACTCCAGAGTAGGAGGAGAGGGAAGAGTTGGAGCATCCTAGTGAAGGAGAAGGAATATGTGTCCCTCATAGTGAGGAACTATGGGGTGAAGGCATCGAGGCATGCATGCCCTGGCTGTCTTTGCTGACTAAAGTCTGGAAACAGGAGCGAGCTGTCAGACTGAGGGAAGATGGTCTTCTGTCATGTTTTCTATTTGAGACCTGGATGCTTCACATATAGCAAGCTTGAATGGCTATTTGGTTAGGCACAGTGACCTTGGACCCTTTAATGAATAGAAGATACTTTTAACTAGGGATCCTGGATGGCAAGTATACTGGAAGGAGTGAGGGCTGGGGTGATCAGTTTGGGTGGCTAGGCTAGCAGAGGATACGATGTTTTCCTCAAACTTTAGGTACACCCCAGGGCTGGTAAGAATCAAGGAGGGGTCATGATAGGGAGGGCACTGGGCCTGTTGGAGATAATGTTCCTCGAGCTTTATCTGGCATGTACACCAGCACTGGAAGACAGCAGAAATGGGGCCGCAGGACTGACCAAAAAAACCCCATGTGGATCCAGGCCAGGACTCTACTCAAGCACCTCCACAAAGCAATGATGGATAAGGCTTCCATCCTCATCATCTATAGGCTCCCTGAGCTCATGCGCTCAAAGAAACCATCTCATAGAGAATCTCGAGAGAGGAGTAAATCAGGAAATTGAATCAGTCAAACTGAAACTGAACTTTTGGAATTGCAGCACGATTTCTGCCTTTCCTTATTTATTAATCCATCTACCCAGTGTGAAGTGTGTGCGCGCATGTGCGTGCTTGTGTGAACATGTGCACCTGTATGCATGTGTGCATGTGTGTGTGTGTAGGGTGTTGGTTCAGGGGCTTAAGAATATCAGATCAATTATGAAAAGTGAAATTATGCCTTCTGTTTACTGTGTCATGATGCAAATGATGATGTCACCTTTTATCTTTGCCTTCATTTAGGGTTGTATTTGGAAAAAAGTGTCATCTACCTCCAAAGCATTGAAAATCACGGATGAGACTGTCTTTGGAGGGATATTTTCTCAGAATTTCATGATTTTATTATAAGATGCTATGGAGTCAGTGTAGATATCAACCAACAGTCTGCTCAGTCAGTCAAGTGACTTTAAACAGAGGCCCTGGGTTGTATACTCTGGGGCTCATATGCTGCTTGTGGTTGCCTGTGTATCCAGACTCATTCAGGATGTAGAATATATTTCTTACAGTGGGTCATGGTCAAACAAGTTGGAGAATATTTGCTTACATGAAGAGATTGGATATTCACATGTAGCCTGAGCTTTCTAGGTCTTCTTGTCTTGTCTACTTCTATGGAGAAGAGGGATTATCTGCTCATATGGAATCCTGAAGGACTCTTTCCTGACCTTGGATTTGCTCAGTGAAGCTCCCCCTCCCTTGCGTTTTTGTTCTGTAGTTGGTGTGTTTGAAGAGATTTTTAACTACTTGCCAACAAAAATTCCATTAAAGATTGAAGAAGGATGCTTAAAAGAAATCTCACACTAGCTCAGAATTGAGAAATAAATGGTTATTTATTAAGGGGTAGACTCACAAATCAGAATCCTCTGCTTGAACGGAGATTAGAAACCAAATGCCGCAGCTGGAAAAGAATATATAATAACATTGGCATATATAGTATAAGAGGCCATGTTCCAGTGGGCGGGTAACCACTGGCTATAAGACTTCCTACAGCAAAAGATCTTAAAAGATCCTGAGATTAAGGAACAAATTTAGAAGAAATCCCCCAAGAATGAAACCAAATGCTCTTCTCTTGGTCCCATTCAAGATGCTCTGAATCTGGCCTCTTATTTCTCACCATCTCTCTCAGTGGTCAACACGACCCCTGGACTCTAGCAAGGAGCCTTTCTCCCCTATGGCCTCCATCTGCGTTCCCAATCCTGTCTTAGTGATGCCTTCCAGGCTTATTTTACCTCCTCATCGGCTGCCTCCATTACCTTTAAACTTTGTGGAGGCAGCGCTGGAGAGTGGTTCAGATCCCAACTCTGTCAGCAACTAGTTGTACAATCTGAAGACTTTGAAGTCTTTGCCTTGGTTACCTGATGTGTAAAATGGCATTTACCCCTTAGAGTTGGTCTGATTCAGGATATGATGAACACAGTGTGATTTCTTCAGTGACTCATTTGTTATGCCTACTGCCAACTACTTTTTCTTTCTTTCTTTCTTTCTTTCTTTCTTTCTTTCTTTCTTTCTTTCTTTCTTTCTTCTTTCTTTTATTTTGTGTGTGTGTTAGCTGTGGCTCCCTGCCCTTTTCTCACCTGACTACTAAATCCTCAGCTTGTTCTGTTTTTTTATTAGCAACATAGCTTCTCGGCGTATAATGTTTTTCCAATTTTTTAAACTACAGCTATTTTATTTTATTTTTTGATAGCTGGGACAGGATTAGCCAAGCTCAGACCTTGAAACTGGTTTCTCTGAGCTTTGAGCTCTGGGGCTCTGATATTATCTGGAGGTTCTTTCTCTATCTTGGTCAGGATCTTTAGTAGATATAAAGCAGCAGTCACAGGGTCTTGCTGTTGTCTCATCTGTCCCTGGCTTCTCTTCTTGCAGAAAATGCATGGTCTGTCCTCTGAAAAGACAGTGCAGTATCTCTTAGGAGTAAGGAAGAAAGCAAGATCGGAGTTGAGTAATTCTGTCTTCTCTATGCAATGAGTAACAGTCTATTTTCTGACTCAGGTTATGACTGTCTTTTTAATAAACAATATAAAGAGCCTTTATGGTATGTTTGTCACATTTTATAAGCTTCCTTTGTGCCCTGTGGATCATTGGATCACTGCATCATGATTGTGCATGGTTGTGCTTCTAGGACTTCCTTTATATACCTATTATTGTTATTATTATGTATGTTGTGTGATAACTTTATGGAGTCATTTCTTTGCTTCACCTTTACATGGATTTTAGACACTGAACTTAGGGCACTGAGCTTGTATAGTATGCAGCAAACCTGCTGAGCTGAGTCACTGG
Source organism: Arvicola amphibius (assembly GCF_903992535.2). NCBI lineage: Eukaryota > Metazoa > Chordata > Mammalia > Rodentia > Cricetidae > Arvicola > Arvicola amphibius. Next base: position 119,122,817 of record NC_052048.2, read on the forward strand.
CACAGGTTTTAATCAGGATTCTCTTTTTGCTTTTTCCTCTAGCCTTCTTTGTTCCAGGAGTTCGTAAGTTCAACCTCTTTCTGAGATGGTACTGATTTCCAATACCTTTGGTCTTTCTTGGGATACTTTGAAAGTCAGAACTAAACTGTACCTGGGGATGTGGTTGGTTGCATATTGAACAGTGCATTGATCAGCATTAGATTGTGTAAATTTTTACCTCTAATCTTTGGGCTCTAATTACAGTGATTTGAAACTTTCCTCAGGGAAGAGTCTCTGGTCCATGTCTTATCGAAGTCAAGAAGAAGCCACACAGAACTTTCGAATAAACTGAACTCCAGGGCAGTAAATTTACAATCACAAGAAGCATTCAGACAGAAGCAGATGATCCTGCAATTGAGGATATTGGAATCAGATTTGGATACTGATGGAAGACTAGAGCCAGAAGAACTTCCTGATAATTGCTGAGAGTTAAACTTCAAGACAAGCTCATCAGTCAAAAAGCATGTCTAGGTGACGATGCTAGAAATTAGGAAAAGAAAGTGTTTACTATAGGGTGCACATTGGAGAAGCTTAAAGGTCCCAGTTTCTCTTCTAAGCTCATCTCCCTCTCAAGACGCCAAGGATACTTCACTGTTTAGCCACTTAAAAACTACTTTCTGTTTTCTTTTACTTCCCTGTCCTTGAAGGTCAAACTTCATGCTCACTCCCTGTCTTAGTTAGGGTTACTGCTGTGATGAAACACCATGACCAAACAGCAAGTTGGGAAGAAAAGGGTTTATTTGGTTTCTACTTCCATGTTGTAGTCTATTTTTGAAGGAAGTCTGGATAGGAATCCAAACAGGGCAGGAACCTGGAGGCAGGAACTGATGCTGAGGCCATGGAGGGTGCTGCTTACCGGTTTGCTCAGCCTGCTTTCTTAGAGAACCCAGGACCGCCTGCACAGGGGCGGCCCCACCCACCATGGCCTGGGCCCTTCCATATCAATCACTACTTAAGAAAACAGCTTACACGCCTGTCTATAGCCTGATCTTACAGCGGCATTTTCTTAGTCGAGGCTCTTTCCTCTCCAGGGATTCCAGCTTGTGTCAGCTTGACATGAAACTAGCCAGCAACACATCCCTCCCCCTTTCATGTCACTGACTCACATACAGAGACAGTCTGACCTGGGTGTCTGGGCAGCATCCTTCACTGTATTGTGGGTTTTGCTTTGTGTTCCTAATTCTTGTTGCTTTCCAACGTGCAGCATGACCTTGAGGCCTCGAAACCATGTCTGATGCCTCTTTGTTCCCTTTAGTGCCTATCACAGTGCTGAGTATTAAACAATAAAGTGTGTGGCAACTGTGAGTTTTAGATCTTACAGTCCTTAACTACCTTTCTTTTTTAGTTTTGTGCCTGACCTTCCTTATTTGGGAATGTGTTTCAAAGAACTTTTGGAGGAAAAGTAAATGATGTAAGAACAATTGTCAGGGTGTATCAGAGACAAGGAACCACCCAGCATTTTTTTTCTATTGTGGTCAATATTGTGACACAGCAGAATTAAACTGGTCTCGATCTTAAACTTCGAGGAGAAGGTGGTTGCCTTAAAAGTCAAACTTATATTTCATGTGGACTATCATATCTAAGAAAAAAATTCAAGACTTGGAGGAGGTAAATAATCACACAGTGTATGCTGGAACTTTCTCTGGTGTCTGTTTAATCAACAAAGTTCGTTTCAAAGGTGTTCTTTCATGCTTGCACACCATTTCCTAGTAATATTGATGGAGATGTACTGCGTTATTGAGTATTTCAAGAGCTCTAGGGAATGAATCAGAATGGAAAATTCCCATCAATGGAGCTATTAATGAATGCATATTGTGTGCAAACTCTTGGTCCTCTTGGGAACAGATTAACTTCCTAGAGTATCTTATTAATTAAACTAATCTGCTGCAGGGTATTTCAACGCTCTTCGTTGACAATGCTGAGAGACTCATTTCAGCTTCCTTGCCTGGAAAATTAGATATTGTTCTTCTTTAGGACCTTTTCAGCTTCATCAATAAACGAGGTCCAAGTTTATGCCTTTCTTTTGTCTGAGGACTTTTGTCAGAAATGCAGTGCTGTGGTTGAGATGGTGACAAAGCTTGCTGATATGAGGACTGTGCAGGGACCTCTGCTATGGGCAGGTCACCTAGCTTGTAGTGATGTCTGTCTTATGATGCATACTCTTGAGACAAGGGGTGGGCAAACTTTCTGCAAAGAGACAGATAAGAGATGCTTTGGGCTTTGCAGGCTAGCCACAATCAATTCTGTCTTCAGAGGAGAAAGCAGCCCCAGAAAATATGCAAATTATGTGTGTGGCTATGCAAATAAGCACCCGAGTACAAAAGTAGGTAGTGGCTTTGATCTGACTTGTCTGTAAAGTGGATTCTGAAATGCCTCTCTCAGAGTCATTGGTCATTTGGCAAGGAAGGGTGGACTGCTGAGTTTTGCTCTGCATAGTGGCCAATTGTAACTTACCTTGAGGATATCGATGAGTGTTGTGTTTACGGATCTCTAGTGAGGAAGATGGAGATGTTCAAATATATAAAGAAGTAGATACTTGATTTTTTTTAGTGGCAGGATTAATTTTACTGACACACATGATCAACGACTTGTACAACACACATTAAGAACTACTTTGCATCAAAACCGTTTCATTTTTCACAGACTTAAAGGTTGGTTGGATATTCCCTATACATGGAAGCGAAATACATTAGTGTGAGGAAGTACTTGGATAAGTGAGAAATAAAGCATAGGTAAGGAAAACTGTGCCAACACAGATTAATCACCTCTGTCTGATCATGGTGTGTCAGGCAAGGATTAAAGGCAGCGTTTTTGACCCAGGTTGAGATGATAAACCTTATTGTATATGGAAGTTTCTGCCTGTCTGGTTCCTCAGCCTTTCGGTCCCAATTCCACACACAGAGGTTTATATTAAGTATAAATTGTTTGGATCTATTGCTCAGAGTTACTATTAACTAGCTTACAACTTAAATTAATCTATGATTCTTATCTATGTTTAGCAGCATGGCTTGGTACATTTTTCTCATCTTTCTTCCTCTGCATCTTGCTTGTGATTGCCGCTCTACCCTTTATTGTCCCCAAATTCTTCTAGTCTTGTTACCCTACCTATACTTCCTGACTGGCTACTGGCCAATCAACATTTTGCTAAATCAATACAAGTGACAAATCTTTATAGTGCACAAGAGCATCATCCCACAGAATCACATGACTTATTTTAGCATGTGGGGTGGGAAGCTACCAAGGGAGACCAATTTCTACCGACATTGGTGATTTTGAAATTACAGTCTAAATATATGGATTGGACTGTAGCTCAGTTGTAGAATTACTGCCCAACCTGCCGAAGTCCTGCATTTGATTTCAAGCTCTGAAAAAAAAGCATTTGGTTGTATGTAATTAATCAACAGTATTAAAAAAAATTAATTTCTGGTTTGCTCCTGTCTATTCGACCTTAATTTGTCAAGATTTTCCTCTGATTAAAAAAATGAACCAGAGAAACCCTGTCTCGAAAAACCAAAAAAAAAAAAAAAAAAAAAGAACCAGAAGGAAGACAACATATCTAGTCATTAAAAATATATTCCCCCTTCCCCAAACAGAAGTTCATCTTTTATTTGTTACCTGTAAGGAGAGAAAAGATTGGAAGAAGCACATTTGCTCTGTGCTAGCAGTTTTGTTTAAAGATATCAGCCATGCAACCACACTCCTGTGTATAGTGTAGCTGAAGACTTCACTGGGAGACTCACGAGTGGCAATGAAAGTGATTCTATTAACCCACCCCACCCCACATTATCACTGTAATGATGCTGTTGTGGTCTATTTTCATCATTTGCTTCAGTGGCAAGCAGGCCAAGGTTGTCTCCTCGGTCATACTTCTGTCTGTAGCCTTTCTTCCATACCTGCTGGATCAGGCCTATTGGATAGAAGAATAAAAGCAGATAAACACCAAGTAATAATGTGTCTGGACATTTAGGTGCCTTGTGGTGTAGATACCAGCATGCAGATATAAGGGCCTATTTGGCTGTGAGGGAAACTACAGAACAGAATGCTGGGTAGAAGGCAGTGGGACAGACGCTTCAGGCAGTCGCCATAGTGAGTCGCCATGCTTCTCCTCTCCTAGACGGATGCAGGTTAAGATCTCTCCTGGTAAGCCACCCCTCGTGGTGCTATATAAATTACTAAATATGGGTTAAAGCAAGATATTAGAATCAACCAATAAGAAGCTACAGATAACGGGCCAGGGGCCATGCAGTATTTAAATGAATACAGTTTCCGTGTAATTATTTTGGGTGTAAAGCTAGCTGGCGGCTGGGTGGCGGGACACAGCCCCGCAGCTCCTTCTACAGATTGGCGCTCCAACGTGGTGACTAAATCCACTTAAAAACCTGAGAGGGCTTTAAATAAAGGAGAGAGAGAGTTTAACACAGCTTTTTGCTGTTTGCTAGGATGTGCTGTAGAGAGATTTCCTGTTTCGGCAATAGTGGCAGAGAAAAAGCTGAGTCATTTTAAAACGCAGCTTCCTGGTGCTGTGCTGCCAGTGCAAACTCTGCCTTTAAAGCATTTCAATGGCTTTTATAGGACTGGATGTTTGTGTGCCCACTCGGGATCGGAAAGAAAGTACTCTGAGACCATGCCAATGGCTCACTGCACCCTGCCTGCACCTGGGCAGATGGCAGAATCAGGCTTAGGCGAGTGGGAGAGCATGGTGGATTTCTGCTGCCATGCAGAGAGATGTTTTCAGACTGCACAGTTCTCTGCGCGTCAGATTTGGCTGTAACTTGGATGAAAAGAGTTTCTGTGCTGCATGCTCAGTCTCAGAATTAAACTGCTGAGTGCGGCTCCAATGTGGACTGCTGTGTGCCTGGAACTGTGTGCAGCTCAGGGGCACCAAATGACTGAGGCAGGAGCGGCTCTGGCTCTGCTCTGCCATGCTGAACTGTGTTGATCTCAGGCAGGATCTATCGTAATTACCATGATAACAGCCAGGTTATCCTGATATATGTGAAATTGAACAACTGGGTTCCATCACTGTATACAAATCCATTAATAAACACTGAGTCTTCTTCCTTCCTTTTGCTTCAGCTTGCTACGGGCCCTCAGGAATGTAAGAAGCTCCATCAAGAATCCTTCAGGGAAAGAAGCTGGTGTTTATTACCTATAATGGAGAATTTTATATATTTATTTTGTTCTTTAAAATATTTCATCAAATAGGAACGGTTATATCATACATCTTAGAGGGAAATCAAAACCCGGAGAGCTTATCCAGGTTAAATAACTTGATCCAAATCAAGTAACAGAGCAGGTATATAATTGCAGTTCTGACCCCAAAGGATCTTTTACTATACATTGCTTTAAAAGAATTTAATGGAAAAGATTCCAAATCAAAGAAAGAAATAGACCTGTAACCTCTCACATATTGGAGTCGTACAAAAATTTCCATTTTATTTTAGGCCAAAAGAAAAAAAAGCATGTCCCTTAGAGTAGTTCTCAACCTTGAGGACACTTGGGATGCCTGACAAGGATGCCGATGATGTGTCTCAAGCCTGGCGACTTGACTGAATTGTCCTGGGGTGTAACTTAAACATGGGGATTTTCAAGTCTCCCTGATGGATACCAGTGTGCAGCCCGCTGCAGTGGGAATAAATGGCCTCCAGAGATTGTGTGATATTGTAGAAAGGGCTCACAAGCTTTCTGGGCTCATTTGGTGGTTGTTCACAGGAGACTTAGCAAATACAAACAGTTCTGAGACAGAAAAGTTGTAATCTCTAGAGTTTCTTGTTACATCACCTTTCTTTTTCTCTTTTTTTTTGTCCCAATCACACTAAATTTCATGGCCTTGCATAAATACCAGGGCTAGCTTGATGCCCTTCCAGACTGTGTCTCCCGGGGTCCTGTAGAGGGGAATTATGAAGTGTTATAAACTATAAACCTGGGATTTGATTTGAGAAAGAAAACATGATACCTCAATAAAAATGATGGAATGTGTACTTTCAGAGAGGCCAGCTAGAAATGACACCGATTCAGATATTTTTCTTCTTGATTTTTTTTTATTCTGGAAGCATTCCTAATTTAGTAGAATGTAAGTGTGAATTGATTTTTCAAGGTGAGGACATGGGACACATCATCTGAATTCAAAGCACTTAGGGAAAGTCTGACACATGATATTTTCACCTTTCTGTAAACTCAGCTCAAAGACATGACAGCTATGAAAACAAGCTGTCCTCGGATCTGTAGAGCTACTGGCATTTTTCAGTGAGAGCAGATTTTAGTTAAGGACCCAGTGGTATGGTAGTTTGCAGTTTACAAAGCTAATTTCCACAAGATATGTGCCATTTTTGCTGTGGTTTTATAGTCTATTAGTCCTCTTTCGATTTGAGCTGGTCTTGTAATTTATTTTTAAATGATAGACTGTGGTGTAAGTGATGTGCCAGGCTTGGATCCAAGGGCACAGGAGGACGTCCACGCTTTCTTTCTCAGGATCCCTGCTCTGTATTGGGAATAGGCTTAGTCGAATCTGTCCACATGAGAGGCCACGTGAAGGACAGCCAGTCATTGTAGTGAAGCTATTGTGCATCAGCCATGACGCTGATAACTTCCCCACCAAGCCCAACAAAGATCTGCGACTCTTAAGGCTACTTAGACCCAGGAGAAGTTAATACTAATACTAATACTAATAATAATAATAACAACAACAACAACAACAACAACAACAATTTTCCATCATTGTGGCAAAAAGCTAAAAGCATACCTTCCTGTGACTGCAGAGAAAGCGTGATTAACGTGCCTGCAGAAAAGGTGGGTGATTAAGTCAGTGCCTCTGCAGCTGGTGAAAATCTTGGGGTTTCATATCCACTAGTTGTAGATGCTAAGTTTTGAGAATCAGTTTTTCTAGCTGGAAAGTGATATAATAGGATTTTTCTTGGAAAGTTGCTCTGAGGATTAAAGTAGATAAGCCATGTCAAGGGCCCAGTTCATTAAACACTCTAAATTCCAGCTCTTCCAGTGAGAGCCATGTCAAGATTTGCTCAAGGTTTTACGCCTAGGAGTCAGGCACCAGGTCTCAGATTTCTTTTCTAGCAGACTTCCTAGTTCCTGTTTCTCTCTCCTCCATTTTCTTTGTCCTCTCATTTTCAGTTTCCGCTCTCACCTCAGAGTGCATTTTCAGTTTGTTGTTATAATAACACCGTCAGGTTGTTATAATTCATAAGACCATTTACAAAGTGAAGATAAGCTGAAGTCGTCTGCCAACAGTGCAATGAATTACCTGATTCAAGACTTAGTAGGAGGAAAGTGGAATTGTTTTACAGAAAAACGAAGGTTCTTCCACACCGGAGTCCCCTCTGAAACTAGAACCGTCTCCCACACATATCTCTTAGGTATGAAGAAAGCCTGCGAGACAGAAATCAGAGCAGCCGAGGGCAAAGGCACAGGAACTCTAAGTACAGAAGACAGCAACACCTGAGGAGCATTTTGGCCCCAGGGCAGTTTCACAAAGTGAGGATTATAAAAACCAGCCGACTAATAGTGCTTTGTTCTTGAAGGGTTTTTCTGTTCACCCCCCGCCCCCATGAGGATTGTGCACCTCATATTGCATTCTGCTCTCTTGCCTATCGCTTCATAGTTGAGAATAGTTTTATTCTTGTATTTTCACTGTACTGAAATGAAGGAAACTCCTGAGGGCAACCTTTTAGTCTAGGTATGGCCATTTAAATACTATGCCTCATTCAGATGGCATTTCATCACAGGCTCCCTGTGTGTGGTGGTCAGCAAGCATCACTTGTAAAATAGCATTAGGTACAGATGCTATGGGAAACAAAAAACATCTCCAAGTGCCACTGTCTAAAACTCTGAAGATAAGGGAAATATATATCCAGATTATTTGTGGAAACAGTTACTCAGTGCTGCTGGCTTCAGAATGTCTCTTAGCTAAGATTTGGAAGCCTGCTATTAATCAAGTTGCCTTGGAAAAGATCACCACTTCCCTCAGGATCCTGCTTTTAGCAGCAAAAAGCAGATGTTTTTCTAGATAAGAAACAAGCATTTTAAACTGCAGCATGCAGAGTTTAGTCAGCAAGAAACAGAGAGTCTAATTTACACTCCCGGTTTTGCTTGGCCCTCTTGGGATTATCCACTCCACACATGTTAAGGAGACCTGGTTCCTAGCTTTCTGATGCTGATGGTGTTTTTCTTTTGGATCAGGATTTTCCACCATGTCTTCCTTCAACCTGGTCTACTCACTAAAGACTAATGATTTAACTTGGGTATAATTAATCCTTTTTTTTAAAATCAGGAATTATGGATAGATAAGTATACTTTTTGAAAATATGCCTCTAGCTTGCCATGCTTATGTTATCCTTTTAAAATTTCCATTTCTTTAGAAATTTTATTTTAAGTATGTGGGTGTTTTTCCTGTAAACATATCCATGCACCACGTATGTGCCTGAAGCTTGTGGAAGCCAGAACAGCGCATCAGATCCCTTGGAACTGGAGTTACAGACAGCTATGAGCTGCCGTGTGGGTGCTGGGAATAGAACCTGGGTCCTCTGGAAGAGTAGTCAGTGCTCTTAACTTCTGAGCCATCTCCAAGTCCTGAAAATGTCCACTTCTTTTTTTTATAGATAATCTTTGACATTCCATTAGGTTGCAAACTGAATGTTATTTTGAATTGAAAATGACTAAAATTCTAGGTGTATCCACTAGAAAATGATAAGACTGAAGAAGATTGCCCATTCAGTTTACAGTATAAAACAAGATTTTGCCTGTTTGATATTTGCCTTTCCTGAATAACTGTTAAGGCAGGGATTCTCATAGCAAAGAGAAGGATGTATCACCAGGTAATGACCTCTCCCCTCCTTTAACAGCAGGGAGACTTAGATGTATGAGACTTGAAGTCAGTGTTGGGTGGTACTGTGGGTATAGCTTAGGCTACACACTCTACAGAGAAGCCCTTCGGGTGTTCCATTTGATGGCTGTGCTTTCACTATTGGATCCTTTCCAGAGAGGAGCTCTCATCACTAGAAGGGCAGCATATCCATTATGCCATAACAGATGTTGGTACTTCAAAAGAAAATGGCACTTAAACGGAGTGACACTATTAGGAAGCGTGTCACTGTGGGGTGGGCTTTGAAGTCTCCTATGCTCAAGCTATGCCCAGTGTCACAGTTCACTTCCTACTGCCTGTGGATCAAGATGTGGAACTCTTAGCTCCTTCTCCAGCACCATGTCTGCCTGCATGCCACCATGTCCTGATGATAATGGACTGAAGCTCTGTAAGCCATCCCAGTGAAATGCTTTCCTTTTATAAGAGTTGCTGTGGTCATGGTGTTTCTTCACAGCAATAGGAACCCTGACTAAGACACACATCTTATTATAAAGGTTATAATTAGTTGCTTAATCCCATTCTCTGCCAAGCCCTATTACTAGTGTGGGTAGCGGCAATGAAACAATTAAAAATTGACTCGAGGGTAGACCTAAAGTTCTTTTATCCACACTTCTTACAATCATGTTGGGGGAATCAGGTTGCCTTGCCTTGGCCTACGAATGTTCTCCCTTTCAGTTGAGAGACACTAGAGCAATGGTTCTCAACCTGTGAGTCACAACCCCATCGGGATCAAATGACCTTTTCACATGACCGCCTAAGACCCTTAGAAAACACAGATATTTACATTATGACTTAAATAGCAGTATAAAATTACAGTTATGAAGGAAGCAATGAAATAATTTTTTGTTTGGGGTCACCACCACATGAGGCACTGTATAAAAGGGTTGCAGCGTTAGGAAGGTTGAGAACCACTGCTCTAGAAACATTGTATATTTGATAATAGGGTAACCATATATTTTTATCTTTCACATCAAATGTCCCAGGAGATTTTAAACCTGATATGCATAATGCCTGTCTCCAAATTAAACCACAGTTCTGTGTTGGTCTCTGACTGGACATGGCTTGGCACTGGGGCTGTCCTGAACTTTGTCTTGATCAGCTTTAAAAGACTGCACCCTGGAATGAGTTGTGGCCATAGACACAGGAGTTCACATGTCCTGCAGAATGTTATTGTGATGGTCCTGTTGTGGCAGCTTGTAATGCTTTTCTGTTACAAAGTTAAACTAAAACAAAGTTTAAAACATTTAGCCCTGTATACATATAAAAGAATTTTGGAATAAAATATCAAATTCATGTTACGAAAGGAAATCTGAGCACTTTCCCGTGTGTAGTTGAGCTTTCTCTGCGTTAAAGACTTGCTGAATATTAATGAACTCAGTTTCCTCTTCTTTGGTGCTCAGGAAACTTGCACTTCTCATTATTTCCTGTAGTTATTTTGGGGCCCATATCCTGGGTTTTGTCTCACGAAAGATGGGATATCGAAGTCATTATAATTTTTAATTAAAAAGAAAAAAGCAATGCATATTTGCTTACATTATGTAGTTATTTTAACTTTGAAAGTGGAATAAGAAATTAAAAAAAGCATGGTAAGTTGGCAAATTTAAAGCAATGAAATTAATTCTGAAAGAAATTGCTTTGTACCTGAGATAGTTAGGAAGAAAGACTCGAAAAAAAAAAAAGGTGATTCTAAGGTCAGGCAAATGGAACATTAACAAATAATCTTTCAAAACTCACTTAAGATACAGCGCTTCTGAGGCCTGACTATGGCCTGGTACCAGCGGGAGAAGGAACACACTATTATAATGCTAGAATAAATGATTCCAAAGACTTCATTTCCCGCCCCACAGTGTACATACCTTAAAATATACTCTTTTTTTTTTTGCAATAGAATTTTCCTCTCTACTTATTTCACTGAAATTGCCTCTATTGGCTTGAATGGGTATTCCATACACAATATATTTCTAAAAAATAAATCTTAAAAGTCCATCCATCTCCATGGGTTTTTTTTTGGGGGGGGTGTTTAATATATTCTCATCAATATGACACAAATCTTATTGAGAAGTCACAGGCGAAACAAAAATAAGCATACATTCAATTCAAAGCTTAGTTTGTAATGACTACCGTGCAGGAATCTTGATCCATCAGTATGCACTAACCTAGAATGGTGGTGGGGTTCTGGCTGATCATTGTCCATCATGCACTGCGCTGCTGTCTACTTCCTAGTATGTTCTGGGAAATCACTCTTCAACTAATCTTGTTTTTGTACATGCGGCTGTTTCTTTTAGTAAGCATCTCTACAGCTTAATTAACCTTTATTACTTGGAAATTCATATTCATGCTTAGGCCCAATTTATGGCTTTATGCTTTTGAATTTCCAAAGAGGGGATTGGCTAACAATAGAAGCATTTGAGAAAAATCTAATAATTATCCCAGCTTGGCCACCACCAAGTTGCATAATTACAAGCAAATTGTCCTACATTGTTGAATCTCTAATAACTGACTGTTGGGAAGTGACAGCAATTACCACTATTTACCTCCAAGTAGATTATTCATTTTGATATTTGTCTTTGAAAATGCTAAAGAAACTTATTATGACTGAGAAGAGGGCTATAAAAAATGCTTTGCATCAGAAAAGCTGTATGTGTAAATCCAAGATCTGTTACTGATTGGCTTAAAGTCTTAGACAGGATCTGGCTGGCTGGCTCACCCAGTGAAGCCGCATGGCTGCGAAGGCGCTTGCCTCCAAGCCTGAGGATCTGAGTTCCAGTCTGTGGAGCAACACGCTGCAAGGAGAGAACTGGCTCCCACAGCGTGTCCTCTGATACCCGTATGTCCAAGGTGGCATGTGTGTGTCCACACATGTGTGGGGAGAATACATAAATATAAAAATATCAAAATACATCATTTAAAATTTGGCCCCATTTCTTCAGATATGGGACGGATCAATTTAGCACCCGGAGGCAAGTGCTCCACACAGTGCAGGTCAGGAGAGAGGACCCAGTAAAGAAAGTATTTGTTTTCTCTGAAAACTTTGAGCAGGAACCCTAAATTCTCCCCCAAATGTCACCGAGCAGTGAAGCCTTACAGAGCCCCAGGAACAGTTGCCTGCTCGTTGATTCACAGTGAGTCCCCATTTATTCTGAATAACAAATTCTCCATTGGGTGCAGAATTCCGATTTCATTATTCTTACTTAACTAACCTTGAAAGTGGTAGTGAGATCTTTTTCTTTTTGACTTACTACTTATAATTCCAGGAGAAATTGGTCCCGTTAGTTCATTTCTTGTTCTAACCCATCTGATGGGGTCAGTCATACTTGGAATAATTCCCAGTGCTCATCAGCGTTTCCAGGGCACTGTGAGGTCAGAGGAGGGCAGCATCTGTGTCTTGACTCCTACCGTCGTCCTCACTGTCTCCTCTCCAGCCCCACGTCTTTGTGTTGCTTTCCCGTTCTCAGTTCACGGCCACCTGAGGTCATTCTTCATAGAGGGCATCAGGACCTTTTCCCCAGATTTTCATAGTCGGGTCCTTTCTAGTATATAAGATTCCTCTACAGATAATCTCCTCAGGAAGAGATCTTTAAAATATCTACCTTTTCCTGAGCCCAATATAATCTATCCAAGCAATATGTATTTTTACCTTATAAAAATCTTTAAAAACATAGAAGAGCATTTGTAGGCCATAGAGTCGCATTGTAAATTATATTTATTTGTTTGTTACCAATCTTTTCCACTTAAACATAGGTTTTATGTAATGGAGAATGCTGCTGTCTTTCAGTCCCGGATTGCTGCTTGGTGGACACACACACACACACACACACACACACACCACGTAAACACAAATACAGATTCAGTTCTATGTTTTTTTTTCTCTTAGTTTTGGTTTTCTGAGACCAGTGTTTATTTGTATGTTCAGTTCTGATGCCTAATGCCAAAACTATAAAATTTAATGCAAACCACATTAATAATTTTAAATTATCTAGTAGCCATGTTGGAAAATCACATATATATCAAAATTTGATAATATTTAAACCACTAATATATTATTGTTGCAACCCCAAATTCACATAAATATGATTGCAGAGTTTATATTTTTACATTTTTTTTCAAAATTTGTGGTATATTTTAAGCTTGTGTGTCATGCCAACTTGAAACATATATACATACATCAATGTTTTCTACTTGCAAGCTATATGTAACTGGTGACTACTATATTGGATAGTGCATTCCAGGTAATGTGTGACAGTATTTCTTGACTTACAATATATAATGCATATTTATTACATATAACATATAGTGACATGATTTTGCTTTTGGGGTGAACGACGAGGCTGTTCACACCCTATTCTCTCCATCTGCTTTTTCTTTATGATTTTAGATCTACATACTTGTGTGACTCTAGATAATGTGTATAATCTGTGCTTGCCACTTTAATTTTTAACTAGTCTCTTATACAGCTTTAAATAATATACTTGTTAGTGTTTTTAATTCTTTTTTTTTTTTTGGTTTTTCGAGACAGGGTTTCTCTGCAGCTTTTTTTTTTAGGTGTTTTTAATTCTTTAGTTTTGGAAATATCAAAATCACATCTTGGGCCTTCATTTCAGGATGTTCCCATTTCTACAGCACTCTGTACCTTTGCTCCTCTCTGCTCTGGCTTCTATGGAGCCCAGGTTGTAAACATTTACAATTGTTTCTGCAACCATGTGCATTAGTCTTTCATTTTTCTTTTAGGGTGAATATACAGTGTGTTGGTGGTATATGCATGTGTGTGTGCATACACCAATGCACACATGCTGAGGCCAGTAAAGGCCTTTATCTCTCCATCACTCCCCTCCCTATTGTCTTGAGACAGGTCTCTCATTAAACAGGAAGTGTGGTATTTCAGTCAGGCTTTTCTTTGGATTTGTTTATTTCTCTTCTACTCAGTGTTGGGTTTGTAAGCATATACAACCAAGCCTAACTTTTCATGAAAAATGCCAGGGATTTGAACTCAGACCTTCATGATTTACAGTAAGAGCATTTACACAGAGCCAGCTCCCCAGCGCCATTCCTTAGTCTCTCTAAAGAGTCAGGCTGCAACAGGGCATGAGAAAGCCTCTGTAAAATTTTCATTTTACAGATGTACACATGGAGACACAGAAAACACACACTCAATTGGCCTAGAGCTGAAGACAGAAGAGAGGAAGTTCCCTTACTGTCAAGCCAATACATTATGCAGTCATGGATTTAAATAATGGGGCAGAATACCAGACACTAATTTGAACTTGACTTTTTATTATTTTATGATTTTATTTCTGGAGATTAAATATAGTGAGGAAATGGGTCCACATTTAGTATGTCAATGATTTTTTTCTTCCTGAAAATCTGGCTCTTTCTGGATCAGGATTTGTTCTGCAGAAGGCCAAATACTAAGAGGGTCGAATCAGTGTAGACCCACAGGAAAGCTGTGGAGCTGGTGCCATTTGCAGAGGGTGTATTTGCAATTGTTTTCTTTTTAAAATTAGAATTTGATGTGTAAAAATTACAAATGCAAATATTTTTAGTTGACCCAAGAAATCAGATCATACTATCTATTCTATTTATTAATCTAGCAGACTGTCAGTTTAAGAATTTAGCAATTAATTTGACTAATTGCAATTTTTATGCATTTTAAACATTAATAGATTTGCTTTTTCTAAGAACTAAGTGTGTGGAACAAGTCATTTATCTCTAGGTACTCAAACCATGGTTTATCCACTAGATGGAATTTCAAATATTGTACATGTCAATTTCTTTTATAAATTCTAATCATATGTACAAACACAAGCAAGTTTAATTTAAAATGTGTAAGTCTAAAAATCAATTATTCAAGTGTATATTTAAATGGAATTATCAAACAGATGTCAGATATTTCGATGTCTTAGATTTCTAAGGAACTTAGAAACAATGAGCGCATGCATCTGTTTATTGTATGAGCCCTGTTCTCCTCTCAATCTTTTGGCATCGAAAGAACCTCAACCCCCTGAAGACTGGCTCACCATCCAGAGTTAAGGTCTCTTCTCGGGTGGCTGTGGATGCTATGTGTGTTTGGGACAATAGCTTTAGCTACAGGCCCTTTAGGAAAAATTCTGCTATCGCCATGCTGTGTCCGGCCCAAGGCCTGGTTCTATAAAAGCTATTTGCTGTTCAACCTTAGTTACTGAAGATCTGGTTAAGGCCCTCTTCCCTTACAGGGTGGAGAGATGGCTCAGTGGTTAGAAGTCCTGGCTGCTCATGCAGAGGACCTGGGAGTTCAGTTTCTAGAACCCATATGGTGGTTCATTGCTATTTGGAAACTTCAGTTCCAGTGGGTCTGATGCCCTCTTCAGCCCTCTGAGGGCACCAGACATGCACATGGAGCACATACGTTCATGTAGGCAAAACACCCATACACATAAAGAAATAAATCTATGCAAAGAACTTCTTGCTTTAAATGTATGTATGTATGTATGTATGTATGTATATATATATGTACGAGAAACACTTCAGCAGCCACTCGAACACCAGAGACTATGAGGACATATTAAATATTGACAGGAGTAAGATAGAGGAAGCTATCAAGAGAGTGAAATGCAGGAAGGCCCCAGGAGTGGATGACATCACAGGAGGAGCTGGAGATGGCTACAATAGGCTCAGGGGCTAAGGTGTCTCTCAAAATCTTCAGAGAGATATGGGAACATGAAGTCATTCCCTATTCCCATACACAAGAAGAAGGACAAGCTGGACTGCTCCAATTACAGGGGCATTAGTTTGTTGTGCCATAGCAGCAAGATCTTCTCCTCCATCATCCTTCAAAGGATCAAGGGCAGAACAGAGGCAATCCCAGCAGAGGCTCAGTGCAGGTTCAGAGCTAACAGGGGCACAATTGATCAGCTCTTCACTTTAAGGGAACTCGCAGAAAAATATAAAGAATTTGGAAAAGACTTATATGTCTGTTACATTGGCTTCCGGAAGGCATTCATTAACATTTGGAGGAAAGGAGTTTAGGAAACAATGAGGTTCTACAGGTACCCGGACAAAAATCATAAGAATACTAGAAAATGCCTATAAAGAGACCTTTGCACCAGTCAAAGTCTGCGGGGAACCAAGTGATCAGTTTAAGGCAATTGCAGGAGTGTTGCAGGGATGCATCCTCTCAACACCACTCTTTAATATATTCTTGGAATTACTAATAGCAACAGCCCTGGAGGATGAGGAGATAGGTGTGCAGATGGGTGGTGTGCGAATCAATAACTTGCATTTTGCTGACAATATAGCACTACTTGCTAAAAGTCCAAATGAGCTGCAGGCCATGGTAAATAGAGTGGTGGAAGTCAGTGAAAACCTTGGTAGGAAAGCAAACATCGAGGAGACTGAGATACAACACTTGGGAAGGGGACACAAGGATTTTAACATTGTAATAAAGAATCTGAACCTCAAGCAAACAGCCAATTTTGTCTATCTGAGAGGAAACCTCAGTTCAAAGAGGGAACTTTTTCAGACGTCAAGAGGCAGATAGGGTTAGTGTGGGTTGCATTCCAGGTTTGGTCAGCAAGAGACATAACGACAACATCAAAATTACAAGTACATGAGACGCTTGTCTTGAGCTGCCTTCTTTACAACTCCAAAACCTGAACAATGAAATGCTCCTCAGAACAGTGGCTGCATGCATTTGAGATGACATGTCTCAGGAGGATTCTAGGTGTCACACAAAGAGATAGCCTGTGCAACAATGACATTAAGAGACATCTCCATCTGCAGAAGGAACTAAACTATGGGATATGGCAAGGGTGCTTGAGATACTTCAGTCATGTTATTAGAATGAATGACGGCAGATACCCAAAGAAAGCACTGCTTGGAGGGGTGCATGGGATTTAGGCTAAGAGGAAGGCCCCCCCCAAAAACTGGATAGACAGCATAAAGGAAGACTGTAGAACCTTTGCTTGTGAATAAAACAAGCATCTGGGACTTCCCAGGGTAGAACTGCCATAAATGGGCTTCCCATGCATGTTTAAGCAAAGCCAGGGCATAAATGATGAAGTGATGTATGTATGGATGGATTTTGTGTGCACATTTATGGGGGAGAGAAGGGCACAAGGTGCATGTGGAACTCAGATTTCACTGTGAGGAAGTCAGTTCTGTCAACTATGTAGTTCCTGGGATTCACCTCAGGACATCTTTGGCAGTAAGCCCTTTTATTGCGGAGCCATGTTTCTAGTTCTCAGATGAAGACTGTCTTATATAATATGTCTAGACTTTACTGCTTGAGCAGGATAAATGAAGAATAAACTTACTACTAGGTGAGAATCAACTCATATGAAGCCTGAGTCTCATTTCTTCATCTTCCTCACATGGCAGATCTGGGGCACATAGATATTTCAGTGGATTCTATATATGCTTTATAGTTTCTCCTGCCTGTTCAGCTACAACTTTAAAGTTGTATGAATAACAGGAAATAGTTGCCACTTTAAAAATGTGATTTTACTTGAAGCAAAATTATAGCACTTTATACATACACATACATAATTACACACATATGAATGGAATAATACTAATCAAAGTAAATGCATTTTAGAAATCAATAATTTGAGAGTCATTATTTTCTTTGGGTATTATGAAAGTGACCACGATGCTGGGCTCTTCCCTGGAAACTTCAAATGAAAAAGAGCTGCCATTTGTCATTCAGTTGAAATGGGATCCTTAAGGAATGTTGAGTACCCCACCACTTCAGGTGCATAGACTTCACAGCTCCCACTAATCCTTCTCTCCATAAGCAAGAGTGAAAAGCAGAGGTTATCAAAATTTTGGGTCTTTGAGCCATAGAGATAGATAGTTCAGTGGGAAATGTGAGCATAGTATAAGTGTGCATCTGTGTTTGGGTGTCCAGAAGCCACAACAAACCAGTCATAGTAGCACCTGTTCATAATCCCACCATGCCTAGATGGGAAGTAGAGACAGGAGAATTCCCGGGAGTGCACAGGCTAGCTATTCTGGAATGTGCAGTAAGCAAGAGATGTTGTTGTAGACAGGTTAGCACTGAGGGAGTGTCGTCTCATCTCCACATACATTCTGTGCTCACAAAACATACACACTTACACACATACACACCATACACATATACAAATCACTCAGATTTAATTAAGTATGAACTCATTTCTTAGGCTCCATTAACTGTAGCAAATATGACTCAGTGTGATCACTTTTTTCTTTTAAAAGAAACATATAAAATTTCTTTTCATGAATATATTTATTGAACATATATGGTGATTATTACTTGAGTGGCCCAAATGTGTTAGTCACAGCAGGGGTTAACATTTTTAGTAAGAATAGGAGATATTCTTGTTAATTTTGTGGCATTTCTGCCTTTAATTGTTTACTTGAATCAGTTTTCAGATTATCTGTTGAAAACAGCCTAGCTCACTCTTCATTATGCAGTGTTCTATGGCTCACAATGGAAAGAGCCAAAAGACTGTAGTGCTGTTTATTAATCTCCATGTTGTCTCTTGTTGCAGTGTGCTTTAGATCTACATTCCAATATTCTAAAATATTTTATAAAATTATTTATATTATATATATCTTTATTTTTATCTATTTATACATCATGAGCATGCTTGGTGTCTACAGGCCAGGAAAGGATCTTAGATCCCCTGGGACTGGAGTTATAGCTGGTTGTGAGTCACCATGTGTATTCTTGGACTTGATTCCCGGGTCCTCTGGCAGAGGTACCTGTGCTCTTATCTGCTGAACCAGTACTCCAGCCCCATACTCAAGTTGTATAGACTTTTTGCCACAGTGGTGGCACCATATGTCTCTTTTGACATTCATAGACTCAGAGACAGATATGAAGATAGATTAAAATTGAGAGGGGGTTGCATATTCCTTGCTGATCTGTTTGCACTGCAAGTGAGGTGTGCAGAGTACCTCACGTGTACTCTCCAGCATCCTTCAATGTGTTCAACCATAGTGTGCTGCAGCTTGGTTTTAGGGCACCCCGTGGGAAGAAACAAATGTGGGAAAGCTGAAAAATCCAGGGACTGTGCCATTTTAATCAATTAAATGGCATTAACAAATTGCTGTTTTCTTCCTAGGCTTGTAAAAGTAAAGCCTATTAAGGGAAAAGTTGACATTTATTGCACAAAGAAAAAATGTACTTGATATTTGCAAGCAGCACATTTTTTTGGTATTGTTTTGTACTGAGGACTGGATTTTGTAGTTCTTTTACTTTTGCTGGTTGTCAGGGAGATGTTTTAGAGAAGATGACAATGACTGTGTTCCCAATGAATTACTATAAACTTTACGAGCTTAGGGACCAGAGTTCCCCATACTTTTAGCTCTACATCCATGAACTATATTATGAAACATACCGCTCACTGTATACTAAATGAAAATGAATTAAAGTAGTCATTTCTTTCCCCCAAATTGGTAATATAGTGTCATACAACACGTGTGTGCTTGATTAATGCTAGAATATGTAGGAGAGTAACGGAAAGCTCAGGTTTTTCCTGAGGCTCCCAACTATTAATGTGCCAGAGAATGAATCTCTGAGCAAAGAGCTGACTTGGGAATAACAGAAGAATTGCCATTCAGGATGCTCTCCAGAAAACAAAGAAACAGTGGAGTGACACCATACAGTATGTTTTGAAGGTGAGTTATGGTACAGGCAGTAGTTTACTGGAATTGGTGGGTGTCAGAAGTTACTAGGTAAGAGTTGGAATCCTACAGTTACTGCTAGGTCCATGCAGAGTTCAGCCTGAATAGTAAGATGACTTTGATGGAGCTATGTGTGACTTTCATGCTTTTCTCTACCACCTCTTGACTCTGATGTAGCTGGGTAGGACTTAAGTAACTCCATTTTGTATCATCATCTTTCACAGGGGACTACAGAATTGTCAACTCCTTAAGATCCACAGAACACAGTGGACCCCAAAGACAGAGGAACATACCTTTATGGGCTCAGTGATTGATTTGAGGGTAGCTGAAAACTTAAAGGGAACTTAGGAGTTTCCGTGTAGAGGAGCCAAAAGTCATTCCTGGATATCAGTGTTGGGTTTATATGCTCTGTTGCTATAGGGCCTAAATCCAGTGCTTTGTTCTGAATTGTGTTCCCACTAATTTATATGTTGAGATCATAACCTGTACTGTAATTGGATTTGGAAATAAGGTATTTAAAAACAAAGCTGAGGTTAAATGATACTGTGTGATAGTCACTAATCTGGCAGAACTGTTGTTCAAGGAAGACAAAGGGATTATTTTAAAGTGGTTATATGCTGTGGGGCAATGGTCTTGTACCCTGCAAAGAGTTGTCTCTTGTACTTGTTTAATGAGATGCTGATTGGCCAGTAGCCAGGCAGGAAGTATAGGTGGGGCAACCAGAATAGGAAATTTCTGGAAAAAGAAAAGGCTCAGTCTACAGTCATAACCCAGATGCAGAGGAAGCAAGATGAGAATGCCTTGCTGATTAAAGGTAGCAAGCCACGTGGCTAACACAGACAAGAATCACGGGTTAATGTAGGCTGTAAGAGTTAATAAGAAACCCGAGTTAATAGGCCAACAAGTTTATGATTAATGTAGACCTCTGTGTGTTTCTTTGGGGCTCAATGGCTGCAGAACCAGGTTGGACAGAAACTACTGTCAACAGTTATGTACAAAAAGAAAAGACCATGTGATGTCAAGGGATGGAGTGAGATCTCAGGATAATCCAAACCTGCTGATAACCTGATTTTGGACTTACAGCTTCCAGAACAGTAAGCCATATTTTCTATTTGTTTATGCCACTCAGTCTGTGGCACTTTGGGATGGCAGTTTTAATGGGATACTACTTACAGAAAGGAAGTTATCTGGCAGTCTTGGAGGGGTGTACCATGTTCAGTGACAAAGGTTAGTTCTTTAGCTTCCAAACTCTTTTACCTCTCTTGCTATGGTCTTACTGCATTTTTGGCCAGGAAAAGAGAGAAATGGATTTGATGGTGGACTTACCCCATTTCACAATACATTCATAACCCTGCCTTGGCTTTTACTTCTTTCTGTTTTGGAATGTAAGTGGTGGAATTTTGCTGCCGGAGACAAGTGTTGGCTGCTAATCTCAATGGCAAGGAAGGAGGCAGCAGTCATGTAATATAAACAGAAATATAAGAGAAAGAATGTACCAGTGCAGCCCAGAGACATGGTGCTGCTGGTTTAGCACAAATATTGTAGAGGCTTGACCGCATTTCAAGTGATGATCCTGGAGAAATGACTAAGTCCTGCAGTGTCTCAGTCTCCTTATCTGTGAGGATGACCGTTACAGAGATGATGGAGGCTTAAAACGAATTCATACTACATAAAATGGCAGAATCAGTACCTGGCAAATGATGAGAGTGCCGTGGGAGCTTGTGACCATTAGAAATGGTATTGATGGTACTGATGATGGTGATGTTATTGATACTGACAATGACTACTGAGTTTTCACATGTACTTGAACCAAAATTACTTGGCCCTACTGGTGTCTTTCCCAAGGTTCTTTTTGGTTCCATATCAGGTAGTTTGATTACCTTTGGCTGTCTAATCCCACACAGAAGCCTTATTCATAACTTATACTGTGTGTAAAACTCCATTCTCCTCAGTGAGAACAACCTATTGCATGGCTTGGATATGTACAAGAAGTCAGGAATGCATGTCACATTGATCTTGGACCTTGATGGCAACTTAGCTTTAGGCTGCTTTGTGGACTTAAGGCATGAGATGGAACCTCTTTCTCATAGTCCCTTCTTTTGGGATTGGTGCTTCATTTCTTTTCCCACTTGTATCAGTTTGCTTCCTTCCTTCCTCAAGGGGTTCCTAGGATGCTCTGGCATCCAAGGCTGGGCTGCAAAGTTTATGATTCGATAATTTTACTTGCATGATTCCATTCCCCTTAGAATGTCATTTCCTATTGTATCTGCAAGTGTATTCCCTGTATATCAGCCAAGTTCTGTCTTCTATGATACTTTGCTACAAAACCTCTCTATATTCTACTGTTTTACTCAAACTCTGCCCTCAATGAACAGCTTATGTAACATTTTGTATAAATTTAAATTCCTGGAGTAGGTGAAGGGTATTTCTGGAAAGCACAGATAATTCTGTGTCAAGTGTAGCAGAAAATAGATGAGTTGGCCTGGAGCTTGTATCACTATAGACAGATTTTCATGGAAAGTCCAGTAAAATAGACCTCTTTTAAAGAGCTTTTCATAAAAAGCTATTCTCTTGATTGATTATAAAAGCTGTATTTAATGAAGCCTTCTGAATTCCATGACCTTGGTAAAGATACCCATCCATACAAGGGATCCATGCCATGTTTATCTTTTCAATTTCTGTACCCAGAAAGCACCTGGCACACTGTTGGAGCTCAAATGTTGGTTGGGCGAATAAAGATGTTCTCAAAGGTTCCTGCCTTCCTTCATGCTTCAGTTCTGGAAAAATTCTGGAAGAAAGATACTAGTTTGGTTTTACATATCTTCCCATCAAGTCGTTACTGTAGGATTTACTGCCTGACTCTCAGAGGGCAACCAGGGGCAAAAAGAGAGGGGTATAAACGCTGCAGGTATTTATTTTAAGGACAAGTGCAGAGTGCCGCATTCGTCACTGGCAAAGATTAAGGAGAATGTGCGTACAGAAGAGTCTCCATCTTATACTTGTTTTGTTTATATGATGTAGGCTCCAAAATGATTATTCAGAATGCTTTATAGTCTCTTTGCCATTCTGACAGTCTATGCAATCACAAGAATACGCGTAACTGGGGTGACTGTTATTTGGAGGTGCGTCAAAACGCATTTGCATTTCAATATTTTTGTATGTGCTACATCAAGAGATACTTTCTGGCTCTTTTTTTTTTTTTAAATCTTTTTTCCATTTCAAGTATTTTACAAAGTTTATGCCAAATCTCAATTATTCAAGTAGGCTTAAAAATTAGTCTTAAGTATAGCCAACAGAAATAGCAAAGTGCGACGGTGACATTATTCTTCTTCCCTCCAGAGGGGCTCTGCTTTAGGTTCCTTAACTGTCTTACTCAGTGTTGTTTATCTCAACGATCACCGAAGTACTTAAGTAATGATAAGAAGCATGCCGAATGTTTCGAACTGCTGTAATTGAAACCAAAAATTTTATAAAATGTGCTTTTAGCACTGAGGAAAATGTGGAGTCAAAAAGAATTTTTAAAAATGATTATAAAGATAGCTATAGCTTGACTCCAGCTCACCTTGCCGAGAGAAGTGGGAATGGCAGGCAAGGGGCTGGACTGAACTCACAGTGGAAGGAGCTCATTGCAAGGCTACTTTCAGCTTTGTCAGTCTGGTTGGCAAGCTCTGATTCTTAACTAATTTGTTTACATTAATTTTTCACTGTCTATATTCATTGCACATGGTACCAGATTATATAAAGTCTGGTCATTTCTTAAGACTCTGTGAATTGGTTAGTTTTCAGTAGCTATGAAAAATGTCAGAGAGGAGGAAATTCTTATTTTGGCTCATGGTTTCAAAACTTTAGTCCATGGTTAGTTGGCTCCGATGCTTTGGGGAAGGAACTTACTCATCTTTATAAGGCAAAAAGCAGAGAGAGGAAAAAGTATCCATAGAGCCCTAAAATTTCTCTTAGGATATTTCCCTGAAGAGTCGACTTCCTTCCCCTGGGTCTTACATCCTAATTATACCATTATCTTCTCACAATGCCTATGGCTAGTGACCAAGCCTGCAGCACATAGGCCTTTATGGGCTGTTTCAGCTTCAAAGTGTAACCCCTTTATATGTAAAACAACTAAATTCAGGAGAAAGGAGATTGAGGAAGATTCTAAGCTTATGACTTGGTAGATTCAGCATTGTAAAAACAACAGTTGTACTGAAAGTAATTAGCAGATTCAATGTAGTCCCAACCCCAAACCCCACATTCCCCACAGAGAACTAGAAAAAAAAAAGCATTCTGAAGTTCCTATGGAACCACAAAAGATTGTTGCAGGCAAAGCAATCCCGAGGAGAAAAGGACAACGTAGAGATTTACCATTGCAGACATCTTATGGAGCTGTATTAGTCAAAACAGTATGAGATTGCTGCAAAACACACATATAGACTAATGGAACAACAACAGCAGCAAAAATACACATGACTGCATGTAGCTACAGCCAACTGATATCTGACAAAGATACCAAAATCAAGCAGTGAGAAAAGACAGAGTCATCAACAAATAGTACTGAAAAAAAAAAAAACTAGATGTTTGTACAGAGAAGAGCAAAATTAGACTCATTTCTATCATGTTGGACAAAAATCATCTTTAAAGAACCAAAGACTTCAGTGTGAAACCCAAAACACCGAACTGCCAGGAGAAATCATAAGAAGTACTACAAGATGCAGGTGCGAGAAAAGGCTTCCGAGGATTCCGTTAGCTCAGGAGTTAAGGTCAACCATTGACAAATGGGCCCCCATAAAAGTACAAAGATTTCTTTTAACCAACCTTTCTCTCCAGCCCATCTTTCTTGCTTTTTCTTTTTCTTTCTTTGTGTATTCCTGGCTGTCCTGGAACTCATGCTGTAGACCAGGCTGGTCTCGAACTCAAAGATCCGCCTGACTCTGCCTCCCGAGGTCTGGGGTTAAAAGCGTTCACCACCATGGTCCTGAAGCCCATCTTTCTATTCTAGACTGGAACCAGGTCTAGTGTCTTCATCTAGTTTGCACTGAGAATCCTTGTCCAATGTGCTGTATCTATAGAATGAGACATGAAGGCGAATAAAATAAAGTGGAAAAGGTTTAGACCAGTGGTTCTCAATTTTCCTGACACCGCGACCCTTTAACACAGTTCCTCATGTTGTGATGACCCCCAACCATAAAATTTTCGTTGCTACTTCATAACTGTAATTTTGTGACTGTTACGAATCTTAATGTAAATATCTGTGTTTTCTGATGGTCTTAGAAGACCCCAATGAAAGGGTCGCGACCCACAGGCTGAGAAACTTATCTAGAAGGTGTGCTGGCTGATGGGTATTCCGCTCAGCAGGTGCAGTAAAGCCTTTAATTTCTAAATTGCTATAGCTCAGGGGACTTATTTCCATGACATTCTTTTAAGAAGAGCCTTCTGCTTGTGGTCGTGGGAAACAAAAGGCATTATGTTCTCAAGCAGGAAAAACCTGCCTGCTCTGAGAGACACAAGCTGCACTTAGAAGGGAAGAATTGCCAAGGGAGAGATTTCGGGAGGTTTCGGTTTCTCAGATGGTGGTCCCAAAACCTTGAGGGTCAGAAATGTAGACAGCTGGAATCTGGGGTGTGGGAGTGCTTTCAGGGAACCTCTCATTGTATTTCTTCCCTCTCCCCCAATGAGCTCTGTTCCTCACACAGTGACCCTGAAGACCTTGTGGTCGGTAACCACAATTCAATGCCGAGTAAACAGGAAAAGCAAGCTGAAGGAGGTGCTCCGAGTAAGGAAAGCACGAACATATGCTCATCTCGTCCAGCAGGTGGCAGTGAGAGCACGTAGCTAGGCTAAGAGAGGCGCCCCAAACCCCAAGACCAGCGCTGGGAGCCTGCTCATCTCCGAGGCGGATTCCAAGACCTGGTACCTGCCATCGCTCAAGCCCTCAGCAGATCTTGTAAGAGCTTTTTCATTTGATAATCTATAGAAACATCACTTGCTTCCCTTCTATCCAGCGGCTTATTTATAAAGGCTGAGCATGCTTTAATAAATCAGCAACCTTACAAGTAAGAAGGGAAATAAAATGTTTTTCAGCTTGGTGATGGCAAGTGTTTGCATTAAGCACTACAGCGATAAGGATGATCAAATAAGGACAAGGTTGTGGTTTTGATCTCTGTGGAGGCCAATTACTTCGTTCTATTGTGTGGTCAAAGACCTCTCTGCCAATGTGCTTAACCACCTGGAAATGCATGCTTTGTGTGTAGGAGGTCAACTGTGTTACATGTTCAAAGAAATTCACTAGAGATAAAGCAAAAGTTTGGCTTTAGTGTCTTTATGCAGTTGGGTTAAAATCCCTATCCTTGAAGGCAATGGACAACATCCATGAAAGTAGCTGGATGTGATGTTCATACCCATTGACTGCTCCTGTGATAATTCGCTTCTACCCAGGGAGAATAGGTTTTGCCATTTGAAAACACAGTCGATTATCTGCTTCAGTGGACCGGCTCTGTAAATCCTTATCTTCTCTCCTCCCCTTCCTTGTCTCAGAGAAGGTCAGAGGAGGAGAAAAATCTGGGAAGAAAGAGTGGTTTGAGTCTACACTTACCACATCATTGACTTTTAGACCAACACATGGTTTTGGATGAGGTATCCTTCTCCTTATCACAGGTATGCCGGTCAAATGACTTCTTTTTTTTTCTTTTTTTTTCTGTTGGTCATTTTTTTGGTTTATTTTTTTATATTTAAAAATTTCCATCTCCTCTCCTCTTCCTCCCCCTTCCCTCCCCTCCTCTCCACCCATACCCCCCCTCCCTCTTCAGGCCAAGGAGCCATCGGGGTTCCCTACTCTATGTTAAGACCAAATGACTTCTTAAAGAGAACAGGAACACCCTGGGACCTTGCATCGCGCATACACGAGAGGCCACCTTTCTTTGTTATTTCGTTTTGTACTGCCCCAGAGAGCCCTGTCTCATGGTACTGCACCTCGGTTTGGCAAGCCAGGTCCCTAAGATCTATACTTGACACTTACCTCTCTTGACTTCTTGTCTCACTGTCAAATCTTGGCAACATTCCCTCATCTGCACCATTGCCTCTCTTTGTGTGGTCTCGCCACTCCTTCTGAATGTCTTAGTGACCTCCATTGGTTACATCCACTCTGCTTTCACTCTTACACTGTGCAGAATGAAGCTTCTGTTGGTTTAGCCACAAGGTTGCCTCAAAGTAGGTGTGTTAATATTTTTTTTTTTTACTTTGTCTTATTTAAAGAACATTTTTCATTTATTTTATCTACTGACCGCAGTTTTCCCTCCCTCCTCTCCTCCCAGTCCTGACCCCCCTCACTTTCCATCCACTCCCCTCCCCTTCCACTCCTCCTCTGTCTCCATTCACGAAGAGGCTGGCCTCCCATGGGCTTGAACAAAACATGGAACATCAAATCGAGGCAGGACCGAGCTCCTCCCTTTGCATTAAGACAAGGCAAGGTAATCCAGCATGGGAAACAAATTCCAAAAAGCCATCTAAGTGCCAGGTATAGGTCCTGATCTCACTGTCAGAAATTTACAACTATCACACACATTCAGAGGGCCTAGGCTGGTCCCATGGAGGCTCCCTAACTGTTGGTCCAGAGACTGTGAGCTCCCACTAGCTCAGGCCAACTGTCAATATTGTCTGTATATCGGATTAGGTCTACTTTACCTTCAAGGACTCTTCTTTGAACTGGAAATGGAAGCAGAGGGCACATGCTTTTTTTATACACCTTGACATCTTCTATCCCTGGCATCAAGTATCTCACAAATACTGTGAAGCAGTGCCTCATACTGCTGGGAGTAGGAGGGACACTCCAGGCAGAGAAGGGGAGGATGGACACTCCAGGGAGAGGAGGGGAGGTGTCAGGAGGCCTTCATGGAGGTCTCTACTGAAGAGACATTTTGCAGAGCTTAGGGCTCTGCTAGGGACACAAGTCTCATCTTCTTGGAACACAGAATCTAGAGTGTTGGGACCCAGAAAACAAGACTCCACATTATTGCTGGCTGAATACTTTCAGCTGAAGGATGTTGGAATGACCTAAGGAACAAGATCTCTTTTTGACTTCCCCAACCTTCTGCTCCTAATACCTTCTATATATCTTGGTGGGCCACAGAAATGAGGATTTCTTCTCTACAAGATGAGTTAGAGTAACCAGGACCTCATCAAACCAAGTTAGTCTAGAAATATTACTCTAACCTTCTTTATGTTTTTTCTTTGTATAAGAGTTTATTACAAGGAAATTCTTTGACATGTCTTGCATGATTATGGATCATAAGACTCATTTTAGAACGGGTCCTGCACCATACTCAGGGAGGAAGAAGAGGTGTATGGCAGAACCAAGAAAAATATATTTTCTTCTTAAAGTATTTTCTTCTTAAAGTATATCTACTCTTTCCCCTGAGTTACTTATCATGACCCCTTGTCCTATGTGTGTGTGTATGCATGTGCAAAAAAAGGCCAGAAGAGGGGACTGCACATCTTCCTCTCTCTCCACCTATTCCACTGAGGCAGGATCTCTCCTTGTTGCTTCCTCAACTAGTTTTGAAAGTCGACAATCCCTGGGATCCTCCCTTCTCTACCCTTTTTGGGTAGGGATTATGGGTATGCACAGGGCTTACTACATGGATGCTTTGATTTGAGCCCCAGTTCTCATGACTTCTCAGAAAGTGCTCATCAAAGCTGAAGCCCATCATTTTTAACCAGTTGCATTTTTATGCGATTGTTCATGCTACACTAAATGCAAGCTCAGAAATAGTCTCCTCTGGATCTTTTGCATCTTCATTTCTGAAGATAACACATAATGTCAACCTTTGGTTGAATAAAGTTGTCATGGTTTTCTCTTGTGTATTTTACTATAGAAATATGTTTCTGACACTTATGATATGGAGGAAAGAGGTCACACCTTTAAGGTTGTCCCTGAAAGAGAAGGAAAGTCATTAAGTAAAATATGCAAATATACAAAGAAACAAGATTATAATTTTAATTAATCTTATGAATCAAAAGGCAAGGTTATTGTGAGTGAGAATAACAGGGTTATAATTTTGTTTGAGGGCTAGGAAAAGGCTACCAGAAAGAGCTAAGACAGGGGATAAAGAGGTGGGTGAAGTCTGTAGAGGACTTGTGGGCAACATTCTGCACAGCCAGTGATGCGAAAATGACCTTAGGTTTCATGGAGCCCCAGACTGATAAATGTGGTTGGGGCAAAGTAAGCCTGATGAACAGAGCAAACGGTGGAATGGTGAAAAATCTCCAAGGAAAAGCTCAGGATTGGACTTTTCTAAAAGGTGACAGAAAAAGAGCCACTGAAGATTTTGAGAATGTTGTCATGAACTTGTGTGGAAAACTCAGCCTGATTACAGTTTGGAGAGTGCTTTGGAGAAGGGCAAATAGGAAAGCAGAGAGAGACATACTGTATTGAGTGGGTGGTGTGTGGTTCCTTTGATGGACTGGAGAAAATAGCCCTGTTGGCATGGAACGACTACAGCAGGGATAGAATGTCTGCAATCAGGAAACAAGAGAAATGACGAGTGGCAGGGACTGGCTCTAAGAAGAGAACAGAGAAGTATGGGCAAGTGCTGGTGAAGAGACCAGTGAAGGGCAGTGGGCTGCGGGCACAGGTGTTGCCCACTGTCAGCACACAAGAGCTCAGAGCTGTCTGTGTGCAAGGAGGAGCTGAAACAGAACAGCTCCATATTGTAAGGGATAAATTCTTCGGGAAACTGATGACACCCAGAAGGGAGTAAAGCCTGGAGTTATTTAAGCAGCAGGGACATGAAAAGATGCTGTGTCCATACTACTGTCAACAGTGGTAACTACTGTTTACCAAAAATCTTCAACAGACTTTACTCTGCTGACATTTGACGTATCATTTATAATCTACTCACTGATTCTCCACAGTTCCTTCCCAAAGAGAGTATTTGAATGGGCAGGACCAGAGAAGGATCTGAGTCCTTTCAGTAGCCACCTCTGCTTGCAGCCACTGATCGTTTTACTTTTTTGTAGGGAAGAATTTTTCTTGCTGTTTTTAGAAAAAGAAACTGGAGTTCTTCAGTGAGCCTGTTATTCTAAAGGAGATGAAGCGGAGCACATTGCAAAAGTGAGATTTGAATGATCATCTCTCTGGATCTAAAAATTCATGTCCATTCCATCTGTATTAGTTAATTTTCTGTTGATGTGATAAAACATCATGACTAAAAGCATCTTATGGAAGAACGAATTTATATGGGCTATGGTTCCAGAAGGATAGGAGTACATAGTGGCAGGGAGGCATGACCCTGAGTAGCAAACATGGTAGCAGAAACAGGAAGCTGAGAGCACATATCTTCAAATGCAAGCAAGAAACAAAGAGTGAACAGAGAATGGGGCCAGACTATAAACACCTACCCCCAGTGATGCTCTTCCCTTCTACCTAAGGTTCTACAACCTCCCCAAGCAGTGCCAATCAACCATGGACCAAGTGTTCAAATATTCGAGTCTATGGGAGACATTCTCATTTAAGTTACCACATTGTCTTATTAAAGAACCACTTGTTGTCAGTAAGGTCTATTAGAAGCAATGCATTTATTTATATGAACATTTTTTTCCTACTAGAATGTGAACTTATTGAGGGCAGTGACTATGTCTTGTTTGTTTCTGCTTTCTTTTGTGTAAAGATGTTAAATACTTTTGCTATAGAAAGGGCTGGTAGTTCTTCTATTAGGATTCTAAAGTCTACTCACATTTCTCTGTCCACTGGAGTGCTATATCTTTTTCTGTAAGAAAGAGAAGAGTTTGTGCCTCCAGCTTTGCAATAGACTCCTTATCTACTGTCGCTGTAGAGAGTACAGTCAGAGGAGAAAGAGCACCGATACCATCTAAGCTTTCTTTATATGTTTTACTCACATGAAACTTCCCTAAGCCCTCATCCCCATAGATCATGGTCCTCCACCAGGAAGTATCTGCAAGTCCCATAACTGGAGAATAAGAGTGTAGGTCCTTTGAAAAACTATGGCTTACATCTATTTAATGGAATTTTAAGAATTATGTACACAAATCACTACAGATGGGCAGGGATGTTGAGAGAAGGGACGCTTCTTGTGTTGCCAATTAAGATGCACACCAAGCAACACCAATGTTTCTTCACAGTGCTAGTCAACAGTAGGTTTTAATTATACAGTAATAAAAATGGAGAAACAGCAGTAAATTATAGTCAGTTTCTATGATGTATCTTAGTTCAATAGTGAAAATTGCAATTATATAAAACAAATATTTCAAATTAACCACAATTTGTAGAGAGGGCATTGGGTAAAGGCTATCACCATTCTTTTCTAACCATTGCGTTGCTGTTTCTGGTTGAGTAGTACGGTAACTGTGTTTAGGATGGACTGAGAGCCCTGAATGGGGAAGGAGCAAATTCAACACACTGTGGAGATACTGTATGCGAGAAATTACTAGGCCTGAGGGACGGGGATGAAAAAGAATCTTCATAAGTACAGGAAAAAAACAATAAGTGATTATCAGTTGGAGATAGCTTCTGGGTTAGGTGTGTGGGCTTGGGTTCACTTCCCCTCCCAGTGCTGGGACACCCTCAGGCCCAGACTTGGCAGGCTCTCTGCATGCTGCCACAGTCTCTGTGAGTGCCTACATGTAGCAGCCCTGCTGTGTTTAGAGTGCCATGTTTCCTTGGTGTTCTCCATCCCCTCTGGCTCTCATAATCTTTCCGTAATCCTCTTGTTCTGCTGGGTTCCCTGAGATCTGAGGGGAGAGATTATAGAGATATCCCACTTAGGATGGAATGTTCTCATCCATGCAGGAGGAAGCTTCTCTGATGATGGTTTAGCAAGTCATTGATCTATGACAACAGAAAGTCATTAGGAGTCATGTTATGGCTATGTTCCTTTAGCAGAACTGCAGTATTTGGCTTTTCCCTAAGTCCCTGGCCTATCTTGTCTGATTCTTGGCTACCATAGCAATGTTAGAGATTGTTTTTATCTTTTGGAGCATGTCTGAAATCTAATCAGATACCGGTTGTCTACTCCTACAAGCGTTGTGCCACTATTGCAGCAGCACATTGTACATACAGGCCATCATTGTAGAGAAAGACTTCATAGCTGGATTGGTGTTTAGCTTTTTCTTTTCGTAGCATCCAGAGTACTTTCAAGTACTATAAGGGTTAAGGATTTAGGTGGACACCAGCTTGGCATCTCTGTGTTCAGTGAATTGAGTTGTGAATTGAATTGTAGGTGTTGTCTTCAGCAAGAGCCTTATTATCAGATTGTGGAGAACAAAAACAATAGCCTGTGTTGTTTGGGGATTCTTGTGGGGCTTCTTATACAACAACTCTGTTATATGTAACCCTTTCCTGGCACTGGAAGCTTCATTTAGTGAGAAGAAGGAACCAGTTGGGGGCTCCATCTCCACATTATTTGGCTATTTCATTCATATCACCTTTATACATGTATATATTTTCAGAAGCTTCTACTCTATTAGTTTTCCATCCAACTCCTCAAATGGTCCTTTGCTTTAGCTGTCCCTCCCCACATTCCTTCTCTCACTCCCTCATCCACCTCCCCATTTGATCTTTCTGTTCCTTTCCCCTACCTTTGTCCATCCATAACTATCTATTTCTTCATCCTAAATATTTCCATCCTTCACCTCTATTTCCTTACCTCTATACATACCTTCTGTGGTTATATGGATTTTAACTTGCTTACCAAAGACTTAACTGCTTACATTCACAAAGAAGTGAATATATACTATATATTTTGTTTTTCTGGATCTAAGTTACATCACTCAGTATGTTTTTTTCTAGCTCCCTCCATTTAATTGACAATTCATTATTTTTTAAATGGCAGAGTAATATTCCATGGTGCGAATCTTCTTTATCCATTATTTCATTGATGAGCATCTAAGCTGGTTCCAATTTTTGAATAGAGCAACAATGAATATGACTGAACAAGTGTCTCTATAGTAAGTTGAGGCATCCTTTGGGTATATGCCCTAGTGATAGAAATTGATCTTAAGGTAGAGCTGTTTCCAGATCTCTGGGGAACTGCCATACTGATTTCCATATTGGTTGTACAAGTTTGTAATCCTTCCAAATGATAAGGACAGAACAGAGGCCACAATATTCCTAAATATGAATGATAGAAAGAAGGTGAAAGAGCAATAGAAGAAAATATCAAAAAGCAGTATGGCTGTGCATTTATTATATGCTCACAATTACACTAAGTACCTTATTTGTATTTTATCTTTGATGTAGAACCACCCTTCCCTTGCTTTTGTAAATAAAAGCACAGAGTCAAGTATGATAGCTAACCTCAATTTGCACAGCCAGTAAAGGATGGAGTTAGGATTTGAACCTGGACAGCAGCATGTGAAAGGCCATGCTTTTCCCTTTGTGGCTAAAGTTCTATTCAACCTGAGTGAATCAACAGTGTTTAATACTGAGGCTGGGTTGAAATCTTCAACACTGCTCAGGTAGACAAGAATCTGAGATAAGATAGTTCACGAACCTATGAAAAAACCAAATATGATAAAGAAACGTCACCATAAAGTGATTCCTCATGGCATTCTGCTATACTCATAGATCAGTGACTTGCTTGGTCATCATCAGAGATAATTCCTTTTGTATAAATGAGAACAGATACAGAGAGCCACAGCTGCACAATGGGCAGAGAGTGAAAGACCTTGGAACATTTCATTCTAACTGGGATGTTGCTGTAAAACTCCACCCCTCAGGTCTCAGGAAACCATGGAGAAGAGGAGGTGGAAAGATTATAAGTGCCAGAGAGGTTGAAGGATGCCAAGGAAATATGTCCCTCTAAGCTCAGCAGAACTGATGTGCATATGAACTCACAGAGACTGAGGCAGCATGCACAGGGCCTGCCAGTGCAGCCTGAGAGGGTTCCAGCATTGAGAGTGGAAGTGGACACAAGCCCACACCCTTAACCCAGAAGCTATTTTCTTTATTTAAATTGTTTTTATTGATCTATATAGTTTTCTCCGTTCCCCTTACTTCCTCTCCATCTCCTTCTATCCTCTCCCATGGTCCCCATTCTCCCAATTTACTCAGGAGATCCTTGTCCTTTGTACTTCCCATGTAGATGAGATCCATGTATGTCTCTCTTAGGGTCCTCTTTGTTGTCCTCTCTCTGGGATTGTGAATTGTAGGCTGGTTTTTCTTTGCTTTATGTCTAAAAGCCACTTAAGAGTGAGTACATATTATATTTTTTCTTTCTGGGTCTGGGTTACCTCACTCAATTTGATGTTTTCTAGATCCATTCATTTGCCTGCAAATTTCAAGATGTCATTTTTTTCTGCTGTGTAGTACTTCATTGTATAATTGTACCACATTTTATTTATTAGTTTTTTTGGTTTTGGGCAGTTAGTTTGTTTCCAGATTCTGGCTATTACAAATAATGCTGCTATGAACATAGTTGAGCACATGTCCTTGTGGTATGATTGAACATCCTTTGGATATATACCCAAAAGTGGTAGTGCTGGGTCTTGAGATAGATTTTTTTCTAATTTTCTGAGAAATTGCCATATTGAATGGCAGCCTAGAGAATGGGAAAAGATCTTCACCAACTCCACATCGGACAGAGGATTGATATCCAAAATATACAAAGAATTCAAGAAACTGATCATCAAAAGAACAAATAATCCAATAAAAAATGGGGTACAGACCTAAACAAAGAACTCTCAACAAATGAATCTAAAGTGGCTGAAAGACACTTAAGGAAAAGTTCAACATTGGTAGCCATCAGAGAAATGCAAATCAAAAAATACTATGAGATTCCATCTTATCCCTGTAAAAATGGCTGAGATCGGGTGCTGGCGAGATGGCTCAGTGGTTAAGAGCATGGCTACTCTTTTTTTTAAAATTATAAGCTGATTGGCCTATTAGCTCAGGCTTCTTATTAACTCGTATAACTTATATTAGTCCATAATTCTTGTCTGTGATAGCCACGTGGCTTGGCACCTTTTTCAGCAAGGCAGTCATCTTGCTTCCTCTGTGGCAGGATGACGACTGAAGACTGACTCTTTCCTCCTCCAGAATATTCCTGTTCTTATTACCTAGCCTCTACTTCCTGCCTGGCTACTGGCCAATCAGCATTTTATTAAACAAGTACAAGAAACAAATCTTTACAGGGTAAAACCATTGTCCCACAGCACCATCCTATTTGACTGGCATGATTACTCTTTCAGAGGTCCTGAGTTCAATTCCCAGCACTCACATGGCAGCTCAGAACTGTCTCCAGTTCTAGGAGATCCAGCATTCTCATACATACGTACATACAGGCAAAACACCAATGCACACAAAATAAATTACTTAAAAAAGAATGGCCAAGATCAAAACAACTGATGACAGCTTAGGCTGGAGAGGATGTGGGGTAAAGGGAATACTCCTCCATTGCTGGTGGGAGTGCAAGATGGTACAGAAGCTATTTTCAATTTTCAAAAAAATATTGATAGTTTCTCTCAAATGAAAACTTGTTTTTCTTCTAAGGAGTCTCACTGGATGCATACAATGCCTTCAAGACCAGGCACCATGCCCAATATTAATTGGTTAACACCAAATGAACTCTGCCATTTTTGGCGATTCTTTGTCACATAGTGCTTTGTCAAAACTTTTTTGTTTGTTTTTTGTTTTTGTTTTGTTTGTTTTGTTTGTATTGCTTCCTTACAGGTTTTTTTGACTATATATTATGGTTTCTGGTTTTGTGTTCTTATGGGATCTCTGCGTATGCAAATAGGTGTGTTTATATGTCTTGAGATTTCTCTTTGGCTCTTTCTCTTCTGCTTTTTTTTTGCTAGTTTTGTCATATTCTGATTTGTTTTTATTTTGCCTAATTTTATTATTATTATCTTCATTATTATGGTTATTTTAGATGCCTGTTTGTGTTCCAATGAGAGAGAGAGCGTGCAAGAGAGAGAGGAGAGAGGAGAGAGAGAGATAGAGAGGAGAGAGAGAGAGAGAGAGAGAGAGAGAGAGAGAGAGAGAGAGAGAATATGTGGGTTTGGGTGGGTGGTTAAGTGGGGGAGGATCTAGGAAAAGTTTGAGGAAGGGAAAGTAGAACCAGAATATCTTGCATTAAAAAAATCTATTTTCAATAAAAAAGAGAAATATTTGAATGATTTTCTACTTGCAATAGCTTCTGTGCAAGACATTAACTGTTGGTCTGGTTCAACATGAAGAATGTGTTATGGGTTCCCCTAATAGCCAGACACTTGAAGCTTGTGAGTGTGTGACTCTGATGTGCCACACCATGGGGCTCTTAAATGACTTAGTTTCATCAATGCCCTTGATCACATACATAACAAGGAACAGTGGAATTGGTAGAGAGGAGGACCCATGGGCAGTGATGTAAAATGGTGTTGTGTGCCCATCTGCTTGGTGGGGAGGTCTTTAGTAATGTCATTGTCTTCAAGAATATGAACTTGAAATTCATACAGTCTAGGATTGTCTGGATAGGCTGGCCGGATGCTTCATTTGTCCCATGGTGCCTACTGACTATAGCAGATGAAAGAGATTTATATCCAGCCATTGTCTCATGGTTCAGAGGGTCAGACATTCAGATGAATTGTGGCTCAACAACAGCATCTTCTGCTCTTCTCTCGAGCCTGAAATCAAGGTGTTGGCTGGGAGGGACATTTTGTCTGGAGGTTCTTGGAAAAATTCATTCTATGTCCATTTAAGTTGTGACTGAATTTGGTTCCTTTTTGTGCTCAGCTTCAAACTGAAGATGGTGTTATGTAGTTCTCATTCTTTCTGATGTTCTGTTCTGTAATAAATGGAAGATCTCTGCTTCTAAAAGCCATGTGATTAAGTTCTTCTCAATAGATAATAGAGGAAAATCTCACTGTTTTAAGGTCAGTAAAGGAGTAACTTCAACCTCTATCACATACTTATGTAACATCAACACAGGAGTAACATGGGGGGCAAAGGTCATGGTTGTTCAAATTCTGCTTATCCTAATGTTCTTGGACTCAGTGACCTAAAAACCACTAGTTTTAGAGATACTTGATATTTACTGAATCTAAGACAATTTTATTTCACTCTAATATAAGGAATGATAATATATTGGTCTGAACTTCCGTGCTTCATTCAACAACAGTGCATTTTCCAAATGGTGGTTTGAAAGCTAAAAATAAACTAAAATAATTTCTTTTGGAAAAGCTGCAAAAATAATATCCAGAAACAGCATGTCCTATTTATCCTTCCTTATCCTCCACCTACCCTTCCACCTCCTCTCTCACCATGATGCTCTGAGAAGTTTCTAAAATCCTTTTCATTAAATTCTGGAGCACAAGGCTAATGGACACCATTAAGCTCAGGGACAATGCTAGGCCGTGCTTTAGTGTGTTTTTTTTCCCACCTAGAAAATGCACACCTCCACGCAATGACATTTAAAAGGAGTATTCGAACCAATGTCTAATTTGAAGAAAATGAATGCCTTAAGAAATAACATAGATACCTTGTAATTTTCAAGTCATAAACTGTCAAACAGAAGTTCTCACAGACTGCAATTTTTTTTTCCCACAGAAATTCACTCAAATGTTCTTCTCTTCCACTGTGCCCTTTGCAAAAAGCTTATTGAGATTCCCCACTCTCCTGTAAGTTACTGGGAATGAATGTGGGCTTTTATTCTGTGTACTCTCCAAAGAACATTGTCACACGAACAATGACAATAAGGTTGGGAAAATGAGAAAATAAATTCTCGTCTACTGTTTCTGGGACTTATTGCACCATTTTTCAAGATTGGCAGACTTCATGTCCACGCTACTTCTTGACAGTATGAAGAGAATAAGACTCTTAATTTTCCTGAGCACAAAACAACAGAAAAAAAAATCCATTTTTAATGAGTCCAAGCAGACATGAATGATGAAAGCAATGCAGACCGGGTATTTTTATTCGCATTGTTTTTCTAGCTTCGCAGATTAAAATGTCCTTAAATTCAGCATAATGGATGAGTCTCTTAATCAGGGTTTACATGAATAGCTGAACGATCTGAATTTTTTTTTACTGTTGTGTAGAACCCTGGATGTCAGTTTTGTTCCATCCAGCAAAGAACAATTGCTCAGTAGAAGAGACCAGTGTTCTGATATTGCATGTGGACCTCATAGTGTTCTGTTTTCTTCAGAGTTAAAATTATCGTGTTGTTATGGTTTGATCTTAATGGTACCCAAAGGCCCGTGTGCTGACATCTGGGTCACCAATCTGTGTTGCTATCCGGAGATAGTGGAACCATCAGAAGGTCAGGGCCTAGTGGAGGGAGTCAGGTCACAATGGGCACGTTCTTGCATGGGCTATCAGGACCCTGCTTCCAACCCCCGCTTCCTGGTTGCAATGTGAGTAAGATCCTTCTGCTCTTTGGTTTCCACCACCATGCCCTGCCTCACCGCAGGGTCCTAGAGCAGCTACCGATGGAAACCTCTGAAAGCCGGAGTCAAGGGAGGCCTTTCAATCTTCCCTCCCTGAACTTGCCTCTCTCTCGGGGACTTGTCACAGCAGCTCCGTGCTGAAACAAGCACAGTGCTTCCATGTATTCACCTTAGAATAATTAGAAGATACCCATGAGCAGGAGGGAGGAAAAGAGCCTACTCACAGACTGCTCCACCATGTGGAAGTGTATGCCTGGATTTCCTGATTAAAACGTGTGCATGAGGTAAGTTAAGCTTCATGCTGCAATGTACAACGTGTCTGCAGTTAGCAGCTGGATGTTACAGAGGCAAAGGGTGCTGTGATCATTCATTATTTTCATGATTTCAGAAACCTTTCATGTTTTCATGGTGCTGGCTCTGACCATTTGAGAGGAATGGTTCATCA
Source organism: Arvicola amphibius (assembly GCF_903992535.2). Taxonomy (NCBI): domain Eukaryota; kingdom Metazoa; phylum Chordata; class Mammalia; order Rodentia; family Cricetidae; genus Arvicola; species Arvicola amphibius. Next base: position 119,161,189 of record NC_052048.2, read on the forward strand.
GGTCTCCTATTCATGCACTGTTCCAACAGTTTCCAAAATGGTTTAGAGTACAGAGAATGGGTCACAGCCTAAAAAGAGAGTTAGACTATAAATATTAGTTAGACATGGTATTTTTAGATTTCTTCTTTCAGAGATCTAGGGGTGTGCCTCTGGTTACAGCCCGATTCCACAGTCTCTCCATTTAATTCCCATAATCTTGAAAGGTTACCATACACCGTGGGCAGCTAGCGCAGATACTCCTTAGCTCCAAGGCATCAACCACTGTTTGTGCTACTTCACTCCACCTCCTGGCTGAAGCAAAGGGGGCATTATACAAATATTTGCATGGCCAAGGGATACAAAGATAAAGAAGCTTAGAGGACTTAAAGTACAGCAGGGGAACCATAAGAGCAGCAAATGCGTTCTAGAGTTACGGTGGGTTTGGAGTAATTTATCCCAAGGAACTGTGAGGACATACATGTTAATTAACTTGTTTAAAATGTTATTATGTATATATGTGTATATATGTAAATACACATGTATACACACATATAAAATGTATATATACACATCACACTGTGAAGCTTGAACATGTATTACTTTTGTCCATTATAGTTTACCAAAAGTGAGTAAAGTGGATGTGGTCCCCCAAATATGAAAAATATAAAATTTGATAAAAATATACTTACATGGACTTTTATATTTTAAATGGAAGAACTTAACAAGCATGTTCAGTGTTCTTTGGAGGAATAACTTTGAAATTTTTGAGCAACTTTTGATATACACATAAGCCTCAGAGGAACTTAATAAAAGGATAAAAAATTTTTAAAAAAATCTCATGTTTTATGAGATCAAGGAAACCTGCCCAGAGCAAATAAAGTTCAAGCAATCTTGCTTGAGTTCTCCCTCAAAACATTTAACTTTATTAAATAGTGCTCAAGCCTGTTTTGAAGCAGATCTTAAAAAATTATCTTATACAACTCCAAGATAGAAATATTTCCAGAAAAGTTCTTTAGAGATGTCAGAAGAGAATGAATAATAAGCCACGAAGAAAAAGTAATTTCCCACAAGAAACACAACAGAGCTAAGTGGTTACGGAGGAAGGGCTGCCCGTAGGGGCGAGCAGCGAAGGCTCTGGTTTTGTTGTTATGTTCCTGTCTCAAATTGCCTGGAAATTTAATTACAGAATTAGTGTCAGTTTATAAGACACTTTTGGAAAATAACCCCAACAACTCGCAATCTCACCACCTAACACCTATATTTACTTGAGAAAAGTAAATACATTATGAACCCTTGTTTCGGTAAGTTGGACGGGAGTGAGATGCTTTGGGCTATCCACAGTCCTGTGGCTGAAGGGAACTACTGCGCACTGTACTTCTCTCAAAGCCAGAAGGACAGGTTTTGAATGTTGTACCATAAAGAAGTGATAAATATTTGGGGGAACTAGATGTGCTTCTCCAAGCCTAACACAATGCAGACATGTGACCTATCAATATGTTTAATTTTTACATATCAACAAAAAACAAGTTTAATTGTGTTGTAGATGTATCAGTTGTGACTGGAAACCACATGATTTCTGTTCTCTGCATTTTTATCAGTTTTAGTTTTCTGTAATATTCTCCATCTGTTCCAAAGAGAAGCTTCTTTGCTGAGCGGTGAGAAAGACTATGGGTATAAGGATAAATATTTAGAATGTAGTTAGGTTGTTGTTAAGTTGAAGCTATAGGTTCACCACAAGGTCCAATGACTTCACTAACCTTGGGTATTTGGTTAGATCTCCAGTACCAGGCATGATTTCCCTCTTGATGAGTGAGTCTAAGGGCCAACTAATGGTTACTGCCAAGTCATATGTGCCAGTACTGCGTTCACAGGGCTATCTTGCCATGCTGGTCATTGATATGGTTTATAGGCATCGTAACTGGGTGGAAAATCTGTTTGCTTCCCTCCCTTGGATGCTTGTATGAAGCTTACTGGTACCATGGAAGTTAGTCCTCAGGGAAGATGTGAATTTGAGAGATAGACACACACACACACACAGAGAGAGAGAGAGAGAGAGGAGACAAAGAGAGAGTGTGTGAGAGAGCAACAGAGTGAGAGAGAGACAGAGAGAAAATGAGAGAGACACACACAGACACAGAGAGACAGAAAGTGTGAGAGAGAGACAGAGAGAGACAGAGAGAGTGGGAGAGAGATAAAAAGAGACAGAGAAAATGAAAGACACAGACAGACACACACAGAGAGCCAGAGAAAATGAGAGAGAAACAGTGAGTGTGAGAAAGACAGAGAGAGAGAGTGTAAGAGAGACAGACAGAAACAGAGAGAGAGAGAGAGAGAGAGAGAGAGAGAGAGAGAGAGAGAGAGAGAGAGAGAGAGAGTAAGGAGAGTAAGGAGACCACATGGGAGGTATTGCGAATAAAGGAAAGGGGAGAAATGAGATATGTGTATTATTTCAAAAACTAAAATATTATTAAAAATCTAACTTAAATTAAAAGTGGTGTTAAAATAAACAAGCAGAACTCTTTCATGGTTATGGTTTGCTGCACAGACATAAAGCAACAACAACAATATGTAGCAGCGGTGGAGACACATGCCCCTAATGATAGCAGTTAGAAAGCTGAGGCAGGAGGATTGTGAGTTTAAGGCCAGGCTGGGACGCACAGTGGGACCTTGTCTCTGTGAAGTAAAACATAATTGTACAAAGGACATCAGGCCTGGAAAGAGGGGCTCCCGGGGGGCTCTAGGAAAGCCAGCGTCGCCTGCGAAAGCCAGTGACTCTGTTCTCTGAGTTGACAGCGCTGGAGGAGATGCGAGCTCACTTGGATGTCAAACTCCAGCATGTTACTCAGACTAGGAGTTTTATTGCCTTGCATTTTCATCCACGTATAAGATTTTTGTTTTATTTATAATAGCTGCCATGCTTTTCACCTGCCAAATCTACAGTGAGAATTTCTATGCCATCAGAAATTGTGTATGTGGAATCATGATTGTGGAATGATCTACTGGTTAAATAATTAAACAACATGGCTGTAGGTGGGGGACATACAGTTTTTATTATTTGTTTAGGTCAAAGAATGTGGATTTTTCTGCGTAAGCATTAAAAACCCACGATTCAATCTAATTTTTTTTTTGTTTTTGTTTTTCGAGACAGGGTTTCTCTGCAGCTTTAGAGCCTGTCCTGGAGCTAGCTCTTGTAGACTAGGCTGGTTTTGAACTCACAGAGATCCGCCTGCCTCTGCCTCCCGAGTGCTGGGATTAAAGGCATGCGCCACCACTGCCCGGCTTCAATCTAATTTTTAAATATAAATTTATTTTTTTACAGTCTACTTTTCATATTATGGATATAAAATTCTGTATATTTATGAGTACCATGTAGACATGTGTATACATTGCTTATTGTTTAATTCAAGGTAAAAATGTCTATCTCTGGTATAAACACTCACTGAGAATTTCATCCAGCATAGTTTGATCATACTCCCAGCTCCTTTCAGATCTTCCCCTTCCTTACTGCCTTTTTTTTTTCTTTTAGAATATAAAGTCCAATTTGTGATACCCATATACTCTTGGTAGTGTGGCAATCTACTGGGGTACAGTTTTAAGTATGTGGCTTCTGGTAAGTAGAAAACACTCATTTGGTCAAATTATTGTTAGAGAAGAGTAAAAAATCCTGACATTCACAGCACACTATTTAACAACAATGCAATGCGTATTTTAAAGTGGAAAAAGAACTTAAAAAATATTTTTATTTGTTCTTTGAGAAATTTCTGTAATGTGTTCCTGTTTTATTCTTCCTTTTAATCTTTCTGGTCATTATTAATAGACTAGTGATGCCATAAGAGATAGGAGAGATACAAAGGAAATAAAAACAGAGGAGGGTAGAGGAGCACAGAGGTGATCATCTTTCCTTTTCAACACATGATCCTGACTGTAAGATGCATTGTTCCGTATTTCAGCTGGGAGGAACTGTGAACCCAGGACTGATGGTAGAAACCTTTGATGACGGTAGTGAGCGCTGGCAGTCTGATTTAAGGGGGTGTAGGTGGGCGGGAAAAAGAGAATTCAGAACCTCAGTACCAAAATGAAGATGCTTGACTTTAGCTGTGTACCTTCTCTACTGAGTGGCGACACCAAGATGTGACAGATACTTGTATATTAAAATGACACTTGTGTCTTCTAAAGGAGATATGTAATTATATTAATTTAAAGGACACATGCAATTATCATATTTGATCTTAACATCATATGTAGTGATCATTTGGAGATGATGAGACCATACAATTCCTATTTTCCTTATTAAAACAACGCCACTAGTAATCCCTGGAAGGCTGAAGAGAAGCAACCCAATAGCTGGTGAAGCTACTGGATGCTTTTCTGAAGTATGAAAAGTCTATCCTAATCCTCAAGCCTAACGAACTTGTATTAACAGATGATCTACCCACTTTCAACTCCCCTTCTCCCACACAACTCATTTTCCACTCCAATTTACTTAGTCCTTGGACAGCACACACTGCAACTCAAATTTCAAGGTAAGGGGTTACACATGTAAGCATATATACTATGCTATGCTATGCTTTACTATGCATACTATATAATTCTGGTCTTGATTTACAGGAACATGGGGTTCTAAAAAGAACCCATGTAGAGATGCTCATAACCGAAAACATATCCTTTTATATAAGTGCCTCTGTATAGTGACCAAGGGCACCACACTTCGGAGGAATGTTGAAAACAATGGCGCTCACTTGCATGCATGACATCACAGCTTCGTTTTTATTTCAGATTGTCTTTATGACAAAGCATCCCAAGTAGTGGTTTAATTGGGTCTCCTGTAAAACACACTGCCTCAGTTTTAGATCTTGAAGTACTTTTAATTAGACAAGTAACTTCACAGAAAGGAAATGGAAATATCCAGCCATTATGTAGAAAACTTAATGAAAGTATTGCTAAGTGAGCCAAGGCAGATATATTTTTGGATGTAAAGAACAGTAACTTTCTGTGTATAGCTTTTGAAGTTTTGAAGGGAATGAGTAACTTAGGAAGTAAGGGGGGCATAGCACTTCAGATCCACAGAATTCAAGGAACATTTAAGTGGAGCCTGAACGACTTGGCTTTGCTTTCACCAAGTGTAGCTTTAAGCTTGACAGGTCAGGGAAGGCCCACTAGAGGAATAAAACTGTGTATGGATAACAAAAGGGGATTTATTGGGTTGACTTACACAATAGGGGTGAAGTAGTCCAACAGTGGCTGCCTGCACATCAGAGAACCCAGTAATTTCTCAGTCCACAAATCCAGATGCCTCAATGTACCAACCCAGTGCAAAAAGTTTCCTGGAAGGTCACTAATATTGAGTCTACAATGGAAGACTGAAGAATTCGAAGTCTGATGTCAGTTGAGATTGGCAGCAGCATTAGACTCGCCCAGAAAGAAGTGAAGGAGAGCAAGTGCCCACTGCTTTTTTTTTTTTTTTTTTTTTTTTTTTTTTTTTTTTTTTTTTGGTTTTTCGAGACAGGGTTTCTCTGTGGCTTTGGTGCCTGTCCTGGAACTAGCTCTGTAGACCAGGCTGGTCTCGAACTCACAGAGATCTGCCTGCCTTTGCCTCCTGAGTGCTGGGATTAAAGGTGTGCTCCACCATCGCCCGGCCTGCTTTTTTTTTAAAATCTTGGATCTCTTGATATCTAAGCCACACATCGGAGGGTGGCTGCTTTGAAGGAAGATCTCCCTCATTAAACCCTTCGGGAAACAATCTCACAGATGAACCCACAAATATGTCATTTACATTATTCTAAATGCTGTCAATTGAGGTGATTAAATGCTAGAAATGAATGTGATATTTCATATCAAGATGTGGTTTGAGATCTAAAGGGAAGAACTAGAGAATTAGGTCTTCAAGTTTCTTAGCTGCTTTGTTAACAAGGCATCATGATTGAAGTTATAGCCACAAGACATCGATATACAGAAGAATCTCTAATGCTACTGGGTGCAACGCTATTTTTAAAACCAATATAATAAAAAATAAAGTTTGAAATGAAAATGAAATATGTAAATATGGAATAAAGAAGAAGTTCAAAGCTAGAGCCCCAGGAGAATAAGAAATAAAGTCTTAGGCTTCTAGGATTTGACATAGATTTGAACTGCTACCTTACTCATAGAAAGGACTGGGGGAAGTCAATGAAGTTTTCTGGGCATTGTAGGCTCTAAATGAGGTTTAGAGAGTCATTGATGAGAAATAAAATTCCAGAATGTAACCTGTTTGACTCTTGCAGTAATGAAAACATGTGGAAAACTCACTGGTAAACTATTTCAGGCATGTTTGATATCCTCAGGGAAACAAATACTGAACTTCTCTGTACAGATATTTATATAAATACAAGACCTTGAGAAATTCTAGACCACATAAACCCTGCTGAAAATGAGCTCATAATGAAAATAGGTTATATAAGAAGTTATGCATTAGAGGAAAAATTACCTAATTTACATTATTAATTGATAAGAGTTAGTGTCCATTACCTGGAAAGAATAGAAGACTTAGAAAGGGTTTTACATAATAAATGTATTTTACGAGCTTATAGGACTCCATGAAGGACTAGAAACTGTAATGAATGGACATCTGGCAAAAGAATATAGCACACAACAAAGATTCTAGAGAGCAACCCCATCTCACGATCTGGCAAAGGCCTCCTTGTGGTGACAGTTGAAAGGCCAGTGGTTTCTAGAGGAGAGAGGGAGGAGGGGGAGAAGGGCATCATGCAGGGACATTCAGGGCAGCGGAAAGATTGTATGATGCAGCAATCGTAGATGGATGTTCTTTCCTAGATACTGTTCAAGCCCACAGATGATCTGTGCCCGCTGAGCTCCCCAATACAAGGTCTGGAACTTTGTTGATAACCATGTGCTGATGTACACCCCTGAATCGAGGAACTGTTATTTCTGCTGGGACTTGATAAGGATAAGGCCATGCATATGTGAGGATAGAGGGGTGTCTGGGGCATCTCTGTGCACTTGGAACTCTTTTCAATTTTTTTATCTGTGAAAATAAATCTCCTTAAAAACAAAAAATACAGTTGGGTAAGGTTATTGTATATTGAATCAACTTAAATATTAATACTATCCTCATACAATAGCAATAGTCAAGAAAACGTACTTTTCTTTATATCAGGTGATTGGTTAAACATGTAAAGATGAATTTGTATATTATGTGTAAGATTTTCTGCAGGGAAAATATTCAAGTGAAAAGACACAATGGAGATGTGAATGGAGAGAAGGCACTGTCCTAACATAGCTGTCCGGTTTCCTAAATTTATCTTGTATATCCAGAGTAAATTTAACCAGGTCTTTGGCCAGGTTCCTATTGGTTTTGTGGACATGTTAGGAGAGCTGTTTTAGTCATGCACCTTAAGAAAGATAAGTGAAACTCCTGCCCTTTAGAAGATAGTAGAGATCTCAGTGGAGGACGAGGTGATAAAACCAACGGATGAAAGCAGTAGAGCACGTCTCTGTGGTCTACCGTCAAAAGATACTGTAGCACAGTTTCTGAAGGCAAAAGCCAAGATGATGATAGATGGATTATTCCGCCAAGGATGCTCAAGAAGCTGAAAGTCAGAGGACAAAGGGGAAAAACTGTAAAGTCTAAAATGATCAACATGTTAGTATCTAGAATGGATAAGAAAATCTCAACTCTCGAAGAAAGTGTGTAAATTTGGCAGAACACATGAATTATCAAGTAAGTCCTGGGAAAAGAACCCTGAATAAGCATACGAAGAAAGAATGCACAGTTGTTAGCTGTCAGAGAAATGTGAGCACGACAGTATGGAGCCTTTGATTTATAACACTCAGCCTGCAAAGCGAGAGCTGGCCAGCACAGTGTTGATAAGGATGCAGGATATGAACTGACTCAGTCTCTGAAAGTGAGCACAGGAATATTCTATCACTCAGCTGGGTCACTTGGCAGAAAGTACAATCTTACTCTAAGTCACAGGAGAATGCCAGCGAAGCTATACTGTGAAGACTCGTCCACATGACTGCCTAAACAAGACTTGAACAAGGATGGCAGTGATAGAGACATTAACACAGAAAGGGGAACTCTCTCAAAGCCTCAGCCTGAGACAAAGAACTTCAGGGAGCTAAGGAGTGTTGATAGTGGCAGAAATAGTCTTCCCTAGGGACAGCTCCCAAACTGGTTATCTAATGCAAAGTGGTCAGCCCTGCCTGAAATCATTTACATACAAGTAACTTTATGCAGATTGGCCAGGTTGCATTTCTATATTAGGAATATACATACATAGATGTAACAACAATTAAGGAATCAAAACCCACTAATTTGAGAGAGAACAAGGTGGGGTGTATGAGAGAGGTTTGAGAGAGGAAAGAGAAGGGGTATAATTATATTTTCTTTTTTTCCCCTTTGGTTTTTCGAGACAGGGTTTCTCTGTAGCTTTGGAGCGTGTCCTGGAACTAGCTCTTGTAGACCAGGCTGGCCTTGAACTCAGAGATCCGCCTGCCTCTGCCTCCCGAGTGCTGGGATTAAAGTCATGTGCCATCATTCCCCGGCTGTAATTATACTTTTATTAAGAAAGAATGTATATGAGTGTTCCTGACAATCTTTTAATTAAAAAAAAAAGAAACATATTCCTCCTCACAGTCTTGTTTGTGGCAGTGGAAAGTGCAGACCTGATATTGGGGAATACCTAACTAAAAAGTCCAAGTATAAAATGATACACAGTATCTAGGAAAAATACACACATGCACATATGTACACACATGTACATACACACCAATGCACACATACACATGCATACACATGCACACAAACATGCTAAGACAGCAACATGAAGATAATTTATAAATAATGTTGGGGTAAACAAGATGGCTCAGTGTCTAAAGACCCTTGCCTCCAGGCTCATGACCTGAGTTCAGTCTCCGAGACCCACCCGACAGAAACAGAGAACTGACTCCCACAAGTTGTTCTCCGGCTTTCACACATAATGTGACACAGGTGTGTGCATGCACACACAATGCACACTCAAATTCACACAAACACTCACACACATGAAAAAATAAATGCAACAAAAATTTAAAAACAACATTGGGGGTGATGGCTATATATAGTGGTACAGTGAAAACACTATATTCTAGATATGCTTAATGACATGGTTTATAAAATACATAAAGTTAAGCCGGGCAGTGGTGGCACACGCCTTTAATCCCAGCACTCGGGAGGCAGAGGCAGGCGGATCTCTGAGTTCGAGGCCAGCCTGGTCTACAAGAGCTAGTTCCAGGACAGGCTCTAGAAACTACAGGGAAACCCTGTCTCGAGAAAAAAAAATACATGAAGTTAGAATAATGACAGAATTACAAGGACAAATTAATAAAACTTTGAATCATAAGAGGATATCGAATATGCTTCTCTGAAGTAAATACCAAATAAATTTAGGCTACGAAGAATTTGAATTACACATTAAACAGGATTGATTTGGTATATAGATAGGTGTAAAGATGCAAAGATATGAGTGTACTCTGTCCCTTGGAAATATGGACTATTCTCATCAAGCATAGAAAATCTATTTAAAAGTATGATCTAATTTTAAGTACAAATTGCCTTAATATATTCCAAAGACTGGCTCTCACAAAGATCATGTCTTCTGACTACGATAGAATAGTATTTGGTACTAACAATAGCAAGAAAATCAAAACAGCAATTAACAAACACTCAAGGCAACAATCCCCCTTTGTCTGGAATCCTCAAAAGGAACATTCCTAAACTTAAAATGGTTATCTCATAGAAGGCTTTTTTTGAATAATGGATGAAGTTAAAGATATAGAGGCACATCGAAAACAAATAAAATCTGCTTAAAAGCAACCATGTTATTTACCCCTTACAGGAATCCCAACGTAGATGTCTCTATTTTATAACTGAAGGACAGAGGATGAGTCGTGTGTAAGCAACTTGCAGGGTCACACAGCTTATAAATTGTGGAGCTAGAATTCACATTTTATCTCACCTGATACACATGCACACATGTTAAAGGAAAGAGCAGCTCCTCTATAGAGGAGGGTAGGTGCTTGCGTCTGTATGAAAAATCTAAGGGAGGGAAGTATGGACTTAGTCATCACCCCTGTGGCCACCCTTCTAGGGGTTAGCACAGAGAGGAGGTCACAAGCATCACATTAACGGGATGATGTTAGAGGACCACTCTATCTGAGAAGTGAGAATAGTTCTGCTGCTTGCTTCCTCAAGCATTTTGATCTAATTAATTAATTAGTTAATTAATTGGTGTGTGTATATGCATGCATGTGTGAATAGGTGCGTGTCCACATGTGTCTACACACTTGGAGGTCAGAGGTCAACCTTGAGTGTCTTTCTCATTCATTTTTCATTTTATTTTTGAAACAATGTCTTTCATTGACCCTGATGTTGACTGATGTGGCCGGGTTTGGAGCTAAGCTGCACCCAAACTTTTAAATCTTGGTTCTAGGGATATGAACTCAGATCCTCATGTACAAACATTTTCCACATGAGTCATCTCTTTGGTCCCCTTAAGCATTTTACAAGCCACAAATCATATAACAATTGTCAGGTATTTATCATAGACATTGTATATTATACACATTATATAATACAGATATTATATATTGTTTGGAAGTGCTTGTGCTTCTCAGAGTTTTTCTGGAAAAACCCCAGGTTTTTTTAGTCATAAATTTAAGTAGTTCACAACAAAAAAGTAATATAAAATTACTAAGCAACCCTCACCCTGTCACTATAGCAGAGAATAATGCTAGGCAGTACCCATCAAACTTCAAGAATGTATGTGGTTTCTGCCGCCACATTGTGTCAACCAACCTGGAGTTACTTTAAATTCTCAGCTTAAGTTAACACAGTGAAGGTGACTGAAAATTGAGTTCAGATCTGGAAGGAAAAAAAAAGCATTAGATTCTGAATTCTCAGGAAGCCTATAATTAGTACTATTAAATTTTTACAAAGTTTTCCAAACTTTGATGAAAGTGGACTCTTACTTTCTATTGTATATAAAAATCAACCCAGTATAGATTAAAGACCCTAGAGTATAAAATTTCAAGAAGAAAGCATATGGGAAAGGTTCTTTATATTATTGTTATTTTTGGGCCATGGCAGTAAAAGCATTGGCAAGGAAGGCATAGCTAAACAGCAGAGACTCCTGTGAAAGGGAACGTCCGACAATGAAAGGCAAGCAATGGACTGGAGAAAATGTCTCCAATTCCATATTACCTAAGCAATTTATATGCAAAATATGTAAGGAACCTGGTAGCGAAAAGTCCAAATAACTAAATCTAAAAATGGACAAAACTTGAAAAGGAATATGTTTCTCCAAAAGGTGATGCTTCAAGGAACAATGGATACAGAAAATCCGCATGGTGACTCAGCCCTGGAGAAATGCAAACCAAACCCATACACAAGAAATATCACACAAGCAAAGGGAGGTGCAGGAGAGAATGTGGAGGAAGTGGAGCCTTAAATATTGTAGAAATGTGAGAAAGTAGAAGCTATGGAAAGCCGGATAAAAAAAAAAAACTACAATTATCATATGACACAATTGTCCCTTCTGTGCAACCTTTGAATTACCAAAACCAGGACCCTGAAGAAAGACTGTAATGACTTCGTCTGCAAGGGCCCATTTCTGACTTTGTTGTTTTTGTTCAGCAGCAACGTCTTGTACATCCTTGAAGGAGGCATTTCTTTCCTTTCTCTTAAGTCAGTTAGTTTTTGACTGTTTCATAAGTGTACATAGTGCACTGTGGTCACTTTTGCCCTGCACCGTCTTTTACCTCTCTTCTCCCACTATTAACTCAATCTCCTCCACACCTGACCCTTTCCCATAGTCATTACTTTTGGTTTAATTTTGTGACCCGCTTAGTTTAACAAGGGGCATCTGTGTGGACATGTTATTAGGACTAATTATTGGAGACTGGTGTAAAGACCAGGGAATACAGAAATGAAGCAATGATTCCCTCTTCCCATGAATCAACCAGGGGGGATAGTTTAGCAGTGAGGGATAGGGTCCCCTGAGCCTCTTTTCCATCCATGCATTTATGTTAGTAAGCCATTTCTTGGGTAGAACTAGTATAATCATTGTAGTTGTTGAGATTCATGATAGCAATGTCTATTCGCTGCCAAATAATGACATTTTGCAACCTGTTTTCTTGTCTTTCAGTTTTTATGTTCTTTCTAATCCCTTTTCTGAAACATTCCCTGAGCCTTAGAATGAATGGTATAAATTTCTTGTGTAGGTCTTAGCATTCAATTGTTATTTATTTATTTTTTGATTGATTTTGTTTTTTTGAGACAGGGTTTCTCTGTGTAGCCCTGGCTATCCTGGAACTTGCTCTGTAGACCAGGTTGGTCTCAAACTCAGAGATTTGCCTGCATCTGCCTCTGAGTGTTGCGATTAAAGGAGTGCACCAACACTGCCCGGCAATTTCTTTTGTTTATTTTTTCATGCTTTTTATTAAAATAATCTTTTTTATTTTACATACCAATCCCAGTTCCCTCTCTCTCCACTCTTCCCATTCCTCCCCGCCCACTCCCCACCCACTCCTCATCCATTCCTCAGAGAGGCTGAGAGCTTCCATGGGGAGTTAATGAAGTCTATTATATTACTTGAGGCAGGACCTAGGCCCTCCCCCTGTATCTAGTCTGAGCAATGTATCGCTTCATAGGGAATGGACTCCAAAAAGACAGTTCCATGGACTAAGGATAAATACTGGTTCCACGGATAAAGTCACACAACTGTCACCCACATTTAGAGAACCTAGTTCAGTCCTATGAATGTTCCCCAGCTGTCAGTCCAGAATCACTGAGATCCCACTAGCTTGGGCCAATTGTTTCTGTGGTCTCAAATCTCCTGGAGGGTTTTTAACCATTATAGCACATTTCTTTCTTTCTTCCTGATCATCTCTTTGGAAATATGCATGATCTGTCTATCTGTCTGCCTCATCTGGGTAATGTATAATAGAAAGTAGGTCAAAATGTATCAGAACATATGTGGTTCTTCCATCAGAAATGCATGTGCAATATCTTCACTCAGTTTTTTATACATTTTTATTAATATTTATTGAGCTCAACATTTTTCTCTGCTCTCCTCCCTGGCTCTCCTCTCCCCTTTTCAATCCTCCCCCAAGGTCCCCATGCTCCCAATTTACTTAAGAGATCTTGTCTTTTTCTACTTTCTACCTCCCTTGTAGATTCGATCTAGGTAAGTCTCTCTTAGTGTCCTCATTGTTGTCTAAATTCTCTGGAATTGTGGTTTGTAGGCTGTTTTATTTTCTTTATGTTTAAAAACCACCTATGAGTGAGTACATGTGATAATTGTCTTTCTGGGTCTGGGTTACTTCACTCAAAATGATGTTTTTTAACTCCATCTATTTTCCTGCAAAATTCAAGCTGTCATTACTTTTTTCTGCTGTGTAGTACTCCATTGTATAAATGTACCACATTTTCCTTCTTCAGTAGAGGGACATTTAGATTGTTTCCAGGTTCAGGGTATGATGACATCAATGCTGCTATGAACATAGTTAAGCACATGTTTTTGTGGCATGATTGAGCATCCTTTGGATATATACCCAAAAGTGGTATTACTGGGTCTTGAGGAAGGTGGTTTCCTAATTTTCTGAGAAATCACCACACTGACATTCAAAGGGGCTGTACAAGCTTTCATTCTCACCAGCAATGTAGGAGTGTTCCCTTTACCCCACAACCTCTCCAGCATAAGCTGTCATCAGTGCAAAACTCTAGAATTGACAGAGATATCTCGCTGCCTGAACAGTCACCTGAAGTTCTTCTGTATCATTGGAGCATCCATTTTCAACCTGCAGGCCCATAGTATCTGGAAGGTAATTTCAAAGACAGTTCTGCCTATATTGGCAGTTTGCCAGTCACTTTCTTCTCTGTCCTGCAGAATGCCTTGCAGACTCTTTCATTAAGCAGGAACACTGAAGTACTGTCTCACCTTTAGGCAAGTTCAGCAGTCATTTTTCTATGGATCCTATATGTCCAGTTCATACAGCATACCATCAAGCGGTCCAGGCAAAAGCAGTTTCTTGTCTGAGTGGCTAGCAAACTCCATAAGGAGCCTCTTCGATACCCATCATCCTCTTGGTGGATTTTAACTGAATGATGGGTTACATTATGGCATTTTCATACATGTAGATAACCCACTGAGATAAAATTTCTCAAGTTATTTTGTCTAAGTTACTCTTGGGCTGGAATCAAGTCCCATGAGGGCCAGAATCATCTGTGTGTAATCAGTTCTGAATACTCTACGCTCTGAGATTAAGGGGTACTTCACAAATACTTGTTAAATAATTGAAACCATTGAAGAGAGAATGCCCAGTGGGTGACCTTCTCATTTACTCAATTTTTTCTTATTTTCCTTCACCTTTTCCCTTCTCTCTCCCTCCACCCTTCTCCTTTCCCTTTCTTCTTTTTCTTCTCTCTTCACCCTCCTCTTCACTCTTCCCATTTCTCTTCCCCCCCTTCTTGCTTTGCCTCCTATGTTCTTGTTTCTTGAACACAATTTGTGTTTCAGTCATCCTAGTGTCTTTCTTCTTTCATTTATACCACTGGTCTTCATCCTAAAAGGACATTGTCCTCTCTGCCCAGAGCAGTCTGATCTCATTATTTCTTGCTCGAATGATCACATCTATTTCCTAACCAATTTCCTCGCTCTGGCTTGGCCTCTGCTAGCAGCTCTGCCTGCATTATCCCTTTTCTTAAAATCCTTGGATAACCTCAATGTCTTAGTTTGACACCTGCATATTTTGCTGGGGCTTCCTCAATTTCTCTAGTGAGAGAACAGAGACATAGAAGGAGAAGCCAGTCCTTCTGAGGTTGGTACTCATTTTCCCCACTTCTCCCACTAGTGTGTTGCCAGTAAGAAGAGCAGAGACTCTTTTGAGGAAAAAAGGAATATACCAAGGAGTCACTAAGGAAAATGGCAAAACGATGCCATATTCGTATAGGGAATAGATGAGTCAAAGGGTGCACCTTTACAGGGTCCACTTTTAGAGAATTTTGAGGGAAAGTTAGTTTCCCCCCCTCCAATTGTCCTATCGCCTCTTTATTTCCAATACCGTGGAAGCAAAATCAATTATTTAACACAGATAGACAAGCTACGGCTGACTCCAGTCCCTGGCAGGTCTGAAAATCTGACTCCAGGTTAGTGATGATGAGTTGTGCTTTGGTAGGGGTTGGAGTTAACATTCTCTTGACTTGAAATCATACTGTCTGGTCCTCATGTTTTCCATCCTGCCAGTCATGTGCAGAATGAACTCCCAGGACCCACATGGCCCTCAGTTTTATTCCCTGTCAACAGCCGAATCCTGATCCTAAGCATTGGCTTTTGGAGTTAAGATCCTGATAGTATGAGTGACCTTGTCTGCTTAGTCTCACTGTTTCCCCTTTAAATAATTTCAGAATTCCTCATGTCCTCTCCCATCAGGTTTCCAATCCATTCACCAGCTCTGTTGTGGATATGTTCCGTACACGGTTTCACTGTTTCCAGGGTAATCTATTTAAAGCACAAGTAAGACTGTGACATCCGTTTTCTTAAAGTGCTTCAGTGACTTCTGACAGCACAGGGTAAATGTCACATAGCTTAGTGTATGTGACACCTGCCCCTCTCCAAGTTTTTCCTCTGAAAATGCAGTGATATTAATTTTCTGTGGTCCCTGAAATTCTGAAGTTTTCTTTTTCCTTGTCATAGCTCACCCCGAGCCCCTTTTAGTCATCATTTATTTTGACTTCTGCTTAAATGATGCTTCATTGGAGAGGTCATTTTATACCACACCATCTAAGCAGCCCTTCCATTATTATATCCTCTTACATTATTGGATTTTCTTCTACATGCTTACTGGTATCTGCCATTATATTGTTATTCCGGATATTTGTTCTTTGTCTCCACCAGTAGGATCAGTATTTTGTCTTCCTTGCATGTTTGTTTCTCAGTGTATAGAACAGGATCTGTCATAGAATAGCCGTTTAATGAATATATTTTGAATAAATAAGCAAAGGATAGAATGGAAACTGTTTTCTTTATCTGAAATTTCTTCTTCTTCTTCTTCTTCTTCTTCTTCTTCTTCTTCTTCTTCTTCTTCTTCTTCTTCTTCTTCTTCTTCTTCTTCTTCTTCTTCTTCTTCTTCCTCCTCCTCCTCCTCCTGCTCCTCCTCCTCCTCCTTCTTCTTTTTGATTAGCCCTTTGGTAACAAATAATTTTTAGCTTAGGAAATAGCTCTTCCTGAAAGTTGCTGTCATTGCAACATGGCCCACACTGAATCTACATAAGATGTTTCTGTATAATGACTCAACATGCATGACGGGAAATGCTGTATGAACACTTCCATCTCCCAGAAATTCCCATAATGGATCCCAAGTTCATGATGGGTTTTTACTTGTAGGTGCACTGGTTAGCTATGTCAACTTGACTGCACAATTAGAGTCACCTAGAAATATGGAACCTCAATTGAAGAATCGTCTCCATCACATTGGCCTGTGAGCAAGTCTGTGAACTCATTTTCTTGAACACTAGTTGATGGAGGAGGGCCTAACCCACTGTGAGCTGTGCCATTTCTCATCAGGTGGTTCTTGGGTTGAACAAGAAAGGGAATTGAGCGTGAGCCTTAAAGCAAGGCTCTAAGCAGTGTTTCTCCATGGTCTCCAGGTTCTTTTCCTCCAGTTCCTGCACAGTCGTACCTCAATGTTGGACTATAACTCCCAAGTTGCTTTTGGCCAGTACTTTATCACCACAACCAAAAGCAAACTGAAACAGTGTGGGAAACATTTTAGGGAAGAATTGAGTTTAGATGGGTGATGAGGGTAGGGGACCCATGACGGGATTAGTGCATTTCAGACCCCTCTCTTCGCCATGTGAAGATGCAGTAAGACAACTAGGACTTCTTAAAAGGCTTTGCCTATGCTATTTCAGATGATCTCCATAGCTACTCCATCAAGGGCATGTTGTCAATCTCAGGTTGCAGGAAGAGGATATACCTTGATGGAGTAACAGAGATGAAGTTGAGCTTCAGTTGAAAACACAGGGAATTATGTATCTAGAGTTTTTATTTTTAGCAAGGAAACAAGAAAACTGGCAACAACATCCAGAATTAGCACTGAATTTTCTTTACACTTCATAAAAATGACAAATTCACAGAAACTACTGAGAACAATAAGCTGGGTTCAAGTAGCTACTTTTTATACTTTTATACTTCTTGAGAGAGATGAAGTTGCTCAGGGTATTTTGGTATTTGGTAGCTCTCAGTCTAGGTGAAATCTTAATTTATCCCAATGCTATGAAAGCAGACTTGCTCACCACAAAGTGTGATGCAGAAATCATCTGAAATGAGGCCAGGTAAGGATCTATGGCCACTTTAGTTCTAAGATGGATACGTGAAATACTTAAAACCCCACAAAGCTCCCTTTTAGTTACTTTTGCCTAGTAATTCTCAAGTGTATGTTTGTTTTTCATTAAGGACTGCCTTTAAGTTAGAGTCTGCTCCACTCCTCAATTCCTCCACACCCATCAGACAAACAAGTATCACAAACACCCAGCCTTTCACTTTTGTCTTGGAGGACATAACCCCAGGTTCTATATATAATGGTATGGGTGTTAAGAGATCACTATGCTGAAATTTTGGAGATTTAGGCAGAAGAAAAGAAATGAAAAAAAGAAAACATTATGACACCATAAAGTAGCCGAAGGGAAACAACTGGAACATTACATGCAGAAGAGAACCTGAAATTAATGTGGTACAAAGACAGGAAAAATAGGTTATAAATGTGTTTTATGCTGTGGGAAAAAATCTAATAAGATTATGAATTTGATAAAACAAGAATCCCAAGGCATTATGATAAAACAGGAGAATTAGACTCGAGAAATGACTGTAGACATAACATAATTCCGTTGCAGTGGAAAGTGTGCTTCAAATAGTAAGTGACAGAACAGACAAAGGTTAAAATGAAACAAGTACCATCCACAAATAGCTTGAGGTAGTTTTAATACATAGAAAGAAAATTATAAAAAGAACTAAAAACAATTGCAGAGTGATGTTTTGTATTATGGACAAGGAATTTCTAGTAGGAGAATGAGTTCTTAAACTACAGAAAGCAATAAATGAGTGGGAAGTTGTGTTCCCACTCATTTGGAATTGGAATTTGAGAAGATTCTTTTGAGATTCAAAAGGGAAAAGAAGTGAAAGATGGTGGGAAGGGTGTAGCGTGCCAGAGGAGTTGTGTACACATGGTCATCTAGATAGAGATGCATTCTGCTAAGCATTATGCTGAAGTAGTAAACAAAGGTTGAAAAAAATGTGTCTGGGCAGAAGTGAAGCACACATATGAGGTCAGTATTAAAGTCGGCTTCAGACATCTCAGCATCCAACTGTGGGAGGCAGGGGGTCCTTTCTGTAGAGTTCTGGATGAATCTTAACACCAAACAGTCATGCTTTTGGCTCATGTATGTTTGTAAAGGCAAACATTCTTCAAAATAAAAGTACTAATAGGCTATAATAACTGTAATCCTTGATAAAAGCAATAAGAGCTGGTCATGGGGGAATTGAAAACACTGGTCACAGCAAAGGCCAAGACAAACAGAATTACTGAGTCCAAAGACATACTGAACTAAAGCCAGCAATGCGTGGGCGGTGACATGGAACGGAAATCTTGCATTTCTTAGTGATCAAAAAGGTGAAATACCAATGTAACTATAGAAGAACAGGAAAGGTGGGGAGGGGGAAGAGCAGACAAGATTGTGATATAGTTTTCATGGCAAGAAATCAACTGATAGACTAAGACTGAATCATGGAGTTATAAGAAAAGCAGTGACTTCAAGATCTTAATGACGTTTGCATTCTTCTCTATTACTTAAGAGGAAAACAATATTTTGGGGGTGAATAAGCATTTATCTGAAGGTCAGAAGTTCCCTTACTTCTGTTAAAATCATGTGAAATTAAATTTTTCTAGTTAAAATATTATTCATAGTGTCATTTTTGTGACATAAACTTATTTCTGCTCCTCCCTGCTCAACTGCCCCAAAGGCAGCAGAGTTCAGAGTCAAGCTTTGCACAGTATTTGCATATAGCAATCCCTCAAGGATCTCATTAGAATATAGGCCTGAGATGGGGCAAGAGAACACATTTACAATAAGCCTTTTGATGCTGCTCTGGCCCCTGGGTGTCATCTTCAGCAGCAAAAGTGTGACAGCTATAAGGTCATTCTAGTCCTAGATTGCTTGTGTTAGATTTCTGGTGCCGATATTTAATGGCTTTATGACTTGAAGCAGGTTCCATGCCTGACCTTCTTTATCTACAAATGGGAGACTAATTGACCGAGCTTGCTGTGACTAGTTTTAATTGTCCACCTTACATTGTGTAGAGTCACTTAGGAGGAAAATTTCAATGAGGTTCTGTCTGGATTATGTTGGCCAATGGGCACGTTGGTGAAAGATTTCCTTAATTGTGTTGGTTGATGTGGCAAGACTCATTGTGAATGTGAGTGGTGCTATTCCATGGGGCTAGGGTGAGGACTGAATGGAAAGGGTGTAGCGAGTTGCTAGAATTCATTGCTTTCTGCTCTTGACTGTGGACGAAACATGGCCAGCTGATTCCAGTTCCTGCTGCTTTCACTTCTCTGTGGTGATGGATTGTAACCTGTAATTGTGAGCTAAATATACCCTTTCTACCTTGAGAAGCTTATGTCGGGGTGTGGTGGTTTGAACAAGAAAGCCCCCTTTAGACTCCAGCATCTGAAAGCTTAGTCATTAGGTAATGATACTACTTGAGAAGGATTAGGAGGTGTGGCTTGTTGGAGGAAGTGTATCATTCACTGGGGGTGGGCTTTGCGTTTTCAAATACCCAATCGAGGACTGGTGTCTCTCTCTTCCTGTTGCCTGAGGATCTGGATGTAGAACTCTCAGATCCTTCTCCAGTACCATGTCTACCTGCATGCCACTATGTTTCTTGCCGTGAGGATATTGGAGTAAGTCCCTGAAACTGTAAGCCAGCCCAAATTAAATACTTTTTAAAATAAGAGTTGACATGGTCATGGTGTCTCTTCATGGCACTAGAACACTGAGTAATTCATAGGATAACTGAGAGGAAATTAAAATTACTTCTCACCAAGAGGTTTGGTAGGGTTTTTATTGTTAGTGTTTTGTTTTGTTTTTCTGATTATTTGCTACTACTCCTGGCCACTTATGTTACCTCATGTCTCTCTGGGAACCTGCATCCCTATTTGGGGGACTGTGTCAGCAAGGCTCTAAAAAATAAAAAAGAAAAAAAGAAAAAACCGACATAGGATATCTCATATAAAATACTTAACAACAAGTGTCAGATATTATAAAAGTTTACAATTTTCCAGTCCATGCCAACTAGAAGCCAAACTTTTCTGAATTTCAATTTGTCCCTTTTGTAAAAATAACTTCCTCCCAGAGATGTTTAAATAATTAGAAATATGTAAGTTGTTCACAGTGTCAAGTATAATGATAATTATCAATGACTGTAGTCAACTATACAAGCTACTTTCAGGTAGTCCTATCAATTTTTTAAAACATACATTATTGAAGTTGTGCCAACTCATTTGCTCAGCTACACTTACCCCTATTTTATTCTTTCATTCACTGACTTAGTTTTTGAGTTTTTTCCCCCTATGTGTTGGGAAGCCTGACTCAGGCATTGGGTTCTCTTTGGTAAACAAGACATTCTTATCACAGCTTCTGTTCTAGTGGGAGAAAGGAAAGACCCTAGCAGCAATTCATGTGTTGTGAAAGGGAACTGGAATAAGATAAAGAATGGGATATATTCTTGTGCTGGGGAGAGAGGTTGTGATAAATGGACTGTCCAAGGAGATTTGGAGAAAGGGACAATTACCTGAAAGAGGTGAGGAAATAGGCCCAGAGAACTTCTAGGAGAGAATTTTCAGCAAAAATCCTTAAAGAAGAGGCATCAGGGAGTTACATTTTGAAAGAAGGGCAAGGTCTGATTTGTGTTGGGATTCAATGACTCTGTAGGTGTCCTTACCATCTCTTCTTCCTTTGTTGAAGTCATTTGCTTTCAAGTATCCATTGACTGGCTCTGATGTATGCATTATAAACAGAGTTTAAAAAAAATCAGAGTGTGTGATTTGTTGCCAGGGAAGTACTGGTAGGAAGTTAGAGAAATGGGCACAATTGTGTATAGGTTCTAGGTTATGGCCTAGAAAATACATTTCTTACTATAGACAGTATTACAAATGATTCAAATGTCCTGGGTCAAGTAAGGTGGAATATTATAAACAGTTATAAGGATTATATGATTTAATCTGAAGGTCAAGAAGCCAGTGAATGGGTCTGGGTGGGGGAGTGATGTATGTGGTCATTGCTTTCTTGTCCTTTGTATGACAAGTTTACTGAACGAGAAAGAATAAAAGAAATGTGATAACTTCTCATCCACAACACCGTGACTGGCAGAATAATGTGACTCCTTCCCTCCTATACCCCAAATTCCCATGTCCTAATTCATGGAACCTGTGACTAATTATGTTCCATGGCAAAGGACACTTTGTGGATGTGATTATGATTGATACTTTGGTGGAGATCTTTTCTCCAGGGCAACCCAGTCTCATCAGAAATCCTTAAATTTGTGAGAAGAAAGAAAAAAGCTATCCAAGTGAATGAGGTGTGAGGAGCCCTTGTCTCACCATAGATGACTTTGTAGATATAAGGGCCATGAGCTAATGGATGTGGGTGGCTGCTCAGAGCTGAAGAGCTCAAGGAAATGAATCCTAGAACTTACAGAAGGAACATCAACTCCCTAGCAGTGGCTTTGCCTTGGTAACATCTCTGTTATAGTTCTGAACCACACAACTGCAAGATGATAAATGTGTGTTTTTTTAAAAAAACGCTTCTATAGTTTGTTATAGCAGCAATAGAAAACAGATGCAAGCACACTGCTTTTGAATCTGTCTTTATCTTTCCTCATAGACCTTGACAGCTGCCTAGTTCCTGTTTATGTAATTGTTCTTACTGCCTCACGACACCAGCACAGACAACTCCGTTCCTTCTTTCTATCAACTTGATGTCTGTTTTCCATTGGGAACTTTCAGGCTCTCCTTCCAATTATTCCCAGTAGGGATGATTAGCATCATTGAACACTCAACCTGAGATCTTTTGTTGTCTAAAAGGGATATAAAATGAGGCTGAGGAAACCTACAGAATAGAATTGAGCTAGAGGGTGGATTGCAATTAGTTCATTTCATTAAAGGAACTTGTTTATTTCCATTAAAATGCTAAAAACAGGTGGATTATCTCATGGCTGCTGCCACCAAATGATGAAAAGTTGGTGATTAATTCATTCCAGGTTTGTCATAACAAAGGACAATGGCTTAATTTTCCAACTTCAAATGTGGGACTGAGAAAACAACATTTAGTGAATCCTATAAATATTCAGGCAATGCTGGATCTATCTTTTTTGTGTATTGTCACCACTGGCTAGATCAGTGTTCTTTAAATGACCACTGGCCAGATGGCCTTCAAGTAAAAAAAGATGCATTATAAATTATATTTATCATCTTCTTGTTCTAATGGATTTGAAAGATAAATTACTTATGATTTACTCAGTAATAATGTCTTCTATTGGGGAAGTTGTTTATAACTTTGACAGTGTTCTACTATGAAAAATTGATTTAATATTCATATGCATTACTTTTGGTGGTGGTGGTAGGCAGATGTTAGTGAATTCTTACGAAGATGACAAGCAAGGAATTCTGGGAGGTTACTGACCATCCTAAAGCAAACAGCAGAAGCTAGAGCCCAAGTTGTCAAATTGACAATTTCATTCATTCCCCTGAGACCATAAACATCCTCTTATTTGTGTAATACCTGGTGTGTGTGTGTGTGTGTGTGTGTGTGTGTGTGTATGTGTGTGATTCCGCTGAGTTTGCTAGCATGGTATACTCTTAACCATTTCCAACCATGCAAACATTCAAATAAATATTCCCTCTCCTTGGTAACTACAGAACAATGAATATGTTATAACCATTTCTGGATGGTTGCATGTGTTTTAGTATGGATTCTAAGGATCATATCCTGTGGCCCACAAACTGATTCACCCAGCCAAGATTTCAGATATGTTTTTTTTTGCTGGGGGATTATCCTCTCTCTTCTGCTATTAGCATTTGGGGACTCCTAGTGCTTCATTGTTTCCATCCCAAACATTTGTTAGAGGGACACAGAATTTGTGAGTTATAGTAGTGAGTTATACCTATTAGGGCTGATTCAGACTGCCCAAAGTGTGACTCCTAAACACATTGCATCTCATTATGAAAATGTAAATAGTCCTCACTTAAAGATTTAAGTCAATTTTAGAAAACCCTACTTAAACTCTTATACCAAACTAATGATAAATATTGAATAAAACACAAATATATAGAACAAGTATGTCGCTTTGAAGTCTGTCCTCATGGAATTTTTTTTCTGTAGAGCAGCAGCAAATCATCAAGTCTAAATAGCAGGTCACTGAAAAGGACACGGCAAGGTCAACTGATTGAACTGTATGATTTATTCCTTGCCTGAAGTTTAGAAATCTTCAATAATGCCCTAGTTGGCTGTTATTAAGAAGCTCTTTTGAATTTTTGAAAAGATCAATAGTATTTATACATTAATCCTGAAATGCAACTTTTAATGCCTTGGATTTCATTCTTCTGGAACTGTTAAAAGACGGTGGGACAGATCTAATGGGAGACCACCAAGTCCAGTTGGAATGGGACTGATGGAACAGGGGACCAAACCGGACTCTGAATGTGGCTGACGGTGGAGGAGGACTGAGAAACTAAGGACAACGGCGATGAGCATGAACTCTACAGCATGGACGGGCTCACTGTGAGCCTTGTCAGTTTGGTTGCTCACCTTCCTGGACTTAGGGGGAGTTGGGAGGACCTTGGACTTAACATACTGAAGGGAACCCTGATGGCTCTTTGGCTTGGAGAGGGGCGGAGTGCGGGTATGAGTGGAAGAGAGGGGAGGGAAGGGGGAGGAGAAGGGGAGGAGATGGAAATTTTTAATAAAAAATGAGAAAAAAAACTTTACACTAGCTTTACTCATCATTATTAAAAACACTGAAGCAATATTGGGAGAAATTTTTTGCTTTATATGAGATAGCTCCTTAAAGAAAGTAGTCACAATGTCCAGAAGAACTTTAAATGAAAACATTTTTAAAAGAACATAAAAACCATTTTATATGCAGAGAAAACAATTTTTATTACTCAGGAAAACATAACTTTATAGCCTAAATATGTTCCAAATAGAGAGCAACTGGCCTCGAGTGTCCTGGAAGACACCAGAATTCCCCAGACATGGCCTGTGTGAACCTTGTTTGGCAGGCTGGCTGTCCAGTAGACTCTGGAGCTGTCAGTGCCCAGTGACTGAGTATCCTTATGCCTTCCTTAGGTTGCTTGGTGTTTGTCTTTCACCACTCCCTCTCACACTCAGAGATGATGCTGACACTTGCCTATTTTAGCAGATTTTCATCTGCAAAGCTTATTCTACTGTCACACTGAGAAATTCCTAGCCTCTGAGAGGCATGGGTCAGAACAGTGTGAGGGTGATAGTACCTGCATTCGAATCCCGATTCCTTAGCTAGATTTGCTGCTCTAAGTAACTCTGTGAGACACTCTAGGTTTCAGGCTCCTGTGATCTATACAAGAGATAAGGAGGGTGCAAGCAGCATCTTGTTACAAAGGCTAGGTGAGTTACTGACACTGTAACAAATTTAGCATTTTAGAAACCATCAGGAATTAGCAATACTAGATGGTAGACTCTCTGAGGTCATTGAATGCACATTTAAATTTTCTGCATCCATGTTGACTAGCAGAGTACTTCTTACATAGTTCAGTGAGAAGCATGAATATATGTGTTCACTACCTATTTTGGCACAGCATGCTTTCTAAGACTCATACCTAAAGAGATGATATTAAAATGCCGAATTTCCCAGTGGTCTGGATGTATCAAGTATATGTTAATAAAAGGTCAGATTGAAATATCAGACTGAAAAGATTCTTTAAAGTGTGTTGATGTCAAAGCATTTACATTTAACCTGTTTCTCAGAAGCACCCTGGATGTGTGATGATGGTTAATGCTCCTCTCAGAAGCTATAAGTTATTGAATGAAAATCCCAATGCCAGTAGTGGGTTACCTTCCTGGAAGGGGTTGGTTAGGGAGTCCCTGTGATCCCCCTGCAAATACAGACATTTGCCATTGTAGATGGTTGCCTACCAGAACTACATGGTAAAACCCTAGTGCTGAAATACAACGGTCTTTGATCACAGATCACAGAGATATGGAACTGAATAGAAGCCTTCTTCTTGCTGCCTAACTTCCATAGTGCCAGGGGGAGAATGGCTATCCAAATCTTGTTCAATGGACCAGGTGTGCTACAATTAATTATCAGCCAGCCAAGCAGAAGTGCCCAGTAGAGCAACCGTGGGAAGTCAGGAATGGGGGCAACTAACTATTTTATGGGTGAACTTGAGGTCCACTCCATAGGAAGGAATCTATATATGGTTATATAAATGTGGTTTGGTACTGTAATCCTGGCCCAAAGCCCATGGCTGGGAGGTCAAAGGCTCTAGTAGAGAAGCTAATGCTATTGTTTCACTAGATGAACATCATGTGCCAATCAAGTTTCAGTTTAAATAATTATGTTTATGCCATAAGTTAATGTTATCATTTGCTTTGGCCATAGAAGCTCATTTTGTAATTAGCAGTGGTAATAGCAGCATCTCATAACTGGTCAGTGTGCTGAGAACTAGGACGATTGGATGCTCAGCTGTAAGCAGGCCATCTGTGTCATCCCCTCCAGGGATCAGCAAGCACCGAGGAGGACAGCTTTATGTTTGCGGCTGCACCCTTGTTCTCACAACAGTTGTGTTAGCAATGCAAGACCCATGCAAGACTGGGCTTGTTGACATCCTGCCATGAGGGGGAGGGCTCACCACCCCAGGACCTATAGACAGATAATCATAGCTAGAGGGGAGGAGCTGAAGAAGCTTCCTCTTATTAAAGAGAATGGTCAGTTAATGGCCATTAAGGGAAGAAAAGGCTTTTCTTTGCCCCAGTGGTATAGCTCCTGGTAAAGAGATCATGCTTCTGTAAATAATCCCTTAGCCAGGCTGCTGTAAGCAACTATAATGAAACTCACTAGATTATCAAGTACATAAAATTTAATAAAAATAAAGCCATGAAGGTAGAAAAGGGACATTGAAGGAAGAGGAAGGGATTAGTGGAGCCAGAGCGGGTTGGAAGGTAATGGGAGTGGATATGACAAAAATTCATTTTATATATGTATGAAAATACCACAATAAAACCAATTATTGTCTATAATTAATGTATACTAATAAAGTAACTTAAAAACTGTTTTTGTTTTGAGAAATTAAATAACCCATAAATTTATGTTTCTAACTAAGCTTCTACTTTAGAATTTTCATCTTTTTGACTATCTGATGACTAAATGTCCTTCGAGCAAACACTGTAGTCTTAGCTTAATAGTTTCCTTCTCAGTGGATGCTATCCTTCTCATCAGCCTCCTCTCCATCACTGAAGTTTTCTTCTGCTGTTTCCATGAACAGAAGTTTACTTCTGTTCCTTCTCACACATGGTTTACTCGTTTGTTGGGTTTGTTGTTTGTTTTCTGCTTATTCCTCCGAAAACACGCTTCACTGAACTATTGTAGGGGCTTACAACAGTGTTGGCTTTATAAGATAAAAATGCAATATTTATTAAATGAGTAAATTAACTAGAATCATATGACTAATTCTCCGCCTACTATTTACCTATCTATTATCTATTTTTGTCTATCTATTTGTCTCTCTACCTACCTACCTACCTGCTTGCTTTTAATATCAATGCCAATGTAGAAAACTCCATGGTTTAGAGCAGGGTTTCCCACGTTGCCCTCATATGGATTCCATTCCTCATTAGCATTCTAGGTTTTTCAACTACATCACTCTGAGATTATAAAGGTGATCCGAGAGTGTGCTAATATTTGATTCCTAATCTAACCAGAAAAACTGAGGAGACATTGAAACACAGAGCATTTTAAAGTGAGTGTGATTGTGTAAAGGATTTTATGTCAGCAACACACATGTCAATAGATATATTTGCTCCATGGGAAGCCCTAGATCTTACCTTGTTTGGTGTGTGTGTGTGTGTGTGTGTGTGTGTTCTCTCTTTTGTGAGACACTTGAAAGACATTCTGATTATTCATGCTCTAGACCACTCAGATTGCTTGCAGGAAGCCTAGCTTTTAACATAGGGCACTCCTGACCCTTGTCGTCCTGAACACTTTAGAATTTTGAAATTAGACTGGGTTAAACTCTCAAGTACCTTATGCCACAATAAATGAAAGCAACTCACTGATAAGATGGTTACATTTCTCTTTGAATTACTTCCAATTAAATGTGACAGAGTGTTTTAAAGAGGTAATATTTTCCCTAAGTGTCACTCTGGAATTAGTCTTTGCAGGAGATAGTCATAAACCACCTGGGGTGTTGATGTACAAATATTACTATAATTTGGCACCTTTTCTGAACTCATTTGACATAAGGAAATTTCAATTTTCATCATAGTTTTAGACATATAATTCAGCTCTAAGTATCACTATTCTCTAGGAAAAACAATTTTAAAAGGTTATGGTTTTATCTTATGTTGAAAATGTAGTAAATACAAGGCTCCTATCTAACAGAGTCCATAAGCTACCACTCTTTGTGAGCCAATCTTGTCAAACCATTTATTAATATTTTAAATAAGTGGATCTGGAGGAGAGTGGGAGTGGGGAAGAGCTTGGAGGAGTAGAGGGAGGGGAAAAGGTGCTTGGGTTTTATTGTATGAAACAAGAATATAATATCAACAAAAATTTTTATTAACAAGTTTAAGCAAAATCTTCAATGATTTCCTTAAAAATTAACCTAGTTTCAAGAAAAGGAGAAACTGTTAACTTCACTGCTCTATGTCACATGGCAAAAGCTCCTAAAATTTACAAAATAAAAAGGTTATTAGCATGAATATTTCCTTTGGAAAGTCCTGAGTAGACTTTGAACATATGGAGCCCCTGTGGGCAAGAGTGAAGTTGTATGTTTGTGTTAGAATCAGGCAAAGTATGAAGTTTTTTTTTGCAGATGTCTTATTATCCTGTTTTTTTCTTATGATTTCAAGAAATAGAATCCAGAAATTGGGACAATAAAGTTTAGGATATTTTCCTTGAAATAAACATTTGGATTTCAGGGGACAGTAGAACTTCAGAGTAGAATGATAGACTATGTCAAGAGGATTGGTGCAGAGTAAAAGACGGGGAGAGAGAGAGAGAGAGAGAGAGAGAGAGAGAGAGAGAGAGAGAGAGAGAGAGAGAGAGAGAGAGAGAGAGAGAGAGCGCACTGGAATAACAGACATGCACCAACACAAGAAGGCAACAGAGCTATAAAACCTTTCTGCAAACATTTCTATTGCTGTTTATTTATTTGCATGTGCACATGCTCAAATGTGCCTCTTTGTGCACATGAAACTTTCAGGGGATTTAGTTCTTTCCTTCTAGCACCTGGGTCCAGGGGATAGAATCCAATCAGTCAGGCTTGACAGTAGGAACCTTTGCCTGCTGAGCCATCTCTTGAACCCGGGAGTAATAGATCTTTATTGGGATTAGAATTTAGTAGCCTCCTGGTGCACAGAAAAGGTGGCGACATGGAGAGTCACACTCCCCTCCCACTTACTGATGGATTTGGACTTGCTGACCTCTCTAAAATGACTGAGAGAGGTTTGCTTTCCTTCTCTTACACTGATTTTATTTTATGTCCATAAAGCTTTCAGTCTTTTAAAAAATTTATTAGATTAAAAAAAACCAATCCAAGTTTCCACTCCCTCCCCTCCTCCCATTCCCTCCACACATCCTTCAACCCCACCCCATCTAATCCTCAGAGAGGGCAAGGCACATTGCTTTGTGGAAGGTCCAAGGCCCTCCCTACTATAGCTAGGCTGAGCAAGGTGTACATCCAAAGAGAATAGGATCCCCCAAAGCCAATACATTCAGTAGGGACAAATCCTGGTGCCACTGCCAGTGGCTCCTCAGTCTGACCCAGCCATGCAACTGTCAACCCCATTCAGAGGAGCTAGTTTGGTCCTATGCTTGTTCCTTCCCAGTCCAGCCAGAGTTGTTGAGCTCCCATTAGTTCAGAAAAACTGTTTCAGTGGGTGAACCCATCATGGTCTTCACCTCCTTGCTCATATTCTCATTCCTTCCACTCTTCAACTGGACTTTGGGAGCTCAGTCCAGTGCTCCGATGTTGGTCTCTGCCTCTGCCTCCATCAGTTGCTGGATGAAGGCTTTATGGTGATATTTAAGATAATCATCAGTCTGACTACAGGGCAAGTCAAGATCGGGCCCCCTCTCCTCTATTGCCCAGGGTCCTAGGTGGGGTCATCCTTTTGGATTCCTGGGAATTTCTCTAGAGACTGGTTTCTGCTAACCCTGTAATGGCTCCCTCAATCAAGATATCTCTCTCTCCTTGGGAGCTCAGTCTGGTGCTCCTATGTGGGGCTCTGTCATTTTCTCCATCCAACGCCAGGTGAAGGTTCTATGGTGATATGCAAGATATTCATGAGTATGGCAATAGGATCTGGACATTTCTGGCACCCTCTCCTCAGCTGCCCAAGGAACTAGCTGGGGGCGTCTTCCTGGACACCTGGGAACCCCTCTAGAGTTAAGTCTCTGCCAACCCTAGAATGGCTCCCTTAACTAAGATATATAATTCCTTGTTCCCATATCCACCCTTCCTATATCCCAACCATCCTATTCCCCCAAGCTCTTCCCATCCTCCGCTTCACACTTTTCTCTCCCCATCTCCCCATCCCCCATCCCACCCCATCCCCAAGTTCCCATTTTTTGTCTGGCAATCTTGTCTACTTCCAATATCCAGGAGGATAACTATATATTTTTCTTTGGATTCACCTTCTTATTTAGCTTCTCTAGGATTTTTTTTTTTTTTTTTTTTTTTTACGAATTATAGGCTCGATGTCCTTTATTTATGGCTAGAAACCAATTATGAGTGAGTACATCTGAGGGAGATCTTGAGCAAGGAAGTCAGGACCGTGAGGGGTGCGTTTACCCATTGAGACAGTGGGACAGATATAACGGGAGACCACCAAGTCCAGTTGGAATGGGACTTATGGAACAGGGGACCAAACTGGACTCTCTGAATGTGGCTGATGGTGGAGGAGGACTGAGAAACCAAGGACAACGGCGATGAGCTTGAACTCTACAGCATGGACGGGCTCACTGTGAACCTTGTCAGTTTGGTTGCTCACCTTCCTGGACTTAGGGGGAGTTGGGAGGTCCTTGAACTTAACATAGTGAGGGGAACCCTGATGGCTCTTTGGCTTGGAGAGGGAGGGAATGGGGATATGGGTGGAAGGGAGGGGAGGGAAGGGGAGGAGAAGGGGAGGAGATGGAAATTTTTAATAAAAAAATGAGAAAAAAATTGAAATAAAAAATAAATAGAAAAAAAAGATATCTCTCTCTCTCTGCCGGGTGGTGGTGGTGCACGCCTTCAATCCCAGCACTCGGGAGGCAGAGGCAGGCGGATCTCTGCGCTGTAGCCTGGTCTACAAGAGCTAGTTCCAGGACAGGCTCTAGAAACTACAGAGAAACCCTGTCTCGAAAAACAAACAAAAAAAAAAGATATCTCTCTCCTTGCTCTCATCTCTGTCCTTCTTCCATTCCAACCATCCTATTTCCTCAAGTTATTCTCTATCCTCCCCCTTTCCCCTGCTCTTCTCCTCCTACCCTACCCTCTTCCCCCACCCCCATGCTTCCAACCCTGCCAGTCAATCCTCTCCAATTCCAATTTCCAGGTGGGTCTCTCTATATTTTTTTCTTTGGATTCACCTTATTACTTCTCTAGGATCATGAACTATGTTTATTTAGGCTCAATATCCTTTGTTTATAGCAAGTATCCACTTATGAGTGAGTACATCCCTTATTCATCTTTTTGGGTCTGGGTTACCTCATTCAGAATAGTGTTTTCTAATTCCATCCATTTGCATGCAAAATTCAAGATGTCATCTTTTTTTTTTTTTTTAACCACTGAGTAGTACTCTAATGTGTAAATGTGTCACATTTTCTTTATCCATTCTTCAGTTGAGGTGCATCTAGGTTGTTTCCAGGTTCTGGCTATTACAATAATCCTGTTATAAACATAGTTGAACAAATGCTTTTGTAGTATGCTTGAGCATCTTTTGGGTATATGCCCAAGAGCGGTATTGTTGGATCCTGAGGTAAGTTGATTACCAATTTTTTGAGAAACCGCCATAGTGATTTCCAAAGTGCTTGTACAAGTTTTCATTCCCACCAGCAAGGAATGAATGTTTCCTTTATTCCACATCTTCTCCAACATAAGGTATCATTGGTGTTTTTAATCTTAGTCATTCTGACAGGTGTAAGATGGTATCTCAGAGTTGTTTTGATTTACATTTCCCTGATAGTTAAGGATGTTGAACATTTCCTTAAGTATCTTTTGGCCATTTGAGATTCTTCCATTGAGAAGTCTCTGTTTAGTTCAGTACCCCATTTTAAAATGGGTTATTTAGAATTTTAATGTCTAATTTCTTGAGTTCTTTATATATTTTGGAGATCAGTCCTTTGATGTGGGGTTGGTGAAGATCTTTTGCTTCAGTAGGCTGTCTTTTTATTTTATTGACTATGTCCTTTGCTTTACAGAAGCTTCTCAGTTTCAGGAGGTCCCATTTATTTATTGTTGTTCTTATTGTCTGTGCTACTGGGCTTATATTTAGGAAGTGGTTTCCTGTGCGCATGCATTGAAGTCTACTTCCCACTTTCTCTTCTATCATGTTCAGTGTGGTCAGATTTATATTGAGGTCTTTAATCCATTTGAACTTGAGTTTTGTGCATGGCAATAAATATGGGTCTATTTTCATTTTTCTACATGTTGACATCCAGTTATGCCAGCACCATTTGCTGAAGATATTTTCTTTTTTCCATTGTATAATTTTAGCTTCTTTGTCAAAAATCAGGTGTTCATAGGTGTGTGGATTAATATTTGAGTCTTTGATTTGATTCCATTGGTCAACCTCTCTGTTTTTATGGAAATCCAAGCTATTTTCATTACTGTAGCTCTGTAATAGAGCTTAATGTCAGGGATGGTGATGCCTCTGGTAGTTCCTTTATTGTACAGGATTGTTTTGGCTATCCTGGGTTTTTTGATTTTTCATAATAAGTTGATTATTGTTCTTTCAAGGTCTGTAAAGAATTACGTTGGGATTTTGATGGGGATTGCATTGAATCTATAGATTGCATTTGGTAGGATTGCCATTTTCACTATGTTGATCCTACCTGTGCAAGAGCATTGGAGATCTTTCCCTTTTCTGGTATCTTCTTCAGTCACTCTTAAGTGAGCCATTATCTTATTTTACAGAGTGAAGATTGTCTGTATATTTCAGTTTCTCAATGAGCTGAGGACATTGATGACCACAGATCATTCCCAGTAATTTATGACAACAAGGAACATTCTCAAATCTATTATTTACCATACATTCAAAACTACAAGTTTGAAAAATGTAGTTTGAAATAAACAATAGGTATTTCATCATGTATTTTCCTCTGGTGCCTTCTTTATTAAAAGGTTTCCTGGAATTTATTCGTAGAATGCATCAAATAAGGTAGAAATAAAATTACTTTTCATTCCAGAGATCAGGGAAGGAGAAAAGTTCATTTAGCAAAGTAAACATTTTCACTGGGTATGTTACATTGAAACCTTAATAACCTCCAGAGGTACTCTGTGGAGAAAGAAAGTGTACACTTCAGTGCATATTCTGATGGGTTTTGCAAAACGCACACTCCATTATGCTCACAATCAATCAAGATGCTTATTTCTGCCCCTTTGTGCTAATTTCCAATTAATCTCTAAACCCACAGCAACCTCACTCTATTTCAGTTTCTATAGATAGATTTTCAGCTGTTTTGCATGCAAGTGAATGGGATTTCATGAAAACCCTATGTCTAACTTTTCCCTTTTTTTGCTATGCATAATGCATTGAAATTTATTTACACTATCAGGCATATTAATAACTAGAAATCATAAACACATTATTTCATGGTATGTTCATACTACATTTTTGTTCCTACATTCTGCTCTACAAGTTACTACCAATCTTTATAATAAACTTTAAACGCAATTCCCCTTAATTACTTCATGAATTTGAGAATTTCCCAGTACCATGCTCCGTTGGACCTTGTAGTCATTTTTGCTTCCTCAGTTAAAGACTTTGAATGTGAGCTTTACTTTTTCCAGTTAATCTAAAGGTAGATTCGATCTAACAATGTGCTGTTTCATAATAGATTTAAACATCAATTCAAGTAAAATGTAAAATGAAGTAAATCATTTTTGGCATGCCAATGTAATATATAATACTTAATTAATACAATATATGCTCCCATAAAATGTCTAGTTAATAAGACAAGAGAAAGAGATACAAGGGTTGTGAATGCAAAGTTGTTAAATTATCCCTATTTATGGACAATATGAATCTGCAAATAATAGTCCTTAAAGCTTCTACCAGAAAATCATTAGCACTAATGTGGCTTGAATGTGTCATAAATGTGGCTAAAGTAGCTAATAAACACTTCCAATGGAGGAGCAAGATATAATAACAACATGCAAAAACCAGTACCTTTCCTAAATTTTTAATTTCATTGTTATTATGTATTATTATTATTACGTGTATGTGTGTGTGTGTGTGTGTGTGTGTGTGTGAGCACACATGGAGGATAGAGGATGACTCTGTGAGTCAGCTTTTTCACAGTGGATTCGGGTCAGTCTTCTATGACAAAATAACTTTATTGCCTCACACTCTCACCAGCAGGGTACTCAAATACCCTTAATGCAATAATTTTAAGCTTTTGTTTTATTTAATTTTTGTCAAGTCGGTAGCTTTGGAAGGGTTTCACTATTTTATTTATGCTTCTCTGTTGACTTAGCATCAGTACCTTTGCAATTTGGCTACTTGTATTTCTGCTTTTGTGACATTCCTGCTGCTTTCTGCTCATTTTTTTTAAATACTAGATATTTCTTTAAAAATATTCGTTAGTTTCTTTTGTTAGCTCTTTTATAGTTGGTTGTTTTTTATTCTTAAATCTTTTTCTTTGCTCTTTTGGGGGTCTGCCACCCCACTCCCAAATAAATACACATGCAGAGGATTATTTTAACTTATAAATGTCCAGCCTTAGCTTGGCTTGTTTCTAGACAGCTTTTCTTAAATTAAATTATCCCTTCTACCTTTTTCCTCTCGGCTTGTTTCTTTTAGTACTTATGCATATCTTACTTTCATGCTTACTCCCTGCCTGACTGGATGACTCAGTGGCTGGACCCTGACATTCTCCTCTCCTTGTTCTATCCTGCTCCCCCTTTTCCTCCTGGATTTTCCCCTTTTTTTATTCTCTCTGCCTGCCAGTTCCTTCTATCCTTTCTCCTGTTTTGTTGTTGGCCAGTCAGCTCTTTATTAGACCATTAGGTGTTTTATACAGGCAAAGTATTACAGCTTCACAGAGTTAAACAAATGCAACATAAAAGAATGCAACACTTCTTTGCATTCATTAAAAGAAATGTTCTACAGCATAAACAAATATAACACACATTGAAATAATTTTTCACAACACTCTTTAGTGGATTAGGCATGTCACAATGACTTCTGCTAATTTTTATTTCTTTTTTTCTTTTTATTATTAAAAATTTCCACCTCCTTTCCACCTCCCATTTCCTTCTCCCTCCCTTAACTCCCCTCCCCCTCCCTTGCCAGTCCAAGGAGCAGTCAGGGTTCCCTGCCCTGTGGGAAGTCTAAGGTCCAGCCTACTCCATCTGGGTCCAGGAAGGTGCTCATCTAAACAGACTAGGCTCCCCAAAAGCCAGTACATGCGGTAGGATCAAAACCCAGTGCCATTGTTCTTGGCTTCTCAGTCAGCCTTCATTGTCCAACACGTTCAGAGAGTCCGATTTGATCCCATGTTTTTTCAGTCCAGGTCGCGCTGGCCTTGGTGAGCTCACATTAGACCAGCCCCGAAGTCTCAGTGGGTGGGCGCACTCCTCATTGTCCTGACTTTGTTGCTCATGTTCTCCCTCCTTCAGCTCTTCATTTGGGACTTGGGAGATCAGTCTTGCACTCCAGTGTGGGTCTTTGTCTCTATCTCCCTCCATAGCCAGATGAAGCTTCTATGGTAATATGCAAGATATTCATCAGTATGGCTATAGAAAGGGCCATTTAAGGCTCCCTCTCCTCAGCTGCCCAAGGAACTAGCTGTGGACATCTCCATGGATACCTGGGAACCCCTCTAGAGTGAAGTCTCTTGCTAACCCTAAAATGGTTTCCTTAATTAAGATATCTTCTTCCCTGCACCCCATCCACCCTCCCTCCATCCCAACCATCCCATTCCCCCAGGGTTTCCTCATCCTCCCCTCCTCACTTTTCTATCTACATCTCCCCATCACCCCTTACCGCCACCCCACCCCCACCCCCAAGATTCCAATTTTTGCCTGACAATCTAGTCTACTTCCAATATCCAGGAGGATTACTATATGTTTTCCTTTGGGTTCACCTTCTTATTTAGCTTCTCTAGGATCTGGAATTATAGGCTCACTGACCATTATTTATGTCTAGAATCCACTGATGAATGAGTGCATACCAAATTCATCCTTTTGGGTCTGGGTTACCTCACTCAGAATAGTGTTTTCTATTTCCATCCATTTGCATGCAAGTTCAAGATGTCATTGCTTTTTACCGCTGAGTAGTACTCTAATGTGTATATATTCCACACTTTCTGTATCCATTCTTCCATTGAAGGACATCTAGGTTGTTTCCAGGTTCTGGCTATTACAAATAATGCTGCTATGAACATAGTTGAACAAATGCTTTTGTAGTATGATAGGGCATCTCTTGGGTAGATTCCCAAGAGTGGTATTGCTGGATCCTGGGGTAGGTTGATTCTGAATTTCCTGAGAAAGCACCACACTGCTTTCCAAAGTGGTAGCACAAGTTTGCATTCCCACCAGCAGTGGATGAGTGTACCCCTTACTCCACATCCTCTCCAGCAAAGGCTATCATTAGTGTTATTTATTTTAGCCATTCTGACAGATGTAAGATGGTATCTCAACGTTGTTTTGATTTGCATTTCCCTGGTCACTAAGGAGATTGAGCATGACCTTAAGTCAAATGGTCTTTTGGCCATTTGAACTTCTGTTGAGAATTCTCTATTCAGTTCAGTGCCCCATTTTTTAATTGTGTTAATTAGCATTTTAAAGTCTAATTTCTTGAGTTCTTTATATATTTTGGAGATCAGACCTTTGTCTGTTGTTGGGTTGGTGAAGATCTTTTCCCAGTCAGTAGGCTGCCTTTTTGTCTTAGTGACAGTGTCCTTTGCTTTACAGAAGCTTCTCAGTTTCAGGACGTCCCATTTATTCAATGTTTCCCTTAATGTCTGTGCTGCTGGGGTTGTACATAGGAAGTAGTTTCCTGTGCCCATGTGTTATAGAGTGCTTCACACTTTCTCTTCTATCAGGTTCAGTGTGTTCAGATTAATATTGAAGTCTTTAACCCATTCAGACTTGAGTTTTGTGCATGGTGATAGATATGGATCTATTTTCATTCTTCTACAGGTTGACATCCAGTTATGCCAACACCATTTGTTGAAGATGCCCTCTTTCTTCCATTGTATACTTTTAGCTCCTTTGTCAAAAATCAGGTGTTCATAGGTTTGAGGGTTAATATCTGGGTCTTATATTTGATTCCATTGGTCGACTTCTCTATTTTTATGCCAATACCAAGCTGTTTTCAATACTGTAGCTCTGTAATAGAGTTTGAAGTCAGGGATAGTAATGCCTCCAGAAGTTCCTTTATTGTATAAGATTTTTTTGGCTATCCTGGGTTTTTTGTTTTTCCATATAAAGTTGATTATTGTTCTCTCAATATCTGTGAAGAATTTTGATGGGATTTTAATGGGGATTGCATTGAACCTATAGATTGCCTTTGGTAGTATTGCCATTTTTACTATGTTGATCCTCCCAATCCACGAGCAAGGGAGATCCTTCCATTTTCTGGTATCCTCTTCAATTTCTTTCTTCAGAGAATTAAAGTTCTTGTCAAATAGATATTTCACTTCCTTGGTTAGAGTTACCCCAAGATAATTTATGCTATTTGTGGCTATCGTGAAAGGTGATTCTTCTCTGATTTCCCTCTCTGCTTCTTTATCTTTTGTGTATAGGAGGGCAACTGATTTTTTGGAGTTGCTCTTGTATCCTGCCACATTACTAAAGGAGTTTATCAGCTGTAGGAGTTCTTTGGTAGAGTTTTTTGGGTCGCTTATGTACACTATCATATCATCTGCAAATAACGAAAGTTTAACGTCTTCCTTTCCAATTCGATCTCCTTATGCTGTCTTATTGCTATTGCAAGAACTTCAAGCACTATATTGAAGAGATGAGGAGAGAGTGGACAGCCTTGTCGTGCTCCTGAATTTAGTGGGATGGCCTTGAGTTTCTCTCCATTAAATTTAATGTTAGCTGTCGGCTTGCTGTAAAGCTTTTATTATATTTAGGTATGAACCTTGTATCTCTAACCTCCCCAAGACCTTTATCATAAAAGGGTGTTGAATTTTGTCAAATACTTTTTCAGCATCTAATGAAATAATCATATGGTTTTTTTTCCTTCAGTTTATTTATATGATGGATTACATTGATAGATTTTTCTATTTTGAACCAGCCCTGCATTTCTGGGATGAAGCCTACTTGATCATAATGCATAATTTTTCTAATGTGTTCTTGGATTCGGTTTGCCAGTATTTTATTGAGAATTTTTGCATCAATGTTCATGAGTGAGATTGGCCTGTAATTCTCTTTCTTGGTTGAGTCTTTGTGTGGGTTTAGGTATCAGGGTAACTGTGGTTTCATAAAAGGAATTTGGCAATGACTCTTCTGTTTCTATATTGTGGAATACATTAAGGAGTATAGGTATTAGGTCTTCTTGGAAGTTCTGGTAGAATTCTGTATTGAACCATCTGGTCCTGGGCTTTTTTTGGTAGGGAGGTTTTTGATAACAGCTTCTAATTCTTCGCGACTAACAGGTCTATTTAGATTGTTCACCTGGTCTTGGTTCAACTTTGGTATATGGTACTTAACTAAAAAAAAATGTCCATTTCTTTTACATTTTCCAATTTTGTGGCATACAGGCTTTTGTAGTAAGATCTAATGATTCTCTGAATTTCCTCTATGTCTGTGGTTATGTCCCCTTTTTCATTTCTGATCTTATTAATTTGTGTGTTCTCTCTCTGCTGTTTGATTAGTTTGTCTAGGGGTTTGTCAATCTTGTTGATTTTCTCTAAGAACCAGCTTTTTGTTTCATTAATTCTTTGGATTGTTTTCTGTGTTTCTATTTTGTTGATTTCTGCCCTCAGTTTGATTATTTCCAGTCTTCTACTCCTCCTGGATGAGTCTGCTTCTTGTTTTTTCTAGAGCTTTCAGGTGTGCTGTTAAGTCTCCAATGTGTGCTTTCTTCATTTTCTTTAAGTGGGCACTTAGTGCTATGAACTTTCCTCTTAGCACTGCTTTCATTGTGTCCCATAGGTTTGAGTATGTTGTGTCTTTATTTTCATTAAATTCAAGGAAGACTTTGATTTCTTTCTTTATTTCTTCCTTGACCCAGGAGTGATTCAATAGTTGACTGTTCAGTTTCCATGAGTTTGTAGGCTTTCTGGGGGTAGCATTGTTGTTGAATTGTAGCTTTAATCCATGGTGATCTGACAAGACACAGGTGGTTACTAATATTTTTTTGTATCTGTGAAAGTTTGTTTTGTTACC
Organism: Arvicola amphibius; assembly: GCF_903992535.2. Taxonomy (NCBI): domain Eukaryota; kingdom Metazoa; phylum Chordata; class Mammalia; order Rodentia; family Cricetidae; genus Arvicola; species Arvicola amphibius. Next base: position 119,200,063 of record NC_052048.2, read on the forward strand.
AAGTATATGGTCAATTTTTGAGAAGGTTCCATGAGCTGCAGAGAAGAAGGTATATTCTTTCCTATTTCGGTGAAATGATCTATAGATGTCTGTTAAGTCCATTTGTTTCATTACCTCCATTAATTCTCTTATTTCTTTGTTAGGTTTCTGTCTGATTGACTTGTCCATTGGTGAGAGAGGAGTGTTGAAGTCTCCTACTACTAATAGTAGTGTGTGTGGTTTGATGAATGCCTTGAGTTTTAGAAGTGTTTCTTTTACATAAGTGGGTGCCTTCTTATTAGGGGCATAGATATTCAGGATTGAGACTTCATCCTGATGAATTATTGCTGTTATGAGTATAAAATATCCATCTCCATCTCTTCTGATTGATTTTAGTTTGAAGTCAATTTTGTTAGAAATTAATATAGCCAAACCCGCTTGTTTCTTAGCTCCATTTGCTTGAAAAACCTTTTCCCAACCCTTTACTCTGAGTAGATGTCTGTCTTTGTGGTTGAGGTGTGTTTCTTGTAAGCAGCAGAATGTTGGATTCTGTTTTCATATCCAATCTCTTAGCCTATGCCTTTTTATAGGTGAATTGAGTCCATTGATATTAAGTGATATTAATGACCAGTGGTTGTTAACTCCAGTCATTTTTTTGGTAGTAGAGTTTGTGTGTTACCTTTCTTTGAGTTGTGCTGGTGAGGGGTCACTAGATGACTGAGTTATTGTAGGCAGTGTCAGCATTTTTGGGTTCCTTGGGTTGTGATTTTCCTTCTATTACCTTCTGTAAGGCTGGATTTGTGGTTACATATTGTTTAAATTTGTTTTTATCCTGAAATATTTTGTTTTCTCCAATGATAGTGAACGATAGTTTGGCTGGGTATAGTAGTCTGGGCTTGCATCCATGGTCTCTTAGTTTCTGTAGTACCTCTATCCAGGACCTTCTGGCTTTCATGGTTTCCATAGAAGTCTAGGGTAAGTCTGATAGGTTTACCTTTATAAGTTACTTGACCTTTTTCCTTTGCAGCTCTTAATATTCTTTCTTTATTCTGTATGTTTTGTGTTTTGATTATTATATGGCGAGGGGAAGTTTTTTTTGATCTAATCTATTTGGTGAACCTTCATAGGAATATCTTTCTTTAGGTTGGGAAAGTTTTCTTCTATAATTTTGTTGAATATATTTTCTGGGCCTTCGATCTGTAATTCTTCTTCATCTACTTCTATTATTCTTAGGTTTGGTCTTTTTATTGTGTCCCAGATTTCCTGAATGTTTTGTGATGAGAATTTGTTGGATTTGCTGTTTTCTTTGATTAGTGCGTTTATTTTCTCTATGGTATCTGAGATTCTTTCTTCTATCTCTTGTATTCTATTGGTTATGCTTGTTTCTGTAGTCTCTGTTCGTTTACTTAGATTTTCCATATTCAGCCGGCCCTCGGTTTGTGTTTTCTTCATTGCCTCCATTTCAGTTTTCAAATCTTGAACTGTTTCCCTTACCTGTTTGATTGTTGATGGTTTTTTTCTTGGTTTTCCAGGGTATCATTTACGGATTTGCTCATTTCCTCGAACTTTTTGTTATACTTCTCATCCATTTCTTTAAGGGAGTTTTTCATATCCAGGTTGAGGGTCTCTATCACTTTCATAATGTCAATTTTTTCCATTTCTTCAAGATTAGGGTGTTCCAGTCCTTCTGTTGTAAGATCACTATGTTCTGGTGTTTTCATGTTGTTTTTCAGATTGTTGGAGGGATTCTTGTCTTTGTGCCTCCCTATCTCTTCCTTCAAATGCTCTCCAATAGTTCTTCTGGTACAGGATTATGGCCCCTTGGTGGCCAGGAACCCCTTCGATGGATCTTCTGTTACAGGATAAAGGCTCCTTGTTAGGCAGGTACACCTCCAATGCGTCTTTTGTTACTGGATATTGGCTCTTTGCTGGGCAGGTATCTCACAGACAAAAGGCCCTGCTAGCCACCTGCAAGCTGAGTGAAACAAAGGATCTCCTGCCACTCACCACAGGGTCCCAGCCCCAATAAGGCGAGCAGGGCGGTTTTGTGGCCCTTAAGGAGTGGAGCCTAATTTTTATTTCTGAAGTAGTTGAATCTCTCTCTCTCTCTCTCTCTCTCTCTCTCTCTCTCTCTCTCTCTCTCCAGGGTTTCTCTGTGTAGCCTTGGCTGTTCTAGAACTCTCTCTGTAGACCAAGCTGGCCTCAAACTCAGAAATCTGCCTTTCTCTGCCTCCTGCATGCTGGGATTAAAGGCAAATAAAAAACACTACCTCTTCTCTTTTTTTCTTCTATCTATCCCTGATTTGTTAAAACAGACCTCCTTATTTGGACATCATAAAATAGTTTCCCTTTATTTTCTTCTGACAGATCTTCAAATTTTGCTCTTTTCTATTACTTTTTTTTTTCTGTAAGAAGATACTGCTCGCTTGTCTCCCTACTGCTCAGGCCCGAATAATCACACAGAAACTCTATTAATTATAGCACTGCTTGGTCTACTAGCTTAGACTTATTATTAATTAACTCATATCTTAAATTAACCCATTTCTATTCATCTGTGTATTGGCACAAGGCTGTGCCTTACTAGTAAGTATCTTGCCTCTGTCTCCTTTGGCAGCTACATGGTGTCTCTCTGACTCCACCTACTCTCTCTCTATATGTCTCTTCCAGTCTGGCTATATTATTCCCTGCTATAGGCCCAAACAGCTTCTATTATTAGCCAATGGTAATAAACCATATTCATAACATACAGAGAGGAATTCCACATCATTTTTCCATTTGAAATACCATTTACTCTCATGAGTTTTCTGTCTGGTCCTGATCTCTCCACCAAACCTATGTTAAGGGGATGATGTTTGTATATGTGTATAATTGTGATAATAGATTTTCTGCTCACTTCTATTTGTCTAATTTTCTCTTTTTTTGCCAGTGCCATATATTCACTTGTGGTTGCGAAATACAGAACATCATCATTGCTGTAAATAAAGACCTACATGCTTTCTTTCCATTCCACCCCGACCTTCATAGTCTTTGAAAGAGTTTGAATGAAATTGGAAGGCTTATTTTTTGAGCATTTGACAGCAATTTGCCTGTCAAGCTATTTAAGTGTGGTATTTTCTTTGTATAACAGCCCTAAATTATTGACTATTTCATTTGGTAACAGGATTTTTCAGGCCGTTGTACTGTGATATCAGTTATGTCTTTAATTTTTTACTCTCTATTCTCACTGTAGTTATGTTCTTATTTTATTCAGTTTTTTCTTTGTATTTCCCTTACCTCTCTGTTTTTTGGAAAGTTGTCTTTCATTTTAATATACTTAAAATATTACCTTTAGGTATAAGTTTTCTCACAATACTTTTATCTACTCTTTCTTCTTGCCAGGTATGATGTACACACCCATAATCAAGTCCTTATCAGGAGCATTGTAAGTTAAAGGCCAACCTGGGCTACATGAAAAGATATTTTCTGAAAGCATTTATTACTGTAATTCTTACTCTTGTCTTTTGATTTTCTTTAATTTTATTTATATTGCTTTTTTGGTCTCAGGGTCTTAAACTGAATACATAGGTGATCAGTGTTTACTATTTAGCAATATATGCATTTCTGACTTAGTTTATATCACAGTAATATCTTAGGTATATCTGCAAGTTATCATGTGCCGAACTTCTCTGAATATTTAGTTATAGACATTTTATAACTTCTTAGTGGTGAATTCTTCTTCCTCTTTGCCTTATTTTTTTTCTCTTTCCTCTACCTCAGGTTAGTGATTAAATTAAGGGCCTAACTATGCTAAGTCAGCATCATCACACTCATCCACGCCTTCAGCTCTTTTATTCATTCGAAGTGTTCAACACAGCTTATTTTTGTATGCCTACCATGAGCCAAGGTCTCATCTAGTACCCTGGAGCATATCAATGAGAATAAATACTCAACATATGCACAATAGAGAGCTGGTGATAGCTGTACCATTTCTGTCCATAAAGTCTCTGGCAGACAGTTTCGCATATTTCCAGAATCTTCCTTCATGCCTCTGATTAGGGCTGTTCTCTATCCCCTGATGGAAGTTTAACTACATGGACAATTTAGACAAACTATAGCATTAATATCTCAGAAATGAGTGTCAACAACTGAAACAGGAAATGTTTCTTGGGTAAGGTTAGTACAGTATCTGTAGATTTTCCAATGGGATGACCTTTAGCTTTCCTACAGGCAAGTGATCAGTAGAAAATATTTTATTGTTTTTTTCTTCACTGAGTGCTCACCAAGACTCTTAGTATTATCTATTGGACGGAATACTTGCATGCCTATCTTTATTCCAGTGTCTATTGGAAACAAACTAAGAAATGCGTGAAGGTTACATTTCTTCAAGGGAGACAATGAATAGCAGCTATAACAACCAACTCACATGTATTGTTAATTCATATTCTATTTTTATTTTCCTGAGTTTTAATGAAATCGAGCATCTTTTGTTACATTCCATCAGCATTCTTTTTTTTTCTTTCTCATTTTCCCTCTTCCTTTTTTTCCCCTTGGGAAGAAGTAGTTGTTTAAACCTTGTCCACCATAGCAAGCAAGCTAGCAAACAAACAAAAATGTACAAAAATTTGAGTAGATTTGAAAAAGTCGATCTTTAAAAGTCTCAAAAACTGTAATAGTTTGTAATTATATACTCTGTGTCAGCTTTTGTTCTTTAAATAGAATAAACACATTCATTTCAATTGTGCATCTGATTATTCTCCCTCCTACAGTCTGTGGGCCTGACATTGCCTTTTGTTAGTTTTAACTGAATTTTTTACCTAATTTGATTTGTTATACCTAGGTTGATTTCTCATCTGTTTGGGAGTTTTCTGATTGTGAGTTTATGTGCCTCAGAAATTTATGTGAGGTCTTTTCTTTCAGAGCACAGCCTACTTTAAAGTACTAGCTAAAGCCGTGGGGAATGGCAGGAGGAAGGAGCACAATTTCAGGTTCTTTTCACTCCAAGCTTCTCCAAAGAGTCCTTAGAAGAGACAAACGTCTCATTTTACAGCTATGGCAACAACATCAAAAATTTGCCATTCTTTATTGCTTTATCCTTGTATAAAAACTTCTAGTTCTTTCTCTAACTGTGGCGCCAGCTCCCAGGGATTTTATCTTTTTGTGGAAGTCTTTGTTTCGACTTCCAGCCTGCTGTAGCATAAAGTTTGTCCTTGTCATTTAGTCCTGCAGCCTGTGGCAGACAAGCAACTAAGGCCTCCAGGGACTCGTGGGTGTCCCCATGGCAAATTCCTTTATCAGTATGCATTTTATCATACTTCCCTGGAGTCTACTTCTTGCCATTTGTTTGATTTCTGAGAATTGCTGCCATTTTTTTCTCAGTGCTTCTATGAAGTTACAGAGGTAATTTTTTCTTTTTTCTATCTTTCTGTTCCCTCTCTGCCTTGCCAAATACATCCCATATTTTAAATCATCCTGTCCACTAGGATTTTCAGAGATGCTGTGTATCATATGCTAGAAAAGGAGACATTTTCTTTTTCTTAAGGTACAGAATAGATGATAGATAAGTGGTAATTATTTTAGAATGCCACACTCTCTTATGTATTTCTTGAATGTACTAGACATGATCTGAATGTTGGAAGTAAGCCACGTGGATCAGAGTAGAAAACACCTGAAAACTATTAATAGGTTTGCCCTTCATTATCTTTTTTTTTTCTTCTTTCTGATTTTTCAAGACAGGGTTTCTCATAGCTTTGGAGCCTGTTCTGGAACTTGCTTTGTAGACCAGGCTAGCCTTGAACTCAAAGATCTATCTGCTTCTGCCTCCTGACTGCTGGGATTAAGGGTGTGAATCACCACTGCCTGGCTTTCAGTCCTTCATTTTCATGGTTACCTCATAGATGTTGAACAGGAAGAGGGAAAATATTTGTACTTGAAAAGTGATTTAACAAACTGCCTGGTTAAATTTGATTATTCAAGAGATTAGAATGGAATTAAATTTTTGGATATGATATGTTTAACATACTATTTAATATATATAAGGTATATTTAATAGATAATAAAATGTACACATTTGTTTTACAGACACTGTTGGTTAACATGTTGGCTTGCAATAGATCTGAATATATAAAAAGTCTATTTGCACTTCCCAGTTAGTCTTGGAAGTGGGGCCTGAAGAAGGCGAGAGAGATGGCTCAGCCATTAGGGGATGAGGCTCACAAACAAAGAGAAAACATTTTGATAAAAATATTGTGTGCTAGATTTTTATTTTTGAGGTAGGATTTCATGTAGGCCAGGCTGTCCTTAAGCTTGATGTGTTGCTGAGGGTGATCTTGAACTTCGGATCCTCATACCTCTTACAGTTGCCAATATTATAACTGACAGTGCCCGATTTTGTGTTTTGCATTTTAGTAAAGTTATTGATATCTGATTCAAAATATTAAAACCAGAGTAAAGTCATATATTGTAAAAATTAGTTAAAAGATTCACTATACTCACTATTAAATATATTAAAAAACATTATAGAAGTCTTGATTCTGGATTTAAGTACAGCTTACATATTATGACATAATGCTATTATACCTTTTTTCCTAGTGTTTGGATTTTTCTTGAATTTTTTCTAAGTCACAGATTCTCGATTACCAAAATTACTTTGCTTTGGGATGTTGAATCATTGGCAATTGGAACCCGTTTGTATAGCATGCTCTGGCTGGACTTCACTGGAAAACAATAAACCTGCTTTATGATGGAATCTTTGTAGCTCACCATCTGTCCCTTATTCAGGCTTCAGTTACTCCAAATGGCAGGGTAAGTTCTCCTTACAGAGTGTACATGTTCTGAAACATTGTGCTTTGACATGCTGTGCAATGTATCTCAAATATTAACAATTTAACTAAATGAACCAACTCATTGAAGTTCTATCAACAAAGAGACGGGGATAAGGCATGTATAGGAAAACTCCCTACTCCCATCTCTGTTTAGACTCTAGGCATTGAACCTATGGCCTCTTGGTTACTAGGCAAGAACATTAGCTCAGAGTGGTAGCTCCAGTTCCAAGCATTTCATTTTTGGGATTTCCAGTTTCCGTTGTTTTGGAATCCCATTGTGCTGAGTATGGCCAGTAATGCTCATTAGCTTCGTGTAGCTTTTAAACTGGGTTTTGAGTGTGATCACTGCTGACTATTAGTGCTTCCTCTTTGGCATCACAGAGCTCATGTGACTTATTCCAGTTCTTCATTTCTGTTCCATTTACTCAGGAAGATGATGGTATGAGTGTGTACTTCATATATTTAGCAGGACAGAATGCTCACACAGACCAATCTTCCTCTCTGAGTGACTCAGCCTAAAGGATTGCATTGGGGTTTCACAGTAAATGTCTCTTTGAGGAACACTAGCTTTTCATCTGTTTTAGATACTCAGCTGTTGCAAGGTGGCCAAGGGGAGCTCGAGTTCTGTTAGCTGCTTTTTTGGAGACCTCGCTGTTACACGTGATTTGTAAGCATCCCCATGTTCTGACGACAAGATGCTGCACTCCTTTCCTGACAGTTTACATGGGTTTAATTATGTTATGCCTCTCCTTGTTCCTTTTGACAGAAAAGGATGTGAATGAATTTTGATGATGAGAAGGCATTTTGAGGTGAAATGATTTCTAATGATAGAAATAGAAGGAAGTGTTTTACGTAAGGCTTTGAGTTCATATTGGATAAATCCATTTGGACAGCTAATAACTGGATGCTTTATACCTTAGGCCTAATGTGAACACCATTTTCCCCATTTAGTCTTTTAACATTCTATCCATACTTACAGAATTGTACTTAGTTTTGTTAAAATATTTTATGTCTAGCCTATAGTTATTTTTTCCTAGCTTTCTTTATAATTCCTCATCTCTGTGTCAATATATTTTCTTCATTGACAACTTTTTACATGTATATAATGCATTTTGGTTACTTCCCTCTTCTCTTATTTCTCTCCCACCCTTGCCAGCCTCCCATTTTCCTTATATTTATATTTCCACGTTTGTCAACTTTTTATGCTGTTCAGTGTCCCACAGAATTATCTGTGTTGACTTGGGTGTGATGGGACAATCAGTGGGTACATAACTGGGTGCTAGGCCTCCCTGTCTCCCAGAATCTGTTAGCTGGCAATAGTTCAGCAGTAGGAGACTCTTGTGAGCTGGTTCCCTATTCATAGCTGATTGTTAGGTTGCCCCAGTTTATGTGAGCTTAGTGTATGTAGGTGCAAATGGTGTGACTTCATGATTGTCATGACTGTCATGCTTCCAATATAACATTTTACAGCTCCTTTCCCTATCTTCCAGCTCATTCACACACACACACACACACACACACACACACACACACACACACACACACACACACACATTTACTTTCTACTCTCTTCTAGAATGTTTTCTGAATCTTAAGAGGAAGGTCTTCTAAATGTCTTATATAAGACTGAGCCCTCCACTCGACCATCCTTAAATCTCAGTGTTCTGTGGAGCCATAAGTTGCCATGTTCATCTCTAGTCAGTGCAAAGAGACACTTCTCTGATTAATGTAGTGGCGGTCAGAGGAATTTGGAAATAACCAAAAATAGTCCTTTTAAAATAAATCAGTTTTAATAAAAGGAGAAAGTGGGATACACTTACAAAGCCAAAGTTCCAGCAAAGCAGAGAGTCAAGCGGGGGAAAAAACAGGGCCATCTATCCCCAACCTGGTTCTTTTTAAAGGTACCTTTCTCCCCTGGAGCAGCCACACCCCTGAAAGCAGGGATTGGTCAGCTGCCCCAACAGATTAAACCTGAGAGTAGCTTTTGTCTGAGGTAAAAGCATGCATCTAGGAGGCACTTGATGCTATGTCAAGTTAGCTAAGTAGCAGGAATAGGGTTCTCCCGAGGCCTACGATCTCTTCCTTCATAGGTTTTGACAAGATTTACATAGCTAGGTATGGAATTCCTCTTGTGGCCCTGTACCTCAAATCCAGTTAGGGAGCAGTTGCTTTCCCTCACAGCAGTTGCTGGCCTGCTGCTGCTGCAGGCATATCTTGCATGATAGATAAGTCATCGATTCATCTTACAGGCCAGAATGCTCAATATTTTAAGAAAACTTCAAGGCAAGTAGCTGTATGACTAAATTCTAGCATTCAAACTTAGGAATAATGGGGTTGCTAGTTTGAGAATGCTGGAAATCCTGGGAAACCATTAAGCTTCATTTCCTTATTTAGGCAACAATACAACAAATCTTGCTGAAGTTTTACAGGACTTGACGTCATCGCGGCTTCATAATACACAGTGGTCAATTTGTTCTGCTAATCTTTAGCTAGAATAAAATAAACAACGCTTTACTGTAATTAAATAGAAAACACTTCTAATTAGACATTCAAACCTTTGTGAGTTATTAAAGTTAAAGCTTTTTACATAATATTTTAAGCCATTTTGATTTCAAGTAGTCATATAAACAAATATGCTAGATTTGTTAAAAATAGATTTAAAAATTGCTGGAATGTGAATGTGGTGCACATATCCACTAGCATCTATCTTATATTTAATAAAGTACATTTCACATAATAATCTAAAATTGCTGGATTGTCATCTTTTCTGCTTCATAGAAACTTTTTAAAGAATTTTAATCTACCTGTTTGCATCTTTGGATCTTCTGCTGGATCCAAAGAAGAAGAAGAGCATGATGCTAAAATACAAATGTCTCATCATCAGACAAAATTGTTTTTTGCATATCTTAGAGCTTAGCCTTACAGACAAGGAAGTATGATAGCGTACATGAGATAAATAGGTGTTTCTATGATGAAATATAGTGGGAGTATTTTTTAGAACTAATTTTATGTACATGTAATCAATTGCAATTTTATGAAATACCTTAAAAATATAATAGTGGTCAATTTTGCCTATAATTTTAACAACCACTTTCTTACACTCAAACAGCAAAGAGAAGAGCTCCATCTTTACTTTAGAAGATGCCTTTTAAAAACTGTCACTGAGTCAAGGAAGTAACTTGAAAAAGATGGCAGTCGACTAGAAATAGAAACTGCTACTTAGCTCCCCTGGAACGAAGCCCTGGAACGAAGCTACAGGGCTACGTTTTATAGACTTTCCTGGGTTATTAGCTTTATTGCGTGGATCATCTTGATTTATGCGAAAGAATAAGCAATCGTAACTATTTCTTGGAGGAAGTGAGCAGTTATTTTCTATTAAAATTTGAGAAAATAATATACAGTTCATTTAAATCCATGGAGCTGTCTTGGTAATTTTCATTATACTAATTTGCAAATCTAATAACTCATGTCTGAACTCCCCTCATCTGGCGCTTTTCCTCTCCCTTGCAAAGCTGAGCAGCACAGAATAGCAGCGAGCCTCATGTCAAAGTCATCATTCTCTTTTACTTAGTCCTGGGATTTTTTTTTTTCTTAACCTACTTTCCAACAGACAGGAAAATGAAGAAATGAAGCGGTGCCTTGTGGTTCGGCCCCTTAGTTTTGTAGCATAAGCTACTTTCTAAAGTTGTGGACAAATATCCACTGTAAACGTACCAAGGGGTTAGACATACATAAATATTAGAACATCACTCAGACATGTACGAAAAACCATCCGCCTTCCTTTATTTCAGGATGTATCTTTTGTCTTCAAGCCTTTATGCTCACAGAAGGAAAGAAAATATGAGTTAAAGGAGATTTAATTTTCTCATTGGCTACATTAGTGTTTGGAAACAGTTTATCATTAAAAGCTTTTCTTAGTTTTATATCATTTATCCAAAACTGTCAGCCCTGGAAAAAGAGCCCACTGCCACAAGGAAGGAAAGGGGGGAATGCCAGGATCTTTTGTTGATTTCCACCTTGGGTGTGCTTAGGTGGTTTCTGGGCTATGGAATTGACCCTTATTGTGGTCTACCTCAAGCTGTCACTGGTAGATGGCTGGTGTGGTTCTTGGTTTGTTTTCTGCCATGGTCATGATAGAATTGTGGTCCTCTTCTACGTTGGTTCGATGTTATCCTGTGATGCACAAGTCTTGCACTCAGCCCTTGTTGGTAAGTTTATCCGAAACACCCTAAGAAGTAGTTTCTTATTTCTATTGATGATCCCTCTGTTATTAGTCTACTGCTGGATCACTTGTCTTCTCTCTGAAACAATCTTAAAAAATTAAAAATATACTATTGTATATCTGTGTGGTGTGCATGCATGTGATATGCACATGAGAGTGTGTGCCACAGCATGCATGTAGAAGTCAGAGGACAGCTTTGTGGAGTCGGTTCCCTCATTCTACCATGTGGGGTCTTTGGGATGATATTAAAATCAAGATTGGCAGCAAGCATCTTTACCTGATGAGCCATCTCACCTGCTCGGTGTTAGGTATATATATTTTAAACAATAATCATCTATGTAATAGATACTATGAAAATAAGATTGGCCAAGCCGGGCGGTGGTGGCGCACGTCTTTAATCCCAGCACTCGGGAGGCAGAAGCAGGCGGATCTCTGAGTTTGAGGCCAGCCTGGTCTACAAGAGCTAGTTCCAGGACAGGCTCTAGAAACTACAGGGAAACCATGTCTCGAAAAACCAAAAAAAAAAAAAAAAATAAAAATAAAAAAATAAATAAATAAATAAAATTGGCCAAGCAGTTTGTAAATATTTCCTACTGAAATTCTACTGGCTTTGACTTGATTAGTAGCTTTCTGTAAAGGGCACATTGGGAATTAAAACCTGCAATAAATACACACTCTGTTCAGCACTGGGTACATGTTTAAGTGCTACATAGTGGTGTGGTCAGTCAGAAGGCTCCAAAAGTGTGGCTACGAACTGTATTTTTGTAGCATTGTAATGTTGAGCGGGTGTGAAAGGCAGCTAGAGACTTCAGATGTGGATGGAGCACCAGTTCCCACTCTGGAGCAGGTGGTTTGAAAGGGAGTTAATGGTGGGTAGAAAGGCTCCAATACAAAGTACAACCCAAGTCCCAAGAGGAGTTTTACCATGATCTCTATACCTAGAGGACTCAATAGGATACAGCCTTGATTGACAGCAAGGGTCCCAGAAGCTCTCCATGAATCTCATCAAACCTCAGGGCTTCCAACATTCTTTCTTATGAATGATGCTCAAATACTTGTGATAAGCTCTAGACGGCATAGTTTATTGGGAAGAGTGGATATAGGACTCAGATGGAAACAGAGGTCCAAGTGAGATGTAACATTGACTTGCTCTTGGACCTGGAAACAGTGACTGTAGCACTCATTTAGAAAGCTGAGATTTTTGTCTCCTTTTTAAAGATTCAAAGTGGGACTTGTTGGGAAGGGGATGATTTTTAGAGGCTGTCTGGCATATAATAGACATGGGAAAAGCATTAGTCATTCTTGCACTTACTGATATCACTTCCCCACTGTGATGCGCTTAGACGTCATCTGCCTGTTGGCTCCAGAGCATCTCAAATGGAAGGAACGGTTCTCAAGGACTCATCATCTCTACCCGTAAATCTACTTCTGTACTGTTTGCTGTTTGAAATTATGACACCATAATTTCATGGTCTGTTCTAGCTGCCTTGAGAAGCTTGTGTCGTGTAGGTTTTTCAGGTTAGAGTCGTTGGCTCCTCGGGCACTGTGTGTTTTTCAGTTCCTAAGATACAGAGACATGCCTTCAGGCAGCGAAGCATTCAGGCTTCCCATGTTTCTCCACGCTCCTTTGAAGTCAGAGATCAGGCAGTGAACTGTTCGGGCTACCTGTGTTTCTTTGTGTTCTTAGAAGTCACCGAAGCATATAGCAGCTCACCTAGACAGTTAATGTTAGACATTACTCTTGTACGTCCCATAAAACTTACAAATGTCATTGTATCCTGGCAACTACAATTGTAATGATTCTGGCAACCTCCATTGTATTCTGTTTCTGATAAAGGTATCACAAATCTGATTGCTTACAATAAACTTGTCACAGCCCCCGTTTTTCTGAAACCACCCCATCCTAGCCTGGGTTTTGTTTCTCATAGGGCATATCAGGTAACCTTGGCTGTTGAAGGAAGTGCTGCTACCTATAAACCATCATGCTTCCTACCAGCAAGTCTTTAACACTGCGACTTTAAAGGACAGAACTGCATTGTGTAAAACTGAATTGAAGATGTGTGTTCTGCTGGTGCAGAGTGGGATCTTGTCTTGATTTAAAATTTTGATATTTTTAGTCATTTTGGCTTTTTTTAAACACTAAAATATAGGATTAGAATAGTCTTGATCCTGATCATTGAGTTTTGGGAACTTCCCCCAGCACTGTGTGAGGGCAGAGTCTCACTTGTCCCACACTAAAATGGTGACACCCTGCAGATGTGGTATGTTCGCTCTGGGTATTGATTTTGCATTTCCATTTCTGGGCTCACATTTAGAAATTAGAAAAAGTCATATAAAAATCCTGATTTTGGCATTCTCTTGGAAAAATTTAAACCTGGCAATAGCACAATAGTTTCTGTGGCAGCAGCAGGACAGAGATGGGTGGTGGCTGTCCTCTGTAGCTGGGCTTTGGGTGAACTTCCCAGTTTGTCACCGTATCTCCCATTTCAAGTCTGGTGCTTGTGTTTAACCCATCTTTTTTCATTTCTCATTCCTCATGGCTTTCGTTCCCTCCCTGCCTCTCTTCTCTTCTTTCTTTCCTTCCCATTCAGTTTTGCTTTATCTTTTAATTACTTGCTGTATGACACAACAACAACAGCTCCCTGCATGGCACCTGGTTGGCGGGGGCAGGATTCAACCAGGAGCCCCTTGGAAACTCTAGCCGAGTGCCAGATACAGTCTGCAGCACGCTATGTGACTGGCAGGGGCAGGATTCAATGAGGAGCTGCCTGGAGACTATAGCCCAGGGCCAGGATACAGCAATAGCAGCAACTCAGTGCTATGCCATGCACCCGCCAGCAAGCATGGCCAGGGCATGACTCAACCAAGTGCTACTCTGAGCATATGGTGCGGGCAGTCAGACACCATTATAGGGAGCTAGTACATTGTGGGAAGGTGGAAGAGAAGAAGATGTGGAGCCGGACATGGGTTGGAGAGAGAGGCAGCTCTGAAGAGGTGAAGGTGGTGAGGAACAGGCTCATGTGAATGGCTTGCTTGCCACCTGACTTCAAGGTGATGTCCGGGCCTGGACTATTGCCAAGGGCCAATCTTGGTCCGAGGCCCTGAAGCAGCTGACAAGGCATGAGTTGATGTCTGTAACTCCTGTTGCCACTGAGGGCCATGCAGAGGCCTGTGGTCTGGGACGACACCTGGGGCCAGGTTGGTGTCTGAGGGCCATGCTGCAGCAGAGGCTAGGTCAATCTGAGTGTTCGGCATTGCCACCTTGGACCAAGGGAACATTCAGGCCCAGGCTGCTGCTGAGGACCGTGTCTGGATCCATGATCCTACCACAGCCAGGATCTGTATTGACATGCATTCCGCTGTTGCTACCAAAGGCCACACCCTTCATCTTGGGTGTGGACCTCACTTGGGCAGCACAATAGAGCTTATCCAATCATTGGTAACATAAGTGAAATGGCCCTGAGGGCGTGAGAACAACAGAGCTGACCCCTACTATGTGGTGGCATTGGTAAGGGAAAGATGCCCTCTCTCCCTCCTACCCCTTGCTACCTGTGGCAGGCGAGAGAGCTGGCACCGGTACCCACGACATGGGAGTGGAAGAACTAGCTCTGCCCCTTACCAGCTGCAGCACACTATAGCTGACTCTGTTGTTGGGGAAGCTGGTGAGCCAGTCCTGAGGGCAAGAGAGCAGGAGCGCTGACCCCCACCAGAGAGGGTGGGGGAAGGAGGGAGGAGAGAGAAGAGAAGGGGAGGGAAGAAGAAGGGAAGGGAGGGGAACCCTGCACCTTGCCTGGGTAAGACAGTGGAGCTGGCCCTGGTGCGGTGAGTGTGGCTGAGCTAGACCCTAAGGCCTGAATGCAGGAGAACTAGCCCTGCTCCTTGCTGCAGGCTGCATGGGGTGAGCTAGCCCAGGCAGTACTGGAGAGCTCACTCCGATAGTGACCATGAGAGAACGCTGGCAGGTTTATCAGCCCAGCTACCATCCAGGCTCAGAATCAGAGCCGTAAGTCGGCTCTGCAGAACTTTGTCTATGAACCTTGTCTATGAACTGTTGGGGCACTGTTGGAACACCGGAAGGAATGCATTTGCAGGATCCCCATTACACAGGCCAACAACAGGATATACAAGAGGAGCCCCAGTGAAAGCCCATTTTTTGTTGTTGTTGCTTATTTTGCTGTGTTTTGTTTGTTTGTTTTTTGGTTTTTCTTTTAAGTTTTGGGGGGAAAGGTTGTAAGGCAGAGGTCAGATGCTGGGGAGCCTTGGAGATGAATGAGATCGGGATGCATGATGTGAAATCCGCAAAGAATCAATAAAAGTAGGAAACAAACCTATATGTGGAGAGCTGGTTCAGTGAATAAAATCACTTGCCACTAAGCTTGGCAACCTGAGTTTGATTTGGAATCCACATGGTGTAAAAAGAGAACTGACCTACCTACACACACACACAAACAAAGCAATAATAAATATAACACATACACAGTTGCTCATTGTACTAGTTCACTTTCTGTGATTGTGTCAAACTACCTGAGATAATTAACTTATAATAAAGATAATCCAGGTATGGTGATGCTTCTGCCTGCAATCTTAGCACCAGGGAGGCTGAAGTAGGATTGCCATGAATTCTATTGCAACAAATAAGGCTATCTAGAAAGTACTTTTACAACAAATAAGGTCTACATAACATTTTGCCTAAAAAAAACTATGACAACAAAGGAGACTTAAATATGCTCATAATAGCTAACACCTATAGGAATTTTATTTTATACTAAAAATTTAATGCTTTATTTTAGAAGTAAAACAAAACATTAAATTTTTTTTTTTTTTTTTTTTTTTTGGTTTTTCGAGACAGGGTTTCCCTGTAGTTTCTAGAGCCTGTCCTGGAACTAGCTCTTGTCGACCAGGCTGGCCTCGAACTCAGAGATCCGCCTGCCTCTGCCTCCCGAGTGCTGGGATTAAAGGCGTGCGCCACCACCGCCCGGCTAAAACATTAAAATATTGAACTGGAAATATGACTCAGAAGTTTACAGTGATTGCTTCAGAATTGTGAGGGCCAGAGTTGATATCTCAACTCATATAAGCCAGGTATCCCTGCAAACACTTGTGAATTCGTCTCTGGGGAATACAGGGTAGACTGAATGGCGGAGATAAGCAAATCACGGAAGCTTGCTGCATTCCAGCTCAACTGAGAAAGGGACGCTCGAGATTGAAAGAGACCCCATATTAAAGGAAAAGACAGATTATTATAAAGGAGGACACTGACGTTCTCTTCTGGCCTTCACATGTGGCATGTATACCTGCAACAGGCTTGTGTGCTTCCCCACATAATTAAACAACTCACTCACTAACTAAATAAATGAAAGGACGTACAAAACTCAATAGGTGAAAATCCCCAAACCACCACCACCACTACCACACAACAAAAACCAAAAGGATGAGCGTGTTTTTGGATGCTTTGGACTTAATGCTTCATTGTCTCTTTGCTTTGGGACTGTGGTGAGAGAGAATAACTTGGTTGGAATGAATGGCAGAGGAGGATGCTGACCTCACAGTGACAGGGAGCTGAACATAGAAAGGCAGATGGCATCTCAATATCTTCTCCAAGGCCACACCCATAAAGACCTGGATTCTTTCTACTTCCCCACATCCTAAAGACTCCATCACCTTCCAAAAACTTCATAGGGTGGCACCAAACATCAAAATGTAGGGCTTTGAGTGAAATTCATAACCAAAAATACAGCTCTTGTACTCTTTCCTTGGCCAGCTCTCATCCATATTCATTCATCCATGAATATGCTCTGCTCCATGTTTATAGGATTAGAGAACGGAACTGTAAGAGAACTCAGTAACTGTGAAATCTGTCATTACAGGCAGGGAAGCTGAACATATACACAGGAAGGTTGAAGCATTTATTAAAGCTGAGGCAGTTAATAAATGAAACAAATTAGATACAAGCCTGTGTCTTTGAAGACACAGTTCACTGCTTTAGTACCGTTTAATACTTTTTTTGACCCTTTTTACCTCCAAACCTCCTTAATTTCAGACATCTAATCAAATATTTAAACCTTTAATGTGGTATATTTTCATTGATAGTAAAATCATATTTCTTTAGGGGTTTTGTCTCTTGCTTTAATATACAAAATTTGTGCTAAGCATCACCACTGGGATATCATGGAGGAACCAGAGTAATAGCCCCAAGGGCATCTGGTACCAGGGGAGGAACATTGCTTTCCTGTGATAAATGTCAAAAAAGGAATAAGAAAGAAGTTATGGCCCATGTCTTTGTGATTTTTATATTCGGGGAGCCTCTTTGCCTTTGTCTTGGGTGTTAATGAGTGTGGTGATGTACCAGATTATATACTTCCCAGGTTTCCACTGGAACGATAGAGGGTGAAGCATGAAAGGATGGAAGGGTTAGAGATGAGTTGTCCTTTAAGATTCTGAAAGTCTACAGTGTAAATGACAGGGAGGAAATGGCAAAACCTTCGAATAGTTTTGAGCTCTCTGTGTTGTCAGCATTTATTGACAGAGGTAGAAATCTGAATGTGAACCTGCACATTGCTGCTTAAGAGATGGTACCAAAGAACTTGTGAAGAGCATGCGTGATGGCTTCTAAAATCTACCACCTTGGTTTATCTATAGTGTCCAGTTTTCCAAATACTAATCTGGGTCTTCGGCAAAGTTTTTTTTTTTTTTTTTTTTTTTTTTTTTTTTTTTTTTTTTTTTTGCTATTAAAGTATATTTTCAGTTGACTTTAAATTATTACATATAATATGTATATGTAGTTTTTCTGTCGGCTTAGCAACTGCACACGAATCTACTGATATTTTAATTATCATCTGCAGTTTTATGGCCCCACAGTCAGAACTCCACCTGTGACTCTTGTCTTGGCCCAGAGAGTCCTCCAGTCTGTGGCCAAGAATATGTAGGTTTAAACTACGTCTCTACCATGGGTATTTACCAATATTTACCAATAAAGACTCAGGAGTCAGATGTGGGTGGAGATGAAAACCTATTAGATCAGAGAAGCCAAGAAGCAACCAGCTGACCTTGTTTTTGGCCTGAGACCCAAAACTCTTTTCCTAAACCAAAAGGAAACACCAAATCCAAATACCCCCTTTCCTTTTTGTGCATTTTCTCTATCCAAATTTCTGGCTTCTATAAGGCTAATTTTAGTCTGCTAGTCATTAGCTCTGCTCTCTGATTCAAGGTAAATTTTATTTAATAATCTTAGAGTGTCACAGTGCGATCAAATATCCCACAATACACATGGTTCTCATTTTGTCATTCAGAAGGACTCAAGAACATATCTGAGGATTCCCTGGAGTAAGTCCATCTGTTTGTTATCTACCATCCATTCTTGTGAGGTATTCCTTTTTCACTTTTAAAACTTTTACTTATTCTTGTGAATTTCATGCATGTATATAATGATGTATGATGATATGTACCCTCCATTCTTCTGCTCCAACTCACTTGCCTCCCCTAACATTGTTTCTTGATGGATAGAGGAGAGTGGAGAATTACCCAGATTCTAGCATTTTGAACACACTAGGGATGAATTATGAGGCAGGAGAAATAGACTCCCTGGATGCTAGATCTTTTATAAAATCAGGGTGAAGAGTTTCTACTTGAGAGGAACTGGTCTCTTGCTTATTCATAACAATGAAATAAAACTGACACGCTCCATGCTCCAAGTATCCAGAATGATATACATTTTCTAGTCCTCAGATATCAATAGCTTATGCCACTCAAGTTCAACTGGGCTCATTTTCTAGTATTGGATGTTAAGAAGAAAATGTGACACAATTACATGTCTGTAAGGTCTGAGGTCACTCTGTAAAGGTTGTTGATCTTCATTGTTCTCATCCTGGAAGGTTTATTTAGAAGTTAAGTACTTCTGAAACGACAACACCTACTTCCAAATGTCAAGTCACTTCTCAACAAATTAGTTTGGTTTTCCAGTGTTTTGCTTTCTGGCCTGGTCCCTGCCTTCCCTCATATTCCTTTTATAAAAGGATGTCTCAATGTACTCCTTTGCCTAGGAGGAGAGTGTTCTGGAGGAGGACACAGAGCTTAAATTTGGGTAAACAAATTGGTAAGCTAGCAGTGTGTTCCTGTTTATTTATGTTGCTGGGTTAAGAGTTAGGTCTACGTGACTCTAGAGTCATTTGAGAATTGTAGCTAGAGTAGTGTCTGCAAAGAAGAAAGAGGATAGAGAGATAACAATGTGTAGGTTCACTACAAAAATAAATGAAAATATGTAATTACTAAAATAAGGAGGAAGGTATGTGATGTGGAATTCCCCTCTGTATGCTTTGAAGATGTTTTATTGCCATTGTTTCATAAAGAATCTGCTTTTGGCCAGTGACTTAACAGAGTAAAGACAGAAGGAAATCTGAAGAGAGAGAGAGAGAGAGAGAGAGAGAGAGAGAGAGAGAGAGAGAGAGAGAGAGAGAGAGAGTTGAAGAGATACCGTGTAGCTGCTGAAGGACACAGATATCCTGGAACCTTACCAGTAAAACCATGAGCCTCATGGTAAAATATAAAATAATAGGAATGGGCTAATTTAAGATGTAAGAGTTAGTTAATAAGAAACCTGAGCTAGTAAGTCAAGTAGTGTTATAATTAAAATAGCTTTTTTTGTAATTATTTGATTCTGGGTGGCTGGGAAACAAATGAGTGGCCTATAAAATGGTGCTCAACATGTGGCAACTACATCCACATAAAACTTGAGAGAGCTTGGAAAGGAATTTTAAAATAAAAAAACCCCAGAGTTTAATGCAGCTTCTTGGTAGCCACATTTTTTTTTTTTTTAGATGGGTTCTGTTTGCTGGCAGCAATCAGGGGTGACGCAGTTCCTTTAAGAGCGGTCTTCCTGACTCGGCATTGGCAGTGAAGGCTGTGTGGCTTCTTTAGGGGAGGGATTCCTGGTTCGTGCTAGTTGCATGAATAACTCTGGTCCTTTCAGGAGGCCGAGCACTTAAATGGGGTCTTGAGAAGCATGTCACAAATTGCTCAATGGTAACACAGAACCACTGTGATCCTGGAGCTAAGCCAGAGTGCATGGCTCTCAGAGGCAGTGAACATGCCTCTACCATGTTGGACTAGGCAGAGCCAAAAGGCAGGGCCACAGAGTTGGTCCTAGCCATACCTGCTTAGTATTTTAAAAAATTGTGATTGGGAAAGGCTCTAGAAACTACAGGGAAACCCTGTCTCGAAAAACCAAAAAAAAAAAAGAAAAAAAATTGTGATTCTGTTCAAAAAATACAGATACACACACAATAAAGACAAATTCAGATAAGAAAAACCTTTAAATGGGTCACAGTGTTGAATAAATGTACATAGGAGAGAGAGGGGGGGGAAGAGTATAGACAGTTATAAAAGAGTAAAGATAAAAACTTAAAGGAGATAAAAAGTTAAAAGATAAAAAATGTTAAAAGATAAAAATGTTAAAAGATAAAAATGTTAAAAGAGTAAAGATGATAAAATAAATACTAAACCTGTAAGAAAAGTAAGCCATGTAAGGATGGAATATATACATAGAGTGGAAATTGTATATATTATTGTGTTTTCTTTAAATTTCTTGACTGTAAATGAGCTAAGTACAGAGAGACATTTCTTTGTATGGGCTGTTAAACAAAACCAAAAAAATATATTTTAATGGTATCTTGGCTTCAAAATTTGGGTCTGAGAATATAGACTCTTTGAAAAAGAGGTTCTGCTTTTGTTTCCACAGAGGATAAAAAGCTTTAAATTCCTTACTGGCTAATATGGTTTGATCCAACAGGATCCCCTAAATCCATGGCCCAGATGGTCCAACATCCATGACAGCTTCAAAACTGCTGACTAAAATGTACCTACCACACAGGATATCCTATAAAAGACCTGCATAATCAGCTCCCCCAATAAGCAAAAAGTAGTCTAAAAAGACAACACCCAGATTTCTTAAATGATTGTTTATAAATGTTTGTTTACATTTAATGGGAGGTATGCTGTAGAAATGAATACTTAGCATTGGTATGGATCCTGATTTGTTGATATAAATTTAAGATCAATTTTGTTATATGTATATTTCTTCTCTTGTTTAAGGTATTGTGTTTCTGCATCTCATTTAATAATGTAATGTATAATAAAAATACAGATTAATAGATAGGCATTTACAATAGTCAAACTTGTAGTTATTCTAATTATGTTTTATAGATGTATAGAGATATAGAGATATAGTTAAGTTAGATAGATAATCTTCAACATTTTCAAAGACCTACAGAATATGTCATTTAAAATGATTTATAAACTTAGGTTTTTTTTTGTGACAATGAGATTCATCTGCTCCTGGCAGCACTAATCTACTTCAAAACCATCAAAGAGGCTCCTTATGGAGTTTGTTAGCCATTTGGGCAAGAAACTTCTGTTTCCTGGACTGCTTGAAGGTATGCTGTACGAACTGGACATGCAGGACCCACAGAGAAATGACTGCTAAACTTGCCTAAAGATGAGACAATTTTTTGGGAATCCTGCTTTATAAAAGAGTTTGCCAAGGATTCTGTAAGACACACAAAAAAGTTACTGACAAACTGCCAATATAGGCAAAACTGTCTTTAAATTTTCTTGCTTCATGAAAATGTCTGCCAGATGCTATGGGCCTGTAGGGTAAAGATGGATGCCTCAATGTTACAAAAAACTTTGGATGACTGTCTAGGCAGCAAGATGTCTCTGTCAATTCTAGAGTTTTGGAAGTTGCTTACAATGTACTTTCTGTTGACTCAGGTAATATTATATCCTTCTGGAGTCTTTAATGGAGTTAGAAAAAGATAATTATAAAAGATAGATTAGCTATAAAACTTTAGATTCACAACATAGCATAGATGATAGAGTATTTTCCTTAATTTACCAAATGTACTAAATATTATAATTATAATTCTTGCTTAATAACTGCTCTGTTGTATTCAATCTTGCTATATTAAAGTTAAAACCTTTCTTTTTAATTAGACAGAAAAGAGGAGGTGATGTGGGATTCTCCTTTGTATGCTGTGAATATGTTTTATTGCCATTGGTTAATAAGAAGCTGCTTTTGGTCAATGGCTTAAAAAAGTAAATCCAGGCAGAAAATCTGAAATCTGAGCGGAGATATTGAGAGAGAGAGAGAGAGAGAGAGAGAGAGAGAGAGAGAGAGAGAGAGAGAGAGAGAGGGAGAGAGAGAGAGGAGTCAAAGAGATGCCATGTAGCAGGGGGAGGAGACAGATACCCGGAACCTTATCCAGTAAAATATAAAATAGGAGTGAGTTAATTTAAGACGTAAGATTAGTTAATAAGAAACCTGAGCTAATAGACTAAACAGTGTTGTAATTAAGAGTGTTTCTGTAAAATTATTTGTATCTGGGCAGTTGGGAAACAAATGAGCAGCCTCTACCTACAGGTATGGACAGTGTTGAAAAAATGAGTTAATTTCATTTCAGTATTGGTATATGAGAATCTGAAGTTTGAATCTCTGTCTTATATATTAGTGTTTTCTGTGAGCATTTTTCTAAGTAACTATAAAAGTTGTCCTCATTCAATGTTCCAGTCGCATAGGCTTTTGCAGAAATCAGTATCCAGTCTTTTATGTAAATATGTTATATTTGCATAATATTCTATAAAACATAGTTAATATTTAGTGGGTTTAACATAATTTTAATGTAAGTGAATAAGAAGTATAGCACAACTTCAGTTATAGAGTAGAGAAAAATCAAATCACCAAAGAGTTATGCAATAGAAATTTCTTTCTAGTGATAGATGTCTGGAGGTATGTTATTCAAGACTTGGGTAGCTATTCTGCCACCCTTAGGGGGCTAGGCATGTGTATTCTTGTACACTTACCATCTGGAGTTTGGTTTCTGTTCTTAATTCATAGATTAGAATAGCAGCAGGTTGCCAGCCATCATGTTTATACCCTAGGCAACAGCAGGACAAAGAGCTTTATCCTCTAGCTCAATCGTGGTTCTTGAAGGAATTTTCCATTCAAGCAAGTTCATATTAGCACATCCTACATGCCGACATTCAGTATTTATTCCCACATAACACCAAGTGAAAGGAATCTAGCGACATTTGTTTACACTGCTGCAGTATTCCCTTGAGAGTGAAGAGTGAGATGCTCTGTGCCACACATTTCTACTTAAAAAACAGCAGTAAAAAAGACAGACAGAAATACTGGGCATTCCAAATTACAGAGAGTGAACCAAGATTAAATTCTTCCAGTTCTGAGGCCTACTTTTACAACTATTTACAACTATTCTTTTATGATGAACCAGAGCAGTCTGAGTTAGCTACTTCTACAGTGCTTTGAAGGCTGGACAGAGTGAGTTTCTGTAATAAGCATAAGAGTAGTTAGATGGGGGTATGTGTCTCAGTGTACAAGATGCTCTTGTGAGAGTGGACATGCAGCTGAATCGTTGAGTCCTGGCTAAGGAATGGACCTTTCCTCTTGTGCTAATGGACGAAAAGCAAAACATGAAGTTATGTGCAGCTAACACTGGAAGGCCAACCCCTCTTTCTTCCTCTAGAAGACTATGCTTTTGTGAGGCTTTGCATGAATTTCCACTGTCTTTATTTGAAAGCATTTTGTAGTCTCATTTTGTTACTACGGGAAGCATGTATAGATTAAACTGGAGGTTGTGGAATTTACATGGTCTTGGTGTTGGCTGGGTGGGAGAAACTGGAATCAAAGCAAAAATTTGTATGCTAAGATGTTTGGGACAACAAAATCCATTAGAGATTGCTTTTATACTAAAAGGAGCATGTATGCAGTTTATCATAGACCTTTTAAGGTTTGCATGAAGAAATTCAGATTGGGTAATTTTCTCACAGAAGTTCATCCATTTTTGCAGGAAGCTAAGAAGAAATAAAAAAAATCTATAATAGTTAATATTGATGATTAACTTGTTTGAGTTGCAAAGTGTTTAGGAGAATAGGGAAGCACAACTGTGCATGTGCTTGTAAGGCCACTTCTGGAGAGAACTGATTGTGTGTGTGTGTGCCAACTCATGGTGTGGCTGTCCAGATAGAACAAGAAGGGAAGAAGAAGAGAGCCATAGGGCATGGACATGCTTTCTCTCCTGGCTGCCATGAGGTGAGTTATTCTCCCTCTGAGCCTTCCTGTCATGATGGACAGAAGCTATGTGCCAGAATAGATGATCT
Organism: Arvicola amphibius; assembly: GCF_903992535.2. Taxonomy (NCBI): domain Eukaryota; kingdom Metazoa; phylum Chordata; class Mammalia; order Rodentia; family Cricetidae; genus Arvicola; species Arvicola amphibius. The sequence continues at coordinate 119,224,234 of NC_052048.2, forward strand.
TTTTTCTTCCATGTTATTTATATCAGATTTTTCATCACAGTGACCCAGAGTAGCTAATGCACTAGCTTCACTCTTCCTAAGCATCATAATTTTACTCCAGGACTTTGCTTCAGCTCCATTCTAATGTTTTGGTGAAGCTCCTCAAACACATTTTGCATATGAATGAAAAACTTGACAATTGACCAGCAGCTTCATTTGAATTTCAGCCTTGATACATTTCCCCACACCAAGAGAAACATTATCTCCCCCTGTGAACGGTTTTTGTTCTTTCTTCCAAAATGGTCTCAAGATTTTGATGAAATAAAGCAAAAATGGTTCAAAAAGAAATAAAATGATACGAGGACATTCTGTATCTGAAAGAATAAAGTAAAACTACAATCATTAAAACAAAACTAATAAATTCCTGTATCAAGTAAGAACCACGTTTTTACAGCAGATTTGCATACAGAATAGCATGAGTTAAAAACTTAGATGTACAACATCATAAAATAAATGTCGACCAAAATTTTTGAACAATTTCTTTCGTTTGTTTCATGAAAGAGAAGTTTTGTACCCTTTTTGGTTATGTTTATGTGGATATTTTTAAATGCCTTAGTAAATGATTTGATCTGTGATATGCATTTTTATATCTGCATATTGATTTTATGTAATATATATATAGAATATATGGCTGCACTCATATTATTATATATCCGTATTCACACAGAGTACATCCATGGACATATATATTCCTGTGATGATGAGTTTTCTGTGAATTGTCTTTTCTACAGTTATTAAGCCCAGGCTCCCTGTCATGAGCGATCCTATAGTTTATCTGATTTAGTGGGTGAATTTTCCTGTCTGGGAGTCATTACTACAGTACAGGATCAGCATTCCCATAGTGACAGATTACTTTAGTTGTTTTTTTTTTCTCACTGAAATGTATTTGGAATAAAGATTGACCAAAGTATACAGTGAAAATTATGCTGACTTTCTTAAAATTGCTAAGTAAAGAATGAATAAATTCTAAAACTTTATCTCTTTTAGAGCAAACCAATTGAGTCAAATCAGAGTTTCTCACACAGAAATTCTTTCTCATGGGATGTGTGGATACTTCCCTTTCTCTTCGAGTTTCTATCACATTATTAACAACTTACTCTTTTCCTTTAATTTTCAAATATTCTGAAACAACTTTGCATGGTGTGTGTGTGTGTGTGTGTGTGTGTGTGTGTGTATGTGTGTGAAAGTTGCCATGGCATCTGTAGGAAGGGAGTCAACTTTCAGGAGTCAATTTTCTTCACTATGTAGGTCCCTTAGGCCACCAAGCTTGCCAGCAAGTCCCTTTACCCATCTCGCCATCCCTTCTTCTCCTTCCTCTCCAATCATCTTTGATTTCAAGAGGCTTTGGGCTTAGGTTCAGTTCTAAATGTGCACTTCTTCCACAACAAGGAACAAGCTACCTTCTGCTTCTAAAGACATTTTAATATGTTTTCTAATTCCTGGCTGATCATTTTCCAGTTATAGATGCAAATTTCTTTTAAAAACCTCTTGGGATACAGGTGATGGGGTAACGCCCTCCAAGCGCCTCCAGTTTTCACTTAACATATTTGAAGCATCACGATAGAGTTAAGTGTTTAATATCTCTTTTCAGGTTTTACTTAGCAGGTGTATAAATCATTCTAAAATCATTTCTAAGTAGAGGAATCTCTAAAAAATAGAACATAAATATTGTGCATGAATGCTTATTTTTGTACCCTCATGGGCCCTGAAGAATGCAGAATGTGTGTAATCACACACCACAGCCTTCCTTATAAACTGATACACAAAAATATGCCAGGAGACATGGCCTGGAGAAGGAGCTGAGAGTTCTCTATCAGGGTCTGCATGCTGCAGGCAGAGATACCAGGCCTGGCCTGAGCGTTTGCAACCCCAAAGCCCACCCCCAGGGTTATACTTCTTTCAATAAGACAGCTTCTCCTTTAACAAAGCCACACCTCCTAATCCCTGTCAAGTAGTGGCACTCCTTAATGACCAAGCATTCAAATCTATGCACCTATGGAGGCCACTCTGATCCAAACCATCACAAATATTTGATGATATTTTTTATTACAAATGTAACAGTTTTAACTGATCAGTTTAACATATAAGCAGCAGAATTAAGTAAATATATGATGGCTGATAAAATGTATCTGTTTCTTCCAACTGCTATGGTTTTCCTAATAAGAACAGCAGCAACTCTGCACTATTGAGAGAATCTGAAATAAGCCAAGTTCTTTGCAGAGTTATATTTATCTTCTTCTTTGATTTGCTTAGCCAAGAAATTAAAATTAACTTGCATTTCCTTGATCTATGAGCACTCTCATTAGGGAGACAGAATTCAGAAATCTCTTAAGTGACAGAGAAGAATTAAAGACTGAATTAACCATCATCTGGGCATAAAGCAAGCCTCTTGCTTGGGAGACTCGGTGGCAGAATTTTGAGCTGTTTTGTGTGCCTGGTTAAGATGTTAATTTGAGGACACTGAAAATTCCAGAAATGTATTCAGGGAAGGCATTTTGTACTATCGAAGAAGCAAGTATTGATCTGAATGGGGGGGTGGGCAGCTCTCTCAGGAACTTTTGTTTGTGTTTAACCTTTAGCTCCTCTTTCTGCAATCTTCCCTTCCGGGTGAGCCTCAGGCCATTTTTTGCAAGTTTTTCATTCATTAATTGTACATGTGTGTGTCATGGTGTGGGGTGGACCTTGGAGAACAACTGTCAGGAGTCAGTTCTCTTCTTCTATGACCGGGAGTGGGATGTGTGTGTCCAACTAAGGTCATCAGGCCTGGCAACAGGCACTTTTACTGACTGAGCCATCTCTTATTCTCAGGCCATTTTTACCTGTCTTTATAAGCCTAGTGAGTGTCTGAATTATTTATGCTTTCAAAAGAGTCACTAAGGCTAGGCTATAGGAAAGCAGAAGTCTGAGCAATTTAAAATTAAGTTATTCCAAAATTACTCAGATAAAAAAGGATTCTGTTTATATATAATATATATTTTTTAGTGTTCACATCCCACAACCCGTTCTGTAGCGGTACTTGCTACCTATTTGGAGGAAATATTTCATCCTTACATGAGACACTGGAGGTTTGCCATTATTTTCTGTTTTTAAGAATCCACAGGGCAATGGCCGTTGGAAAATACTGCTGATGGTCTAACGTCTAACACTGTTCAGACTTGTTTCCAGACAGAATCAGGAGTGTGAAACCGGCCTCTGTACATCGCAGTACACATCTTGTCTTGAGTCCATTTCGTGGAATTAAAGAGAAGCAGAGAGAAATAATAACAAGAAAGTCACTGCCATTTTCCAGTACCCACATTTTTTTTCAAGCTGTTAGTTGTTTACTTTCTGATAATTTGTAAGGTAGGTTGAGGTATTCCACAAATTGGTGTATGCATTTGCTTTTGCAGTTCACATTTCTTTTGCATTCAAGAAATATTTGTCAAATGAGTGTTTTTCTCTGTTATCTGTAGGATATGAGATTGAAGAAATGTGTTAATTTTAAAATAAAAATAACCCATAAATCCTCTCACTTTACACGTATTCAAAAGAAGAACAGCAAAAGAGATCTATACTGTTGCGCTTACTCTTATACATTCAAAGGCCCAGATACAGTGTGAATTAAAGTGCATGAGCAGACAGAGAAGGTGTGGTGAACATAAACAATGGAATATTTTTCAGCATGACCAATTAAAATTTATCATTTTTGTCAATACACATAGAACTGGAGACATTAAGTGAAACAAGCCAGGTGGAGAAAAGCAAGTGTTACATGCTCTCACTCATGAGGAGGAGAGAAAACGCTGGTCTCTTAGAGTCAGGAACTACAGTAGTGACGGACAGAGGAACAGAGGAAGAGGAAGGTGGGAGGAAGACAGGAGAGAGAAGTTAACATGATGCAACAGGCAGCAAAATAACAGGAGTTATTCTCTCCAGCCTAGAAGGCTGGCTACAATTCAACACCGATTTTGAAGTAATTAGCTAGTGACTCTGATTTGAACATTAGACATGATAACACAGCGAGTTATCAGACTACTCCTCATCAATATGAATAATTATTAATTGCCCACTAAAATGAAACTGAAAGATACAAAGGATTAGAGTTCAGAAACAAGCAAGAAAACAAACACAAATGGACCGTTTTCAAATGTCAAAACCTTTGTGGATGGGAGAGAAAAAGAACTTCAGAACCCACAGCATAACACGCCCTTAAACATAGAGATGAACTTTTTTATTTATTAAAAACATTGCTTACTAGATGCCGGCCATACCAGGCTGTGTGCTAGGTACTAACTTCATGATGATGAGTAAGAGTATCTGTGGACATTTTGAAACAAAATACCCTTTTATTTAAAAGAGTTGACTCACTTTTGATGGAGGAGTGTCTATGTGTTACTTTCATTATTAATAAAGATACCGCCTTGGCCCTTTAAGAGAACAGAAAATTAGGTAGGCGGAATAGACAGAACAGAATTCTAGGAGAGTTGGGGAGATGCTTCAGGCAGTCGCCATAGTGAGTCACCATGATTCTCCTCTCTGAGATGGACGCAGGTTAAGATCTCTCCTGGTAAGCCACACCTCGTGGTGCTACACGGATTACTAAATATGGGTTAAAGGAAGATGTGAGAATTAACCAATAAGAGGCTACAGATAATGGGCCAGGCAGTGTTTAAAAGAATACAGTTTCCGTGTAATTATTTTGGGCAAAGCTAGCCGGGTGGCGGGACACAGCCCGCTGCTCCTTCAACACACTTTTCTCTCTCTATAAAACAGAACATAAAATGAAACAAAAACCCACAGCCAATGCAAACTGAATGGGGCCCACAAAAATGTATATCAATTACGTTGTGCTCTTTAACCTGGCATTAGCATCATGGTTTGACAGCAGTGGACACATGACTCATTAGAATCAAGAGGAGCTATAATTTAAAATAAACATGATATTTAGGTGACAGTTTAAAAGGAATTAAATTGGTGTGTTCAGTCTTGCATTTCAAAATCATTAAAAGTGTGTAACAATAGACATTTCTAAAATCAATAGTGGCTCCATCTTTTTTATTTGCAAGAGCTTTTAATTGTATGATGTTAGTGATTTAAGTGAGATTGTATTAAAAATGCTCATATCAGTGCAAATGTTTTATAAACTCGTGAAAGCTGTCGTCATCCCCCTTTGTCTTTCCTGGCTTGGAGACTTGCTTGATTATGAGGACTTAGTAATGATTACAAGTTATTTAAAATTAATTCTTCGACTGTGATACTTGATAAAGTAAATTTTGACAGCTGCTTAAATTTGTTCAGAGTGTGGGCTGTGGATTTGTAAAGTGCCCACATTGAATTTGGGCTACTGAGATATCCAGTGTGGGAGTTATTTGTCCAGTGCTTGTCTAGGAGAGATGGGAAGCCATGAGAAGACTTGGTTATTTGGATAGAGGGTTTCTTAGTCGTTGTGCTCTCGAAAGAGACTCTATACTTTCCATTTGTGCCATGTAATTGGGATGAACTAGGTCAAGTCTGCAAAACTTCCTATGACCCTTGAACACCTTGTGGTAGAAACCAGTGACTGCTTCCACTGGTTCTATGGTTTCCCAAAATATACTGCCAGGTCAGGGCTTGTTGCTTTGGTTTTATGTGTATCAGTGCTGTCTAAACCAGAGTGCCTCTTTTGTCAGCATCCACATATGAACACTTTGCTTGGGAAGTGCCGTGCATCCAACCATTGAGAGTTAGCAAGAAGCAGGGATGTGACTTAACTGTGATGCCTTCTCTAAGCTACAGAGATGGTCCCCATGCCCGACCAAGAGAGACCAAATATAATGCCTGAAGGAAAGAAATACAGCCAACAATTTAGAACTAGAAAATAGTTATCTAAGTTAAATAAAGTGAGAAGGGGACAAGGAGAGTGGCATCCACGTCTTCATTTTCCGTGGCACCGTGTTCTTTTTTTTTCCTCATTTTTTTATTAAACATTTCCATCTCCTCCCCTCCTCCTCCCCCTTCCCTCCCCTCCCTTCCACCCATACCCCCACTCCACCCCTCTCCAAGCCAAAGAGCCATCAGGGTTCCCTTCACTATGTTAAGTCCAAGGTCCTCCCAACTCCCCCTAAGTCCAGGAAGGTGAGCAACCAAACTGACAAGGCTCACAGTGAGCCCGTCCATGCTGTAGAGTTAAAGCCCATCACCATTGTCCTTGGTTTCTCAATCAGCCTCCACCGTCAGCCACATTCAGAGAGTCCGGTTTGGTCCCCTGTTCCATCAGTCCCATTCCAACTGGACTTGGTGATCTCCCATTAGATCTGTCCCACCGTCTCAATGGGTGAACGCACCCCTCACGGTCCTGACTTCCTTGCTCATGATTTCCCTCCTTTTGCTCCTCATTAGGACCTTGGGAGCTCAGTCCGGTGCTCCTGTGTGGGGCTCTGTCATTTTCTCCATCCAACACCAGGTGAAGGTTCTATGGTGATATGCAGGATATTCATGAGTATGTCAATAGGATCTGGACATTTCTGGCACCCTCTCCTCAGCTGCCCAAGGAACTAGCTGGGGGCATCTTCCTGGACACCTGGGAACCCCTCTAGAGTCAAGTCTCTGCCAACCCTAGAATGACTCCCTTAATTGAGAAATATAATTCCTTGTTCCCATATCCACCCTTCCTATATCCCAACCATCCTCTTCCCCCAAGCTCTTCCCATCCTCCACTTCACAGTTTTCTCTCCCCATCCCCCCATCCCCCCATCCCACCCCACCCCCAAGTTCCCATTTTTTGTCCAGCAATCTTGTCTACTTCCAATATCCAGGAGGATAACTATATGTTTTTCTTTGGATTCACCTTCTCAGGAAATTTGGGATCGACCTACCCCAGGATCCAGCAATCCCACTGTTGGGAATTTACCCAAGAGATGCCCAATCATATTACAAAAGCATTTGTTCAACTATGTTTATAGCAGCATTATTTGTAATAGCCAGAACCTGGAAACAACCTAGATGCCCTTCAGTGGAAGAATGGATGAAGAAAGTGTGGAATATATACATATTAGAGTACTACTTGGCGGTAAAAAACAATGACATCTTGAATTTTGCATGCAAATGGATGGAAATAGAAAACACCACCCTGAGTGAGGTAAACCAGGCCCCAAAAGATGAACATGGGATGTACTCACTCATAATTGGTTTTTAGCCATAAATAAAGGACATCAAGCCTATAATTCGTAAAAAAAAAAATCCTAGAGAAGCTAAATAAGAAGGTGAATCCAAAGAAAAACATATAGTTATCCTCCTGGATATTGGAAGTAGACAAGATTGCCGGACAAAAAATGGGAACTTGGGAGTGGGGTGGGATGGGGGGATGGGGAGAGAAAGGCACCGTGTTCTTGAGAAGGATGAAAATTCAATGAGTCTTTCAAAATCATTACAAAATCTAGAAATCTTGCTTAGCAGCAGTTAAAATTCTTTCTTTCTCCAAGCTGTCCAAAATGATTGGCCTTTCAATTTGGCATAACAGTGTATAGATCTACATCTATACTTGATGCTTCTTCAGAGGTATGATAAAGAACATAAGGGCTTTGTTTTTAGACAGAGAGGATGCAGAGCATATTCTGTTATTTAGGTAGCAGTGATGCTTGATTTGACTGTTTTGAGACTGAAGGAATAGCCTAGGAAACAAACCTAAATAACTTTAAAAATTGTGCATAATAAATGAAGAAGAAAACTATACATTTTTTTAGGAGACAATAGTGGCTCCTTAGTATTTAATTGGCTTCTGCATTCTGTAAAATGATATTTATAGCTATTAAATTGCAGTGATATTGAAAGAAGTGTATAATCTATAAATTAGCTTTACAGTTACATAGCTTCCTGTGTATTCATAAGAATAGTTTCAAAAGACAGGACAAAAATTTTGATTAGTTGGGTCTGGAAAAAGGTAGTCCCTTCTTGTCATTGACATTGTTACTTTTGTGATACAAAATAAAATATTTAGTAATCTGTGAACATATGGATTTTGGCTTTAAATACCCTCACAGTATTTTCATATTATTAGAACATGGAAGCTAAAACATAACTGTCGCCTCCAATAAACATTTCATGTGTTCATTTACTGGTAAAAAGAGTAGAGGTTGAGCTAGATTAAAAACCAAAACAGGCCTGAGTGGAAGAATAAAAACTAAGCAAAGTTGATTAAAGTTCAAGTAGAATTTTTGTTTAGTTTTGTTTTATGTGGACTCTGTTTTTGTATTGGTTTTATGAAGTCATAAAATACTACCCTAAAACTTGATGGAGGAAAAAGCAATTACACGTTCTAGAAACAAATGCTTTTTGAAATTGATATTTCTTCACTTTTATGACTAAGCTCTTGGTTAGAAAAATGTTGCAATAATGTTCCAGAACTATGACGTATTTAGGAGGACACTTCATTGTTGTACCGAAAACTTATGCCAGCTGTTCAGGGTTTTGACTAGATCATGGATTAGTGATCACCTAGTCTTGTCCCTTTAGAGGCAAAGAAAAAGAGGCCCATAAAGATTTATCTTTCTTCCTATCTGGAACATACTTTGTTCTAGAAAGTGTTATAAAGAAGTTTGCACAGATAAATAAAGGACAAAAAGAAAACATAAATTGGAAGTAGGTGAAAAAGTCGAGCATGAGAGAGAGAGAGAGAGAGAGAGAGAGAGATGGAGCATAAAGAAACAGGGCTGCATCTAAGAGGAACACACACCTTTAAGTATGTGGTTTGGTCACAGGTCAGATTTAGATGCTCTGCTGGCCAAGGCAGGGGGGAACAGGATTGGCTAAGTAATTCAATTGCTCCAAAGATAATTGAAAATCATCTCTCTGTTCATAAGATGGACAAGTACTTATTACAAAGGGGAAAAAGCATCTCCTGGGAGCCCCGCTCTGAGAACACATCTTTGAGTCAATGATGCCTTTGAACATTAACTGCAGGAGCGTGGGGAAGTTCCTAGGACTATCTTTAGGGTGTGACATCTGTCACTGCAGAGTGGTTGCTTTTCATCTAGGTGCAATGAGGTAAGGGATGAATGGTCTGAATCCTCTATCAGTTGGGACTTCCTGGGAAGGACACTGGTGTGTTAGGTTCCAGGAAGGTCCAGTGGAGAATCTGTTTCAAACTGTTTTTCCAGGCGACTGAGATGACAGTCATGAGACAGCAACATGGTGCTCCCAGGAGTGGAGATACATTGACACCGGGGCTTCATAAACGCATTGGGTATCTTCTGAGATGCTTGCTAATAGTCCAGGTTTCTTTTTCTTTTATTGAAAATATATTTATTCCATACACTATATACTGATTACTGTTTCCCCTCACTCCGATACTCTCAGTTTCTCCCCACCTCCCCTCCCACCAAGATTCACCCCTTTTCTGTATCGCATTAGAAAACAGTCTTTTAAAAGACAATAAAATAAAATGTAATAGGATAAAATAAAAACTCACACATTGGAGTAGGACAAAACAAACAAGGAAAAAAGCCCAAGACAAGACCCAGGAAAACAGATACAGACAGAGAGATCCACTCCTTCACGTACTCAGAAATTCCTTACAAATACTAAGCTGAAGCCAAATACTAAGCTGAAGCAAAGAATCTGAAAGTTAAAAAGGAGATAAGAAAAGTATAAATAGTAAAACAAAATAAAACTAAAAGAAAGAAAAAGCCTTGACACAATATTATGAGGCAAATGAGACAAGGAGCCTCCACATATGCTGTTGCGTTCATTTCCCATTGGCATCTATCCCTTAAGGGCACACAGCCTTCCCTTAAGAGTGGTTTGTTTCCCCAGTGACACTCTCTTGGAGAAAACTAAATTTTTATTTGCAAGTGGCTATCAATTAAAGATGGCTTCTGGGTTAGGGACGGGAGCATGTCTCCACTTCTTCTTTCAGCTCTAGGACCCCAACTAGTGTAGGATTCCCCTCTGTATGCTGTGAATGTCGTTGGTTAATAAAGAAGCTTCTTGTGCCTATGACAGGGCAGAATAGAGTTATATGGGAAAACTAAACTGAATACTGGGAGGAAGAAGGCAGAGTCAGTGAGATCCCATTAGTCGCTGGAGGAGATAGATGTCAGAATCTTGCCAGTAGGTCACAACCTTGTGGTGATGCACAGATTAAAAGAGATGGGTTGATTTAAGATGTAAGAGTTAGCTAGAAATATGCATAAGCTAATAGGTCAAGCAGCATTGTAATTAATATAGTTTCTGAATGATTATTTTAGGTCTGGGCAGCCAGGAAACGAATGAGCAGCCTCTGCCTACATAGGCCCTGGGGTTGTTGCCTCAGTCTCTGTGATTTCATATGTACAAACATCCTGTTGATTTACAGGGCCTTGTTTCTTGATTTCCTCCATCCTCTCTGGCCCTTACACTCTTCTTCTGATCTCTGAGGAGAGGGATTTGATGAAGGGATCACATTTAGGACCAAGGTCTCTCACTTGCTACTTAATATCTGGGTATGGGTCTCTGTATTTGCTCTCATCTGCTGCAGGAGGAATCTTATTGATGATGGCTGAGCAAGGCACTGAAAGTTATGAATATAGCACAATGTCATTAGAGATAATGCAGGTTTTTGTACCTCTTTCCTATTGATTTAGATACAGGAGAAAGTCAAGAATCTATGTCTAATATAGGTGAAGAGTCATACTGAAGAAATATTTGTTACTTATCTGTTCAGAGTGGTACAGATATGCTTCAACAAAAGTCATTATAGGAGATTTTTGTTTTTTGTTTTCTGCCTCTATCTTTGCTATGGGCTTCTGAGGGGACCTGTTTCAAGGGTTGTCACTATTTCTTTATATATATATATATATATATATATATATATATATATATATATACACACACACACACACACACACACACATATATATATATATATATATATATATATATATATATAATGTATACAACATTCTGTCTGTGTGTATGCCTGCAGGCCAGAAGAGGGCACCAGACCCCATTGTAGATGGTTGTGAGCCACCATGTGGTTGCTGGGAATTGAACTCTGGACCTTTGGAAGAGTAGGCAATGCTCTTAACCTCTGAGCCATATCTCCAGCCCCAGTTGTCACTATTTCTAATAACCTTTTCCATTGCTACCCAATGCAGAGTAAAGTATGTATTAGATCATGGCTCATGTTACTTTTATGCTTAGAATTATTTCAGGTCTTGTACTATATCTAGACTGAATTGCCTCACCCTATTCTAATGGTCCTAGTCTAATGGTTATTCTTGGTTATCAACTTGACTGGGTCAGAAGTCAACTGAGAAATGAACCATTTGGCAGGCCTGCAAATGGTGTTTCCTGGAAGATTGACAGGGAGGACTGCCTGCCACCAAGAGGCAGAACCTTTTGGTGACAGCCCAAATCTAAGATCAACTGCTGCTCTTTGCCTGCCTGCTTTCACCTATTGCTGGTGAGTGGATCTACTTTATTGCTGCTTCTGCTACCATCCTGCACTGACAAATAGAGCTGAGATCTGTGGCTTTCCAGTGTGGATTGAAGGCTTGTGGCTCTCCAGGAATTCTTTAGACCTTCATATTTGGATTGGGACTATTGTGGTACCAGTCTTGTGTATTGAACAGCTGCTGTATTCTCAGCCTCTCTAGTGTACAGACAACCATGTTGGACTAGTTCACCTGTACCATATAAGTCAATCTACTTACATCTTTATCCACACACACACACACACACACACACACACACACACACACACGCACACACACACAATGTATATTTGTTCAATGTTTTGTGCTACTTTAGAGATGCTGACTAATACAGCAGCATGTAGTAGTCTTTACAATCTTAATTCCTATTTATGATTTCTGGCCCTTCTCCCATAACTGTGTCTTAGAAGTCATCACACTGTGGCAATTGTGGATGCCTTCCTCCCAAGGTTGGCAAGAATGCTTCATCATTCCATTCTTAGCTGATGGCTTGCTTACATGTTCACTGGAACATGTAGATGCCTGAATACATCATATTCCATTCCATCATTGATATAATTTCTATATCTATCATCACCTGGAAGCTACCACTTTACCTTTACTGTCTAGTGTGGAACATAGTAACTAGCTAGTAACATTCAAGACATATTTAATAAATAAAATAAATTATTATATATTGATAAAATATGACTAGAAAGAAACACAACAAATAGATATAATATAAAAATATATTTGTTCAATTGATATGCTAGAGAGTGATTTAAAAATTCCTCTCTAATTTTTTTGTTTTTTCTTTTGTTTTTACCTTAACTCTGTAGTATAATTCAAAACATGGAATAATGATAGCTGTAGCAGTTTGACTGTTCAGAATTGTTTTTAGATATGCTGGATCTTTTGTGTTTCTGTATGAAATTTAAGATTATTTTTCAAATTCTGTGAAGAATTGCATTGGAATTTTGGTTTGGATTACACTGCAACTAACTATAATCTGCTTTTAGTAGGTGGCTATTTTCACACTAGTCCTATGAATTCAGGAGCATGGGAGGTCTTTTCATCTCCCAGTACCTCTTTTGGAGTTATTGGTCAGTGGGTTCTCAGAACCCTTACATATTACTGGCTATTGCCTTTGTTCTGGATTATTCTCTAGAAATGGACAGTGTTATCCTGTTTCTAAAGATGCTATATTTGCAAGACCTGGTTTATGGTAGCTATTTTCAGTGGTAGACAGGTCCTAGCAGAGGATGTAAGGAGTTGACAGGGAAGGAAGTGAGCCAGGCCATAATGGTGGGGAGAACCTTGCAGCCTGACTGGCTAGCAGCCAGAGTGCTTCTTTATTTATATAGAATTTAGCAAGTAGGGTACATTCATGTTGTTCCAAAACAGATCACATCATTTTTGTTTTGGGGTATGTGTTTTACTTCCTTTTGCTCATCTTTTAGCTATCATTATTAAACTATGACAGAATAGAGTTATCATTTCCAATCATTTTTCCCTCAAGTTTTGACATCATTGATAAACTGAGTTATATTTTATAATCATTCTTACTCATTAACTCTACAACCCAATTTAAGAATCTAGAGACATATGACATCCTGTTCTCAGGCCAGTTGCTTTTGTGGCTTCAAGGACATTAAACCAAAACAAAGTCTCTAATCTAGTCCAGGCATATTGCCATGTCCCAAACAGTGTATTATTAACTCTTTGATATGGGGTTTTCCTCAGTATGCGATGAATATGTTTTATTACCATTGGTTATTAAAGAATCTGTTTCAGCCAAGACCCTCCAAAAGGTCTCTGTAAACCCCTAAAATTACTTTACCCAACAAACAGCAGGAAGAAGTTTGGACAAAACTACACACAAATTCCTGAACTTTCTAAAAAAAATAGGAGGGAGATATGATATATAGAGGTAAATACATTGGTATGGATTTTGGTTTATTGATACAAATTTAAGATCAATTTTGTTATATGTGTATTTCTACTCTTGTTTAAGGTATTAATGTTTATGCAGCTATTTAAAAATGTAATGTATAAAAAAGATTACAGATTAATAGTCACTCATAATAGTCAAGTTTGTTAGATTTTTCTAGATAAATAGATATATTTCAGATGGACAGGTATTCTTCAAATCTTTGAAAGGCCTATAGAACATGGCATATTAAAGGATTTAAGGACTTTTCTCAACAGTGAGACATGTCTGCTTCTGGCACTACCAATTTCATCAGAGAAGTTGATGAGCATTGAAGAAACTCATGGAATTTGCCTTCAATGTGACAAGGTTAGCCATTTGGACAAGAAAATACTCTTGCCTGTACTGCTTGATGGTATGCTATATGAACTGGACATGCAGGACCCACAAAAAGGTGACTGCTAAACATCCCAAAAGATGGTATTCTCTTTCAGGGTTCTTGCCTCACAGAAAAAAACTGCCAGATGTTCTGTAGAACACAAAGGAAAGTGACTGACAAATGACCAATATATGCAAGACAGTCTTTCCAATTTCCTGCTTCATGGAAAAATCTGCTGAATACTATGGGTCTATAGGCTGGAGATGGATTCTCCAATGTTACAGAAGAACTTTGGGTGACTGTCCAGGAAGCAAGATGTCTCTGTCAATTCTAGAATTTTGTAAGTTGCTTACAGTATACCTCTTTTTACTTTGGTAATATCATATCCTTCTGGGGTCTTTGATAGAGTTGAGGAACAGATAGTTATGACTATAGTTTTCCTTAGCTATGATAAAAGATAAATCAGATATAAATCTTTAGATTCACAAAGATAGGACAGATGATAGAGTATTTTACTTAATTTGCCAAATGTAAATGGACTAAATATTGTAACTGTAATTGTTGCTTGATACCTATTATGTTATATGTAATTTTACTATGTTAAAGTTAAAACATTTCTTTTTGTTTAGACAGAAAAGGGGAGATGATGTGGGATTCCCCTATGTAAGCCATAAATATGGTTTATTACCGTTTGTTATTAAAGAAGCTGTTTTGGCCAATGGTTTAGTAGAGTAAATCCAGGCAGGAAATCTGAACAGAGATATATATAGAAAGAGTGCAGAGTCAGAGAGGCACCATGTAGCTGTTGAAGGAGAACAACACCAGCCAGAACCTTACTGATAGGCTACAGCCTCATGGCAATACACAGATTAATAGAAATTTAATTAATTAATTTAATTTATATAAATTAATATAAATTATTTAAATTTAATTTACATCTTAAATTAATTTAAGTTGTAAGAGTTATCTAGAAATATCCCTAGGCTATTGGTTAATCAGTGTTGTAATTAATATAGTTTCTGTGCTATTATTTGGGTCTGGGTGGCCGGGACATGAATGAGTAGTCTCCATCTACAACCATCAAGTTGTAGATCTTCAGAGTGCCCAAGAAAAGTTCTCAGGCCAAAGCTGTTGTAATTGTTATTCAAATTCTGCCATAATACTATGTTCACATTTTATATCTTTATAGAATTTGTCTATATGTCTAATCCTGGCATTTTGTTGTCCTTTGGTCAAATGACATCATAGCAGCTCTGCATGTGCTAACTTTTCTAAGAAAAGGAGGTCCTGACATCCCATTTATTTATAATCTTTCTGCATCACTTTGCCCATCAATATGAGTCTTGGTATAGGACAGAGGTAACTTCAGCTAATCTAACTGTGTTGCTGTATATGCTATGTAGTTACCTGAGTGTATAGTGGGAAGAGACTTGTAACCTGAACTGTGGTCAATTCCTCTAGCCCACCAAATCTTGTTGACCTTTTTGAGTTTACTTTGTTTTATATATCTTGTTTCTCTATAAGTATACATTCTCATTGGAATTAAAGACATCTCTATAAATAGAAGCCCAATCCAACACTTATACAATGGCAAAGACCCTGTAACTAGAGAGATCTTAGGCAGTAGGAGAGAACCTATTACAGTTCTGCTAAATGGGCATAATCATAATGTCTTACTGTGATACCCATAGGCTAGTGTGTCCTTGAACCCTCATTAGTGAAGTTTATTTCTTTAATAGATAACAATTAAGATAGAAATCCACAATGGATCAAGATATAGAGAACAAGAGACTTTTAGTCTCAGAAATCCTAATGGGGACAGCTGTATCACTACAATAGATGACTACAAGAAACTGTTTTCCTGACAAAACAGGGCACTAGAAATAGGAATTCATAGTGGTTGTGACAACTTGCACAAGGCTCATGCAAGTCACACCATACAAATTCCAGCATGGAGAGGGGCAGGTAGATACAAAGTCCTACCCTTAGCTGATCACAGCTGATGACTGCTGGGAGTTGAACGTTTTCTTTAAGGGTGTGGCTACTGGTACGATGTCCAAGCTCCAGTGGCTAGCTCTCTATCCAAGAATATATGGGTAGTACAGATTGGAACTGATGGACATAAAATAAAACAAGAAAGCGAAATTATGTGAAAAGGGAGACAGTGGGGATCTGGGTAGAGTTGGAGGAGGCTGAATATGACCAAAATACATTATATGAAATTCTTATACAACTAATAAAAATATTTTAAAATCTCCCATCTTCTATAATTTGGTAAAATCATTTTTTTTATAATTAAAAGAACTAAATATAACTTAAAAAGAAGTTATATAGTGGGAGATGAGACTGTACTCCTAAGTTAAGCATTTTCTCATAAAGTTTCAGAATAAGATATTTATTTCAGCACTGACCTCAAACTTGGTTAAAACAAATGGCCTAAGAAAAGCAAATATAAAACTGATCTATTTATGTTTTGATCTTTCATTTGAAAATACTTGGAACTTTAAATCACTTATATCCCACCTTGTTCTATAAATAGACTTTAAATAAACATATACTGAAGCATAACATCTAGAAAGATTAAGTAAAAATTATCTTGAAGAAGTGAAGGAAAATAAAACAGAGTCCTCTAGGCAGAACAAGGGCAATAAAAATGTTAGAGTGTCAAGTTCAACCTATGAGTTTGTAGGTGTTGGCCAGCAGCAGCCATATATTTGATACTTTTATTGATCCAGCTAGCAGAGATAAGGACTGGTCTGTGAGAGAGAGAATCAATCCATTTGTTTAGTGATTATATCTGGTGAGAACCTGGTACTGTGGTACATGCCTGTAATCCTAGCTCTTAAGAGGCAGAGGCAGAGGCAGAGGCAGAGGCAGAGGCAGGGGCAGAGGCAGGGGCAGAGGCAGAGGCAGAGGCAGAGGCAGAGGCAGAGGCAGAGGCAGAGGCAGAGGCAGAGGCAGAGGCAGAGGCAGAGGCAGAGGCAGAGGCAGAGGCAGAGGCAGAGGCAGAGGCAAAGGCAGTGCCAAATACAAACTGTGAAGATTAGCCTGATTTGCATAGAGCATTCCTGGATAGCCAGGGCTATTTGGTGAGATCTTTTCACAGTGCCACCCTTCACATAACCCAAAAATTAATGAGGGGGAGTTTTTCTTATAGATGCTTTAGGAAAAGACAGTGAACCATGTGCTCATCATATCTTTAAATGTGCTCAGTGTTGCCTTTCATCTATTGATTTCCCATAAGGTTGCCTGGAACAGGAAAACAGACAGTTGCTAGAACACAATTAAGTATGATTTGTCCTCTAGGAGACTAATATGATCATTTTTTTGATACCATGAGTAAGTGTAGCAGAGTCAGTGAGTTCATTTGAGTGTGGATTCATGACTCCCTCTCATCCCCACTTCCTCTTAGTCCTACAAAGCCTCCACTCAGTTGTTTGTAACTAAATTATTGTTTTATATAACCACACTGGGAGTCTTTAATGATACAAGAAGGTTTATGAGCCACTTTTAATGAACATAATTTCCGAGTGTGTAAAAGAAGAAAATGAATTGCATACACTTCAGCTGATCATCTTAAAATTTAGGTTCTCTTAGTTGAGTTAAAATGTTGTATACAGATAATTTGAGGTTGTGTTTTCTGTTCAAAATTCCTGAAATATTGTTGATCCATTCTGTCAGTTAATTATGAAACTTCATCTCTAATAATTTATCCAGGATGAAACTAAAAGAATTTTCTTAACATTTAAAGTGCAGTATAAAAAAGTCATAATTTAGAATTAGTATTAAGACTCTTATAAATACCAACTTGTATATTTTGGGGGACAGGGTCTCTATGTAGCCCACGACAGAACTTGGGTATGTTGCTTAGGGTAACCTTGAACTCATGATCTTACTGTCTCAACTTTTTAAATGTTGAAATATGGGTGTGGGTCATCATGCCTAATAGTACAAACTTAGAAATTTACTCTAAGACATCCATACATTTCAAATAAATAAATCATGATAGAAATAAATTTAACTTGACAGAATGAATTGTGTGCAATCAGAAGCTTAATATGGTGACAGACATCTTTGTGCCTTC
Organism: Arvicola amphibius; assembly: GCF_903992535.2. NCBI lineage: Eukaryota > Metazoa > Chordata > Mammalia > Rodentia > Cricetidae > Arvicola > Arvicola amphibius. The sequence goes on from NC_052048.2 coordinate 119,242,074, forward strand.
ACGTCTAGCTTTAATCAATGTTTCCTGGTGAATTGTCTAAGATGCTAGGTGCAACTGTAGCTGCTAAGGTGGCTCAAGAATCACTGACTCATTTGAGTGCAGATTTCTAAGCTTCCCATGGTGTTATTGAACCCACAGAAAACTGAAAATACCAAGAGTCAACAAATGCAGTCAATGTACCAAGTAAACATGATAGTTTAACACAGCACAGTGCTTACCCAGTGAAAGAGAGGTAAGAAGGCTTTCAACAAAGGTTCTTTCCCCCTCATATCCCAGTAGCTGACTGAGAGCTTCAGATCCATTGGTGTCAAGAATTGAGACAAAGTACCATCTTACTATCTAGAGAATGATACCAAGTGAAACTCTGCAGCATGTTGTTTCCTGTGTGCCTACTGCTTTGGCACCATTGGAAACTGAAAGTTGCCATTTAACCATTGTGTTGGGAACTATCTATACCCAGGCATGACTGAGTCTTGTCCGGCCTGGACATGGATCAATTCAGTCCTAAAAAGTTGACAGTGGTAGAAATGAGACATGGATTTCAATATTGAACTATATAAAGTAAAAGTGGCTTCCGTCCTAAGTGCTTGCTCTTGCTATTTAATGTCAATCTGTCTCTCTCCTTTTTCTTTTAATTTCTCTTGTCCTTGGGAAAGAAGCTGACATTTTGTTATTACCCCTATGCCATGGTTTGCCTGGCAAGGAAACCTCCAGTTAAAACCAATGAAGAGAAGAGCCTGCGGGGGCCACCATAAGTCAGTGAATGCATTTGGAAGTCAGTCTTTCAGGTGCAACTTCAAGTCTAGCCAATAGCTTGAAGGGAATTTCATGAGACATTCTGTCCCCACACATCAGCTGCATCTGGATTCCTGACTTTCAGAAACAGGGTTTCTGAATCCTTAAGCCACTCATTTTTTCTTAAAGCCTGTATCAGGTAAGTAATTTAAACATAAACACATAGACTGTGATTTCTTACCATGTGACAACATGTAAACTATAAAACAGTCTTTGTTTGATAAGCTAATTAGCAATCATCCTTGTACCCTGCTGGACCTCACGGTTCCTCTATTGTGCTGTCTGCAGACTCTTAGGAGAGTAGACTGTGGTAATAGACCTGACTTCTGTATTCTGAGGAACAGCACACTCAGTGATATGTCTTAATCTTCTCAGAAGCAGCAGGTTTTTCTCACTCATGCTCTTACTCAGAGGGCATTAATATCTTACAGAAAAATGCTGTAGAGTTCTTCACTTGCTGTAAATGCATCTCTTGTGTTTTTAACTATTTCATAACCAGAACTGACTTATCAACATTCTTACAGATGCCACTTAACATTTATATAATTTCATAATAAATTGATAAATGACAGAACCCTCCAATAGTAAAGCTACTCACTTGTTTCAGAAACATGACTTACATTTCTAATACTACCATACATAGGAGTAGCAAGAGAAATGCCATGCACTATATGGGGTGCTTTTATGCCACTGATTTTTTAAAGGTCAAGTCAAGGGAAAAATACTATTTAAAAACACTGAAATAGATTGGCATGTAACTTGTTTATTTAAATGAGGGTAATTTAGTGTGCTGCATCTATACATCAACAGCTCTTATAATTCTGAAAAACAACTCATAAATCACAAAGGAGGTACCAAGAATAAAAGAACAGTGGAGGGAAATTTAAGAGTCATTGAAACAGTGGAATTGGCAGTACAGAATGTTAAGCTCCAAACAGATCTGCGAGATGCAGCTTTTGCCAACAATAATGCTTTTCATGGTAAATCCAGGTACAAGTAATGAGGCTTTGTAGCTGTTGAAAAAGCCTACAGGGACAAATTAAAAGAAAGCATGTTTTCTACCATGTATGTCATGCTATTGGAGGTGGTTTATAAGGATTCACTTTAATCTACACATTGCATGAATAAAGGTTAGCAGGTAGGTATGGCCTTTATTTCAAATAATGATTGAGGCTGCTGGCAATGGTGAAGGTGATTTTCATTTTTAGAAGTATCATGAAGTTAAGTATCATTTCTTCAAAAGATTCTGAAAATTTTGAGACTGTGTTTCCATTTTCTGAAGTTGATGTTTTGGACAGCTTTAGCAGTAACAACAAACATTCTCACCTTATACTGGCATACAAGAACAGATACTTCTTACTAACTCAGCTTGCAAGATATCTCTAGGTCAGCTGCAACATCCTGGGTGGGCTCCTTTGGCTCATCCTTGCATGTTTTCTCTCTTCGGGGCCTTAGCAGAAGAGGTGTCATCTATGTGGATTCTGCTAAGGTCGTGGCAGTGGTCAGTACATAGCAGAGTCAGAGCCTAACCATGTGAGCAGAGTTTACGCTTCTGCTAAAGAATTCTGAGCCATGAGCTTTTCATTATATTTTGAGATTATATTATAATTATAGTATTTCTTCCCTTCCATATGCCCCTCCCCACTCTCCTTCAAATTCATAGCCTCTTTTTACACTAATTTTTATTGCATGCATTTATGTTTATTATATAAATAAATATTCCTAAACATAACCTGTTCAGTCCATGTAATGTTACTTGTATGTATGTTTTCAGGGATGACCATTTGGTGTACACTTTTCTGTTGTTTTTTGAAAAAATTTTCTTATTTTGTTAAAAATTCTTTTTTCATTTTACATACCTAGCCTTGTTCCATCTTCCCCCTTTTCCTACTGCTCCCCACACCTTTTTCCCACTTCATGCCCATCCACTCCTCAGAGAGAGTAAGTCTTCCCAAGGGGAGTCAACAAAGTCTGACATAACACTTTGAGGCAGCACCAAGACCTTCCCTGCTACATTTAGGCTGAACAAGGTATTCCTCCCCCCAAAATATGGGCTCCAAAAAATTGGGCTCCAAAAAGCTAGTTGAAACACTAAAGATAAATCCTTGTTCACTTCCAGTGGCCCCATAAACTGCCCAAGTTGTACAACTGCCACCCACATTCAGAGGGCCTAGTTTGGTCCTAAGTAGGTTTGGCCAGTCTCAGTCTGGAGTCACTGAGCTCGTGTTAGTTCAGGTGAACTGTTTCTGTGGGAATCTCCAACATGGTCTTAGCCCCATGCTGTGCTCTTTCTTGAGCAAGACTGTCTTTCCCACTCCCAGCTTTCCTCAATTGCCTATAGTTCTTTGGGTAAAGTTGAGGGCTTGTTGTCTTTCCCACATCTGCCCTGGCATGTCTATTAGTATTGTCCTTGTTCAGTTCAAATTTGGGTGCTCCATCAGTGAGACCTTATGGGTAAAGGTTCTGCTATTCCTTGGAGATATGGTCCTGCTCAACAAGAGGGAAACATTCCTGGTACTGCAAACCTAGGTAACTCCTCAATGCTAGTGAAGTTGTCATGGTTATTGCAGGAGAATCTACAACCACTAATTTAGTAAACCATCATAGTCTGGTGAAGGAGGGTCATCTGTCTATGTGTTACTTTCATTGGTTAATAAAGAAACTGCCTTGGCCCTTTGATAGGACAGAAAATTAGGAAGATGGAGTAGACAAAACAGAATGCTGGGAGGAAGAAGGCAGTGAGGCAGATGCCTTAGGCAGTCACCATGCCTCTCCTCTCTGAGACAGACGCAGGTTAAGATCTTTCCCGGTAAGCCACCTCCTTGTGGTGCTACACAGATTATGAAATATGGGTTAATTAAGATGTGAGAGTTAGCCAGTAAGAGGCTAGAGCTAATGGGCCAAGCAGTGTTTAAATGAATACAATTTGTGTGCTGTTATTTCGGGTGTAAAGCTAACCATGCGGGAGCTGGGTAGGATAAAAAGCAGGTCTGCTCGCCTCTTCACTACAATAGTCGCCAACAAACGTCTACAAACATTTGTGCTTGTACCCATAGATAAGCAGAGTTTTCATCCTTCATCAAGGAAACTTCACTTTGCAACAGACTGAATCACATTTGCTCCTAGCTTTTGGTCATAATAAGCCACAAGGCCAACTCCAAATTTATTGAGATTAGAGATTTATTTGTCATACTGAGAAGCATCTCAAAAGTGGAGAGGAGATAAGAATAAAATACAAAGACTATAATCCAATACTATTGATGAAAGGCATATTTTAATATTTTTGAAGATCAAAATATTCTATTAAAAGTCTTTGTGAACTGGACTGCATACTTAGCTCGGTCTGTAAAGGGCTTGCTGTATAAGCATGGACACTGGTACATGATACCCAACACCAATGTGAAAGCCAGGCATGGCAGTACATTCTTGGGCTCAGCACTGGCGAGGTAGAGAAAGGCAAATACCTGTGACTCACTGATCAGTAGCCTAGTCTAATTGATAACCCTTGGGTCCTAGTGTGACACTATGTTGACAGAAGTTTCTGTTCTGCCGAATCCTGCAGCCATTCAGTCACAAAGAAACACACAGAGGCTTACCAGTTTATTAATTATAAACTGGTTAGTCTATTATCTTAGGCTTCTTATTAACTTTTATATCTTACATTAACCCATAATTCTTATCTGTGTTAGCCACATGGCTTAGTACCTTTTATCAGTGAGACATTCTCATCTTGCTTCCTCTGTGTCTGGGTGATGACTGCAGACTGAGCCTTTCTTCTTTCCAGAATTTCCTGTTCTGGTCACTCTGCTTATACTTCCTGCCTGGCTACTGACCAATCAGCATTTTATTAAACCAGTACAAGTGATAACTCTTTACAGAGTACAAGATCATTGTCCCACAGCAATACCATGTCTAAAAATATAAGATGAGCAGCACCTGAAGGCCATCAGCTGAGGTTGACCTCTGACCTCCACAAGCATGTACACACATGTACATCTCCCTTTTTTGCAGTGCCCAGTCACCGAATGCCAAGATACCCAGTATTCTAACACCGCCATGTTTCTTATCACAATTCCCTCTCTTCCTACCATCGTCTTCATTCTGCTTTACATCTTTATGTTATCTTAAGTTTATATTCTCCCACATCATTCTCTCTTTTCTAGCTTCTTACTCATTTTCAGTATCAGAACCCATGGAATTTTTGAGGCAGTTTCCTGACCCTAATATGATCATACATTTGCCCTGAGATGATCTTTCACAGTATTTCCAACTCAGTTTTTTGAGGTTGTCTTCTAGAAGTCAATGTAAACTGAAATTCCTGACTGAGTAGGTAACTAATATTACCTGGACACATTCAGAATTTCCTGCTTCCTGTCTTTTTGTGACACTCCCAACTGCATGTTATCCATAACTTTTAAATTCATTCTTACAAACCATTTCTCTAAAAATGTTGCCTGATGATACTTAGTTTATATTTTTGTTCAACATAGATTTTCATTGCCTTTTAGTGATTCATAAAGTTATGCCTTCCATGACAGACTACTAACCTTCCTTCCCTCAGTTTCAGTATTGCTTGTGCTTCTCATTCTCTGCAGCATCTAACTCAGAACTCTGTAGATCTCCCCCAACCCTGGAATGGTACACAACACTTATGGCCTTTTTTGTACTAGGAAAACATCCAACTACTGAGACATAACAGTATCCTTTGTAGAAAAATAATAATGTTGCTTCCAGAGCTCAAACTTTCTTAAACTTACAACCTCGCTGACAACTAGTAGGCACTTCCCAAATGTTAATTATTAGTTTTAGTCACTAAGATTTAAGGAACGCTAGTAAAATGTGGTTACAGTTACTCAAATACAGTTTCACACAATTTCATACTCTTTCAATAAAATAACTAATAAATGAGAACACATCCACTGTTGAGACCACTGAGAAATGATGTATTTCCTGTTTACACGAAGAGTTATAATTTTGGGGGGGAGGGTTGGCAAATGGTAAGCCCCATTCTTTTCATAAAATTAATTTATGATTATGAATTTTAGGCCTAGCATATTTAGCAAATATTTTTTCTGTAATAAATTGTCTTTGAAAGTTGAAGAATAAAAAATAATGATTTCTCATGGGTTTAATCTCCTTAGCAGATAAATTTAAAAGAGTTGAATTATAAGTTTCTGCATTATGACTTTCCCACCATCTCAATTACCTTGGTTTTTATTCTCTTAGAATAGTTACCTACCACATAATTGCTATGCTTCATGTGAACTTAGAGAACTTTTCAAAAATAGGTCACAAAGGGGTGGGTAGGTGTGTGAGTGTGGGCAGAGCTATTGTTAATTTCAGGTTTTAAAACATAGACTTTAACTTTTAGTATTTGTTGTCAAATAATGATTAGGTGTCTTGATTTTTCAGAGATATCACTCTGTCAAAGTAATCACACTCAGTTTACACAGTTGGGAAGAATGGGAAGCATGCTATCAGAAACGGAAGTGACAGCAATTCGTCATGGTTCCATATAATTGGAGTCCTGCATGTTTCCTTCAGCTGTACTCTTTAAAAGAAACGTAGGCATTTTCAAATTTCCCATTGGAATTTCTTGCTACTCAACATTGAGAATATTTTGGCTATCAACACCAGATTTTTTAGCTGCACTTTTCTGTTCTCCTTAACTAACCCTGTTGTCTAGACATATCAAGATTACATCCGCCTCATTTTTTCTTGGCCTCTAAAAAACACTTACCTTCGTTTTCTACATAATGTTCTGCTCAGTCTAGTGAGATTTTAAACTTTCTCAAAGACAAAGGTCTTGTCTTATTCTTTAAAGTATTTTTTAAAAATAGGTAAACTAATTAAATTAAAACACAGGTGTTTAGGTGGTTTACTGTCTTAGACATTCAGAATAGCTTGTTTTTCTTCACCTTCAAGGCAATGCGTTTTTAGACATCAGGAATCTCATATTGCTGCTTACTCATGTTGTAAATGAGAAAATTTATACTTTGGTCACGCAAATGAAAGCAAGTATGATGACTCAGGTTTGTTAGTGATGAAGGCTGTGCTTCTACTGAAATCATTCAGTGCTCAAGTCTTGAATTTCCTAAGAAACGAGGCCTGGATTAACTTGTAAGTTTTAAATTCTAAATTTCTTTAGCCCCAAACAAAATGTATTCTATATATAGGACCCATAGGTGGCAGTACCATGTAATAAAAGTAATGAAAGGACTTGTGCACATTAGGAAAGGTGTGAAATTAAAGCTTATTTTTAAATTGTGGTTTCAAGTAGATAATGAGAAAGCAGAAGCAGAATGGGCATCATTGTTTTTATTGCAGGGTTTTCTAGTTGCATGAAGCTAGTTGTCAAGAGAGGGAAAAATAAAGCCTGCTTACTTCTACATAAAATGCATTTAGAAAGAGAAAAGTGAATCTACTTACTTTTATATCAACAACATATCCCAAAGTAGGCAGATTTAAAAAAAAAAAGTGTGTGTGGAGACTTCAGCTCTGATGTCAAAATGCAGGCATTTAAAAAAAAACATACAGCAGAAATGATGGCCTTCCTGATAGTAAAGTTGTGGCTATTTGAATTGTCCCCATATACTCATTTGTTTGAATGCTTGGTCCTCAGTAAAACTGTTTGGGGAGGATTAGAAGGTGTGGCCTTTTGGGGGAGCTGTGTTACTAGGGAATGGGCTTTGAGTTTTCAGAAGCTCAAGCCAGGCCCACTGTGTCTCCTGTGCATTACCTGAGGATCTCTCAGCTACTGATAATGGACGATCCCTATAAAACTGTAAACAAGCTGCAAATTAAATGCTTGCTTTTTATAAGGATAGCCTTGGTCATGGTACCTCTTCACAGCAATAGAACAGTGACTAAGACAGAAAGAAATCAGATGGAACTAATGTTGTACTATGCAATGAGGTACATTTTTTTTTAAAAGAGAAGTTTACCAGTCAAGATGTAACTTGATCTAAAGAAAACATTGCATTGTAAGGTATTTTAACATGCAATTCTTTTATCTCTATGCAGAATACAGGTTGTTTACCTAAGCTACCAAAATATTTTCTCTTGAGTGGAAGAACCAACATCCCATCTTAACAAAATGGTGTAGGCTAGATGATTTTAGGATGGCTGAAGACAAGCACTATCTTGGTACCAAAAGCAAAACTGTGGTCAGAGTATTTTGTATGAAAGACTCTACTGTCAATAAAAAAGTGAGATTTGCAAAGTCAGAATTTGTTTCCATTTTTGTGGACTGGGTATTAATAAAGTTAAAGCTGAAGGTAGACACATGCTTCATTGGTTAAGAGTGCTTATTGCTCTTCCAGAGAATGAGACATCTGTGTCTAGCACCCACATTGGATGGCTCACAACTGTCTGTAACTGCAGCTCTAGGGATCTGATGCTGTCCTTGCTTTTCCAGACACTTGTATACACTTGTGTGCATGTGTGCATGCACACGTGTATGCACACACACATACACACCACAATAACATTTAACACTACACATAAATGAGATAATATAAAAGAAAATTAATATTTTATTAAACATTATCTATTTTGAGGAGAAGGGAAGATTACCCTTTTTTGGAGGATGTGGTCACTGGTAAGATTCCATGTGCCAGAGGATGGCCCACACCCATGCACATATACACAGTACCAATTGGACTTAGTGGGATATGCACATAAAGCAAAGGCACAAAGTTGAGAAGGAAATGTGATGGGAGATAAAAAGAGTAGGCACAATCCTCTTTCTTTGTACACATATGCAGTACTACCACAGAGCTCCACAATAGCCCTGAATGGAGTATAACAAAGGTTTATTTACCTTGGGATAAACTCACAGTAAGGGCAGCGATCCACAGTCCTCTGTGTGCACTGGGGACTGGAAGCAAATCCAGTAGGAAAGAGGGCCGGGCACACTTTTCATCTGCACTTATAGTATGTGAGACCACACCTAAGGTGGGTCGGTGTGTTAAAGGCTGAAGGAATTTCCACAACGCACATATATGAAACTATGAAAAATAAAAAAAATCAAAAATAGAAAAAGATTTATCAAGAACTATATGAGGATATACTACTAGTATATGGAAATGAATTTAAAATAAAGCCATGTATAAATACATAAAAACAGAAATGATTTTTCATTTTGAAAATACTTTATAGAGAATTCTTCATATGTAATATTATCAACACCATGAGAAAGTGGAAGCAACAGTCAAGAAGCACTTAGTCATCAGCAAGTGTTATACAACCCAAATAATCAAGACTGCTGGGCAGAGATGGTGATAGTTATCTCTGAGACAAAAACCAAAAGCTGCAGAAACAGCAGACGACTCCATTTTACTTTACAGCGCCAAAACCTCCCCACAAATTTCAATAGCAAAAGAAACAAAATAATAAATAATAGTTATTTTTAAGGGTTATTTTTTTGCGTGTATCTGATTGAGTATATACTTTGCGTATGCCACTGCCAACATAGGGCGGAAGAGGGCCTCTACCTGGAGGTAGAATTCTAGGCAGGTGGGAGTGGTCAGAGTGGGTTCTCAGAACAGAATTCTGATCCTCTGGAAGAGCAGCAAACGATTTTAACCACTGAGCTGTCTTCCCAGGAGGTCTTGTAAATAATTATTATAATTATAATTCCAAAGTTATAATGTGAGTACTGGGAACTCAAGTGCTTCTGATTCCTCCACTCAGTAGACATTCTTCCAGCAAGGGAATGTTCCTCTGTGTCAGGACAGATGTGGCAGTTTACGGAGGATTGTAACATTGTTCTCTGTACAGTCTCATTATGCCTGCTGTCATATTTCCTGACGTACCTGGTAACCACAGAAGTGCACCAGTAGCACGGAGCAGTCACACTGGGGAGTTCTGAAAAGCATCCACATCGGCAGGGGTGAAGACAGGATCTGGGAGTTGAAGGATGTCCTGGGCTGAGTGAGTGATTGCACCCGCCCCCACTTAACTCTACGGTCACCTTTTCAGCTCTCTTCTGAAAATGGCCGCATTTAAAAAAAATTTGTTTAATGTGTGTTTGTGCACATATGTGCCTGATTCCAGCAAAGGTCAGGAAAGGGCGTCAGATCCCCTGGAACTGGAATTACAGACGGTTCTGAACCAGCATGTAGGTGCTGGGAACCAAATTCAGGTCCTCTGGAAGAGGAGTCGGTGTTGTTTAACCACTGAGCCTTAGCTGGACAGTGGTGGTGTACGCCTTTAATCCCAGCACTTTGAAGGCAGAAGCAGGTAGATCTCTTTGAGTTTGAGGCCAGTCTACTCGACAATGAGAGTTCTAGGACAGCCAAGGCTGTTACACAGAGATACCCTGTTTTGAAAAACTAAACCAAACCAATCCAAACAAAACCAAGCCAACAAACCAAGAAACAAACAAACAAAAAAATCAAAAGAAAAAAAAAAAGAAAACAGATCCCAAAACAAACTTGAAAAAACTAAAACAAATAAAAAACAAACATCAGAAACAAAAACAAAAACAAAAAACAAAACAAAATGCCTGTGTTGTTTACAAGCTTACTTATGAGGAATTCCCTGTTAGGTTTTTCTGTTGTTCTTGCTGGCCATCTGCTTGGGTATGATTTTAGTCCAAAGTTAGCTCCAATGATGTGGTTGCTTAGAAGTCATTTCTACTCCTAAAGACTGGTACCTTCCACCGAGTCAATCAGCAGAGAAGGTGTGTGTGCGCACGTGTGTGTGTGTGTGTGTGTGTGTGTGTGTATAGAAAAAGAGAATATGGATTAAGAACAGAAATAATTAAAAGGTTATTAACAAAGTCATTAAGGGCTCCAAGATTGAAAGAGAGGGGAGAACAGATAGACAGGCTTCTGAAGGATCAGGAATGATATCTGGATTTGAAGTGAGAGAAAATAGCTACTGAAAAATGTACAAAGGAAAGTTGCATGTCAAATATAATGGCTTCATAAATTTATTTATGTATACTGTATAGTATGAATAATCAGATTTACTATATAAGACATATAAATAATTATATTTATATATCATTTAAATGTAGGTTTCTTGTCTGAAGTTTTATTATCTGGATCAGAATGTTAGATCATTCAATCAGTGGATTCCTCCTTTTACTTGTTGGGTTCCTCTATAGCCCAAGCTCCAACTACTCAATAAATATTGGCTAATTACAAGTGCATGAACTGGCATTTTGGAAGCCCATTCTCTATGATAAGATGCCTTGCTTAGCCTTGATGCAGGGGGAGGGACTTGTTCCTGCCTCAACTTGATGCACAGGCTTTGTTGACTCCCCATGGGAGGCCTTACCCTTTCCGGGGAGTGGATGTGGGGATGGGGGGGAATGGGAGGAGGGAAGGGAGGAGGAGCTGTGGTAAAATGAATAAAAAAGTTTAAAATGAAGAAAGAGTGAGCATTTTCCAGACTTGACAGAGCAGATGCACATATTAATTCCCAGAAACTGTAACAGCGTGCACAGATCTGCAAAAGTGGAAGTCACAGAAAGAATGTGAAGTTGAGTGAGGGAGAATCTGTGAGGAGCTGGGCAAGCAGAAAGAATATTGTGTGGAATTTTAAAAAATAAATAAAAACATCAAAAAGAAAGAACAGGAAGTTTTCAAAATTTCTACTTTGAAATAATTTTATCTTTATGGAATATTTCTTATTAGCTTTACTATTTTAGTTCTAGTCTTTGTAAGAAAGTGAATAACTTTAAGTGAAAATTAAATAAATTTCACCTAATGCTCTTTATTTGTATATTTTAATTTAAAAAAATAAAATTGATATGTCCTACATCTGTTTTAGATATACTTTTTCTGTATTGCTATGATGATAAAGTTTTACTACCTTCACAAAACATTTTCATTTATTCTTTTTATCTTCATATATATTAAGTACTTACTCCCATTCCAACTGGAAAAGTTGAGCCTTGCATGAGGTTACACTTATCTAATTTTAACCAGGGCACGTAAAATGTCTTGATACTCCTCTCTCTCTCTCTCTCTCTCTCTCTCTCTCTCTCTCATAATGAAAAAACACTCTTATTAGAAGGCAATTAAATAAAGTTTGCAAACTAGTGCATTGATTTAAATTTCTTATTCATTTGTTATATATTATCTCTACATAGCTCCGACTGTCTTAGAACTCATACTGTAGACCAGGATGGCCTCAAATTCATATAGACCTGCCTGTCTCTGCCTCCCAAATGCTGGGATTAAAGATGTGTGTCACCATGTATGGCCTTTAAATTTACGTTTCTATTATATCCTGACATGTAAAAGTCAGGTAGTATGCTTTGATAGTATGTCTTTAATCTTTATTTCAGTTCATGAACAGATGTAACCTAGTCTTTGGAAAATCTGGCCATATTCATACACTAGTGATTATGTAGTTGTAAATTACATTTCTATTTTCTCTTGAATTATTAATTTTTATTAGAACTAATGTTAAATATATTGATACAAATTCAAATATTACACCACCAGGTAGAATGGCAGTAGTTAAAGTTGATCTTTAAAGTCCATTGATGGTTATTCCCCATTTCCACTGTTATAGATACAGCAGAGCTTTTTCCCTCCTTAAAAGTTATTTAGCTGATGCAAACAATTGTTGCTTAGGAATATCTGACGTTCCAAAGGTAACTATCACAGAGGTGAATGCAATCTTCCTGTCCTCATTCAAGGGCCATCCGTTTCTTATTTCTGCTCTTTCTGTTCCATAATGCTTGGAACAATGGTTATGCACAATAGTGCAAGGAACTAGTAAATAAATAAACATCTCTTGAAGTCCAAAGTCATCATTATTCTCCCATTTTCATTTATTGTGGGTGTACCTGTCAAACAAAAGACACGGTCCCTAATAATAGTAGTCCCTTGTCTTAGCTTTGGTTTTTAGATTTAGGAAGTCCCTCCTTGAGAGGCATGACTGCCTCCTAGGGTGGAGTGGCATAGGAGGTCAGGTGGAAGTGGAGCAATGTGTTAGGTGTCATTTATTTAACATCCTAACATTTGTTGGGAGTTACTGATGTAGAAGAAAAGCTTCAGGCATCTTTCGGTGGCCACCACCTATGGAGAGCTGGACAGTCATTCCAAGGACAGAGTCTTCTTTGTCTTCTTGAGATTCTTTGCAGTAATAGCACAGGTAGGGTATTCAGGGTCCAGATGGTGAGGTAAGTATGGAGAAGTTTGGGATTCCTGTCATAGAAGGACGGTGGAGGGGGGAGGAGAGAAACAATAGAAAGTTGGTCACAGCAGGAAGCAAACATTTTTCCAGTGTGACCTACTTTACTGTGGTGCATATCACTACTTTTTGTGTATGTGAGTTCATGAGTTTTGTCCCTGTTTGGCTTTTGTCCACGTCTCTCTGCCCCTTTGAAGAACTAAAAACACCTAGAAAATTTTCTCATTTGTTATCTTCAGTTTCTCTTATCCCTATTCTATATCTTCTTGAAAGTAATTTTTGTTCTCAGTGCTCCAATAACCTTTCTGTTGACAAGCCGTCCCTCCAACTTGATCTTCTTTGACCTACCAGAGTCCTTGACACAGATATATGTTTCCTTTAAAATTTCAGTTCTTAATAATTTAATTTTGAGATTTTTATACAAAAATTTTATTAATATTAATTCTTCCCATCCTCTTTCTACCAACTCATCCTAGTCTTCCCATCTCCTATTTATATTCATTACCCTCTTCTTTAATTATTATTGTCTTACATGCACAAAAACACATATGTACACATACACAGTGACACCACACACACACACACATACACACACACACACAACACGCACACACACACCACACACACACACACACACACACAACACACACACACACAGGGTGAGAAGGGGAAACAGACACAACTTCTTGATTCTATTTAGTGTTATTGTTTGGGTTGAACAATCAATGCTTTGGGTCAAGCAACAGTCAGGAGGTTTATTCCTCGAGAAAACTGATTCTCCCTCTCTCAGCAGTCATTCATTGCCTGTAGCACTTCATTTAGGCATGAGGACTTGTGAGATTTCCCCCCAAATGTTGGTATGTCATCTGGTGTAGTTATGAGGGGCTTGGTTAAGCAGTCATACTGCATTGACTTCATGGGTGTAACTTCCTATTTGTATATAGAAGGCACTATTTACTGCTGCTTTGGTTTCCTGACCCTCTGTTTTCTTGATTGTCCCTGAGCCTTAGTTGTATGGTTGGGTTTCAGATATGTCAGTTAGGATTGAGAACCCTACAGTAATCAGTTTCTCTCTGCATTTTGACTGGTTGTATATTTTGGTAGTCCTCTCAATCTGCTTCAGGAAGGTGTTTACTGCTAGGGGACATTTATCTGTGGGTATAAAGATGAGCATCTAGGATGCAGTTAGATAGTATCCTGATTTAATAAAGTAGCAGTAGTAGGTTCTCTTCTAGGTCCATGACCTTAATAGCCATGGCAGGAGGCTTGTAGTTTTGAAATTCTTTACATAGTTGTTTTTCATGATCAACCTTTCTTCTTGTTCTGTCTACTTCACCACCAATGCTCAACTGAATTTCTTCTTCCCAAATCCATGATACTCATTTCACATCCTTTACAGTTGGAGCAGCTTGGAGTTTAACCTTCAGAACATCTTGATTTCCCTAGCTCCCCTGTTTGACTTTAAATGGCCTCCTACACCTTGCTTGCACTCAAATAAACATTTCTGGTCTTGACTTCTTCCTCCCCAAGTCCCTGAACTTTAATTGTGCATTCAACATTTCTACTTGTCTGTCTGATGGGACATTTAAAACTTGATATACTGAAAAGAAACACTGATTTTTTTCCCAGATCTGTTATTTTCTAGTTCTCCCAATTTTGATAAATGCTAAATCAATTTTTATATTTCCTATAAACCAAAATTGTTGCGGTACTTTTAAATACTCCTTTTTGAATCCCATACCTCTACTTGTTTTTTAAAATTGAGCACTTTCTGCTTCCTCCCCAAGGATTCCCTTCACTCAGATATTGGCATGCCATGTTATAATGTTTCATTTATGACTGTATCCAAGCAGAAAATGACAAGTCTGTCATGTACTTTCTTTTTCTCCAAGTTTCTCCCTACATGTTCCTTACTGCACCAGAATTATTTATCTCTCCCTCATTGTCTGTCTCCATTGGAAAGCAAATGTCACAGGAGCAGGGGCATTTTGCTTTACCATTATATCCACGATGCAACAGTATTTGGCATATATTAATTACTCTTTATTATTATTTGATAGTATTTATTGCCTGAATTAATTTATAAGGGATTAAGAAGAGAGATGAATGAACAACTACAGTGAGAGTAATTATGTGGGATAGAGAATATTCTAAGTAATTTGATGGAATACAAAGATTGTACTAATGAAAAGCCAACCATCTAATGACTATCACTATATCACAAATAAGAAATCAGACAAAAGTCTCCTGCTGTTGACTTCTTATGTATTTCTGCCTTCTACACAGTCACTACCTCCCCTGCCTCTCTACTTTCCTCTCTCTACATCTTACCTCACCAGTGGCACCTTCTTTGTGTTATATTTATGTGTATATATACAGAGAAAAAAAAACTTAAATAAAAATATACTTATAACTTTTAAACTTCTTAATACAATTTCTTAGATGAAATATTTTGCTGTCCTTTTTAATTTTGGTGAATTTTCTTTTTTAAAACTTGATTATAGCCACAGTAAGACATGTTGGAGCAATTAATTAAAAAAAGTTTATTTGAGTCTTTCTTATATTCTTGATTCAGAATCACCAAGAAAAAGATTACAATTTTATAAACACTGTCAAATAACTTTAAATACAGGAAAGCAAATGCCCCAAAGGAAAAAGATTACAGAAAAGAGTAATAACGTAATAAAGAGAACACCAGAGAGACTTTGTTACAGAAGTGTCCCATAAAACGAGGTGGATAAATGACAACTGGTGGGCTAAAATCCAGCCCACTGCCTGATTTGTCAATAAGTACTTTATTGGAATCGACTTATTTCATTCATTGGTGCACGATCCTGAGGCCACCTCCACAGTACCATGCTAGACTGACCAGCCACTGCAAGAATGAGAATGACCTGTAAGATGAAAAGTTTTCTATTTGTCCCTTACATCTTTTCCAAATGTCATCTGTACTCTTACTGAGTAGGACCCAGATTCACCTCTAGCCTCTTTAGGTGTGAATGCAGACCCGCGTTCTAACACAGAGAGATCTGGAGAAAAATTGCTGGAAGAACCCTGACTAACCCTTCCACTAAACACGGTGCACAAATCTACTTGAGTATTTACTGAATCTCCCTTCCGGTAACCTGAGGTATTACTGTAGGCCAATGCCTCTAATTCAGCAAGTTCCACCAGGAGCCAATGAGTGTGAAATCTTGCATAAGCATCTTTGTTCAAACAATGGGGCCTTCTTTAAACTCTTCTTATCTCCCTAGAAACTTATTAACATTTCAGTTTCGTGAAATTTGTCTGATCATAAGAAAATCACTCTACTTTCTTTTAGCCTGAAACCCATATTGTTTACACACCCTGTCCATGGGTGTGAAAGCACCAAGAGTATAATTTATTTGTAGATTGTTAAAGCTAGCGTATGTTTGGGAGGAGACAACACGAGAAAGGCAAAGATGCCGTCAGGTTTTAAAGTAGTGTTTGTAATGAATCTTCTTCAGTTTGGATAGGATCTTTTCCAGGATTTTCAAAGTTAATGTTAACTTTACTTCTTTTACTGAAGGAAAAAAATTAATTTTAAGAGCAAAGAATGAGGCTATCATTCTTTGCCTGTCCCAAAGCAACCCCAACAGATGCTTTTGCCCACCACGGCGCGGTATGGGTTTAATAGATTGTTTCTAGTTGGTTCCTCCACGTTTCACTGCCTCTAACACCACCCCCCTTAGGGTTCATGACTGTCTCTCCTCAAGGTCAGGCTTTTTTGATTCCTGCCTGCCTGTCTCCCTTTCCTGCAGTGTTTTTAGCACAAACACATGCTCTGTCTGTCAGGTACAGTGTAAAAATGACTTTTTCTGGAAGGCATGGAAATTTCTGGGCACCAGCCACACACGGAGCGAGCATTATAAGCAGATGGCCCCCATTACCAGTTCAGCACGAGCCAGAGAGAAGCAGTTCTTTACAGGATGTGACAGTTCCGGTCTCCAATCTTTTTTTTTCTCTCTGTATGTGGGGTTCACATCCTCCTCCTCAGGCGGGATTCACAACAGCTCCTCTGCAGTTTCCCCCTCTTCATTGCAGATCCTACTCAGCATGAAACAACACAAATAAAAATTCCCCTTTAGTTGCTTTTTTTTCTGCCTGGGTGAATTTACTTGCTAGCTTCCTTTTCTTTCATTTTGATATGCCGACCCCCACTCCCAACTCCCTTACACTCTTTCCCACTTCTTCAGTTTTTAGATTGTCTCCTGACTGTTGTTTTCTGAAGCATGTTTTTTTTTTTCATGTTTAAGATATTTTATTTTGAAATTGAATTGTAGACTTTCTTTTTTATTTTAATTTGTTTTAAAAATTATGTTTTCTCATTTTACATACCAAATACCATTTTCTACTCCCTCTCCTCTTCCTGCTCACTCCACCCCTCCCCACCACCTTCCCATCCCACCCCCATCCACTCCTCAGAGAGGGAATACAAAGTCTAGCATATTGCTTTGAGGTAAGACCAAGGCCTTTCTATCTATATCTAGGCTGAGCAAGGTATCCTTCCAGAGAATGGTTTCCAAAAGCCAGAAAAGCAGTAGGGGTAAATCCTGGTCTTATTGCCAGTGACCTGAGGAAATTGAGAGCATGGGGAGGGGAGAGAAGGGAAGGTAGAAGGGGAGAAGGGGAGAAGCGGCGGAGGGGGGAGAACTAGAGAGAACAGTATGTTTGAGATGGAGGAAGGACATAGAAGAAGAGCAAGGAAATAGATAACTTGATTGAGGGAGCCTTTATGGGGCTAGCAAGAAACCTAGCACTAGAGAAATTCCCAGGAATCCACAAGATGACCCCAGCTAAGACCCTAAGCAATAGTGGAGAAGGTGCACCTTGGCAGGTAGTCAATTGTTGACTATCTTAAATGTCATAGAACCTATGTCCAGCACCTGATGGAAACAAATGCATAAAACAAAAGCCGAACTTTGGGCTGAGCTCCCAGAGTCCAGACAAAGAGAGGGAGGAGTGAGAATAAGAGCAAAGGAGTTAAGACCTTTTTTGGAATGCCCATCTGAAACAGCTCACCTGAGCTAATGAAAGCCGTCCAACGCTGACCTGACAGTGAGGAAAACCAGCATAGGACCAAACTAGGCCCTCTGAACGTGGGTGCAGACAGTTCTATGGCCGAAGTAAATTTTTGTAAACATCATTTCTTGGACTGCAATCCAATCATATGAATATTTTTCAATCTAAACTTTCCCACTGCCTGTCAAACTGTCTAAAATCAGAACTCCAACACTTTTCCTATTCTACAGAAAAATGTGGTTATAAGACAAGGAATAGAATTGGGGATAAGCATATTTTTATACATTAATATTTGAAAAACATAAGCTGATGGGTAGAAAGAACTAACAAAGAGAGGCATATGAAAGCCTGAAAGCCTAACATAGGGGCCTCTCCCACTTCACTCTGTGATGTTTAGGCAGGATGGCAGAATCTCAAGTGTGTCTCAAAGGATGGGACAATCACTCCTGTCCTGTTTTTTTCAACTCCTTGCAATATGGATGGAAGGAAGGAGTATCTAATGTTTATCTTCTAACTGACCTATTCTGTGATTATTGTCCATGTCCACAGACAGAGCTGAAGCTTACTGAGGCTTACTGTTTACTGTAGTATGCCTCCCAGAGCATTCAGAGCAGGGCTGAGATTCATCTCGTGTTTTTGTTTTACATCCTCTGTCTTCCTTCTGAGGCACTCAGTGGAGATAAACTGGTTATAAATTTCTGCCTAGTTTATCTTCCCAAGTGAAAATTCAACAGAAAATAACCATTTATTACATAAATAGTCTAAGCAAAATACATTTGTCTTTTATTGAATCATGTCTAGTCTTGGAGTGTTATTGTGGGCAGATGGGGAGTCACCTACTCTGCTAACCCATACAACTTCAAGAATAAGGGGGTGACTTCAGTAAAATTAAAAAAGATATTATTCCACAAAACCTGAATTCACTATAATCTTAAGAATAATATAAGGGCAGTACTACACTATTAGAGATTCCTTGAACTTACGTAACACGTACAATACAATAGGCTCTTCGAAAGAAGTAATACCTGCATGGTTTCAGGAGGGGTATAATGAAGTTTGGAAACTGGTGGAGATGATTTGATGGTCACAGTTGCTTTAGAAGATAGTTTTCTGAGGATCATAGGAGATATGGTACTACTTATATAATGATTACAAGACTTTATCATAATCCAAAAAACCTTTCACAACATGGTATCTATTTTCTATCTATTTTTCATCCACATGTCAATACCCATTTTACTTTTATAATTCAACCAAATCTAGTCTTTAAACACATTATGCTATTTAACGACTCCACTGATTTCCTTACCGTTGCTGTCTTTCATTTAAAAGTGAACTTTAAATAAAGAACACATGAAAATGCATGTTCAGCCAATGACTTTTAAAAAGTCCTGTTACATTTTAGAATGCTCTTTCATGTTCTTCCTAACTTGCCCATTGCCATTTATTCATTAGTGTCAAACTCAAATGTTATCACACTGTGTTTGTGTAAGGTCTCAGAGGGAGTTAAATTTTTCACCCCTCGTTTGAGTGCATTTGGGTGTATGGTAAGATTATTAAGTAGAGGAGATAGAAGCTAGTTTGTTGAGAGGAAGATGGGGGAAGAGAAACAAGTTCCATTTGGGACAGATAAGTAAGAAATGTATCTAAAGAGGCCTGATTAGTATCCAGCTATACTGTACCTATATATTCAGTTGAATAGCTGAGAATGAATATATTGATCTGTGTGTTGCTACATAAAGGTAGTTGACAAGGCTTCTCTGATGTGGGATTCCCCTCTGTATTGTCTGAATATACGTTATCACCATTTGTTAATAAAGAACCTGCTTCAGCCGATGGCAGGGCAGAATATAGCCAGGCTGGAAAAGATATGTATAGAGAGAATAGGCAGAGTCCAGGAGATGTTATGTAGATACTGAAGGAGGCAGACACCATGTAGCTGGACAAGAAGCAAGAGGCAACAAGCCATGAGCCTTGTAGTAAAGTATAAAATAATAGAAATGGGTTAATTTAATATGTCAGAGCTATCTAGATTATCTAAGTTATTGATCAAAGAGTGTTACAGTTAATATAGTTTCTGTTTGATTATTTGGGTCTGGGTGGCTAGGAAATTAATGATCAGTTTCTGCTTACAAAATGGTACGCAACATGGGCTATAGATCCACATAAGACCTAAAAAAAAAAACTTAAGGAAAAAGAGAGGGTTTTTAGACCCACAAAAATGGGAGCCAAGCACAACTTTTTGGTAGCTGCATTTTTTTTCAGATAGGCTCTGTTTGCTGGTCACAATCAGGAGAAAGATGCTTCCAGAACCTTCCTGGTAGGCCACAGCCTCTTGATGATACATAGATTAAGAAATGGGTTAATTTAATATTTAAGAGCTATCTATAAATATGCCTAAGACCAAACAGTGTTGAAATTAATACAGTCTCTGTTTGATTATTTGGTTCTGGATGACTGAGAAATGAAGAAGCAGTCTCTGCTTACAAAATGGTGCCCACCATCTGGGGCATAGATACTCATAAGACCTAAAAAAATCCTTAAGAAAAAAAAGAGTTTTCTAGACCTACAAAAACAGGAGCCAAGCAAAGCTTCTTGGTAGCCACATTTTTTTTTCAGATAAGCTTTGTTTGCTGGCTGCAAGCAGAGGTGCAGTTCCTTTAAGAGAAGGCTTCCTGATTCAGCATTAGCAGCAAAAACTGTATGGCTTCTTTAAGAGAAGGCATCCTGGTTTGTCTTGGTAGCATAAATGTCTCTGACTCTTTTGGGAGGTCCTTCACTTAAATGGGGTTTGTGAGTAGTGTGTTACAAATTGCTTAATGATGACATAAACTGCATCTCTGGAGCTGGGGCAGTGAGCATGACACACAGAGGCTGTGAACATGACTCCACCATATTTGACTGGGCAAAGCAAACAGGCAGGATCTTGGAGTTGGTCCTAGCTATGCTTGCTTAGCATTAAAAAAAAGGCACCCTTGGTCAGAAAATGATTACAGTATGCAGTAAAGACAGATTTAGAAAAAAAAGACCTCTAAATGGGTCACAGTGTTGGATAAATGTATGTAGACTTGTATGAGAGAGGAAAAAGACTATAGACAGCTATAAAAAGCAGTATGTAAAAGTAGACATAGGTTAAAGCAGTAAAGATAATAAATATTAAGTAATAGAAAAAAGACACATAAAGATGGAATATACACAGAGAGTCTGGATTATGTATATACTGTTGTTTATCTATAATAATCAAACTTGTTATGTTAGTTAGATTTTCTAGATATACAGAGATATATTTCAGTTAGATAGGTAATCTTCAGAACTTAAAAGGCCAAAGAATATGGCATTTAAAAGGTTTTAAGGACTTACATTTTTCTCAACAATGAGGGAATGTCTTCTGGTAGTACCAATTACTTCAAGAGGTTAATAGGCATTTAAGAGGCTCCTTATAAAATTTGCTAGCCATTTGAACAAGAAACAGCTCTTGGCCTGTACTGCTTAGTGGTAAATCTTGACATACAGGACCCACAGAACTTTCCAAAAGACAGGATTATTTTTCAGGGTTTCTGCTTCACAGAAGAAACTGCCAGACATTCTGCAGGAAACAGAAGAAGGCAACTGATAAACTTGGCCATTACAAGGCAGAACAGATCATCAAATTTCCTGCTTCATAGAAAAGTCTACTGGATACCATGGGCTGGTAGGGTAAGATGGATGGCCACATTACAGAATAACTTCGGGTGACCTGTCCAGGCAGCAAAATATCTCTGTCAATTTAGAACTTTGGAAGCTGCTTACAATGCAGCTTCCTGTTTACTTAGGTAATATAATCCTTCTGGAGTCTTGATGGAGTTGAGGACAGACCAGTTAGAGTTTTCCTTAGTTATGATAAAGTTATAATTAGATATGAAACTTTAGACTCACAAGATAGGATAGCTGATAGAGTATTTTCTCTTAATTTTCCAAATGTAAATGGGCTAAAAAATTGTAACTTCATTCTTGCTAGATAACTGTTTTGTATATGTAATTTGACAATG
This sequence comes from Arvicola amphibius, assembly GCF_903992535.2. Taxonomy (NCBI): domain Eukaryota; kingdom Metazoa; phylum Chordata; class Mammalia; order Rodentia; family Cricetidae; genus Arvicola; species Arvicola amphibius. The sequence continues at coordinate 119,264,096 of NC_052048.2, forward strand.
TTAAAAAATAAAACATTCCTTTTTATTTATACAGAAAAGGGAAAATGATGTAGGATTTTCCTTCTTTATGCTGTGAATATGTTTTACTATCATTTGTTAATAAAGAAGCTTTTTGGACATATAGCCAGGGCAGAAATATAGCCAGACTGGAAAAGATTATATATAGAGAGAGTAGGCAATAACAAGGAGATACCATGTAGCTGCCAAAGAGGGCAGACACCAAGAAGCAAGATGTAACAAACCATGAGCCTCATGGTAAAATATAAATTAATAGAATGGAGTTAATATAATATGTAAAGAAAATGCCTAAGTTATTGCCAGACAGTGTTGTACTTAATATAGTTTCTGTGTGATTATTTGGGGTCTGGGTGGCCAGGAAATGAATGAGTAGTCTTTGCTTACACCTTCTCTCATGAGGGAAGAGTATCAAGTCTGATTGTTAGATAACAGAATATTTTAAAGGACAAAGGCAGAATACTCACTAATGGAGATGGGCTAGAACAAATAGAGGGTGTGAGGACACAAAGAGAAGTGAATTTCAGCTGCTAAACAATGCCAAGGAGATAGCATGAGGAGGGAAAGTGATTAGTGTATAATGCTACAAGCAGCAACAGATGGAAATTATTAAGAAAACAAAAGCTTTGTTAAATAGAGCAATGTGAGATAAGTTTTGGAGAGGGAAGTTTGAAAAATATTTGAAGACTATAGAGGGGAGTTCCCTTTTAGGAAGAAAAGTGCCAAAGGCAAGCCTACTGTGTACCTGGTGGGGAACAGAGGTAGATTTTCATTTTCCTAGCACAGATGAAAGATTGGCATTACAACTCCGAATCTTCATTCTGCGTTGAAGGGCATTCATTACAGCACCATAATGGATTTCTTCCCGCATATTTTGTTTGAAGAGAGAACTCTATTATGTGAATATAATAATGGAAAATACAACTTCTGAACAGTCCTGTCAATAACTCTTGGGGGACAAAGCTGACCAAATACATTATTACATCCTACGACATAGTCCAATTGGGCTCCACCAATCTGTATAGAAAGGAGAAATTGCCACCTTGTTCTCTCTAAATAAATGTTATTCTTGATTTTATTGTCAAGATTTCTACTTTGCAACTAAAAGTATTTTAGAGCCAAATGAATTGCTCATTTCTGGTTGCCTAGGGAGAAAAATGTTCAACAAACAGCAAGGAAAGTAAAGTACAAGAATATAGGAAGTCCTTCAATATTCAAGCATTGGCATATTAAAACCTGTGGGTTAAAACTGAGGTAGAGAGGCTATGTGCCCATGGCAATTATGGTTGGTGGTCAGAAAAAATCTTAAAGACATTGAGAGAGCAATTTTACTGTTCCTCCTATATTTGGGCTGAATGTTCTAACTTTTTGAGTATGGAATCCAACCATGAGTCATTCAAGTGAACTCAGCTTTGAAAGAGGACATGAAGAATGTATTTTAGATTACAAAGTCATTTTCTATCAAAAAATAATTGGGGCTGTAGAGATGGCTCAGATATTAAGAGCACTTCCCAGGTAAGACTGAAGTCTTGAGTTCTAATCCCCAGCACCAGAAGTGACATACAAACCTAAGCAAGGCTGCATGCACCTGAAACTCCAGCACTGGAGGGCAGACATAGGCAGATCCTTGGAAACTGCTGGCCAGCAAGTCTAGGTGATATGTTGAGCCTCCATCTCAGTGAGAGACCATATCTCAAGGTAATAAGGCAGATAATGATAAGGGAAAATATAAGACATTCTTCTCTGACCTCCACATGTGCATGCACAGTAATACATACACATACAAACACACACATGCTTGCACATACATGCACCACTAAATACACACACACACACATATACATATATATGCAAGCACACACAAATACCACACACATATACACTTACACACACACACACACACACACACACACACAAAACCACACCAATAGCTGATGACAAAAACCGTACTTTTTCAAAAGCCTATGTGGAAAATTAAAGCAAAAATCAGAAGATTTTAGCATATGATCTTGACTCTTAATCTTTGTCCCCTGTTCTAGCTACTGAAAGAGACACAATAAGTATAATTTTCTGCTAGTTTTCCTTTTAAAAAACCTGTTTTCTGGAACACTGATTTATTTATAGTGTCTCTCCACTCCAAAGCAATTATTAATATATTTTAATGCATTCAAAGACTGCTAGATTTCCAGGCTTCAAATCTGAAGTTAGAGATGTACCATTATTTTTCAGTGAGTGCGTTAGCAAACTCGTTTTTTCAGTGAAGTGACCTTTGGATGAAATACCCTTGATTTTCTTGAGGCCAGGAAATGGCTATTACCTTGTGCTCCATTAACTGACTCAAATATGGAGGTTTGTGTACAGGGTGCCTTCTTCAGTCAGGGTGTATGACTATGGACAGTTCTGTTTACTAGATGAAGTGAACAAACTTCCTCCCAGTATAGCTATTTTCATTTGAAGGAGGTTTTGAGACAGTAGAAATTATAGCTAATGTCAGTTCTGAGGCAACATAATTACACTGAATGTCAGTTTGTTGCTTCTGTGTGGTCATAGTTCATATAGTTCTCTTCCAGACTTAACCCTAGAGCATGTCTTATAGTCTGATCAGTTGTAGGGCTGGCACGTCAAGAACACTTCACTCTCCTGTAGGGGACAACATTGGGGTCACTTCTTCAGTCCAGCTGCAGATCACATACTATTCTTTTGTCAATCATAATGCATAATGTACTGATGCATAATTTACTGGCAAAACTAGGAATTCTGACCACGCTTGAATTCTAGCCATTTCTGGTCTCAAGTTAAAATTTCTAATAATTAAAAAATTAAATTAGTATACATGACAGTAGTCTGGCATTTTCAAAGCAAATGTAATTTGATAGATCCTCTCTTCCTTACACCACCCTACACTCCTGATTTCTCCTTGTATCCTTCCTCAAGTCTCTTCTTCTCTATTGTGTGCCATCCCCCAATCCTTGACCTTCCCAGTTTTTGTCATTTCCTGGTCTCCTCTCTAGTTTTATAGGTTCTACCCACATTTAAAATAATACATATATATATTTTAATTTTTTTGAGACAGGTTTCTCTGTGTAATCACCTGGATGTCCTGGAACTCACTCTGTAGACCAGGCTGGTATCAAACTCACAGATATCTATCTGCTACTAGCCTCCTAAGTGCTGGATTAAAGCGTGCATCATCACCAGCCAGCTCCATTTTAAAGCATTCAATGAACAAGGAAAAACATAGGGTTAGGGTGTTTGAATTACCAGATGTTGTCACTACTGGAGATGTTTGTTCTCAGACACTTGATTAAACAGTTGTGTCATGTCCTTATTGGAGAATGGGCAAGACAATCATCAAAAGAGATTTGTTGACAACGCAAATCAATCTTTTTTGTTTGTTTGTTTATTTTTTCTTGAGACAGGGTTTTCTCTGTATAGCCCTGGGTGCCCTGAAACTATCTCTGTAGACCAGTTGGCCTTGAATTTATATAGCGATCCACCTGCCTTACCCCACAAATGTTGGTGTTAAAGGTGTGCATCACTACTTCCTGTCTGTATTTCAAATCTTAAATGTCTTCCAAAGCTTTATGTTAAAGTTTGTTTACTGACTGTAGTACTCTTGAGATTATGACAATAGAACACTTGGGAGGTGGCAGCTAGAGAAATGAAGTTAGGTCATTTGTGATGTGCTCTTGTATGGGATTTGGGACCTTGCTCAGATTAGTTTTATTTTTTAAACACACCTGGGAAAGAGGAAACTCAGTTGAAGATTGACCTAGAATGGTCTGTGGCAGGTCACTAGGGACACTTTTGGAATTGCTGACTGATGTAGGGGAGCCCAACTCCCTGTGGTAGGTGTAGACTGTATATAGTGGGAGTTAACAGGAGCCCACTAAGCAGCTTTCCTCTGCGGTGGTCTCCGCTTCATTCTTTGTCACCGAGTTCTTGTTTTGAGTTCCTGCCCTTATTTACCACCTTGATGAGATGATGATGAGCTGTGAAGTGTAACTTACAAACCCCCAAGTTGCTTTGTCGATTTTTTATAGGCAGCAATAGAAGGCAAACCAGAACAGATCCTGTGCCTTTGGGCCTTTTCTTTTTTTTCCCTCTCTACATTTCCTGGCTGCCCTGTGAGCAGTTTTTCTCCACCATGTGCTCTTGCTGTGATGCAATGTATAACCACAGGCTCCAATCCCAAACTGAGAGACCACGAGCCAAAATAAACACGTTGTTTTACAGAGCATCAGAAAGCTGAGCAGCTCAGTGACAATGTCAGTCATGATCTCAGCCAGAAAGGGACAGAATAATCAAGTTAAGAAAAGCTTGGGTGGGGGGTGGATTTTGTCCTTAAACAAGAAACTACCAACCAAGTAAAGGCTTAAGAGATATTACTGCTACATTGGTTAGGAAGAAAGGACAATGGATGGGAAGAATGATGTGAGGGCCAAAACTGGAGTAGTAAGCTATGCTTATGAGATAGTCAGACCCCTGTGAGTCTGAGGGGAGGGAGGCAGACAGATATCTAGTACCTCATTTGTTTTTCATCCCTTCATTTCTCAGGTCTGTTTTTGGAATCTGCTATTGACCAATGGATGTAATACAACCTGTCAGCTATTGGTACCTGGGGTCAAGGGCAAGAATAGACAACAGGTCAGCAGTGCAATGAGAACGGGTGCTGACTCCAGGTTCAAATTCTGATCACCCTACTTAGTAATTTCAAAACAAATCTTGCACCAGAATTTCAGTTATCTACCCCTCACGATTTCCACCAGAATTAAATGAGTACTATAGATATCAAAATGGCCAGTGGGTAACATAGCACAGAGATAACCCAAGAGATACTTACTGAAGGTTGTTTGGAGAAGAATACCTGAATAAGCCGGGCGGTGGTGGCACACGCCTTTAATCCCAGCACTCGGGAGGCAGAGCAGGCCGATCTCTGTGAGTTCGAGGCCAGCCTGGTCTACAAGAGCTAGTTCCAGGCCAGGCTCTAAAAAAGTTGCAGAGAAACCCTGTCTCGAAAAACCAAAAAAAAAAAAAAAAAGAATACCTGAATAATTTGAGAAGGTCTGGTGAATGTAGGATCGAAGACATGAACTCCTCTTACAATTCATGTGCTCTACATTTTGATGTGTGTTCACCTGAATAACTAAGATAACTACAGCATTTCAGAGGGGCAACGTGTGCCAACACTGAGCGAGTCATTGCCACTACTGTTTGCCTGTTGTATTCTGAACTGTTAAGCTGAAATTTGCCAGTCTTTGATGAGTGACTATCTTTCATTTGTCTCTTCCTTATACGAGCTAAAACATGTAAGATAAGCATCTCCTAAAGTCCATAGAAATTAGGTGGGCACTGGGCCATAGAAATTATCTTTCTAAGCTTCTTATTTTGCTGTTCAGAAAACTGATGTTCAGAATTGTGAACTGAGCCAAAGCTAATGACCTTGAAGGAAGCAGAGCTCCAGCTAGGGATCTAAGAGTACCTGCCTTAATGTAAGCCTCCTCCTTCTAGACTTGTGATTAATAACACCCTGAGAGCAGAACCGACTGAAAGTTCTGTACCTTGTAAATCAGCATGAAGTCTGCCCACAGGCTAGGCTCAGATTATGAATTCAATCCATGCATAAATTCTAGGAGAGTGGAACATGCTAAAACAAAGCATTACAGTTTTGCACATAGAAAGACACCTCTGGCTGTCAGTGGTCATCCTTACACTTCTGTCTACTTAGGACACGGACTCTCTAGCGGCCTTATAAATAAATTACACACATTTCCAGGACCAGGAAGTAGGAGGAAAGATGCAAACAGACGCACCCATTTGATGTAGAAGATGACTACAGCTAACGAAAATAACTAGTCGTTTGAATTCACTGAAACACCCCCTTCTGTGAAAGAATTAGTTTTTTAAAACATATCACGAGGTGGAATAATAAATCTGAGAAACTGTGACCTGAAATATTATACAGGGTGTTATTTATTCTTACAAGAAAGAACTTGAGGGCTGGATGTAGGGTTGTGGTAGAGAGTTTGCTTAGCATGTGTGAGGCCTTGGATTTCTTTCCCAGTTCTGGGGCAAAAGGAAAAAGAATAATGAATATTTTAAAGAAAACAAAATATCATTTACCCACCCAAACCAGATTTTGGAAGAAGCTTTTTATTCATTTTGCCCATCATGTACCAGTAAATAATTTTGTAGTCATAGAATTATTTGGAACTCTAAAGAGAAGAAATAAATTGCCAAGGGACCGAGACTGAAACTTTGGTGGTATACTCTCATACCTTCGATGAAAGCATGAAAACCTTCGATGACTCTTGCTTTAATTAGGGCAAACCCACTTAAATGTTATGGGAAGAAAAGCCAACACATACCCCAGGGAATCAATTACATATCATTCTTTCCAACTAACTTCTTTTTTTATTACTCCTCATTGATAGCCTTTGAAGTATGTCAATTAATATGAAAATTGGAGCCAGAGGATTTCTGTACTTAAATATTTCTAAAATGCTACACACAGTTTCCAAAATGATTGCCATGGATAAATCAGTAATTATTAAGACTATCATCCATGATGCAAATATGGAGGTCTTATTAGATGCTATGCACCATGATGAGTATGAGTTTGGAGACTTTGTGAACCCTGTACTTGAGTTGCTTCAATGATGAATCAAAAAACAGCAGGAAGTTTCATATGGGTTGTGGAAACCATGACATTGGGCTTGTTATTGTCCTTGCTACTAAACAATTATCTTTGTTACTTAAGTACTTATTATGTTGCTGTCTCTTTGTTATTTCTCCTCAGTTAATTCCCACAACCACCTGGAACTTGGTGTCAGTTTCATTTGATAGTAGAGGGGACTTTTTGAGAACCTAGGAGACTTACTCAAGTACATAGCATCTGAAGATAGAGCTGCAGTCCTAAAATTAGTTTATCTGACCTTAATCCCTCCTCTTTCAAGGTATAGTATTAATCCACAACTAATTTTTCTGTATTTGGGGAGAATATTCTAAATCCACATCACCTGGGAAGACACTACGATAAGTGAACATCATTCTCTATAGTTTGGTTGTGGAACTAGTCTTAGTAGTGCGTTTTAAAAAGCAAGCATGATTTTTATTGCTTATTTAAGATTTTTTCCAAAAAAGAAACAGATTTCTTTTTTTTTCTATTTGTTTATTAGATTTTTTAAAATACCAATCCAAATTTTCCACTCCCTTCCCTCCTCCCATTCCTTCCACACACCCTCCTACCCCACCCCTTCCAGTCCTAAGAGAGGGCAAGGCACCTTGCTCTGTGGGAGGTCCAAGGCCTTCCCCACTACATCTAGGATGAGCAAGGTATACATCCACAGAGAATAGGATCCCAAAAAGCCAGTACATGCAGCAGAGAGAGCACTGGGATTTGTCTCTGCTGCAAGAAACAGATTCTTTATGTTGGAAATTTATAAACGTCTGCTAATACAGAAAAAGGAAGACTATATCTTCCTCTTGCCCTGCAAGAATTGTCCACCCCATGGTGTGTATTCTGCTAGTCATCTTCTGAAGATTGTCTAGTACAATTATTTATTCTTAATGTGCCAAAAATCTTTCCTCTTACAATATTCCTATTAAAACCGCCAATGTATCCCTACTATTGGTATGATGTTTGCTTCCTTTTAAATCCAAGTGGCATGAAGCCTAGACTGTGGCTAACCAAGTTCACTTGGTATTGAATGATAACGGAGAAAACCAAGGGGAGTGAATGAAAACCAGTAAAACTAGAAGCTCCGCAGAAGGAGAAAATCAGTATTGGTTGGACTCAGTGTTCTCCCATTTAAATTTCATGAGCATCATTTGTTTGCTGCTTCTAGCCAAATTTCTGTCCTGAGTTCTTGTGAAATGTGACATCTTTCCCTCCCTTCCCTTTCTTCTCTGTCCTTTCCGTCCCCTCTCATCCCTTCCCTTCTTCCCCTCCTCCTCTTTTTCTTCTTTCTAAAAGAAATGAACAATAATAAAAGAGTTTCCAAACCTCAAGAAATTTACAGTTCACTCCTCTGCCAATGAATAGCAGCTAGGTGGCAATGGAAAAAGATTATTTAATGCTACCTCAAATTTCAGGTTGTTTGAACTGCAAATAAATTTCACTTACAGATTCTAAAGATATTCTTTGCTTTTTAATATAACTGTTGATTCAAAAAGGAGTTACGTTTGTAGAAAATTTGAAATGGATATTACAAGTCATCATCTGAATGTTTATTTGTATACTTTATTTCATTGTAATTTAATTAGAAATGCTTAACAAGTTTAGATGATGCATTGGCTAAAATTTCCTTACTATGAGCCAGTCTTCTTCATTATGGACTTAAGAAAAATTTTGACATAGAGATACAGAGTTCTGAATTTAACATCTCAACACACGGGTCCTTTAAAGTAGTTGTGTTCACTTAGTTACTTACTAATTCTAACCTATCTTTTCCTGGTATTAATTTTTACTGAGTCAAAAATAATCTGTGTTAGTTACTAGGCATAAAGTATGAGTGAAAAATATAGAATTTCCATTTAATATTATTTAGAGGGAAGCAATAGCTCTATTCAGTAGGCAGAAGAAACCTCTGATTCTAATTTTGCATTTGTCATATATATATATATTAATTAATATATATTAATAGAAGGTTGGTTTAGTTTCATTGTTTTGAGGACTTCTCCATCTCTGAGGCCATCAGTCTCAATTCTTGTATACAAACATCACCTGTCCTACATGTTAAGGTGTCAAGAGAGCCTGCAGCAGTATGGAAATGTCCTCCCAGTCTATCAGTCATTGGTATGCCTTAACATTGTCAGTTTTGAAAGTGATTGTTCTGTAAGAATAGGCCTGAAAACTTGGCAAGTAGAAGAAGCGACAGCTGAGACAGGGTCGATTTTTCTCTCCTTTATAAATGAAGGAGAACTGATGCCCATGACAACAGGGTGAACACAGGATTCCTTCTCATTTGTGGTTCACATTTTTTAGAGAACACATAAAATACTCATATACATGGATACTAAGGTTCTAATTGAACATAGTTATCAAATATTCAAAAGGCCATCTGCAACATCTAGTAGATGGTGGTAAAATTTGTCATCTAACTCCTTGTTTTAAGCCTTCTGTAGATGCTTGATTGTAACAGTGACATCATGCCCAGTGATATTCTGCAATGACTTCAAGAAATCAATATATTTCTTCTGTCTTCAGGTTCAATCATAGTTATAGGGTATGAAAATTGCTGTGCCTATAATCACTACAGTTTTTCCATTTGATAACTTCCATGTTGTTATTTACAGGCCTTATTTTGTGATGTTTTGACACTCAATAAGGAAAAAAAATATTTTGGGATATCTACCATATCCCATGAACTATCTTTCTGAACAGTGAGTAGAGTAAATACTTTCTCATCATCATGAGCGGAATCGTTGTCATTTTGCTTTGGAACATTATCTGTTTAGATTTTTGTATTCTGGAAAGACAAACTTCCTCGTAATACTGTATTATAGAAGATAGGCAAAGCAGAACACCTTTGGCTGTGGTGGTGGGAGCTCGAGGCAGCAGCTGTTCACATTCTGGTAGACTAGGAAGAAGAGCATGCAGGTCAAAATCAGGGGTGGGCATAATCTGTGAAGGCCCATTCCCTGGGGTTTGCTTTCAGACAACTCTCACTTTCTAAAGACATCATGGTCTTGAAAATAGTGCTCTAGTTGGGGACAACCATAGAAACATGACTGTTGGGGCATTTCAGATTCAAAGCACAACAGCAGCATAAACTGAATGATTGTGACTCTTCCACTGGATTGATTTTTTTTTTTCAGAAGCCTGGTGACTTGAAATAGTTTGCATTATTAGTAAAATAAGTATAGGAAAAGTTATTAAGCAGTTAGTTCTTGTTAGACTCTCCTGTTCATCTCTCAATTATATTCAAGTTTATGTGTGTGTGTGTAAAAAGACTCCAGGCTATCATGACCATATTTGGAACCCTGATCTCTGTTCAGCACACGATTTTATTAATTTCAAGTGAAACCTCCTAGTCTTTATCATTTCAGAAGAACCCATGATCTTAACGCACCCTCCATTGTATAGCAGTCAGGTCCTTGGATGGCTTTAGGCAGAAATATTCTGCATCCTGCTGGCTGTCTTATGGAAGCAAATACCAGAAACCTTGTGCCATTTAAAATGTTAGAATAATAATAAGTGCTTTTCTCTACTCAGGGTGTGTTAGGTAGTATAGATAGTAAAATTATACATGGAATGAATTCCAAAGATAAAAATTGAAAGTAAAGCTTTATTCTGCTCAAAGCATGCAGTACAGCCCATTAGTTTAGGATCAGTGTCTATGACTAATTGAGGGCATCTAGGAAGACAGATTCATAATATGTCTATCTGCTTTCAATGTCTTGGTGGCTTCATGGTTCAGATAAATCAAGCATTATTTAGCTAGATTTCCATTCAAATGCTCTTCTGAAGATATTTCCCAGCAGGGCCATTGGAGCTAGCACTGTTATGTAAAGGATGGCCATTTCACCGAGAAGTCAGCATTTGTTCCTCTCCACACACTGTTAATTTTGCTCTCATGTGACAAGTCTTGAATCACCAGATAACGACTTAGGAAAAGTAAACTTGACTTCTCTAGAAGAATGCCAGACATTTTTTCTTACTGAGGACTGTCCGAAAAGATGCAAAGAATGGTGCACAGTAGAGGCTTTCCTCTTTAGGGGTAGCACACAGTGTACATGCAGACTTACTCCTTACGTAACCATAAAGGAACGTGGATGGATTTTGTAAGATTGCTTTTGACTTAAAGAAAATTAGTTTTTTTCCTAGTAAAATAATATCATTGTTATAGTCACAATTTTTATATTATATGGAATTTGTTTACTAATCACTTAATAATTTAAAATGTCCACATTTTAATAAAGTGAAATACCCATAAACAAGGTCCCTCTACTAACGAATAGTGGGATGGCTCATGCAATGATCAAGTAGTTGCTCTTCTGATGGTGATTTGGTTCATTTGAGTGAGTATTTATTGCCTACCCACTATACGTCAGGCCCAGTGTTAGCACAATAATAAATGGCTCATGGTGCCTGAGGTCAAGATTCTTATACCCACAACATACTCAGAACCAGGTAACATTTGACATTGCCAGAATTGGAAAGTATCAATGAATTCATGATACTTTAATTAGTTTAATTTTAATTTTAATTTTCTTTATTCTATCTATACATATTTATTTATTTATCTATCTATCATCTATCATCTATCTATCTATCTATCATCTATCTATCTATCTATCTATCTATCATCTATCTATCTTTCTATCTATACTATCTATCATCTACTGCTCATCCTTTCTAAGTGGCTAAAAATTATATAGTGTTGTAAAGAGTGGCCACTTTTAACTTTCACTTCATGAACCTTGCAGCAAAATTACTAGTATGTTTCATGATCAGTGGAAGCATATGACTTTAGAAACAATTATGGAGTTTTCTTCTAGACATTCTACCCTTTGTCTCATCTACTGTATGCATTCTATATTCCTGACTGCTAAGAGCTTTGCAATCCCCAAGCCTTTCTGGAATGATGGGGCTTATGAATGGATACTGCTGAGTGGACTAGACAATTTGGAAGCTCCCAAGTTTCAAACAGAAGGGGCCCATGGGGACAATGGCTTTAGAAGTGCAATGGGTGGCAGGACCTGAGAGTTGGTAGGTAAGAGGAACAGAAAAGAATGCTAAAGTGCATACAAAGAAAGTTCAACTTAGCCCCTGTTGGAGTGGGTACTACCCTAAGCTATGCCTGATGCTGTATTAATCAAATAAAAATGATTTTTCTTGACTGTTGCCTTATCCTTAGATCCAAAATTGTGTTTAGAGATTATATCATTTAACAGAAAGGGCAACATAATTCAGTGCAATCAGGATTATATCTAAAACTGACGATTTCTGCTTTTTACAATGCCAATGATTTCATTTTTCCAAAGAATTTTCTTAGGACTCACCCATATTTGTTCTTGTTTGATAGTTTCTACCTAGTAGCATATGCTACACAGTGACTTGCACAGTTCTTAAAAATTGAGAGAATAAAGTCTTTTGCAAGTGGAAACCTCTTCTACTTGTTTTCCTTCCCTGTCTATTCAGCCAGAGCAGTTGAATATGAATGAACCTGTTCCCTCCCCCTTTTTAGTCTTTCTTCCAGAGAACTCCCATCCATTTTTCTCTCATAGAGCTCTCACTGATGCCATTTTGGGAACAGAGAAGAAGGGAAACAAGAACAAACAGACTAGTTGGATGAGTTTATACACTTAAAGTCTTCATTAAAATACTTTAAGTATTCCTCTTTCAATGATTATAGTTGCAAAGAATGGTAAAGGTGAGTTATTTTGGTTCTTCTGCATAATATAGGAATATTCATCAAGACAAAAAAATTCACACACCTTTATAAAAGGAAAATTTGGGGATTATACTCACGCCCCCCAATAAAACCAACTTCTAATAATACTAGAAAAACACACTCAATTGGGTTTTTGATGATTACATTTGAGGGGCATGAAACTTTAAGAAGCATTTTGCTGTTTACATTCATTGGGCCCATATGAACAGGTGGAAATTTGCATTAATGTATCACAATTTATAAGACTGGGACTTATCTACTGAATAAGCAACTTAAAGGTTACTTTTTATCTTAGCCTATTTCATCATCATTTTAATTCTTTTGATAGATTCTGGTTTACAGGTGTGATTCAGTAACTGTAATATTGTTCATTAGAAGGAAAAAGGTCAATTTCATTATGACATTTTATAAATCACTGAGAAGCAAGGTTAGGAATAGACTAATTATGCATTTTGTTATGGCTTTCTATAGGGATCTGGTACATCAATGATGCTCAGTAAATAATCTAAGGTATAATCAATGGAAACAAATGAGTAAGCAGAAAACATAGCATATTTCCATTTGAGCAAAATGGAGGGAGGTAAACCCACATGTATTTTTATTTGCTTTTTTGAATGAAGAAAAATTTTAGCAAAATTGTGTAGACATAACAATGACTTTTACCATGAAGTGTAAAGAGGTGGGAGAACATACAAAATAGGATGGGACGGAGGGATTCGTATTCTTTGAACTTTGTGATTATGTTCTTTCCTTAAAATTATTAAAACAAAGTAACTATAGTTATTAAAATGAATGATGGCTCTTGCAAAGACACCTTTATCTGCAACATACTTGTAATTCTCCTTTTCCTTCTCTATGTTCATTCTCTTCATATCTAAACCTTTCTAAATAGACAAATTGCAACATCTGCAATGTAAATTACATATAAATTTTTACTGTAATTGCTTTTTAGTTAGCACTTCATTTAAAAGCTATAAATTTTCTGTGGATATCCATATGCCCAGCTTTATAGTCAATAAATTTGATGGTATTTTCAGAAACTTTGTCATTAAGTGTTCACAGAAAAAAAGAAAAAGTGTAGAAAAGATTAAGAATTTAATAAAGGGGAACAACCAAATACAGGAGCCTCACGTATAGATTTTTTCTAAAGCTGTGTTTTGATAAGCTTTCTAAGTTGTTGGTGAGAGATAGAGGGTATGTGTATAAATCCTTGCAGACTCTCAGTGCCCATGTTGAAACTGCCTAATTGTATAATCCAGAGGCTACTCCATCCCATCGTAATAAAGACATTATGAATCAAGGAAACAGAACCCAAGATGGATCCTTAACAATTCACTTACAGAGCCTGATGATGATTAATAAGATCATGCCGTATCCAGGCATTTACCTACCAGGCTTGAATAAGGAAACACAACATAAAATAAATGTGAAGACAGAAGGAAGAGACATCCAAAGATAGAATTGTTAATTAACAAGATACATTGTCACCTTTGGAAGTCTTAACACAGGATTAACTCCTTTAGGTGATTTAGTCATTTCAGGGTTCTTTTGCTGCCATTATTAAACAACTCCATGAATCATTTAAGAAGGGGCATAGGTAAATTATCACTCAGTATAAATAATTGTGTTTTTTTGTTATGTGAATCATTCAGATCTGAAGTATGAACTTCTGTTTAAGTTCTCATATTTTTAAGTCACGGACCTCGATAGTGATTTTATTTTTTTTTTCAGATTTTCAAAAAATTGATTAGCTGTAGTAATCAGAGTAGTGACTTTGAGTAGTTTTAGACAATCTCATGTTTTGTTTGTACTTAGTGGAAATGAGAAAGAATGCACAAAATTATTAACCAACATTTATTTAAGTTTGCACTATGCTTCATAATTTTCTTTGCAACCACCGCACTTTTGCCATGCTATAAGTCTAAGATATGCAGTTGCACTGCTAGCTCCTGTGACTCCTAACATCTTGCCAATAGTCAGAGTGAAGAGTATTCTTGCAACCAATCCATGAAAGAACAAGGGGGACACTAAACACACATCCCCAACCAACATTATCAGTCTAAAATGGATCAATAGTCCAGAACATCAAAAACAAACAATCTCGGTGCAAGCTGGGAAGGGACAGGAAGAGAGAGGCAGTATGCAACCACTTTGGAAAGCAGTGTGGCGGTTTCTCAGGAAATTCGGGATCAACCTACCCCAGGACCCAGCAATTCCACTATTGGGAATCTACCCAAGAGATGCCCAATCATACAACAAAAGCATATGCTCATCTATGTTCATAGCAGCATTATTTGTAATAGCCAGATCCTGGAGACAGCCTAGATGCCCTTCAGTGGAAGAATGGATGAAGAAACTGTGGAATATATACATGCTAGAATACTACTCAGCGGTAAAAAACAATGACATCTTGAATTTTGCAGGCAAATGGATGGAAATAGAAAACACTATTCTGAGTGAGGTAACCCAGACCCATAAAGATGAACATGGGATGTACTCACTCATATTCGGTTTCTAGCCATAATTAAAGGACATCGAGCCTATAAATTTGGGATCCTTGAGAAGATAATAAGAAGGTGAACTCCCAAAAAAAGATATAGTAATCCTCCTGGATATTGGAAGTAGACACGATCGCCAGGCAAAATTGGGAACTTGAGGGTTGGGCAAGACTGGGCCAAGGGAAGATAGGGAGAGAAAAGTGTGAAGGGGAGAGCGGGGGGAGCTCGGAGGAATGGGGTGCTTGGGATATAGGAAGGGTGGATATGAGAGCAGGGAAGCAAATATCTTAATTTAAGGAGCTACCTGAGGGTTGTCAAGAGACTTGACCCTAGAGGGGTTCCCAGGTTTCCAGGGAGACGCCCCCAGTTAGTTCCTTGGGCAGCTGAGGAGAGGGAGCCTGAAAAGGCCAGTTCCTATAGCCATACTGATGAATTTCTTGCATATCACCATAGAACCTCCACCTGACGATAGATGAAGAAAATGACAGAGCCCCACATTGGAGCACCGGACTGAGCTCCCAAGGTCCTGATGAGGAGCAGAAGGAGAGAGAACATGAGAAAGAAAGTCAGGACCGTGAGGGAACCTCCATCTGGCGACAGATGGGGAAGGTGACTGAGCCCCACATTGGAGCACTGGACTGAGCTCCCAAGGTCCTGATGAGGAGCAGAAGGAGCGAGAACATGAGGGAGAAAGTCAGGAACGAGAGGGGTGCGTTCACTCATGGAGACGGTGGGACAGAACTAATGGGAGATCACCAACTCCAGTTGGAATGGGACTGATGGATCATGCGACCAAACCCGTCTCTCTGAATGTGGCCAACAGCGGGGGCTGACTGAGAAGCAAAGGACAATGGCGCTGGGCTCTGATTGTTCTTCATGGACGGGCTCTGTGGGAGCCTTCTCAGCTTGGTCGATCACCTTCCTGGACCTGGGGGGAGTTGGGAGGACCTTGGTCTTAGCATAGAGTGGGGAACCCTGATGGCTCCTTGGCCTTGAGAGGGAGGGAGGGGAGGTATGGGTGGAGGGGAAGGGAGGGAAGGGGGAGAAGGAGGGGAGGGAAGGGGGAGGAGGAGGGGAGGGAGGGGGGAGGAGGAGGGAAGGAGATGGAAATTTTTAAAAAATAAATAAAAAGAAAAACAAACAAACAAACAAACAACAATAAAAAGAACAAAAAAACCCTTGATTTTAGGATTCAGGAAATTTAATTATTTAACTCATTGTTATTAAAATTGGCTTTTCTTTTAAATTACTTTGAGAAACCCTAAATGTCAACATACTTAACTACTGTTTCAGTGTGATGGGCTTTCAGATTTGAAGCCCAAATAGATTAACAGGCTATCAATAATATATCATTTTCCCATATTATCCTTTAGATGCTTCAACGAATTATAAGATAATAAATATACTTGACATAAATTATTGATCAGTGACTCCTGAGTGGGTGGGGTTACTGAGATGTCAGCTTTGGGTTAAATATTGATCTTGAACGATTGTGATATCAAATTACTGCAGGCAGCCACATACCGAGTCTCAGCCATGGAATCTCTCCACGAGGAGCTATCACAGCTCTTTTTAGAAATCATGTTCCAGAGTCTATCAGTTTTTACTATGAAATGTAGTCAGTCTCCATCTCCCAGGTTACATTTTAGAGATAGATTTTTATTGAATGAAAAGAAGAAAATGATTTATCTTCAATCCTATTTCCTCCCACTTTTTTATCTTAAATCATTTTAAGTCTATAGTAAAAAGGTTATTTATACAATGGTTCCCTCCTTCTCTGTAATTGTTTACATGATTTCTGTTACCCATGGTCAATTATCACCAGAAACATTAAATGGAGAGTTAGTTAGTTGTTGTGAATAGTATGCTGAAGTTACCATCCTACCCAGAGTCTAATTGTTCTTTAGTTCACTGTGTACATAGTGCATATCCTCCCACACAGTCATGTGGTACTGGTTTTGGTTATCAAGACTACTTATTATTAGACTACATAGTATCCCAATGCTTTGTTCTCAAATAATCCTTATTTTACTTTATAATGGCCTTGAAACAGAATGGAAATGATGCCAGAAATTTTATTACAGAGAGTTGCTGTAATTGTTCTAATTTATATGCATTTAATATCTTATTGTATTTAATGAGCTAAATTTTGTCCTAGGTATGTGTAGGGGAAAACAGTATGTGTAGGGTTTAGTAGTATCCAAGGGTTGGGGCATCCACTGGAGGTCTTAGAACATATACATATGCAAGACTACTGTATATCTTTCATTCAATTATTAACAAAATGTCAAATTTTGTTTCTTTTCTTCTGTCTGTCCTTTTCTTTTTGCTCCCTTCCTCCTTACCTCCATTTTTATCCCTCCCTCTTTTCCTGACCTCCTCTGTTGAAACCCTATACCACCCTTAAGCTATAATGTTAATTCAATTATGCTATATTCTACATAACTTTTACATAAGTATTGAAAATTTGAGACCAACATTTTTGTATCACATTTAATTATGCCATTTTGGGTTTGTTTAACCTGGAACATCTTCTTGGCCTTTAATTTGATTTTAATGACGTTGACTGTTTTTTGAAGAACACAGACATAATGTCTTGTAAAATGTCCATTATTCTGAAATTTTAAAATTATTTCTTTATGATTAGGTTCAAGCTGGGTTTTTAAAGATACCTCACAGTTGCTGTTGGCATTTCTTACTGCATCACACCAAGATGACTGACAGTCACATCGTTTCCCAGTAGTGATGTCAATGTGAACATTTGATTAAGGTTCTGAATGTGAAATTATTCCATTGCAAAGTGTGTTTTTTCTGTTTCAGTGTGCAACTTGTGGGATGATATGAGACTATAAATATTCTGCTACCTCTGACCTTTCACTGAGAGGTCCTAGTACCCAGTAACGATTGCTGTCTGGGTCATTTGTTATAATGGTGAGGGAAATGGTATTTTTCTGACTTTATCCTTTCCCTTGCATTTGTCAGCAAATGTTTCTTCTGCACTTGCATCTTTATTGTAGTTGAAATTAGGGATAGGAACCAGTCCTTTTCCCTCAGAAAACTGACTGCCAGTGGTTGCTTTGTTGATATTGCTTAACTAATTAGTGCATGGTTCTGTAGAAGCCAAGGCTGTGGTGCTGTCTTCATACTGGGTTAGTTTCCCTGGGTCTTTTTTCAAGTTCATGCTTGTAATTTTCTTTTTCCTTCTCAGTATTATGTGATCATCTAGGAAGTAGGGCAGATAGAACTGTACAAATATTTCTAATTCAAGACCCAAATTCTATAAATTGTGGTTAATCTTAGTGAAAGATGACAATGATTTCCACAGATAATCATTTTGTGCTTTCCAATTTGTTCTTTAGGAAATTTTTATAGAAACAAAATTGAAAGATTTTTGTTGATGTGTTTTATTTATTTATTATTTATTTTTGCTTCTGGGAAGCCCTGGGGACTAATTGTTATAAATAAATATCCTGCTGAAATCAATTAAATGGAGGAAATATATTTATTAATAAAATAAAATAATTTAAGATGAATCCTGAGAAAAGGTGTTTCCAAGGTAAAAAGAACAGTGGAGAGGGCCTGCTACCTATGCTACAAAGCCTCAAAAATTCAAGAAAGGCTTTTGTTTCTAGTGGACACAGTAATTGCTCACATTTATAGGATGCTGTGATGTTTCGATGCATGCGTACTGTGCATAATGAGCAGCTCAAGGTCATCAGCATAGCTATTGCCTCAATTATTTACCACGTTATGTGTATTACCATTGAAGCCAGCTGTACTAGAGTCTGTGAAACACACAATTAATTGTTGTCAATTGTGATCAGAGGCTTCAGTTACAGCAATAATTTAAATCTGATGGCTATTTGTACCTTGCATGAGACATATTTTATAACTATCTGATTGTTTAAAGATTAAAAAGAGTAAGCTTTGGGTCACAGTGTAATTATGTCAGAGCATATAAAACAGTAGGGTGGTGGTGAAGGATGTGCCTCAGTTGTGGAACATTTGCCTAGCATGTGCAAAGCTTTGGAGTGATCAAAACAACTCATCTACCAACCAAACAGGCGGACACGAAAGGATAAGCAAACATTGTTCTTAGTATTTGGAAATGAAAAGAACCAATTTTTCATAGTGTGCCTATGCCAAGAAGAAATCCTTATGAGTGTTAAGATACTGTGCTACTGGCGGGAATTTGTGCTTGTCCAGCCACAGTGAAAACTCAGACCAGGACAGTTGCTGTGAGATAGTGTCATCCATGCAGGACAGGGAGACTGCACCCATGACATCTTCTCTTAAATTCACTTTTAAAAGGTTTTGAAATTAAAATTTAATTGCATCATTTCCCCCCTACATGTTCCTCCCTCTAAACTTTCTCCTGCACTTCTATTTCTTTAATTGTTGTATATTTGTGTATTCCTAAACATATAAATATAACCAGCCCAATCTGGATAATGTTATAATGAAAGAACTAATTGAATATTCACGAGATCTTAACAATATGGCAGCCCAAACAAGACATGAATGATGAAAACATCAGTTGACTTCTCCAAAAGGAGGGGAACTCTCACAAGTCCCATCCTTAGATGTAACTAGACAATTATCGACTGCTGAGATGGGAGAACCAGTGTTCCCCAGGGATGAGACTCTAATCAGTTATCTGATACCAAGTAATCATCTTTAAAACATTAAAATATAAATAACAGTCTCAGCAAATTATATTTATATATTTATCTTCACGTATGCTTGTAAGGATAAAAACAAAAGAAAAAGAGAAAAATCTAAAAAACAAAATAAAACTGAAAATTGGCCCAGCTACAATATTCCTGTGTAGTTACCTAAAGGAATCTAATTTAAGTTATTATAAAAATACATTCATATCATGTTTATTATAGCCCTATTTCCAATAGCTAAATTATAGAATCATCCTTGGTGTCCAACAACAGGGGAGCAGATAAAGAAAAGGTGGTGTGTATACACTGTTAAATTCTTTTTCACCCTCCTCCCTCAAAATTTAGTTATTTGCAGACAAAAGGGTGCATTAAGTCAGTTTTAGAAATATAAGTATCATGTACTTTTCTAATTTCTAATTCCTTGTCTATGCATACACACAAAATCACCAAACTGCGTGGGGCAAAAGGGGCTAATAAAAGGAGGAAGGTGGAGAACAGAAAGGCAAGAGAGGATGTGGAAATATGTTCAGTATACATGTATACTTGAATGAAATTGTTCTTATATAATACAGTGCTTTGTACAATGAGTATATATAATGAATATTTTTTATTTTTAATTTTTAAAATTAATTAGTTAATATTAATTTTAAAAAGCGATCTATTTTTATTTTACATACCTATTACAGTTTTCACTTCCTCCCCTCCTCCCACTCCCCCTACCTTCCCCACACCAACTCACTATCCACTCTTCAGAGAAGGCAAGGCTTACCTTGGGCAGTCAACAAACTCTGACACATCACTTTGAGGCAGGACCAAGGCCCTCCCCCCTTTATATAGGCAAAGCAAGGTATCCCTCCAAAAAGAATGGGCTCCAAAAAGCCAATTAAAGCAATAGTGATAAATCCTGGTCCCATGGCCAGTGGTCCCACAGACTGCCCGAGCCACACATCTGTCACCTACATTCAGAGATTCTAGTTTGGTCCTAGGCAGGTTCTTCCACTGTCAGTCTGGAGTCATTGAGCTCTCACTAGCTCAGGTCAGCTGTTTCTGTGCGTGTCACCATCATGGTCTTAACTGCTTTGCTCTCTATATTGTTCCTCCCTCTCTTCAACTATCTCCAGAAGCTTGGCCCAGTGCTTAGCTGTGGATCTCTGCATCTGCTTCCATCAGTTGCTGGATGAAGGTTCTGTGATGACAACTAAGGTTATCAATCTGGTTATAGGGAAAAGCCAGTTCAGCTACTCTTTTTACTCTTGCTTAGGGTCTTGGCTGGAGTCATCTTTGTGGATTCTTGGGAACTTCACTGATGCCAGGTTTTCTGCTAGCCCCATAATGGCTTCTTCAAACAAGATATCTTATTTCTTGTTCTCCCTCTCTGTCCTTCCCTCATCTTGATCACCCTGTTCCCTCATATCTACTTCTCCCCACCCCCTCTCTTATGCCCTCCTTTCTTCTTCCCATGTTTCCAGCTTTCTTAAAAGATCTTATCTATTTCCCCTTTCAGAGGAGGGGGGAGTTGGTCCATGTATGTATGTCTCTCTTAGGGTTCTCCTTGTTACCTAGCTTCTCTGGGGTCATGGACTATTGGCTGGTTATTGTTTGCTTTACATTTAATATCCACTTATGAGTGAGTACATATTATATTTATCTTTCTGGATTCTCAGTTACCTCACTCAGGATGTTGCTCTTTAGTTCCATCCATTAGTATGGAAATTTCAAGATGCTATTGTCTTTTCCTGATGAGTGGTACTTCACTGTGTAAATGTACATTTTCTTTATCTATTCTTCAGTTGAGGATGTTTCCAGGTTCTGGCTATTATGAATAATGTTGTTATAAACATGGCTGAGTAAATGTCTTTGCGGTATGAGTGAGCATCTTTTGGGTACATGCCTAAGAGTGGTATTGCTGGGTCTTGAGGTAGGGTGGTTCCCAATTTTCTGAGAAGCTGTCATACTGATTTCCAAAATGGCTATACTAGTTTGCACTCCCAGAGCAATGGAGCAGTGTTTCTCTTACTCTGCATCCTGTCTATCATTAGTGCTATTGATCTTAGCTGTTCTGACTGGTGTAAGATGGTATCTCAGAGTCATTTTGATTTGCATTTCCCTGATGACAAAGGATGTTAAGCAATTCCTTAAGTGTCTTTTGGCCATTTGAGATTCTTATGTTGAGAATTCTCTGTTTTAGATCTGTACCCAATTTTTAATTGGTATTTTATTGTATAGGTCTTTTGAGGTATATATATATGAAATCAATTTTCTGTCCAATGTGGGGTTGGTAAAGATTTTTCCCATTCTATAGGCTGCCATTTTAACTTATTGACCATGTCCTTTGCTTTACAGGAGCTTCTCAGTTTCAGGAAGTCCTGTTTTTATTTGTTGCTCTCAAGTACCTGTGCTCCCAGTGTTATATAGCCAATGGTCTCCTGTGTCCATGCTCTGAAGGCCATTTCCTACTTTCTCTTCTATCAGGTTCATTGTGGTGAAATTTATATTGAGGTCTTTGATCCATTTGGACTTGGGTTTTGTGCATAGTGATAGATATGGATCTATTTTCATTCTACAGGTTGACAGCCAGTTATGCCAGCACCATTGGTTGAAGATGCTTTCTTTTTTCCATTGTATAATTTTAGCTTCTTTGTCAAAAATCAGGTGTTCATAGGTGTGTGGATTAATATCAGGGTCTTTGATTCCATTCCAATTGTCAACCTGTCTGTTTTTATGCCAATACCAAGCTGCTATCATTACTAGAGCTCCACACTAGAGCTTGAAGTCAGGGATTGTGATGCCTCTGGAAGTGCCTTTATTGTACAGGATTGTTTTGGCTATCCCAGGTTTTTGATTTTTCCATATGAAGTTGAGTATTGTTCTTTTGAGGTCTGTGAACAATTGTGTTGGGATTTTGATGGGAATTGCATTGAATTTGTAGATTGCTTTCTTTAAGATTGTTATTTTTTTAAATATGGCTGGTAATTTCTCAGCCAATAAAATATTTTTATTTTAGTATATTTTCTTTATATTAATTGTTTTTTTTCTCATTTTTTTTATTAAAAATTTCCATCTCCTCCCCTCCTCCTCCCCCTTCCCTCCCCTCCCTTCCACCCATACCCCCACTCCACCCCTCTCCAAGACAAAGAGCCATCAGGGTTCCCTTCACTATGTTAAGTCCAACATCCTCCCAGCTCCCCCTAAGTCCAGGAAGGTGAGCAACCAAACTGACAAGGCTCACAGTGAGCCCGTCCATGCTGTAGAGTTCATGCTCATTGCCATTGTCTTTGGTTTCTCAGTCCTCCTCCACCGTCAGCCACATTCAGAGAGTCTGGTTTGGTCCCCTGTTCCATCAGTCCCATTCCAACTGGACTTGGTGGTCTCCCGTTAGATCTGTCCCACCGTCTCAATGGGTAAACGCACTCCTCACAGTCCTGATGTCCTTGCTCATGATCTCCCTCCTTTTGCTCCTCATCAGGACCTTGGGAGCTCAGTCCGGTGCTCCTATGTGGGGCTCTGTCATTTTCTCCATCCAATGCCAGGTGAAGTTCTATGGTGATATGCAAGATATTCATGAGTATGGCAATAGGATCTGGACATTTCTGGCACCCTCTCCTCAGCTGCCCAAGGAACTAGCTGGGGGCGTCTTCCTGGACACCTGGGAACCCCTCTAGAGTCAAGTCTCTGCCAACCCTAGAATGGCTCCCTTAAGTAAGATATATAATTCCTTGTTCCCATATCCACCCTTCCTATATTCCAACCATCCTATTCCCCCAAGCTCTTCCCATCCTCCACTTCACAGTTTTTTCTCCCCATCCTCCCATCCCCCCATCCCACACCACCCCCATGATCCCATTTTTTGTCCGGCAATCTTGTCTACTTCCAGTACCAGGAGGATAACTATATGTTTTTCTTTGGGTTCACCTTCTTATATAGCTTCTCTAGGATTTTTTACGAATTATAGGCTCAATGTCCTTTATTTATGGCTAGAAACCAATTATGAGTGAGTACATCCCACGTTCATCTTTTTGGGCCTGGGTTACCTCACTCAGGATGGTGTTTTCTATTTCCCTCCATTTGCATGCAAAATTCAAGATGTCATTGTTTTTTACCACTGAGTAGTACTCTAATATGTATATATTCCACAGTTTCTTCATCCATTCTTCCACTGAAGGGCATCTAGGTTGTTTCCAGGTTCTGGCTATTACAAATAATGCTGCTATAAACATAGTTGAACAAATGCTTTTGTAATATGATTGGGCATCTCTTGGGTAAATTCCCAAGAGTGGGTTTGCTGGGTCCTGGGATAGGTTGATCCCAAATTTCCTGAGAAACCTCCACACTGCTTTCCAAAGTGGTTGCACAAGTTTGCATTCCCACTAGCAATAAATGAGTGTACCCCTTACTCCACATCCTCTCCAGCAAAGGCTATCATTGGTGTTTTTGATTTTAGCCATTCTGACAGGTGTAAGATGGTATCTCAACATTGTTTTGATTTGCATTTCCCTGATTGCTAAGGAGGTTGAGCATGACCTTAAGTGTCTTTTGGCCATTCGAACTTCTTCTGTTGAGAATTCTCTGTTCAGTTCAGTGCCCCATTTTTTAATTGGGTTCATTAGCATTTTAAAGTCTAGTCTCTTGAGTTCCTTATATATTTTGGAGATCAGACCTTTGTCTGTTGCGGGGTTGGTGAAAATCTTTTCCCAGTCAGTAGGCTGCCTTTTTGTCTTAGTGACAGTGTCCTTTGCTTTACAGAAGCTGCTCAGCTTCAGGAGGTCCCATTTATTCAATGTTGCCCTTAATGTCTGTGCTGCTGGGGCTATACGTAGGAAGTGGTCTCCTGTGCCCAAATGTTGTAGAGTACTTTCCACTTTCTCCTCTAACAGGTTCAGTGTGTTCAGATTGATATTGAGGTCTTTAATCCATTTGGACTTGAGTTTTGTGCATGGTGATAGACACGGTTCTACTTTCATTCTTCTACAGGTTGACATCCAGTTATGCCAGCACCATGGTTTAAAGTTAGAATTCAATAATAACACCAATTGCAGAAAGCCTACACACTCGTGGAAATTGAACAATGTTGAACTCCATCATCCTTGGGTCAAGGAAGAAATAAAAAAAGAAATTAAAGATGTCTTAGAATTCTATCTCTTTTGGCTGATTTTAGTTTGAAGTCTTTTTTGTTAGGTAGTAGGATAGCTACATCCACTTGTTTCTTATGATTGGAAAATCTTTTTCTAACTCTTTAAGGTAATGTCTGCCTTTGAGATTAAGGGTGTTTCTTGTATGCAGAAAGGCTGTATTTGTGCATAGGCATTGTTTAAATCTGATTTTGTCATAAAATATTTTGTTTTTCTCCATTTATAGTGATTGAAAAATTTGCTGGGTATAGAAGTCTGGGCTTTCATCCAAGATCTCTTAGTGTCTACAGCACAACTGTTGAGGACCTGGCATTCAGAGTTTTCTTTGAGAAGTCAGGTGTAATTTTGATAGGTCTGCCTTTATATGTTTCTTTGCCTTTTTCCTTTGTGCTCTTAATATTATTTCTTTATTCAGTATGTTTAGTGTTTTGATTATTATATGATAAAGGGCCTTCTTTTTCCCAGTGTATTTGGCATTTTGTAAACTTCTTGTACATTCATAGACACATCCTGCTTTATGTTGGGAAGATATTCTTCTATGATTTTGTTGAATATATTTTCTGTGTCTTTGATCTGCAGTTGTTCTTCTTCTACCCCCATTATTCTTAGGTTTGATCTTTTCATGGTGTCACAATTTTTTCTGGATGATTTGTGTCAAGTATTAGTTGGATTTAGCATTTTATTTGACCAATAAATCTATTTCCTCAAAATTGTATCTTTAACTTCTGAGATCCTCTCTTCCATCTCTTGTATTCTGTTTGTTATGCTTGCATCTGTAGTTCCTGGTGGTTTATCCAGATTTTCCATTTTCAGAATTCCTTCAGTTTGTTTTCTTTATTATCTCTCTTTCAGTTCTCAAGTCTTCAACTGTTTGCTTCACCTGTTTGATCATTTTTTCTTGTTTTTCTTGGCTTTCTTTAAGAGATTTATTGATTTCTTAAATTTTTTGTTTGTCCTTTTTTTCATTTATTTAAAGGAATTTTTAAATTTTCTCTTTAAGAGTTTCTATCATCTTCATAAAGTTATATTTAAGGTCTTTTTTTTTTTACTTCTTCGGGGTAAGAATATTTAGGTCTTCCTTTTGTAGGACCACTAGGTTCAAAAGTTGCCATATTGCTCTTTAGGTTGTTGAATGCATTCTTGCATTGGTACCTATCCATCTCTTCTTCTAAGGGATGCAGGTGCTTCAGAGGGTCCCTCCTTATTTCAGTTGGTTCAGGCTTTTAGTTGCTGATGAGACTCTGGGGGATCCTCTCCAGGTGTAGTCAGGGTCAAGGCTTCAGTGGTCATAGGTCCAGTGGGGGATGTTTGCAAATGTGAGAAGGCTCTTCTGAGGTCTGTTGAGTTTGGTGGTTGGGGATAGAGCATCGGATGCTTCTCCATGGGCTAGGGCCTGGAAAGCAGGGTCCTCTAGCTGAACCCAGATACTCACCTCTCCAGGGATAGTCAGGGGCTAGGCTCCAGTGGTCACAGATGTGATGGAGGATGGTTGCAGGTGTGTGGAGACTGCTCCCAGATCTCTGGAGCTTTGCTGATTGGAGGTGGGGGGGTTGAATGTGCTTCGGTGGAAGGGGAATAGGATAGAGAGAGTAGGGCTTGCCAGCTGGGAACCCAGACACTCACCTCTCCAGGGGAGAGCCAAGATTATGGTGATCAGAGATGTAGTAGAGGATGGTTGCAGGTGTTGGGAGGCTGCTCCCAGATCTCTGATGCTTTTCTGTGTGGAGTTGTGGCATGGGATATGCCTCAGGGGGCTAAGGTTTAGAGAACTGGGTCCTCTAGCCTTGAATTTAGATACTCACTTCTCCGGGGGCAGTCAGGGCCAAGTCTCTGGTGGTCACAGATGTAGTAGGGGATGGTTGCAAGGGTGGGGAGGCTGCTACCAGGTCTCTGGGGCTTCACTGGGTCCCATAATGAGCATCTTAGAAATAAAAATAAATGAGTAAATTACTAATGAAAGATGATATAATGCTTCAGATATAACTTCTAGAAAGCAATAAACACAAATGAAAAGTACATAGAGGAATAGCTAAATTCATTGTTGCTGAATATTTTTTAAACACCTCTCCCAGTTACTGACAGACAAGGGGAACTGTACCCTTGAATTCTCAACAATATGGCTGCCTAAACAAGACCTGAATAATGACAGCACCAGTTGACTTGCCAACCTGTATGGGAGGGAGTTCATATGGTTCCTTCCCTAGATAAAGAATTCCAGGCCAAGAGGGGGATAACCAGGTTTTCCTAGGGATGAGTCCATTGGCAGGTTGCCAAGTTTGAATGTTCAGTCCTAAACAAGTATACATAAAAGAAAAGCTCAATGGATTCAGTAGCATACTGTGTGTGTGTGTGTGTGTGTGCATGTGTATGTATATGTATATATATATATGTGTGTGTGTGTGTGTGTGTGTGTGTGTGTGTGTGTGTGTGTATTTGTGTGTGTATAAGAGAGAGTGGGAGTTGGGGGATACTGCAGAAGTTGGGATCAGGAGAGGAAAAAGCAGAAATGATATAAATACAATATTAATGTATGGAATTCTGAAAAATATATTAAAATCAGAAGTAATAACAGAGGGAAAAGAGACTGATCTGGACAAGCTGGGAACAAAGGAAACATGTGAAAGGGCTTTTTGAAGCATGGTACCATCCAGTGAGAGTGGAGAGAGGTTGCATTATAGGGATCATATGGAATACTCCATTTTTCTGCTTTATCTGGTAAGATTCTAAAAGTTCTACTCAGTGATTAATGAAGCCATAATATTTCACCTATTATTCATAATAGGAAATTGAGCTTCACTAAAGAAAATGTGATTACTGTATAGGGTGGTCAGTTTTATAAAATGGGTAATTTTTACAGATAGCAAATAAAATTCTATCAATTGATTTCTTTGCAAAGAGGGGGAAAGTGAATTTTCCTTTCAAACAAACATTTTAATCATCAAGCATTGAGCACAGTTAACATTTAAATTAAAGAAACAAAACATTAGATTTTATTACGTTGGAATTGCCTGGTATCAATCATTTTAATTCCAGTTCCTACACCTAATGTTTTCAAATCATGTTCTTATTGATTCCTGACTCCCAAGCCAGGGGAAAGTATTAAAACAGTTAACCTTGTAGTACAAATGAGTAAACAGTGTGCATACCTGGCCAATTCAAAAGTGTGAAGAATCACTTTGCTTGCATTGACTTCTCTGCCAAAAAAATTTGCACAGATTACTTTCTAGTGTATAAGAATATAGATCAAGTAATGTAAAAAATGGTTTAAAGACCCTTGAAAAGAATCATACCCCAGGAAGTATCAAGTGCCATTTGGTTTAGTGGGCAAATAAGTTATATCTATTTTTAAATTGGTGTTCATTGGAGAGACAATAAATGTAGTAGAAATATTTGTATTAAATCAAATTACAGTATGAGAACTATAAAGACACTTAATGTGGACATCTGAAATGCTGTTAGACCTGAACTCTTCCTTCTTGCACTCCCTATGATCCTACTTTAGAAGACATTTTGTTATTTATTGGTTTAAATTATTATCTGTATTGTGATATAACGCTGATGTGGAGTACTACACAGTATGCTGATATATATACCATGTGTAGTTATTGAATTAGTCTAGGCTGCCTTTCCTTCTACTCTGTCATTAATCACTTCTACTCACGGAAACTTCCATACTTTTTCAGTGATTTTGAAACACATCTGAGAATGTTGAAGCCAGTAGTTACCTGAATGGTGCTACAGGGACCCAAACTCAGACACCTTTCTGTGTGCTTTGGTTTTGCTTCATTTCTACCTCCCTATACCCTTCCTAGTCTCTAGAGACCAGTGTTCCATTCCATTTTCCTGTGAGATTGAATTTTTAGTTGCTAGGAATGAATGGGAAAGTACAGTATTTATTTTTCATTATTAAGATTATTTTACTTAACATGTAAATGGATGGGTATCACTTTTTTCATAAATATCATTTCATCTCACACACACACACACACGTGTGCTCACACACACATTTGTTCGTTTATGACACCCTGTTTGTTTTAATATCTTGTTAGTGTGAATAATCTGCTCAGCTCAATATATGTGGAGCTGCAGTTGACTCTTTCTTATACTGAATTAACTCTCTTGGACATATAATTAGTAATGGCATTGCTTACCAGGTAATATGAAAGTAAAAGTTTTACTTTAAAGTAGAATTTTCATCTTTCCAAATTGGATTTGTTAATTTATATTTCTATGAACAATGTATAGATTCTTATCTTTTGCATCCTTGTTAGAAATTGGTTTTGGCTTTTTTATAATAACCATTCCAACTGGGATAAAATACTAGGTCATTTTAATTTCAATTGCATTTTTCTGATGACCAATGATTTTGAGTATTTCTATAGATGTCTGTTGGCCATGTCTTCTTTCGAATTAAAACAAAGAAGATAAAGTTTATCCTAAGCTTAGTGTGAGTAGTTTGTTTAACTAGAATCTGGTAAGAATTATGGGGAAATTAAAACTCTAAAGATCAAAATTCTTATAAATGATTATGTGACTATAAAAGGGTGACATTTGCTTTGCATCTACACAGACCTCATGATCAACATACACATAAGGGGTAGATTTTAATGTTATATAGTCCCTTAACAAAAACACTTACTTGGACTTAGAAGAAAAAGATTTTTTTCTGTCATGTTGGCATTATAACCATTTTGTGTGAGCTTCACATAAATTTAT
The DNA here is from genome assembly GCF_903992535.2 of Arvicola amphibius. Classification (NCBI taxonomy): domain Eukaryota; kingdom Metazoa; phylum Chordata; class Mammalia; order Rodentia; family Cricetidae; genus Arvicola; species Arvicola amphibius. The sequence continues at coordinate 119,293,522 of NC_052048.2, forward strand.
CAAAAAATTCAAAATTAAAAGTTATCCAAGATAACAGGGTATTCTGTGGTAGAGCTAGGACTGTTTGAGCTGTTTGGGACCAGAGAATGTTTTAGATTCTTTTAAATACTTCCTGTTTAAGGACCATGACAACCCTTTGAGGCTGCAGGGTAAATGTTCAAGATCAGCCAAATGGTAGGTTTGCATCCATGTGACCCTGTGTGGAACTCTGTCAGTCTCCAAGTCTACACTGCATCTTGATTGGTTGAATTTTAATTAGCTCCTATTCATCCGGAGCAGCACAAAGCATTATATATCATTTGTTGTCATATCAAATATTCTCTAGTTTCTTATTTCCTTTAAGTGGGTAATAATGCATATAACATCAGGTTAAACAATGGCAACGTGAATTCAAGTTCTCAGGACAAAGTAAAAAAAATGATGAAACAAGTCAGTTCTGAATTATGAACAGCCCAGGTGGTGGCAGTACATGCCTTTAATCCCAGCACTCGGGAGGCAGAGGCAGAGGCAGATAGATCTCTATGAATTCTAGGCCAGCCTGATTTACAAGAGCTAGTTCCAGGAGAGGCACCAAAGCTATACAGAGAAACCCTGTCTCAGAAAAGAAAAAAGAATTATGAACAAAGTCCAATTATTGCAGAATAGGTCCCACTAATTATTCTTTTCCTATCAGTGAGAAAGTCTACAGATGTCTCCACAGATGGGATAACTTTGAGGAGTTTTGAACGAAAGTTCTCCAAGCTGACAGGAATGCAAAGGTGCTACTAAAGACACCTGTCATTTTGGTAAGACTGTGTGATGAAGGGGAGGCTGAGATGCCACATGTAGAAAATGGGGAGAGGAACAAGACAAGAACAGGAATAAGGCAATGAAGACACAGCGACTTTATGCCCTGGCAAAGGAAGGAAGGAGAGTGACCTGCTCATTTCAGAGTTTGAAAAGGTGACCTGTAGAGAGGGGCTGCAGGCAGGGCTGCTTTTCGTCCTGCCCGGCTCCTGCATGGTTAGCTTTACACCCGAAATAACAACACAAATTGTATTTTTTTTAAATACTGCCTGGCCCATTATTTTAAGCCTCTTACTCAGATCTTGACTAACCCATATCTAATTATCTGTGTAACACCACGAGCCGTGTCTTACCGGGAAAGATTCAGCATGTCTGACTTGGCAGCTGGCTTCATCGCATCTGGCTCTCTGAGGAGAGGCACAGCAGTCTGACTAACTTAGGAGAGGCGTGGCATCTGACTGAGCCATCTACCTCACTTCCTTCTTCCTGTTCTGTCTACTCCACCTACCTAAGGGCTGGCCAAGGCAGTTTCTTTATTAAAACAGAAGACCCTCCCACATCAGTGACCTCATAGAGGATCAAGTGCTTTTTCTTTGTTTCCTAAGGCAAATTAAAGTAGAAGTCATCATCATTACTACTGTCTTCAATATTGGGCTTGGCAAGCTTCAGAGATGTGATCCAATGCTACCTGTAGGCTTCAGGGATGATGTGACCCAATGCTACCTGCAGTGGAGTTTTATGTTTTGTTATCAAAGAATACAGGGAGGAAAAAGAGATAAACTTTATATTCATTTCCTGAGTAGTTAGTATAGGGAAGTAAAATATTATCATTTGAAGCAAAATATGTTGCTTCTCTTTACATTGAAATGCAGGATTTTAAGAAGTATTAACAAAATTGAACTTGGACATCTCTCAGGTCATGAACAAGTCTTATATTATGGTTCAAGCTTTCTTCAAAGACATTTTAAATAGTTTGGACATAAATGAAGATCAAAATTTGTTGACAACCCAGTTGTTTACAAGTAGATTTTAATATAAGATTATAATGATTTATTCCACAAACACATTTGTAGTGGCATAGTTCTTAAACTAATTCAGGTTAGAATTATTTAGGATGTCTTCAAGCTAATTTCAGGAAGAGATAAAAATAGTCAGGCTTAAAACCTCTCTGTGATGGTTCAGTAGTTCTGTGAAGGTGGGAACCAGAATGGCATGATCACAGTGGCCTCTCTATCAACAAGCAAAGTGCATCAGATAGAGCAGGTACTCAACAAATATTCACTGGGATGTGTGGGCAGGTAGACCAACTGTGGGAATACTGAGGTTTATCTGAACTTGAGAATGGGTGGATGCTAAGGAACTGATGCCCTCATATAGGTTTTTATCATTTCTATTATCTGCTTACTTGTAAGTCTTTATTCTTCCAGATAAAATCAGTGTTGGGGCTAGAAACTTGGTCATATGGAACACTTATGTTTATGTCACCTACATTTTGACTCAAATAATTTCCCTGGCGTTAGAATGAATATTCAAAGAAATTTTTGGTTAGCTTAGCTGGAGCTCGGGACCCATTGTTACCATCCACTATGGCAGGTGGTACCTAAACAAAATACCCACCTCGTTAGAACGAAGAAAGGAGCTTATATCAATTGGTTTTACATTCTGTAAACTTTGTCAGCTTTGAAAACAGAGACCTTCCATCGCTAAGGGGTTGTAAGGAGAAAAATGAGAGATCATAGCCTTGTGGTAGTGGTGCACACCTTTAATCCCAGCTCTTGGGTAGCAGAAGCAGGTTGATCTCTGTGAGTTCAAGGCCAGCCTGGTGTACGAAGTGAGTTCCAGGATAGCTAGGGCTGTATGTAGAGAAACACTGTTTTGAGAAAACAAAAACAACAAAAACATAAACAAAAAACAAACAGACAAAAAACCCCAACAACAACAACAAAGGAAGGAGAGATCCTAAGTTTTGGAGTATGTTTTCACTCTGATTCTTTGAGAAGAGAGGTTGTGAAGGAGAAGAGCAAACCAGTGAGTTCAAGTTGTGGTCAAACAGAAGAGGGGAAGTTAGAGGGCGGAAGAGTCAAGAAAAGAAGCTCAAGATGTGTTCAGCAGTGGATTGTGATGAAAATGTGCTCTCCCTCAGTCAAATGTTAGCATGCTTACTGATGGCCACTGTGTGCCAAATATGACAGCTAGATCATATTTAGGCCAGTGAGTCTGTAAGGCAGAATTTTCAGCAAGCAGGCAGGAATCCAGCTGTGTGAAGTTGACTCATGTGAGATGCATGTGATACCAGCCAGGAAAAGCAGAACATGTGCTTAAGGAATCCCACAGGGCTTCCCAAAATGTTTACTCAGGCTAACAAAAATATGGCTGATGATAGGAATCCTTACTTTACATTTTCATCAACAAACTCCTTAGCTTCAATCAACCAATGATATAACTGTATGTCTGCATCACATGCTGAATGCACACTAGAAAATAATGAAGCCACCAGTCTTCTTAACTCCAGACACTGGGCAGCAAAACCAGTGGCAGTGTGCACGTCCCACATTGTTCTTCAGCGGGGACACCGAAATGGGTCTTCCCTTGTCTAGACCACTGCTTGAAATGTCATTTCCATGTTGTTGCTTAGAAATGCAGATTGTTTCAAGAGAGAGAGAAAAAATAGTTCTCTGTAAATAATTTCTTGCTTACATCACAAATAAATTCTTTTAAAACTTTTAAGCTGCTAAACACTCTTCAGTTTGGCAGTTCTGATGGAAAAAAAAATGCCATATCCATCTCCCTTCTCCTCTATGTTCACTCGGGGTTGCCAGCATAGTGGATTATTGGAGTCTTGATTATGTTTCAATGCACGTGTAAATAAATCTCTTTGTTGTTTTCTCCAGTGATTGCAGAGGCCACGTAAGAATTTATCAGTTGCTAGCCAGACTTGTGAGGATAAATGGTAAATTCATAACAAAAGGGCAAAGCTGACGTTTCATTTAGTCAGATCGTATGACCTACTGAATCATGGCACTTTGGGTTTGGATTTTATTAAGTATTATAGATGGAACTGTCTAGAAGTTGCTGCTCAGTCTTAGTTTGGTTATGAGTTGCAAATTTATAAGCAAATGGTCTATAAAAACCATCATATGCTAGAGTTATTTCCCATATATCACTTAGAGACGACTTCACACTCTGGGAGACAGGATTTTGTCACCATATGCTACAGATAAACTGAAGCTTAGCAAAGTGAGATCAACCTGAGTTTCCAGTTAGGTCCTAAGAGCTAGCTCCCAGACTGCCATCCCTGGAAGTGCACATCTATTCCAGGACATAAAAATAATCTGTCCTTGGGCAGGAATATTTCCTTTCACATCAGGCACATTGCACAATCTTTCACAAGGACATTAGTAGTTTCGTGAAGACTCCTTTGAGACTAAGATTATATTGAGTATTAAAGAGATAGTCATATAGTATTGGGGATTGTTAACTTCTGGGAGAGGGAGAGTCATTCTCTTCTAGGAGTATAGCTCCTGGTAAGTCAGTCACACATCAGTGGAAGATCACAAGCCCAGGAATATTTGGGCAGGCATGTCAAAACCAAATAAATCATTATTGTCATCATCAACATCATCAGCAGCAGCAGCATGAGCAGAAGTAGCAACAACAGCAAAGCACAACACACACATAACACACACACATACACATACATACATAAGCACACGCATACTCACACAGATGGGTGAGGTAGTGAGAAGGATCTCGGAAGAGATGAGGGAGGAAAAACCATGAATAGAATCTATTTTATAAATTTTCAATAAAAAGAATATTTGAACAATATGGATTGGTCTTTATTGGTAGGGAATGATGACAAAAATTTGTATGAATAAGGATTTATTTGAGTATGGATATGGGAAGAACTGGGTGGGGTTGTTAGTATGATCAAAATACAAAACATATTGTATAAAACTGTCAAAGAACTAATAAAAAATTTAAAAATCAGGAGTTCTAAATATGTTAGATTGGAGATCTATGGGGCACAGTATATTCTATATTTACTCTTACCTTAAAACTTCATAGATTTTTTAGACAGAATAAATAAAATGTTCAACATAAAATTAATCATATTGGTTCATATTGTATTGTTGAAATCTTATTCAAATATTCTATGGCATCCTTTGCTCTTTGTGGTGTATTCTTCCAAAGTGTCTCTTGTGATTTTTTATAGCTTTCTTGGGAGTAACAGAACTTAGTATTGTTTATTCCAAATTGTGCTATCATCCCAGTGGTGATGGTGATTTTGATGATGATGAAGTGTGTATGTGCATATGTGAGTACGTGTGTGTGTGTGTGTGTGTGTGTGTGTGTGTGTGTGGACAGGCAAGGATTGGGCTAAGGTATATTAAAACATTTCTTTTGAAAGTCGGAGGCTTAACCACACCTGAGAAAAGTTTTGGCTACCTGTATAATGTATAAATGTTGAAAAGTAAATGTATTCATATTTTTCTGTTTTCAGTTTGTATCACTTATTTTTGGGCATGATTGGCAGTCTTTCTTTAGTAATTGAGATTATGGGTAGATTCGAGGCAGAAACATTGGCCCAGAACTGCACACAAAGCAAGCAACAGTGAGCCCCAGGCAGGAAATGCATGGAAAGAGTACTTCACCTCCTGGAGCAGATCAGTTAGAGTACTCTGTATTCCTGTACAGGTCAAAAGCTGAGACACGTGTAATTTGGTTTCTATCATATGGGGCCTCACCAAATGCTTTGCTGAAAAGGGCAAAATGAATCCAGCAGGTGTTCATGGCACCTGTGTCCTGGACAAGCCTTTAATACTTCACCAGGATTGCATGAACCTAGCTGTCTTCATGCTTCTCTGGCCTGTGGGGGGCAATCTCTAGTTAATCTGGTTAGGTGACTTTGTCACAAGAGTTAACATGTTGCTAAATCTTTTTTTTTTCTGAGACAGAGTTTCTTTGTAGCAAAGCCTCTCCTGGAACTAGCTCTTGTACACCAGGCTGCCTCCTGAGTGCTGGGATTAAAAGGGTGTGCCACTACTGACTGGCTGCTGCTAACTCTTCTACTAGGTATTTTTTTCTTTCCTTTTGTTTTTGGTTTGTGTGTGTGTGTGTGTGTGTGTGTGTGTGTGTGTGTGTGTCTTCGTTTGTTTGTTTTTTATTTTTTTTTCAACTTGACATAAGGTTGAGAAATTCTGGATAGGGAAACCTCTATTAAATTGGCCTGTGGGTACCTGTGGGGCATTTTTGTGATGGTCGATTGATGAGATAGGGTTCAGCCCATTGTGGGTGGCAGTGGTCCTTGGGGGTATAAGGAAGGGGATGCTGTGAAATGGCAATTTGGAGCTCATTCCGTATGGTGAGATACCTTGGTCAACCTTGATATAGGGGGAAGGGGCTTAGTCCTGTCTCAACTTGGTATGCCAGATTTTATTAACTCCCCAAGGGAGGCCTTATCCCTTCTGAGGGGTGGATGGGGGTTGGATGGTAGGAGGTGGGGGAGTGGGAAAAAGGGAAGTTGGGAAAACTGGGGTTTGTAGGTAAAATATAAAAAACCCATTTTTTTAATTAATAAAAACTGAAAGGAGATGCTGAAAGGAAGCTAATAATCAGCCTTTCTCCATGGTTTTGTGCCTCTGTCCCTGCTTGGATCGTTGCCCTGTTTTCCCTCAGTTATGGACTGTGTTCTTAATGTATAAGCCAAGTAAATCCTATGCTTTCCGAATCACTTTTGGTTATGGTATTTACCACAGCAGTAGAAAGCATAAGGTACTAAGTAACTGGGAATAGGAAATAAAATAAACAGTTATGTCTTTTCTGAAGCATATGGACTTTCTGAATGTGCAATAGACTCTTAGATTACCTTCTTTGAGGGACAATCTGAAATTTCCTTCTTTTAAAGTACTTCATTATCGGAGTATCGGGGAAGCACATGCGTACAATGAAAGTAAAAAGTGATTCTTACATGGGAGTCAGGGAGCCTTCTGGAGCCATATCTTGACTGGGTTCTTCGTTCTGGGAGTCTTTTCCAGCTTGAGGAGCAGATCTGAAGGAGAGAAGGTATGACCTTGGAAATCAGTTAGGAAAAAGCTTTACCTGATTTTTTTTTTTATTACTACAGCCATTTTCTAATCAATAGGTCAGTCATTCTCAAGTGAGACTAATGACACGAACCAGTGAATTTCTAAGCAGCCATTTAATACGTGGGACACGAGCACAGAGTGCAAGCTAAAAATCAGTCTTTGGTGACACAAGCTGACAGTCAGCATTCTGTCCTGATGTTGTCAGGGCAATTTAAATTCAAATTTCCATTGCATCCTTGAGACCCTGAAGGAACATACAGCATCTTGGGTTGTAGCATTAGGCCTGCTCTTGGGTTTCTGTCCTGCCCCATTCCCACAGCCAGTAAGCCCCAGAGGTCTCCATAAGTTATAACTGATTGGCCCATTAGGCCAGACTTCTTATTAACTCTTGTGACTTATATTAGCCCATTATTCTTATCTATGTTAGCCACATGGCTCAGTACCTTTCACAGCGGGGCAGGTCACATCTTGCTTCTTTGGTGGTCTGGGCAGAAGTGGGGAGGAATGGGCTTCCTCCTTCCTAGAATTCTCCTGTTCTCATTGACCCCCTTCTACTTCCTGTCTGGTTGACCCACCTATACTTCCTGCCTGGCCAATCAGCGTTTATTTAAAACATGATTGACAGAATACAAACAATTCTCCCACACTATTGGGCAATTCAAGAGATAGGGTTTCAACTCTTCATAGTTTTCATTTGTGTCTTGACAGTCTTTCTGTTTTCTGCCCCTGGTTATGTAGGAAGGAGGAAAGTTTAAATTCACTGTATGAATGAGCAAACATCCCTTGCAAAGGAGGTGTTGGTGGAGGATGAGGAGGCTCTATTAATGATGTGGGGTCTCTTGAGCTTCTGGAATGTGGAGCTTTGTCATAGGCTTATGATTTTCTATATTTCACATTTGAGTCAGAATGTGGTGTGATACATGTCTCTTTATTTCATTTTAGGTATGTGCTAATTCGGGAGCAACAAACACCATTATTTCCCTTGCTCTTGTGTCTTTGCTCCCTACTTAGAGTCTTGTTTTACCTATGTTTTTTTTAAACTAAGTTATTTTAAAGATGTCCAAATAGAGAATAAAAAGACAGATTGAAGCTTTTTTTGTTTATCTTCACATTTATTTATTTATTTACATACTTAAATCATGTGAATATGTTTGTGTGGGTGCATACAGTGAGAGCAGAGGACAGCTTTCAGGAGTCAGTTCTCTCCTGCACGTGGGTTCCAGAGATTGAATAAAACCATCAGTCTTGGTGGCGGTCACTCTACAGTCTGAATTATCTTGCCTGACTCAGAAGCCTAGACTTTCATGAAGACCGTGCATGTTTGAAGTAGAGGAAGGTATTTTCAAAGGTAGGGGGACTCACTAGCATGAATGGAACTTTATGGACAACGCACGTAGGCAAGAAAACAGAATGGATGCTCATGTCTGCGGCTCACCACTGGATGCTTTAGTTCTTTCTGACAAGCTTCTGTGTTAGCATAAGAGTAAGGTGTCCTGGGCCCTGAAGAGTTGGCGTGACATGTAGATGTTTGTAGCTGGTGACTTTCCTGACTCCACAGCAGATTAATGATTCAGGAAAAAAGTTATAAATCATCAAAGACACAGACATTCATATAAGCAATAAGTTATATAAGTTCTGAAGATTGTGAGGATGGATTTTGAATGGATTCCACTCTAAGGAATTTCATGACCCAGTGTTAGAGAAGGATGTGAATAAATGATGGTAGCACTAGCAGTTTCTCAAACATAAAGAAGAAAGACAGATTTCTAAGAATAGGACAGGCTGGGAAACTAAGGGAAAGGAGAACTAAGTAGGAAATACTGGGAATAATCAAAGAAGAGGCATTTCAGGTCCAGATCTGTCAAAACACAACTGCTTTGGTAGGAGTGTACTTTCAGAGCATCTTTTTGTTAATCCCATTCAGATGATGGCTGAAATTGTAGCACAGGAAGAGAACACAGAGAAGAATGATATTTTGTATAAGATGCAAATGTGTTCAATTGTATTTTGTATCCCATTGTGTTTAAATAAGATTCAGAAATCTTGCTTGGGGTCATTTTTGTATGTAATAATATTAAATTTGGATGATGCATGGAGATTTTTCAATGGAGAGAGAAGTAAATGCAAAAGAGACACAGTGCAACATTGTTCAGTTCACCAACACATAAAGCAGCAATTTTTCACAGTTCACTAAAAGTATTGAGCTAATATTGAGAAAATTATTTTGAATTTAGTAGAACTTTACAAAAAAACATTAGAAAGTATATTATATAATGGTGTGGGATTCCCCTCTGTATGCTGTGGATGCCATTGGTTAATAAGGGAACTGGCTTGGCCTGATAGGGTAGAACAGAGGTAGGTGGGGGAAAAACTAAACTGAAAGCTGGGAAAAAGAAGGCGGAGACAGAGAGAAGCCATGGAGCCGCCACCAGAGACAGACATGCTGAAACCTTGCTGGTAGGCCACAATCCTCATGATAAAATATAAAATAATGGAGATGGGTTAATTCTAGATGTAAGAGGTAGCTATCAATATGCTTAAGTAATTGGCCAAGTAGTGATTTAATTAATGCAGTCTCTGTGTGGCTATGTCAGGAGTCTGGGTGGCTGGGAAATGAACAAGCAGCCTCCTACAATAAATCCGCATGCCAACGTGGTTGACTAAATCTATGTAAAACCTAAGAAAGCTTGGAAAGGAATTCTAGACACTAAAAAACAAAGTTTAGCCTCATTTTTTGCCCTGTACGAGCTCTGCTAGCTGGCAGCATGCTACAGCTCCTTTAAGAGGTCTTCTTGATTGAGTAGTAGCAGAAAAACTGCACTGTTATGAAACGGCGGAATCCTGGTCTGTGCTGTCAGCACAAACTCTGATTCTTTTTGGGGGGTTGAAACCTGCCACCCACTTTGAGTCCAGGTGCTTATGTGCCCATTCAGGGTTGGGAGGAAAGTAGCTGAGACCATGCCCAGGCTCAGCACTCCCTGCCTGGCAGTTGACAGGATTGAGTCTGCTAGGAGCGCAAAGGCAGGAAAGCATGATGGATTCCTACTGCCACACCCAGAGATACATCCAGGCTGTGCAGTGTGTTGCATGGCAGATTTAGCTTTTACTCAGATAAAAAGGGTTTATATGCTGCATGGTGCTACCCAGAATTGAGGTGGTGAGGATGGCTCCCATCTGGTGGTCCTAGAACCTGCAGTGAACTCCCTCCACCATATTTAAAGCTTGAGAAAGGTGAGACCAGCACCTAGGGCCACTGAGACCAAGCTGCTTAGCATTTTAAAGAGTACTCATGGACAGAAAATGATTTCAGATACACAATAGGACAGATTTAGACATAAAAGACCTTTAAATGAGACACAGTGTGTTTAAAAAATGTACATAGGCTCAGGAGAGAGAAGGAAAAAAAGTAAAGAGGCAGTAAATGTAATATAAAAGAGCAGACAGTCATAGATTAAAGGAATAAAGATAAATAAATAAATATTATACTTGCAGAAAAAGTAATAGAGTAAAAATAATAAATCATGTAAAGATGGAATGTGCACAGAGAATCTAGCTTATGTATATTATTGTGTTTTCTTTTAATTTTTTTGACTGTTAAAGAGCTATATAAGAAGGGACATTTTATTGTATGGGCTGCTAAGCTAAACCAGCATATATATTTTAAAGGTATCTTGATTTTAGAATTTGGGTCTAAGGATATGTTACTTTGGGAAAGAGGTTTTTCTTTTGTTTCCACAGAGGATGAGAACCTGTGGAATCCTTCCAGAATAAAGTGGTTTAATAGACCAAGATCCCCTAAATGGTCACAGTAAACATCCCTAAAAATTACTTTGCCTAATGAAAGATAGGAAGCAGTTTGGAGAGAATTCCATAAATGATTGTTTGCAGATGTTTGTTTACATTTAAATGGAGATATGCTATAGAGATTTGCATCGGTATGGATTTTGGTTTATTATTACAAATATAAGGTTAATTGTGTTATACTGTGTATATGTATATTTTTGCTCTTTATTAAGGTATTGTGTTTGTGCAGCTTATTTGAAAATATAAAGTATAACTGGGAAATATAGGTTAATAGATAATCATCTATAATATTCAAACTTGTAGTCATGTTAGTTAGATTTTTCTAGATGTCCAGAGATGTATTTCAGATAGATAGGTATTCTTCAAATACTACAGAATATGGGATTTTAAATGTTTTAAGAATTTAGGACTTATCATGAAAATGAGACACATCTGCTTCTGGCAGTGCCAATATACTTCAAAAGAAAGATGGGCATTGAAGAGGCTCCTTATGGAGTTCACTAGCCATTTGATCTTCACTGGACTTCTTGATGGTATGCTGTGTGAATTGGACATGCAGGACCCACAGAGAAATGATGGCTGAACTTGCCTAAAGGTGAGACAGTCCATCAGGGTTCCTGCTTCATAAAAGAGTCTGCCAGACATTCCGCAGAACACAGAAGAAAGTGACTGATAAGCTGCCAATATAGGTGGAACTGTCTTTGAAATTTCCTGCTTTGTGCAAACGTCTGCTGGATATGGGCCTGTAGGCTGAAGATGGATGCTCCAATGTTACAGAAGAATTTTGGGTGACTGTCCAGGCAGCAAGATGTCTCTGTCAATTCTAGAGTTTTGGAAGTTGCTTACAATGCACTTCCTGTTAACTTAGATAATATTACATCTTTCTGGAGTCTTTGATGGAACTGAAGAATACATAGTTATAATATGGTTTTCCATAGTTATGATAAAAGATATAGTAGTTGTAAATACTGTAACTGTAATTCTTACTCGATACCTGTTTTGTTATATGTAATTTTAGTATGTTAAAGTTAAAACCTTCTTATTTATTTAAGCAGAAAAGGAGAGGTGATATGGGATTCCCCTCTATATGCTGTAAATACCATTGGTTAATAAAGAAGATATTTTGGGCCTGTGATAGGGAAGAGCAGAGAGGTGGGGCAAAACTAAACTGAATGCTGAGAGAAAGAAGGTGGAGTCAGAGAAGAAGCCATGGAGCCACTGCCAGAGACAGACATGCTGAAACCTTGTTGGTAGGCCACAATCATCATGGTGGTAAAATATAAAATAATGGAGATGGGTTAATTTTAGATGTAAGAGGTAGCTATCAATACGCTTAAGTAATTGGCAAAGCAGTGATTTAATTAATACAGTTTCTCTGTGGATATTTTGGGAGACTGGGTGGCCAGGAAATGAACAAACAGCCTCCTACAACAATATAGAAAGTTGATATAATATAAAATGCATGCCAAAGGCAACAATAAATAGCCAATAAAAATTTCCAAAAAAGAATTGTAGAAATTTTAAAAGACATTCATAGTGATTCTTGTAGCTGGTCATTGTTGAGAAAACACTTGGTCATGAGTAAAAAGAAGCAGTTTCTAAAAAATATACAGTGTTGGTTAAACATGTTAATGGACTCAGGACTATACACACATGCATACTTAAATACACACACACACACACACACACACACATATATACTAATATGTATACTGATATATTTACTAATTAAAGAAGAGACTATGAATTTGCAAAGAGCACAATAAGAGTTCAGAGATGTGGAAGAGATATAAATACCATGCTCATGTTTGGAATTCTCAAAAAAATTAAAGCAAAAAAATTAGAAAAAATTGGTCTCACAAACATGACTGTAATTGTATCCAAAGACTAGATTATAAAACAGGGCCTCTTGTTTTGCCAGGAAGTGGGTAGCAGACTGGAAACTGACTGTTGATATAAAGCACCTTTTAGTGAAGTTGCTGTTAAATACAAAGAAAATATACACAGCTTCTCCAGACTTGTGGTACAGATGTTATGACAGATGCATATGTAATGATTTAATTATCCACACATATAAATAACATTCAATAGCTCTCTTTGTATTAGAAAATAAACCCTCTTGTCACGGAAAATGCATATTCTTTATTCACTATGTGTACGTGATCTACTTGCTTGCATTTGTTCAAATAAATAGTTGATTTGAGTTTCTTACCCAGGTAAGCCAAAGTCACTAAATTTTTATTCTTTTTTTAAAGACACATGATGGAAGACTTTTTGCTTGACTAGATGCAGGACCATTTTTCAATTGATTAATTTATATCCCTGGATGATGTGACTATGATATTACTTTGTTCTAAGGGGAAGTAGAAAACCAAAGGCTAACACACTGTTTTAGGAGAGCAGGAATGGGAGAGCTCATCTTGTTCTTGAGAATTGGAATGCTTCTGCTTCATAATGGCACTCCAACTGGGTACATGGAGGCCAGAGAAGAGGATTGTTGAACAAAACTGTAATACTATATGCCATTCTATATACATATACAATAGATAGAACTTAGGTTCTTTTTTTTTATTTTTATTTTTTCTCGTTTTTTTATTCAAGATTTCCATCTCCTCCCCCTTCCCTCCCCTCCCTTCCACCCATACCCCCACTCCACCCCTCTCCAAAGACAAAGAGCCATCAGGGTTCCCTTCACTATGTTAAGTCCAAGGTCCTCCCAGCTCCCCCTAAGTCCAGGAAGGTGAGCAACCAAACTGACAAGGCTCACAGTGAGCCCGTCCATGCCGTAGAGTTCATGTTCATTGCCATTGTCCTTGGTTTCTCAGTCCCCCTCCACCGTCAGCCACACTCAGAGAGTCCGGTTTGGTCCCCTGTTCCATCAGTCCCATTCCGACTGGACTTGGTGGTCTCCCGTTAGATCTGTTCCACCGTCTCAATGGGTAAAAGCACTCCTCGCGGTCCTGGCTTCCTTGCTCATGATCTCCCTCCTTTTGCTCCTCATCAGGACCTTGAGAGCTCAGTCTGGTGCTCCTATGTGGGGCTCTGTCATTTTCTCCATCCAATGCCAGGTGAAGGTTCTATGGTGATATGCAAGATATTCATGAGTATGACAATAGGATCTGGACATTTCTGGCACCCTCTCCTCAGCTGCCCTAGGGAATAAGGAATTATATATCTTAGTTAAGGGAGCCATTCTAGGGTGGGCAGAGACTTGACTCTAGAGGGGTTCCCAGGTGTCCAGGAAGACGACCCCAGCAGGAACTTAGGTTCTTTTTATTTATAGCCAGGAATTCACAGTGTTTAATAATTCTGCAAGTGAGCAGTCCCCTTAAATCTTACCTATATTCTATAGATAAGCAAAGTGACATTTTAAATTGGCAAAGAGAGAGAGGGATGAAAATAAACTCAAATTCTGTTTTTGATTCCTGAATCTTTACAAACACTGGCCACTGCAATCAGCATCTCATAAATAAGTAGTGTGCCGGCTCTGCTGCCAATTTCTCACATGGGGCACAAGCTACAGTCCCTGATGTTCTGAGTCATCTAATATTTCATCTTGTTTTGCTAAACTTAATTCATGTTTCTTTAAAATTTTTGACTTATAAGACTTTTTCTCATATTGAGATGGTATTATTTCTTAAAGACTGTGAAAAAATATAAATTACTTTAGAAGATCTAACTGACAGCCGCAAAGAAACTCAACACTTATTTGATTAACACAGAACACTGGCATTTATCTCATATTGACACTTTCTGTAAGATGTGTGGTGATATTTTGTCTCCTATCTAACAAATAAAGCTTGTCTGAAGATTGGAGTGTGAAGTTAAGCCACTAGTTAGCCATGGCTCAGTATTTGGGAGTCATGTGCCTTTAATCCCAGCACTAGGGTGGTGGTGACAGGAAGGGATATGGCTGGGGGGAGAGAGAAATATAAGGTGAGAGGAGACAGAAGCTCAGTACATTCAGTCTGAGAATTTGTGGAGACATGATCTTGCAACCTTGGGTCTGAGGATTCTGTAGAGGTAAAAAGTCTCTCTAGTGGCTGGCTCCTTTACTTTTCTGATCTTTCAACATTTACCCTGATACCTAAATCTCTGTAACATGAGGGCCAGTTTGTTGGAATTTCTGTCCTGCCCGGTACCCCACAGCTGGCAAGCCCCCATAGAAAATCACACAGAGAGTCTACATTAGGTTATAACTGATTAGCCCATTAGCTCAGGCTTCGTATTAGCTCTTGTAGCTTTTATTAACCCGTTGTTCTTATCTATTTTAGCCACATGACTCGGTACTTTTCTCAGCTGGGCAGCTCACATCCTGCTTCTTCGGTGGTCTGGGCTGGAATGGGGAGGAATGGGCTTCCTTCTTCCCAGCATTCTCCTGTTCTCATCACCCTGCCTCTACTTCCTGTCTGGTTGACCCACCTATATTTCCTGCCCGGCTAATCAGCATTTATTTAAAATATGATTGACAGAATACAGACAATTCTTCCACACCAAATCTGGGCTTTTATTATTAAAACCAATTAGAATTTGTGCTAAAAAGAAGCATATATTTTGGTATGTAGTATAATATTTGTCTTATGATTTTAGTGCCATAAAACAGTTTCTTAAATGGGTTTTTATAAAATAGTACATTGAATCACAATGTATGCCAGGATTAATGTGCAAAGAGCTATTTATTACTAGGATGCATTGTGGAGAAAATTTGGGAAAACAAAAAAAGGAAAATCTGACATAAGTTTCCTCTCTTTGATGCTGGAGGAGAGAGAGGCATGTGGATACCTTTGTGTTAATGTGCTAATTGTAGAGCACAGTTGTTTATACACCTGAAGTGGGGGAAAAAACAGGAAGACACAACCAAGTCTTCAATCAGATGTAAATAGAATATACAATAAAAGTGAACCTTAACAATGAGAAAAAAATCCTAAACCTAAATATTTTCTGAGAATAGTATAATCTAATACTAATACAGCTGTGGAATGACAATTGGATATACAAAATAAAATACGTAATTTTGAAGAAACTATTAGGTTTAATAGTTGGCATATTGTTTCATGTATATTTAGCTTATGCTATTTTTTATTCTTTTAGGTTAATATTCAAAGTCAGTTTCATGCTGGTATCCTTAGATATGCTGCACATGTTTTAGAATAGTTAGAGACTTATAGCAAAATTGAAAGGAAGGCTCAGAGATTTTCCCCATGACTCCTTTTTTTCCACACATATAGACACTCCCATTGTCAACATCCTCTATGTTACAACTGATAAGCTTACACTAACACATCCTAACCACGTGAAGCACACTGGTTAAACTGCAGGCCCCTCGTTACACTGCCTATGGGGTTGAACAAATATATACTGCCATGTGTCCACATTTTAATACCTTTGTTTTTATTTTATAATTCAATTATGCATACATACAGGTGTGGGAATATCTACTTGTGACTACAGGTGCCTGTAGAGTCTAGAAGATGGAGTCTTATCCCCTGGAAATGGAGATAGAAGCCACTATAAGCTGTCCAATGTGGGTGTTGGGAACCAAACTTCAGCCCTCTAAAAGCAAATTATGCACTCATAATCACTGCACCATTTATCCAGTCCCTGCGTGCTCCACATATTCATTTCTCCTTCCCCACCCCCACAGTTTGAGGACTACTAATTAAAAAAATATTTTTATAGCTTTCCTTTTGTCTGGTAAGAGTGTGTTTGATTGTAAGAGACTGGCAAATGGGCTTCTCATATGGTTGCACTATGTTGTGTTTTCAACAGCTGTGAGTGAGCTCTAGTATTCTGGATTTTGGCCTTTTATAACGTACATAGTTGTATCTCATTATGATTTTAATTTGTGTTTTTCTAATATATTTATATAGTCAGAATGTGGTTTCTTCAAACAGAATCGCTGGAATCAACAGCCTAGCTGCTCAGGTCAAGGTAGGCTGGTCTTCCTACAGATTTCTTAGACCACAGGATCTTCTGGAGCCTGGCAGGTCCTGTGCTAAACAGCAAAAGGCAAATGCGACCTTCAGTGACCATGGAGGACCCTGAGGAATAGCTCTGGGTGCCAACCAAGTAAATTCTCTGTCATTTTTTAAATCAGTAACTCAAATAAAATCTTATTCTTCTCAAAGATCTCTGACAGTTTGATAGCTGAGAGGCTTTGCCAGGTTACCTCACCAAACAAATTTTAGACCAAATTTCTCTCTCATGATGTTTTTCATAATCTTAAAAATACTTTTCATTTAACTTTGTTCTTTGTTCTGCCAATACCTTAAGCAGGATAAGAGACACCAGACATTTCCATGCCACAAACACCGGTCAAAAGCAAAGAGACCAGCTATGCTAGGATGTGGCCAGCACCCAGCCTTCTCTCAGGTTCCCTCCCCCCCCCCCCCCCAAGAAGATGCCCACAAATCAGCAGGAAGCAGTTTTGAGAATTCGCCACCCCAATTCCTTCAAACTGTGGTGTCTAATCTCCTGCTTTTTATTATAAGGAAGACCTGGGAATGTTATGGTTTGGGTCCCTGGTCCCTTTAAGATACAAGCCACACCCACTCCCTCCTCCATCCCCTGAGGCTGATCTTCAGCTTCTGGCCTGAGCTTGCTCTCTTTTCCATCTTCCTCTTGGAGAGGCAGCTTCGCTTCTGCCTCTCTCCCCACTTCTCCGCTTCATCCCTGTCTCTCTCTCCTCTTCTCCTCTCTCTCTCTCTCTCTCTCTCTCTCTCTCTCTCTCTCTCTCTCTCTCTCTCTCTCTCCCTCCCTCCCTCCCTCCCTCCCTCCTTCCCTCCCTCTCCCTTCTCCCTTCCCCCTTCATAACCCCCTGAATAAATATTCAACTTCATTCTGCATGTCCTGTCTATCCATGTCTCTGTCTCCTGCCCACCCACCATGTGTCTCCCAGCCTGGGACCAGCTGGGACCAGCCACTGCTGCGGGGGGGGGGGGGACCAGCAGCTATCTCTGCCTGGGACTAGCTGCTCCCAGGGCCCACTGTCTGCTGCCATATGGCCCACTACCACCATTTGGGACCTACAGCATTTCTGCTGCCTACTGCTGTCGGGGATCTTCCAGCATTTTTTTAAAAAAATATAAAACTGACCCCTAAAGTAAAATTGTCTTTTGGATCGTCACACATGATACTTTTATTTATTTATGGGAATAATGTACAATTATTTTATGTATATCTATGGTGTAGAACTGTCAAATTAGTATCATTAGCATTTACACACCCTAAAATATGCAAAACATTTATGTGTTGGGAAACTTCCAGCTCTATTTTTTAGTTATTTTGAGAAGCATTTTGTGTTGTTGTATGCTTAGTATATAATAGTTGCTAAAAATTCTGGTAGTTTCATAGCTCAGCTATTATAAATGGTGCTTTTATAAACCTGAGATTATAGATATGTCTTTCTAAGTGTGATTTTTATTCTTTTGAATGTATATCCAGTAGTTGAATTACTAGATAATAGGTTAGTCTTGGATTTAAATTATTTTGGGGAAATTCCATATGGTTGCATAGACTTTTCTGTAAAGAAGAAATGCAAATGGCCTACAGGCATATGAAAAAAAATGCTAACCATCAGGGAAATGCAGATCAGAACCACAGTGAGATGCAGCATTGTGATGAGTAGTTAGCAGGGCTACTCGCTAGAAACTAAAGATTGCGAATACTGGCCAGGATAAAGAAGAAAGGAATCTTTGTGCACTCCTGGCTGGAATGCAAATTAGGAGTTTTTGTTAATTAAGCTGGTTGATATCCTCCAAACACTAGCATCTGAGTGTTTGTGTTTGGCACCGACTTAGGAGGAGTTCTCTGTCATAATCACTTAGAATTTCTCCTTTTCTATATTTTATTTTCCTCCTGGACTCTCATTATGCATGTGTACACTGCACCTTTTAAGAATATTCCACAGTCCTTGGACGCTATTCTGTCAGTCTTTGTTCTTTGGTTTTAGACTTTCTGTTAATGTATTCTCAAGCCCAAACATCCTTCCATGGCTGATCTACTAGCAAACTCATCAGAAGCTTTTTTCATTTCTTACATTTTTTTTCTTCCTGTTTGTTTATAAGAATTTCATCTCTGTGCTTACACTGTCTACCTACACTTGAGCATTGTTTGAGATGTGCTGTAGAGTCTTTTGTATTTAAATTGCATTTAAATTGGGGTTCTGATAATTCTGGCACCTGTGCTTTCTGATATTGACTAGTCGTTTAAAATTGGATTTTTTTTTCCTTTGAGCATGTCTTGTAATTTCGTTTTTCTTGGTAGTTAGACATGTATGTCCAATGAAAGAGAATTGCCATCTCCTGGCCTTTAGGAATGTGATGGGAAAGGATGGAGCAAGGGTGGGTGTTTCAGGAATGTGGTGGGAAGGGATGAAGCAAGGATGGGTGTTTTATAGTTCTGTGGCTAATCTCAGCTTTTTAGGTCTGTTTCTCTAGAACACATTCACAGAGTACTTTTGTTTATCCCCTTCCTAGGAGAAACAGGGTGAGCCAGAGTTGAGTATGTCTTTTTCCTTTTGTCAATAAGGCCACTTCAGCTCTGATGAAAGAATTTCTGTTTGTGGGTATGTCTCATCAACAACGTAGGGTTGCGGTGTGTTTCAAAGTGTTGTCTATTTTCCTCCCCCAATGGATGCTTAAGGGGACTTGAGTAAAAGTTATTTACCATGAGAATCTGGTTGAATTCTTGGAGGTGAAACTAATAAAATACGTTCAGCCCTTACTGAGTTTCTAATGCTCAGATCTGTCTACATTATGTTCCCTGGAAATCATAAAAGACAGTGTAGTTTTGTCCTGCCCAGCATTGCTTCCTGCAGGGGCTGTGCTCTTAGGAGAGGCAGATCCATCTCTTTTCCTGCCTGTCTATCCAGTATTGTTTCAACGTTGGGCAGTGATTGCCCGAAGTCTATACACCTGTTCAACACCCAAGAAGAGTGGTTTTCCAGATGTGCAGCGATGAACTATGTTTAGGCCAGAGTGACAGCACCCATGCTTCTTACACTGGGAACTAAAAAGTAGAAGTTAGTGTAGTTTTGTAATGACCAAATCTCTGCGCTGTGTTACCAACATTTCATATTAAGAAGCCTGTAAAAGAAAGAGTCTAAGTACATAGTCCCTTTACCCAAGCACACAGTAGATCCTCCCAGTGCCAACTAATGTAGCCTTCTGAATATTTCATCCTCTAATTTTAATTAACTTTAAAAATATTAATAGATATGTTAATGACCACATTGAGAATTTTCTAAAAATCTGTGTAGAACAGTGTGGAGAATAACATTATGGCAGTCCAATATCCTGAGGGATAGAGTGTGGTTTCACGGCCATGGATAAGGCTAGCTAATGACTTTCTCCCTAGTGATTAGTACCAAGGCTGGTGGTTTATTGTATTTCGTGGTCTCAGGCTATCCCAACTGATCAACTAAACAGAACAAAGTAAATCACACCACTGAGCAAAGCAGTCAGGATTTAAAGCCTTCCTTTTTTAAAAATTGATGATCATAAAATCAATGTGCTGATGGCACTGTGTTCATGGTCAACCTCCAAATCCTGCTTTTTTTTGAAAGTTGTATATATTTTTTTGAAATGAGTACAATCTAACATCTTTCAGTTTCTAGAAAAATTTCTACTTTTAAAAATATATAAAAATAATGAAACCACTCATGAAATTAGTGACAGAACTTACCCTGAACAGAAATGAAGGGTAGTGAGTGTGCTTACAGAGTAATTAGGGCACTGATGACTCAGCAAAACTAGTTATGGATGTCTCCGGGATACAATTGTTCTCAGCAAAGTTTCTCACATTTATCTATCATTACAGTAATATGCTTGAGAAGCAATTTAGGCAGCTCGACACTGATTCTGTATTCATTTTGAATACCAAGTAATCCTTCCTGGAATGACCTTCCAGGAGGGTAGCTTGTAATTACAGGAACATCATTAGTAAGCTTTTTTTTCTTTCCTCTCTCTCTTTGGGAAAAACAAGGCTCGGATATATTAAAGTTAACTGTAATTTCTTAAACATCTGTCTTGCTTTGAGGCCAGACAACAGAATTTAATTTCTTATTTTTATGTGCTTTAATAATAACACAGAGCACAGAACAGTGGATCCTTTTGACTGCAGGGGAGATGGTTCATAGGAGTAAAAATGCCAAGATGTGCCCAGAGTTGGTGCAATGTCCCCAGCCTTCAACATTAGTATCAGCTCAGGCATCTTTCTCTGACTTAGCCTTGTCTTCTCTTAGGTTGTTATGAGCTTAGTCATTTTCTTGATTAAAAAGAAGAAACTTATTGGTATCAGAGAGCTGTGACCTTTTCAGAAAAAGAAGTCACAGACTTTGCTGTTCATTTCTTTAAAAAAAATTCAGTGTGTTCATAAGTCATAAATGGAAATGCACAATCTGAGGAAATGGAATATTCCAATAACCCTTCAAAAACAAAACAAGTAGCCATGGTTGGTAACTCAAACCTGTTACCTAGCACTCACTCAGGAGCCAAGGAAGAAGGATTTCCCTGAGTTTGAGGTCAGCCTGGATTCCAGAGTGAGAACATGTCTTTAAAAACAAAAACAAAATCAACAAACAAATGCATGAACAAATGAGATAAAAAAGAATTAGCCAAACAATTGAAAAACAAATAAGGGTAAAGTTTAATTGAGAAAGAAGATGAGAGGGTAGGGAAGGGTGATTATGGAGGGATTTAGACACTAATTGGAAAAGGCCACATGGAAGCTTACTATTTTATAAACTTACACACACACACACACACACACACACACACACACACACCTGGAGATTTAAATAAAATCATCCTACATCAGGGACGATATTCTTATTATAAAAGATGGGTTGCCAAATAAAACACCCAGTGTCAGTTATGGGATATCAATTCTTGAGTTGTTGGTTGGGAGTGGCAATTCCAGAGACCTCCCCCAAACAATCCTGTCTACTGCTATTAGTCATGGTTAGAAATTAGTCACTATTGCTGAGGATTTTGGTCACATAACTTGGAGAAATCAAGCTAGCACTGTCTTGGAAGCATACTCTTTGCTGGGTAGATTTTATAGTCTATGAGGTGTTATACGGCTGTTGGGGAAAAAACCCAATTGAAGCAAACAAAGACAAAATCCTCATCGACAGTTCTCTTATACAGCTATGACATGGCCTCTTCGAGCAATTACTGGCCTGGGAAGGTACGGGTACAAAGCAAAAGAAGTACCTCTCTGATTCCAAGATACAAGAAAAGGTACTCTAGAACATATTTTCTTCCATCTTTTTAGAAGGGAGTTGTATTCTATCTTGTTTAATGGAGAATGGGAGGCTACCTGGCATTAGTAGCAACCTGCTACTAATGGCAGGTTGCTAACTGGGAACAGTACCAGAACGCCCTCTAAGTATTTATCTCTCTACTCATAGATCACTATAGCTCTCCGTTCTCACCAGAGGAGCATCTTTGCACAGTGGATAGCAGTTCATGCATAGATACTGATTAAAGTGCAGAGAATAATCATTCGTGGAGGGTTCAGCCATAGTGAGGCATAGGTACTACATCTCTTCATTCCAAGGCTCAGGAAATGTTTTGGAGGAGTAGGTAGAAAGAACTACAAGCCAAGGAGGACTATCTTAGTTAGGGTTTCTATTGCTGTGAAGAGACCCCATGACCCTGGCAACTCTTGTAAAGGAAAACATTCAACTGAGGTGGAGGCTTGCAGTTTAAGAGGTTTAGTCTATTATCATCATGGCAAGGAGCACAGCAGCGTGCAGGCAGGCATGGTGCTGGAGAAGGTGTTGCTACATGTTGTTATGCAGACAGCAGAGAGCAGACTGTCTCAATGGTAGTAGTAGCCTGCACATGGAGACCTCAAAGTCCACCCCCACAGTGACATACTTCCTCCAGCAAGGCTGCACTTCCTAAAAATGCCACTCCCTCTGGGGGTATTTTCTTTCAAATCACCACAAGGACCTTGGAGAAAACTGCTTTCTGGAAATGACAGAACCATTGGACCAAAGAAATCATAGCAGCTGTTGTTGCCTGAACAAGAACTGTAGAAGCTCCAGACAGTGAACATTTCAACATGAATGAGGAGGGACATGGGACTCCCCCACCCTTACCTGAGGAGTTATTGATAACTGGTGACTGTCAGGAAAAAGAGAAAAATTTCTATAAAGGTAGAATTACTGGTAATTTGACTATGTTGTAGTAGATGACCTCACCACCATGAACATATGAACAGTACTAGTAGACACTCAGTGGTATATGTATATGTGTGCATGTGCATGTGAGCACATGTGCATGTGCATGCATGTGTGTGTGTGTGTGTGTGTGTGTGTGTGTGAAAAGAGAGTAAGAAGTTGGGAGTGGGACATATGGGCCAGGGTCCAGGAAGAGCTTGAGAGTGGGTACGGTGAGTGAATACAATTGAATTACATTGTGTGCATGCATGGAATTCTCAAAGACAAACTATTATATTAATCTATATAATAAAAAATAAGAAAATCATGTCATTCTTATTCAAGAGATGGAGGAAGCTAAAAAAAACTACTGAGGTCTCATTTCTCAAAAGTCCAGGCAATGCAATGACAAGATAGCAGTTTTATCAAGGACCTATGTGACTAGTGGACATGGTCACACACAGACTGACTCATAAAACCAGCGTGTGGAAATTTTTCTTCTATATGTTTAGGGACTATCTACAGTTTTAGATGATGAATGAAGAATTCTGATCTGCTTTAATGTCAGTAAAGTAATACCAATACATTCAAAATAGAAGGCTCCTAATTAATTTTCTCTCTACTAATGGTTCATTGATCTTTACTGTTTTGGTTTCATTTCTTTTGTTCTTTTCTGTGGTTTGAATCCAGAGCCTCACACAGACAAGCAAGATTTCTATCACTAAATGGCCTCCCAACATGGCCCTCATATCAACATTTTTTGTAACTCCACATGCTGCAATTTGAGATATTTTGTCTATGTCTTCTTTTACGGCATCAGAATACTTTCCTTGAGATGTCTTCATTTATATATTTGGATAGTTTTCTGCATTAAAATGGCATTATTGTGGGTTTCTTAAAAGCAAAACAAGCAACAACAACAACAACAAAAACACCCCAAACTCCCTATCCACTGGTGTTTAATCATCTAGAAAGCCAACAAAAAGCTTTTATTTGATGGTCATAAGCCTGAGGAAGTACGGTATTTTGCCTTATTGTATCTCGTGTTTCATTTTTATTTCAATGACATGCCGTGGTCTCAATTCAATCGGTTCTGTTTTTATTGGGACTAATTTTATTGGTAATTGTCACAGCTTCCAGTGAGAGGAGGAAACCAATAAAATGAATGTTTTCTTAATTAGCCCCCCACCTTTTTTTTGGCAAAAAGTGTTACCATAATGTGATTGAAAAGTAAAAGCCAAAGATACATTAATTCTTGGCTTTGAAGGGCCACTTATCCAGGCATTGACTTATGTATTAAGCATTTCATGTGTTGGACATGAATTATTTCTTTTCCTTCAACAATTAGCATTGCCAGAAAAATCCATATTCAAAGGATTTACATTTATGATATATTTAAAAAAAAGCTGGATAAAGATTAAAATTTAATAAGAATAGATGACACTATTAACACCATCTTCTAGATAACTTTATGCCCTGAGTAGACCTCTCTGGTTGAGTGAATCTAGACTTTTAGGCCCTCTTCTATGACAGAAAAACCTACATGTATAGTAAAGTCTGTAGGCACAACCAGAATCCTTAGCTTGGCACACTCACACAGTATATTATGTTGAGTTTATTGTTGATTTTTGTCACTGTATATGCATACAAATCTCAACTACCCAAAGAATATTTAGCAATGATAGTGGGAAATGCTCTGATATAGATATGAATAATTTGCATTGATATGTATGTTGGTTTACTGATACTAATTTAAAGTTAATTTTGTTATATGTATATGTATTTCTGATCTTGATTAAGGTATTGTGATTGTGTAGTTCATTTAAAAATATAATGTATATTGGTTGTTAATAGTCATCAATAATAGTAAAGCTTGTAGTCATGTTAGATTTTCTAGATATATAGAGATATATTTCAGTTAGATAGGCACTCCTAATATCTTTCAAAGACTATAGAATATGGCATTTAAATCTTTTAATAACTTAGGGCTTTTCATGACAATGAGACACATCTGCTCCTGGCAGCACCAATCTACTTCAAGAGAAAGATGGGCATCGAAGAAGCTCCTTATGGAGTTTGCTAGCCATTTGGGCAAGAAACTGCTCTTGCCTGGACTATTGCATAAACTGGACATGAAGAACCTGCAGAGAGAGGACTGCTGAACTTGCCTAAAGGTGAGATGATCTTTCGGGATTCCTGATTCATGAAAGAGTCTGCAAGACATTCTGTAGGACACAGCAAATACTGACTGAACTGCCTTTGAAATTTCCTGCTTCATGGAAATGTCTGCTGGATACTATGAGCTTATAGGCCGAAGATGGATGCCCCAATGGTACAGAGGAACTTTGGGTGACTGTCCAGACAGTGAGATGTCTCTGTCATTTCTGGAGTTTGGAAGTTGCTTATTTCTTGTTTACTTAGGTAGTATTATATCTTTCTGGAGTCTTTGATGGAGTTGAAGAATGAATAGATAGTTATAGTTTTCCATTGTTATGATAAAAGTTAAAATAGATATAAATATTGTAACTGTAATTCTTGCTTTATAACTGTTTTGTTATATGTAATTTTACTATGTTAAAGTGAAAGCCTTTCTTTTTTGTTTAAACAGAAAAAGGGGAAATGGTGTGGGAGAGTCTTCTGTTTGTGTTGATTTCATTCATTAATAAAGAAACTGCCTTGGCCCATTTAATAGGCCAGCCCTTAGGTGGGTGGAGTAGACAGAACAGGAAGAAGGAAGTGAGGTAGATGGCTCAGACAATTGCCCCGCCTCTCCTCTCTTGGAGAGTCGCCATGAAGCCAGCCACCAGTTCAGACATGCTGAATCTTTCCCGGTAAGAAACCACTCGTGGTGTTACACAGATTATTAGATATGGGTTAAAGCAAGATATGTGAGAATTAGCTAATAAGAGGCTGGAACTAATGGGCCAGGCAGTATTTAAATGAATACAGTTTATGTGTTGTTATTTTGGGGCATAAGCTAGCCAGGTGGCCGGGAGGCAGGTGGGAATGCAGCCCATCACCTCCACACTACAATGCTCCTGTAGGCGGATTACCAGACCTGAGAACAAAATCTGCAAGAGCCCATAGTAGTGGCACATGTTCCATGTCACTGTTGGGAATAACTGTTGTAGTTCCAATTAGAACCCTATTGTCTCCAGATACTCCCAAATGCCAGCTGCAGGCCAGGTATCCAGAATGCATCATGGAGCTCAATTCTTTTGGAAATTGTTTTGAGAAGAAAGAAACTGGGCTTCGATAAAATTAATCAATTCTCTTCAGGCCAAAGAACTACCAGAGGAGCAGAAAAATTGCTTTTATCCCCTTTTATTATCTCATAAATCCCACAGGCAAACTACGGTACAGGACTGAAATGTACTTATGGTACATTGGTTCCATAAGTATTTTTTTCCATAGCAAATAGGATGCCAATATATCCTATTTATACAACAATGCTA
Source organism: Arvicola amphibius (assembly GCF_903992535.2). Lineage (NCBI taxonomy): Eukaryota > Metazoa > Chordata > Mammalia > Rodentia > Cricetidae > Arvicola > Arvicola amphibius. The sequence continues at coordinate 119,319,825 of NC_052048.2, forward strand.
CCCCTGACTCACTTCAATAATATTAAATAGCAGGAAGCAGGTTTTCTTTTTTTTTAAACAAACATGTTTAGTAGTTCAACTTTCTAAAAGAGATGGTATACTAGTTTTAAAAAAGAATGGATCGTTTAAACTGAATTTCATGAAAAAGGTTATTATATGTGTCTATGTGGGATACCATATAGTAAACATTTGTAGCAAACATATTTGTGCTTTGTCAGAACAGGCATTGTGTCCATTAAGAGTGACACATCCTTATGTCGGCCTCAGTACTGCTACATGAACCTTGGGGACTCTTCTCAGAGTTTTGTACAGCTTTGAGTTAGGAGTATATAGACTAGATTTTCATGTGGCAGCTTCAGAGGAGGGTTTGTTCATACCGTCCTTCCCAAGACTAATGGTAACCATGAGCTATACACTTGTTCTAGCAGGATAATCTGGCTGGATCCCATGTAGATCAACAAAGACTCAGCACATTACCCTCCATGCCTCTGCTGCCAGCGTCTCATCTCTTGAACCTTTGAAAAGGAGCTATTCACTTTGTTCTTCTACATGGAACATCCCGATGGGAGAGGAGGAGATAAAGCTGTGGGGATGTTCTGCTCCTTTCACCATTTGGCTAGCAATGAACGGGGGAGGAATAGTGCCCATCCATTACAAACTCTGAGGCCTAGGCTATGAATTAAATATTAATGTGGTGTAACATAATGTGTTTCCTATGGATCATGGCTCATGCAGAGTAATGTAGTACTTAGAAGAGAGGTTCCCAAAGGAATTCAGTTTTTCTTGACTCAATCGAGAGTGAAGATGAGTAGTCGAGTTCCTGCCCATGCTTAAGTCTAACTCTCCTTCTAGCTTTAAGTTCTTTGATAGTATGAACACAGTTGTTCTGTGCTTTCTCTCTCTTGACACACAAACACTACATATACACATATATCATTATACATACATACTTACACACATATGTTATAGTACAGTGTCTCATCCATATAAACACCTAAGGGAGTATGTGCTGATAGACTAACAGAATTCTTGATTTGATTCTAAGAATTTGATTGACAAAACTCAATTTGAATACTCACCAAGCTTCTTAATTACTTTAAATATTATGAATGGGTGGCAACTATCTTATAGATAGTTGATTTAACTTTCATTATTTGGACACTGCTCAGTCTTAGCACTACATCTTATTTTTAAATCTCAAGTTTCTTTGGGAAGACTTTCATTGTGATCTTGAAGTATCTCAAGATAGTAAAAGACATTTTCCATTGAGAAGAGGAATTTTAATTTTTTTGAGAGCTTTACACATAAGTACTGCTTCTTTAGCACCCCTGCCTCTCCCTTTCCAACTACTCTTGAATCTCTCCTCTTCCTCACAAATTAGTGACCTATTCTTTAGTTATTAATGACACCCTTGACACCTGTATATATGCGTATGCACATGTAAACGCATATGCGTATATACAGCCCCTTGAGTTCTTTCAGCATTGTTTGTAAGGTGTCTAGGCTGATCACTTGGAACTGGATTACTTACTCGGGGGTCTTTTCCCTAGAGAAAACTTATCCCTTCTCTCTCCACAGGCACTGACTGCCTATAGCTAGAAGAACAACTACAAAAGCTACATGCAGCTTGACTCCTTTGAGGAACAAGAGAGTCAGAATGCTATAAGGCATGACCTCCATGCATGTTTACAATGTTTTCTTGAGTGTACGTACAGTGAATTATCCCTATGTATAAAGGAAGCAATAGTGATTTTATTGGACATCTGGCCCCTGCCATTGATTACAGAAAAATCATGTACCAGGAAACTGGAGAAAACGTCTTGCTCTTGATCTTCCCTTTATTTCCCATATGTGAGGTAATAGGTTAAGCATATTTGGGAAACTTCTGGGAAAATCACAGACTAGAAGTATGGGAGGAGGCTGGAAGGGAAGAGAGCAAGCAGAGGTACACTAATGACTCAATAATTCTGATGTTGAAATTGTCTTCTTCTATCTAGATCTGTCTGAGAGACTATGAATGTGCCTCAGGATCTACCCAAGCTAAGATATCTAACTACAAAACTTTCTCCCTCCTAGGGATTCCTCAGGAAAAGTCCTGCCCTACTCAGGTGACTACCAGGCTGCCTTGGCAGAGAATGTCCTCTGGTGGATTGAAGAAAGTTTGTGCAGTATTGAATAAAAAGCAGTAAAAAATTCTGGATTCGCAGAGGTGGGAGTTTGGAGGAAGAGATACTCTGCTATGAAAGATAAACTTGCTTCCAATTTTAAGAGACAGAAAAATTGCAAATGTTAAAACTATTACACTACTGAAATAATCATTAATTTCCAGAGAAAATCTAATTATTTTTGACATATTATAAAGGTAGTAAAACAATACAAACCTTCTAAATAATGTCATATTAACCTAATTAAAAATTAGAAACACCCCAGGTATTTACAAGAGACTTTCATTTTAATATAGCTGATAATCAATGTCAATGTTATTTCTTTTATCTTATGTTCAAAATAGAGGGAGATACAGGTAGTTAATTAGTAAAAAACAACTAATGTGTTGATGGATCATTGTTGGTTTTTCTGATTTAGTGTGTACAATAATCTTTTATAGATAATCTATTTAGTATTGGAAAAAACATGTCTCAGGTTGAATAAATAGCCCAGTGGAGAAAGTTCTTTTTTTTTCAGCACTAAATCTTTTTTTCCATTCAAAAATTTTCACTTCCTTCCCTCCTCCCATTCCCCTCTCTCTCCCCTACTCAGCCTCTTCCCTCCTCCTTCAGTCTTAGGAGAGGACAGGGTACCCTGCCCTATGGGAAGTCCAAGGCTCTCCCCACTCCATCCAGGCCTAGGAAAATGTACATCCAAATAGACTAGGGTCCCAAAAAGCCAGTACATGCAGTAGAAACAAGTCCTAGTGCCATTAGATCAGGCACACTGTCTCAGTAAGTGGACCAACCCCTCGCGGTCCTGACTTCCTTGCTCATCTTCTCCCTCCTTCTGCTCTTCAACTGGACCTTGAGAGCTCAGTCCAGTGCTCTGGTGTGGCCCTCTGTCTCTATCTCCATCCATTGCCAGTTGAAGGTTCTCTCCTGATGGATCTCCTCGGTACAGGAGCAAGTCCTCTTGCTGGCCAAGGCTAAAGTTCTTTCATGAGGACCAGACTTTATATAAAAGAATGCCAAGCATGGTAGCATGTACCTGTCTGTAATCAGATTGTTGAAGAGGGGGAAGACAAAAAGATTCTTGGGAATTGCTGGCCTAATCAGTCTAGCCTAATGGGTGAGTGCTAAGCTAGTGAGAGATCATATCTCAAAAGGGGTTAAACAATCTGCTTGAGGATAAAACATGTGTGGATCTGTATACACACATGAATATAGACTTGGCAAATTAGAAAAATCTATGTCTCACACTTGCCCAAGGGTTTTGTAAGGTTGCTTTTCTGAGTTAAATTTTCTCTTTCAGGAAGAAGCATCATATATTATCCCAGATGATTGTGTCTAGGGTTTTGAACTCTGCATATTTTTGTAATACATACCATATACGAATACATTAGGAACATATCTTAATTTTCCTTCAGGAAGAAATGGTTATTGTGATTGATCACACAACAGGGTTGAGAAAAGCTCGGGTGTGATGAGTTGAGACTGATTGATTTTTTTTTATTAAGAATGAAATAGAAAATCCTGGATGCATGTAAAAAAATAAAAATATGTCAGTATAAGATGGGAATGCCGATTTTGCAATAGTTCTTATAAAACAGATCTAGGCCTCTTAGTCCATTACAAACTTAAAATGAGCCAATTTATTTCAGCTGCCAGAAACCCTAATGTAGTTTCAGACTGAAGGCATAAAATCACCACGTCTGGAACAAAGAGAGTTCATCCGATGTTTTCCTTGTCTGATTGTGTCTGACAGACTGCTCTGTTCTGAAGGCAGAACATCTCAAAGCTGCTGGGAATGCAGAAACCATTTAGTTATATGCCCTTTGCCAGGGTGTGTGCTAACTCTTCCCTACAGGTTAAGTTCACTCAAGTGTTTAGTAATGGAAAAGAGGTTTCATTAAAGGTTGAATAGTTCATTACTAATCAAACCACTGAAATTATAAAAGAAAATTTATGTTTAAACATATATTTGATACTATGAAGTAGAATGCAAAGCTTAAATAAAGCTCACTTCAAACATCAAAGAAAAGTCAGTTGAGGTGGTGGCATTGAGAATTAATTGTGTTGATGATTCTTGAAGATGTGAAATCAACATCCTCTGTAGGTACTTTTGTTCAGCAAAAATTTACTGAGTTTTAAGTATGTGCTATAAGCACCGACACACACACACACACACACACACACACACACACACACAAAGAGCTAACGCAGTAATAGAGTAATGGTTTCATGGAAATTCGCATTCTGAATAGAAGTTTGAGAACTACAGTATATTAACCTGAAGTTTTGGTTTGATAGGGGAAAATATTAGAAGGCACACTAGTGACCCTTAGACTTTTCCCCTACTTCTATCCTTTGCTGGCTGCAATTTGGGCTGTTATTTGATTTCTTTAAGACATAATTTTGTCATCCATACCACTATAGATCATTGCTGATATACTTAATTGATGGGAATATTAAATGGGATAGCATGAACAATGTGCCCAGGGACACATGTGATATAGAGTACATGTTAACTGCTAAGTAATGATATTATTACAGATATCAAATGACTTGCTCAAATCTACCCAGTTGCACAGATTAATAATCAGTCTCATATCTTCTGAGCTCCACTCTTGAGTTCTTTTAAAATCAGTGCTATTTGGGTAAGTTACATAGAAAATTAACACACTTATCTCTATCTTACCCATTAGTAAAGTACTTTGCTCCTGATAAATAATTAGGAAAATGAAAAAAAAATGCAGAAATCAAACTAATAAAAGGCTACAAAAGAAAACCACTCTGTAACTCACAATATCTTAATTAAAACTGTCGTATCATTTGCCAGTCCTCTTTAGAAATGAATAATTATATTTGGTCTTAGCATTTACTTTTCATCTACCCATTCAGTTTTATATCCCGTTTTCTCTATTTATTTTTGAAATGGAGTTTCTATCATGCTGTTGAGATATTTTTATTAGTATAGTGTTGAATACTTGCTTATGTATTGGTGCTTCAGAGAACTCAGGCTTGAGCCTACTTGCCCTTTCAGACTTCCTTAGTCATCCAATCTTTGTCGAGGAAAAAAATCTTTTTGGCAAATATTTTCTGGGTTGCCCTTTTCCCTTTTGGCTTCAGTCTTTATTGCTCCATAATTATGCTTTTTCTATATTATTTTCTCTGGTTTTCCCTATACTCATTTCACTACCTCTAATTTATTCTGTTTCCACCTGTCTTCCCTGTATTTCAGAATCTACTGATCAGTTAAGTATCTGGGAGTGTTTAATAGGTGTGTGTGTGTGTGTGTGTGTGTGTGTGTGTGTGTTGAATTTGTGCCTATTTGCTCATATGTGTGATCAAGATGAACTGTAAGCCTGTCTGTAGTACTAAGAACTTCTAGAACACTGAGCTTTTGGGTTGTTAGAATGTGACGATTTTCTGTATTGGTTGATTGGTTATTCATTTAAAATATATCACTAGGGGATGGTTGTTGGAGGAAGTTTTATACAGCATGGAAACATCCATTGCCTTTCTAATATCCACTGTACATGAAAAGATGGTCATTTCAGATAATCTGCAATACAAAGAAATATGACTGATCGTACTTGGTCACACCATTCTGAATGTGCTGCTGAGAAACTGAAACCCATTTTCCCATAAAACCATAGAGAACGATCAAGGCCTCAGGGAGGAAGGCATACACTCTCTGTGTTTCTAGTATGTTGTGGAATAAATGTAAAACATCAGCAAGGTTTTATCTGGAGGTCAAAAAGTTTTCATGGTGTTGATTTGATTAACATCAGGTTTTCTGAATTAAGATTCAGCATTCATATCTAAACTTGAGGCTGTGTGCTGTTCCACATGGCTGATTTTTCTTCCTGATACATCAGATATTCTTTTCTCATTGTAATTAATGCCAACCCACTGACATCCGCAGAATGTACATGAAATTCTGATTGAATATTCCATTACACTCGACTCTTAGTTCTTCTCAAATGTCAGGGAACAGTGACAAGAACATAATCAACCCTGTTTTACCAGGCACTGTGAGCACCACATACTTGGAGCATGCTGAGCTTAGAGGGAAAATATTTGTGTACTCTTTCAGATCAAATACTTATTACTCTGAAGACCAGGAATTACTAAAAGTTGGAGTTTTCACTGTCAGGCTACTAAGGTGTTAGATGCTCATGCTACAAGTTAGTTAGCAGTATGATGGGTTTTTTTTGGACTTCCTTTTTGACATTTTTGTGACTCTAGTAGCCTTGGACACATGCATCCTGTAAGTTTGGATTCTCACATAGACTATGTTGGATGTTTTCTCAAAAAGGTCATCCATTTTTCTAAACCTCCAATGAACATATATTTCTATATGATTACCCTATTCACTTCCCTTCTCTGTATCTCTGCCATTGGATAACTCTTACTTATACCCTGACATTTTTCTCTATCTCAAAATATATTTTTTCTCATCATAGATTTTCTGTTCTACAGACTAGGAGGCAGAAGTTTGGTCTGAGATGCTCACAATGCTCGCAGTGGTTAAGGGTTATGGGTCCCATGAAGCTCACAGGTCTCATGAATCTTTATAAGATCTTTACAAAATTGTTACCTTCTCAAGAATGTGCAAAATGTAGAAAGTCGAATGACAATGAATTCTTCAGTGATGTATCTGTTTAGTCAACCATGGTGACTCTTCAACGGAATGACTTGTCATGAGCTCTGTATGGTTTAGGTGTGACTCTTTAGTGGTATAGCTGCATACAAATTGACAGAGGACTTGTCAGTAGTAAAACTGTCTATGGGTTATCTTATGGACTGTATTGGTTAATGATGCCATAACTAACTTAGTTTAGGAAAGTATGATGTTTTCACAGTTATGGAATCACCTAGAAATACATTTCTCAGAACACACCTTGTTGTTAAGTGACATGTGGAAAGTTACTCATCAAGTACTAGCTAGATCAATGAACAGGTGCATGTATGCATGAGGGTAACAACTGGGGACCATTTATGCTTTCAGCACTCCAGCCTCAGTGAGGTATTCCAAATTAGCTTTAAAACAGAGGTAGGGTGTTAAAGACAGATATGGTAGAGGAAACCTGGATATATAAGATGGAATATAGGGAAAGTAGAAGGAAACAGTGAGCCATTTCTCAGAGGATAGAGTGCATGGTAGAGAGAAAACCAAGAAAGACAAAGAGCTGAAGACGGAGTCAGATCTCAGCCTGCAGAGCCTCAAATATCAGGATCAGCAGTATAACTTTCTTTCTTTCTTTCTTTCTTTCTTTCTTTCTTTCTTTCTTTCTTTCTTCCTTCCTTCCTTCCTTCCTTCCTTTCTTTCTTTCTTTCTTTCTTTCTTTCTTTCTTTCTTTCTTTCTTTCTTTCTTTTTGTGGTGTGTGTGTGTGTGTGTGTGTGTGTGTGTGTGTGAGAGAGAGAGAGAGAGAGAGAGAGAGAGAGAGAGAGAGAATGAGAGAGTAGTAGACAGACAGAGATAGGGAGATAGAGATAGGTCGATATAGACAGACAGACAGACAGACAGATGATAGAGAATGTGCCATGATGTAAATGCTGAGGTCAACTTTCCAGAGTTCTCCCCTTCTACTGTGAACTCAGCCTGCTGGGATATGAAACAGATGTTTTACACAATAAATCATATTTTTCTGAGCTATGCAGAATATATGAACTTTTGAGACTGCATTGGACTTATTATAAGTCTATTTTGGAAGATCGCTTAGTGACTTATTAAATGCATTAGTAGGAATGAGGCTTTGGGAGAACTACAATGAGCAGGCACTACAGTGATTTAACTCTAGGCAAGAGGGGCCATGACTAAAATGAGGAAATAAAGAGGGAGGTTGAAATCCAAAAGCTTTGCTAGGATGCGGTAACTAAGGATGCAAGGGAGTGTTCCTTCCTTATCAGTACAGGTCTTTGTTATTTCCATGACTTTGTCAGCTAAGCTGTTTGTCATTGGCGACTTCCTTCTGTGGAGGTTTGAATAGGAATGATCTCCATAGTTTCATATGTTTGAATGATTAGTCATCAGTGAGTGGCATTACTTGAGAGGGATTAGGGGGTATGGCCTTATTGGAATAGGTTTGGCCTTGTTGGAAGAAATATGTTACTAGGGGTGGGCTTTGAGGTTTCTAAAGAACAAACCAGGCCTAGTGTCCTCTTTCTGTTACCTGAAGATTCATATGGAGAACTCACAGCTTCTTCTCCAGCACCATGTTGGACTGCCCGACACCATGTTCTCTACTACAATAATAATAAACTAAACCTCTGAAATTGTATGCTAGCCCCAATTAATTGCTTTAATTTATAAGAGTTGTCATCATTACAGCATTTCTTCATGGCAATAAAATACCGAACAGGGCAGTGTCCCAATACTCTTGTTATTTCAGTAACTCTTGTAGGGCCTGGGTCTGCCCCTGCTCCTGGGGTTCATCTTGAGGACAGTTTCTGGTCAGCCAGCTAACTAAAGCATTCTGTTTGTTCCTATGCTCCCTCTGCCCCGCCTGGCGATTAGCTGTAGGGCATTGTTGACTCCATCTTTTGTGTGGTAATTTCCCACCTGCCTGGGTGGAAATTCTTATGCAGCAGCTAGGTATATAAGGATTTCCCCAAGGTTAAGTAAACGGCATTCAGTTTATCTCCTCTTGAATGACCCAGGTCTCTTTGTGTGTTCTTTCAATCTCCAGGCCCTTGCAGGACTGGCGCACAGTACAGTGGCGCGTGAACTGTACCGAGGGGAAACCCAGAATCAGGTGTTACAACTCTCTTACGGTCCCTTTCTAAATAATGTTCTCCACTCAGGGTAGAACAAGGTTGTGGGAGGCCACAGAAGTGGATCTATTCCAGCTTTACCAAAAGTCAGAGAATTCAAGTTTATTCTTGCTCCTTCAAGAATACAACAGTAGGCTTGACCAAGAGAGTGGCTGGCTTCAGGATGCTTGGTCTAAGATGTGGTCATCGCATGACCTACCTAAACAACAGAATACTTAAGTCAGGATATAGTTGCTTGATGCTTCAGGTATTGAAACAGGAAATTGCTCTGTTTGTCCTTTGTATCATGTTAGTCTTTTGCCTTCTTACCCCCCAACTTTTGGATTGGGGTATATAAGTATATGGAAAATAAACATGGACAAATTCTGTATTTACTGCATTGCCCTCCTGGTTCTATTCTGCTTTTCTATTCCCTTTCTTTAATAACTCTGTTCCTACTGCCTAATATTTCTATGATTAGCTAGTTGTTTGTAAACTCTCTCAATGGAAAGTTGGCTCAGAGGGTACGTAGTGCCTAACTGTGCACTCCCCCCAACAGAATACTTAACTCAGAATACACTTGCTCGATGCTTCAGGTATTGAAGCAGGTAATTACTGTTTGTGTTTTATATCATGTTAAAGCAGTCTTTTGGCTTTTCCTACCCTTTTAGAATGGGATATATAAGTAAATGAAAAGTAAATTTGGGCAAATACAGTATTCATTGGATCACCTTCCTGGTTCTACTTTGCATCTATGTTTCTTTTCTTTTTTTCTTTTTTTTTTTTTTACTTATCTCTGTTCCTCCTGTCTAATATTTCCAATCCTCATGCCCCTACCCTGGAATGTGCAAATCACGTTGAGGCTGGCTGGACCCTGACACAAAGGTCCACTTAGAATTATAGCAAGGACTTGACTACTGCTCTAAATTAGAGATAGGCCAGTGAATTTTAGTGATTTCATGATATTAGTGACTTAGTGACTTTGTAGTTGCTTTGTAAGGAAAAGAAGAAATCTAAGACTTCAAATCACTTAACAGAGAAAGTAGAAACAAAGTCTCTCTCTCTCTCTCTCTCTCTATATATATATATATATGTGTGTGTGTGTGTGTGTGTGTGTGTGTGTGTGTTTTCTGTGTCTACATATGTGTATACATTTATGTGTGAATGGAGTTAGCTCATTGGTTGAAATGATCCATACTAGTGTAATAAGTGACACTATTTCAAACTACAATGAGCTTACAATTTATAAAGAAAGGACCACTTGCAAGAGAAACATCCTTTTTAATTATATTGCAACATGGTTGTATCTAGTACCACCTTTTCTAGTATATCTTTCTTTTTATTTTTTGGAATTTGTCTCTGACTACACAAGCTTTTTACTCTTTCCAAAAACCACTCAAAATGCAAGAGTCATTTTCTTTAAGCTCTCCAGCTAGAATGTTCTCCTTATAGATGATGATGCAGCTTTCTCTGGTCAGGTCTCCTTGCTCAGGTCTCTTCTCAAAGGGAGTATCTGTTCTCAAAGAGAGTATCCTGACTCCCATCCTCAGCACACACAACGTGGTGGTGCTGTCATTCATCACTCCTCTCACCCTGATTTTTTTATGATCCCCAATGACCCCTTATGACTGAAATTCACCTACTTATTTAGTGTCTGCTTGCACTTTTCATTAGACCATAAGCTCTGTGAGGACTGGGTTTTCTTTTGTATGCAGCTGTGCCCCTGACAAATGAAACATTTAAATGGGTTGTCAACATAAATGTTTAAATGTGTGAATTTACCTTGTGAGTCAGGTTAATCAAATGTGAAAACTGGGTAGCAGATAGTTGGGGTGACTTGCCTCAGGCAAAGATTTGGAATCAAGTCCTCTTGGCTCCAAGTTTGTAGGTATCATATTTGATCACTTAAGTGTTCTCAAAAAGGGTGTCCTTGGCAACTCTTTAGTCATAGATTATCAGAATAGATTTAATTTCATGCATACTTTTGGATACTTTGTTCTAAAGCCAATGATTTATGCAGCTAATACAAATCTTTCTTTTCAAATTTATTTTCTTGTTTCTCCAGAGAAACCTAGTGAAATAAAGAGTTTTATATTTTTGCTGTGTTCAGCAAGTCTCAACAGGGAAGATTTATGAAAAGTGATATTGCAAAATGATTTTGTCTTTTAAGCATAATGCAAACAAGCCTTAGTGTTGAAGAAGGGAAAGGAAGCTTTTTATACTTCTCTGAACTTATTTTGCCACTAGCTTCTGAATTTAAAGAGACTTCAGTGCTGTGATCAATCATCTAGGATTTAGGAACAAAGGGGAAAATGATAATGAATGTAAAACCTTTGTATTTGGAGTCACTGTGGCAATCTGAACTATTTTGCACTGAACGAGCAGGTTCTTTCTCTCCAGTTGTTAGTATGTCTATCCTCCTCCTGCCAGGAGACTCCTACTTTCCCTGTCTCTTTTTACTCCTTAAAAATTATTTTTGTTATGTTGGAAAATGCCACTTTATTTTTTGCTTCTTCATTGAAAATCGATTCACTAAACATTTTAAATTGCCTATTCGCTGTCAGTTACTATATCAGAACTAATGAGCTAAAACTATAATGGGAGTGAGTATAGGATCTACCATTCACTCACTCTTTGGATAGCAGTGAGACCGTCAAAATTGGCAATTCATGATGTGATCCTAGAAGTCCCAGTGGGCTCTTAATCCAGGCTCCAAAGGCCAGAGGGATGTTGTGAAGAAACGATGGTGATGATGATTCCTACAAGCTAAGGCAGAAGCAAAATCCAGAGCCTAGAGATCAGTCATGTAGGAAAGTCCTGTTCATGTATCAGAAAGTATCAACAGTTTTAATAAGAATTCATTTTTGGTAGGTTCTAAGAGCAATTAGTGCATCTAAGAGAAAATGTTGCTGGTGTTTCTAAGCAGAATGGAGCCAGAGTCCAGGGATACTAAGAAGCTTTGACTTCCTAAGTGTATTGGTAAATAATGTAGGGCAGAGACTGAGGAAGTAGACTCTTGTATGATGACACCTGTTTCTCTGTTAAGCTACACATAGGTGGTACTTTGCTGTTTCGTGACAGAAAAGATAAAGGAAAGGGAGATCTTTGGAAATGACATGTTAGATTACTAGTTAGAGATGTACAAAAATATTCAGGTTGCATATCTAGAGGTCAGGATCAAGAATAATTGAATATATACTTTTGAAAGTTTGGTTTGGAAAGGAAATGTGTTTTTTTTTTTTTTTTAAGAGAGTGTTTATGAAATGTGAAAAAAGATCCAGAATGGTCACTTTTTTCTTTTTTTTATTTAAATAACTTTTTCCATTTATTTTACATATCAGACCAGTTTCCCCTTCCATCTACTTCCTCCCCATCCACTCTTCCTCCATCCCATCGCCATTCAGGATAAACATATGGTATAGGCAAGAAGTGGTAGAAAGAGAAAGTATGTTTAAAGAGGCAGAAGGAGATGTAAAATTATGGCCTTACAGAAGCAAACACATTGAAAATGGTGAGGAAAGGCATGAAAAAAATGTCCACTACATTTAGCAGTGAAAAAGTCATTTGAGGCTCTCGTCAGGGAAGTTCTATCTGAGTTGTCTCCAGGAATCAGGATTGTTATGTGTTGATGAGTGACTGGAAATAGGAAAGAAGGAAAATGAAGGATGACTACTCATTTCAAAAGTAAAGGCATTGTAGGAATATGGGGACAAAAAGTAAATGAAGGGGAGAAGGAAAAGGTGAGCTGGGAGAAAATGGGAGAGTGGAGGTTCCAAAGAGTTTAAAAAAAAATCTGTGTGATAATGGGTGAAAGATCCACAGAGAGAGATACTGTATTTGAAAATGAGGCGCTGGAAGTTTTTAAAGTCTTCCTGGAAAAGGACAGTTTGGGGGTAGGAAGCCAGAGGAAAAAAAAAGGGAAACATCAAAGCCAGGGGGACTAAGGATGTGTGTGCATTTATGTGCATCCCCATATCACTGAAAATAGCTTTAGAGCGGAAGGCTGTCAAACAGCTGTTAGTGGACAAAACTATAGTCATTATGGTTCTGTGACAAAATACCTAAGACAAGAAGACAAAAAATATTCTTTTTACTTATAGTTTCAGAAATTTCATTTCACAATCACTTGATCTTGCTGCTTTGGACGTGTGATGAGCGCCTTCTCAGTGGAGAAGGCACACTGGAACTAAGTGTCTTCACTGAGGTGGACAGGAAGGAAAGGGAGAAAGAGAATGAGGGGGAGGGGGAAGAAGGAGGGGCAGGTCTGAACACTCCCTTTAGGAGTTTACATCACATTCCTGCTGACCCACGTTCCTTCTGTTAGACCCTGCCTCAGAACTACTTCCCAGTCGTAGCATTAGCTAAGTGACCAAGCCTTTCCACACATGAGCCTTTGAAGGAAATTTAAATACGGAAACTATAGCAATAGCAAAGTGGTCCCAGGGGTTGATGTACAGGAGGAGGACTAACCAGATGGCAGGAACATAAACAAGCATTTGAATTTATAGGTGTGGCTTAAGCTTCTTGAGAATGCAAGAAACTAATGACATGAAAAGTGGCTGGAGGAAGTAGGAGCTGTCTGAATCTTTCATGTGCCTTAAGAAAGGCAAGGGCAATAAGGAAAGATTGTTTTGAGCCTGTTTGAGGGAAAGCAGAGTATTAAATGGAGACTATTACATAGAGGACTTTGTGTGTATGTGTGTGTGTGTGTGTGTGTGTGTGTGTGTGTGTGTGAAGAACAGAGTACCTATGAGGGATTATTTATAAGGAGAAATAAAAGTCGGAGAATGACTTAAGATGAGGGATGAGTGGGCAAGGAAATCCAGAGGAAGTAGGTTTTGATAAAGGAAAGTGTGTGAAAGCATAAGGCTGTGGAAAAGAATAATAAGAATGAACAGTTGATTTATTTTTCCTATCTATGACAACCTTCCCTGAGAATAGGAATTTGAGCATCTTTGGATTTGGTCTGGAGGGTTTTTCTGTTCAGGAGTGGAAGCATATAGAATCTCAAGTCACCAAGAGTAGATCCAGAAGTAAGAGACAGAACTAAAAGACAGCAGCTGGGAATATTAGCACATTTCAACCCAGTAGTGTGAGAACAGAAGGATGGAGGTGAGATCGAAGGCCGGAGAGGTAGATGGGTCCTGTCCATTCACTCTGACTTTTAAACTCTGCATTTTGTGCTTGGCATCAGCCAAAGCTGATTTCTTGCTTTCTCTTGGCTCCACATCCAATTCAGTCATTTATCACCTCTCACTGCACAGGGTTCTGACAATCAGATAGTAATTTCTCCAAATGTACTTATCTGAATCTTTAAGACATGGTCCACTACATTTCTGTAAAACTCTAAATAAATCACCTTAGTATTTGAGATAGAGGAAGAATATCAACATTTATCAAATTGGTTGACCAACCCTGAATACCTGAGTGTAGACAGGTAAGAAATGATCTGTCACCATGGGAGGAAGTTTGCTGTTATTTGAAATATTCAGCTTTAAATATGAACCTGTCTAGAATTTTCAGTGGCATTTTCAAAACGGAAACACTGTGACAGAGCACTTAGTTGTCATTGTGGCATTATAGTATTTCATAATACAAGATTCATATTGAATTGATCTTGGGTTAGAACGGTGCACACAGTACAAAGTGGAAACAGTCCAGTGATGATTATTATTGATTATTATGGTTGATTATTCAAAGACAGGGCACATGGGTACAGAATAAGTCTAAGAAAGCTGTCAGTTTTAGTTAACCCAAGGTAAACTCATTTGTACCTTTCTAATTTTACTGGTTTCAGCCAGTTGAAAAGGTAATTCTCTTTCATTTATTTTTATCTTTAATTTTTGATCTTCTCTTTGTATTCTAATTATTATAGTTATAGCAATGGTGGTGCCACTTGGCTGATTGGAAGTTTTGCAGGGAAGTGAAAATAATGTTCCAGTGGATCAATTAAGAAGTGGGATAGGGTGTGGGAGGAAGTATAGGGAATATAGGTAAACACAGAAATTTATTAATTCATCCATGCATGCATATAGTAAAATATTAGTATTTGCTGACACTTATTTTGAAAGACATAGAGGCAATTGATAAGGAGAAATGAGAGTAAGATGTAAGATAAACAGTAAGATATAAGTGGTGAAGGCTCTTTGGTGGTAAAACCTTCATTGGAAGTAGAAATATGCAGAGAAGCTTAAGTGAAGAGGAAAGTTCAAGCTAGAAAATAAAACTCAGGAAGAGTAGTTCTCAACAAGAGAATAGAGTTATGCAGGGGAGTCATTTAATCATTATTAGCTACGACTGACCTAAGTTCCTAGAGCAATTGACTGTGGGATAACAGCATCAATTGATACATCTACACACAAACCCTATGCCTTCAAGAGAACAACTTGGAAGAAGGGCTAAAAAATGGTAAGAAGAAGAAGACTAGGTCGAGACATCTGCTTTGACTGAGTTTTCTACATTTGACAAGGAAGGTACACCCAGGAAATGTCAACAATATTGTTGCCTAATCAAAATAAAAAAATAACAATGCCAATTGGCATACCAACATGGATTGGAGAAATCTCACAAGGATTCACGCTTAGAAGAACTATAGGTTGCTGAACGAGGAAGTCTTTTCTAGGGATGAGCCCTCAGAAATTAGTCAATACCTGGAAGTTATCTTTCAACACATATGAAAAATACTAAGTTATCTCAGCAGGTTGTGTCCACAAACTTATATACACATTTGCATTATATATATATTTTTATAAAATTATAATTAAAGATTAAGAGGCTACTTGAGAAGGAGTGAGAGGGACCTGGGGGAAATTGTAGTGGTGTGTGTGTGTGTGTGTGTGAGAGAGAGAGAGAGAGAGAGAGAGAGAGAGAGAGAGAGAGAGAGAGAGAGGAGAACGATGTTAAAATAGTATTCATATATGAAATTCTCAAAAAGTAAAAGAAAAGATTTGTTATGAATAGACCTCCTCACCAATCCAGAAGAAGTGCAGCCTGTGAGGTAATAACCTTTAAAATGTACAATCCCTCCTCCCTCACTTCACTTGTACTCCTGGAGCTCAGCCAAGTGCTTTGGCTATGGATCTCTGCATCTGCTTCCATCAGTTATTGGATGAAGACTTTCTGATGACAATTAGGGTAGTCACCTAACTGATTACAGGAGAAGGCCAGTTCAGGCACCCTCTCCACTATTGCTACGAGTCTTTGCTGGCTCATCCTTGTGGATTCCTGGGAGTTTCCAGGCTTCTCCCTAACATCAAAATGGACCCCTCTATTCATATTTTCTGTCATTACTCTTCCCCTCCATGCTAACCCTAACCCCACTAACCTGATAGCTAATGTTCCCATTCTCTTGTTCCCCACTCCCCACCCCTACACGTCCCTAGTTTACCCAGGATATCTTATCTATTTCTTATTCCCGGGGAAAAAAAAAACCATGTCTCCCTCTTGGGGGTCTCCTTTTTACCTAGCTTCTCTGGGGCTGTGGATTGTAGGCTGTCTGGTATGAGTGAGCAAGGGAGGTCAAGATCATGACAGAGAACCCACAGACACAGCTGACCTGAGCTAATGAGAGCATATGGACTCTGGACCGACATCTAGGGACCAATTTAATCCCTCCACATGTGGGTGACAATTTTGTAGCTTGGTTTTTTTTTTGGCTCCCTAGTGGTGGGATCAAGACCTGTCCCTGGGTCTTGAGCTGGCTTTTGGAACCTATTTCCCATGCTGGCATGCCTCACCCAGACTGGATGCAGGGGTATGAGCTTTATCCTGTCTCATCTTCATATGCCATGCTTTGTGGACTCCCACGGAAGGCCTGTCCCTTTCTGAACCGAGGAGTAGGAGTGGATGCAGGGGAGGTAAATGGCACGTGGTGGAGAAGGAACAAGAAGAGAAGAGGGAGGGGAAACTGAGAATGATATGTAAAATAAATAAAAAAATTAATAAAAAAGAATCTTTAAAATGTCCCCTGTGCAATTCTGCTTTACATTCAAAGATTCAAATGTACTCAGTTAAGTTATAAGATAATAAATTCCTAGTCCCTCCCGAATCTGTGATTTAACTTTTGCTACCTAGAACACAAGATAAATATTTATTCTTATTGATTCTCTTATAATCAGTAACTTTTTTAAAATTTATGGGTTTTCTTTTTGTTTTGTTTTGTTTTTAAGACAGGATTTCTCTGTGTAACAGGCCTGGCTGTCCTGGAACTCCCTCTGTCTCTTTGTAGGCTATTCTGGTCTCAAACTCACAGAAACCCACCTGCTCTGTCTCCCAAGAGCTGGGATTAAAGGTGTGTGCCACCACTGCCTGGCAAAATCTATGCATTTCTTCAAATAGTTTAGAAATTATTATTATTATTGTGTGTATAAGTGCCATGCTATACATGCCATGGTGTGGAGGTCAAAGAGAAACTTGTGGAATTTTTTCCTTTCTTTCCATCATGTAGGACTCAAGATTGAACTCAGGTCACCAGCCTTGGTGGAGACTGGCTCCAGTTCACATTATCTTATAACCCACATAACTTGTAATTTTATTCACCACATTGATAAATAAGCTGAACTCCTGAGGCAGAAAGGCAAGTAGGCCTAAATGCTTTAATTTTTTTAAGTTAAAAGCATTTATTTTTATTGATTTTATTGAGCTATACATTTTTCTTTCCTTTCCTCCCTTCTTCTTCCCTCCCCTTCAAACATCTCCCTTGGTCCCCATGCTCCCAATTTACTCAGGAGATCTTGTCTTTTTCTGCATCCCATGTAGATTAGATCCATGTATGACTCTCGTAGGGTCCTCATTGTTGTCTAAATTCTCTGGGATTGTAAAATTGTAGGCTGGTTTTCTCTGCTTTATGACTAAAAGCCACTTATGAGTGAGTACATATGATATTTGTCTTTCTGGGTCTTGGTTACCTCACTCAAAATGATATTCTCTAGGTCCATCCACTTGTCTGCAAATTTCAAGATGTAGTTTTTTTTTCTGCTGTGTAGTAATCCATTGTGTAAATGTGCTACATTTCTTTATCCATTCTTTGATCAAGGAACATTTAGGTTGCTTCCAGGTTTTGGTTATGACAAACAATGCTGCTATGAACATAGCTGAGCACATATCCTTGTGGTACGATTGAGTATCTTTTGTGTATATTCCCAAAAGTGGTATTGCTGGGTCTTGAGGAAGGTTGTTTCCTAATTTTCTGAGAAATTGCCATACTGGTCTCAAAGGGTCTGTACCAATTTGCACTCTTACCAGCAATGCAGGAATGTTCCCTTTATCCTCACATCATAGTGTAAGTTGTCATCAATGTTTTTGATCTTAGCCTTTCTTACAGGTGTAAGGTGGAATCTCAGAGTTGTTTTGATATGCATTTCTCTGATAGCTAAGGATGTTGACCATTTTCTTAAGTGTCTTTCAGCCATTTTAGATTCCTCTGTTGAGAGTTCTCTATTTAGGTATGTACTCCATCAAGAAGCAAAAAATATAAAATGGAAAAAAAGAAAACACTTAACAAATGGTGCTGGCATAATTGGATATCAACATGTAGAAGAATGAAAATAGATCCATATCTATCACCACAAGCTTTGGAATTAAAACATTTTAAATTGACAAGGGAGGAGAAATCAAGGAAGAAGTGATTTCCTAGGGTCTGGTTCTTTGTGGTTCTTGTTTCATGTGGCATTTAAGGTGGTATGGAGAGGTTTTTGCTAATGACACATAGAGAGCTATTTAAAGGCTCTAAATGATCTTTGAAAGAATATGGCTATCAATGTAGTTTAACAAATGATATGTCAACTCTGTAAATCTAGAAAAAGAAGAATGAATGACTTAGCTCTAGAAAACATGCTAAATTGATCTAATATCTACTGCTGTGAAGATGAGAAAGCCACAGTCAGCAACAGTAGCACTAACTGACAAATTGTTACTTTCGCAATTGATAAAAGTTAGTCAGATGTCTTCAGTCCTATTTTATTTTAGATAGAATAAGACATGGGGTTAAACATTTTAAAGATGTTTTAAAGTCCTTCTCCTAGTTGAGCTTTCCTCACAAAGACTATGATGTTCCTAAAGCTAGCAACAACATATTTTCTCTTGAAGATAAAGGCACAAGAAATATTATTTTATCTTCTTTTTATTATTAAAATCTGTTCTCAGATAATTTTCTGTAATATTGCTATAAAACAGAACTTATGATTGACTTACAAAGTAGAGATTGAGTGCTCTAACGGCGGCCAGTGGCACACTGGAGAGGTAAAGAACCACACAGCTGATCAATCTATAAAGATGGCTGCCTCATTCAGGTGGATTCCTGAAGAAGCTGGAGCCTGATGTTAGCAGCAGTATTGTTTGGCTCACACCTTTATGAAATAATGAAGGCAGCAGGACACCACCCTTTCCTCAGTTCTCCTTATATCTAGGCCACCCCCAAAGAGACCACCTACTCACCTACAGGTTACATCCCCCTCCCTCAGGCTTTCTGAGATGTGTGTGTATCTAAAGGTAATTGACAATGAAGAGTCACACTACACACTCTGTCACTGTGGTTGCTTTATTTATGTGTCCGGATGCCAACATTAGCTGCTGATTACAGAGCTTGGTTCATAACACATTAGGACTCATGTTTATCCAAATTCTTATTATTTTTTTCAAATGTTTAATGCAGAAAATACTGGGAAGAGAAGCAGAGACTTAAGAAATGAACCAAGAAATAACAAACAGGAACATTTAAGAGTACCAGTGGTTTTGACTGGAGGCTTCTTGATAAGCTTGCTCTCAACTAAACTGAGAAAAGCTGCCAGTTTCATAGGCCACTTCTAGTGGAAGCTTCCAACTTGTTGGTTGTGCATGCTAGAACGGCTCACAAAACCACCACTTTTTATGTCCCTCATAGGTGAAATGAGGATACCAAACCATAGAACTAAGAAAGACACGCTCATGTCAATAAACATAGAATTCACATCTGTTTCAGCTTATAAAATGATGGCTTTCCAATCCTCTCTGCTCAGATTGTCATTGTGACTTGTGGACACCAAGTTTTGTGAAGCATAATATAGGACACTTAATAATAATACGTCTGTACACTGTGACTTCATTGTTTTAGGTATTTTTTGATTGTTTAGGCATTTCACATCATGATTTCTAATCACACTCCCTTTGCAGTCCTCTCAGGTCCACCCCTCTACCATTATGACCTCCACCTCCACTAAAAGTAGAAGATGAAAAGGAGAAACAAAAAATAAAAACAAGTCCAATTTGTGTTGCCCATATATTCACTGGCACATGGTCAGTCTTGGGGTGGTTAGCGCCTTAAAGGAAACTGAGTCAGTTCATTTTTATATACTGTTGTAATTAACATCTTCCTACTGGAAGTCATACATGGGGTGCATATTTATCTGTGCTCAGTGTTGGCAGAAAAATACTGTGTGTCACAGCAGACATGTTACCTGTAGTACTGGCTGTGTACTGCTATTCAATCACTAAGTGCTGGACAATTTGAGGCCTTGTTTAGAAGAGAAGACACCCAAGTTGATGATGGTAAACAGATATTTGAAGACTTGGGAGCCAGGTCATCAACCCAGAGTTCATTGTTCCTACATCATATTTATAGCACCATCTAGTCTCCTAGCAAGTGTTTCTGAGCATCTACAGTGTAACAGCATGTATTCGAATCACGGTTGTTATAAGCGATGAACTCTGAGTTAACACATAAGATGTATCCCACTTTCATTTTCCTTCTTTGCCCGTGTTTGATAAAATGATAGTGTTTAATTTTATGCTGCTCAGAAACTCCTTTAGTATAAACTATACTATATTTCTGCTTTGTCAGACCATAAACTGTAAGACTTAAATGAAAAATTGGCTGTTATATGTTTTAATTGAAAACCAGCCCAGATCAAATAAAATATAATACAGTGTTTATAAAAGATGTTCATTGCTAAGGATCTGTCCTGTGTGGTCCATTCTGTCTTTTTGGTATGATGACCTACAAAATTAGTTGTCAATATGAAGACATAAGGTTAGTTCTATGCTTTCTAAATCTTTTGAATATTGTTGCAAGTGATACTAGCTATGTGTTTGATCATTGATGATGTGATTTTAGATTCTAAAGAAATTTATTTTACTTGAGGGATAATACTTACTAATAAAATGCACAGGTGTGGAAGAGATGGCCAGTTGGTTAATGTGACAGGTTGCTAAAATGTACAGGTTATTGACCTAATAAATTATGTATGCTAAGTAATAAGAATCATTAAATGCACTAGGTTGTGAACGCATGGAGGACTAAATCTTATCCTTTTTGTTTACTTCATTGGAACTTAACACATTGATTAGATACAGAATAGATGCTTCATAAGCATTTGCCATTTGAATATATTTGAATACATATATTAGCAAATTAATATTATAGTTAGAAAACTCAAGGAATCTGAAAAAGAATTTAACCAGGTCTGGTGGTTTACACTTTAAATTTGAATCACTTTAATCTTTAAAATATCTTCTATTTTATTTATTTTTGAGTAATGTCTTATATTGCATCCAATTTCTTTACTGGTGGTTTTGGTCTTTTCTCAAGCCTTTTGAAAGAACTGAGGCTCTGCACGAACATCTATGACTATTAACAACACACACTGCTGGTAATATTTACTGTTAAAAAACAAAACACTGAACTGGCCTTTTTAAATTGATTTTTATTGAGTTCTACATTTTTCTCTGCTCCCGTCCCTGCCTTTCTCCTCCTCTTCAACCCTCTCCCAAGATCCCTATGCTGCCAATTGACTCAGGAGATCTTGTCTTTTTCTACTACTCATGTAGATTAGATCTATGTAAATCTCTCTTAGGGTTCTCATTATTGTCTAGGTTCTCTGAGATTGTGGTTTGTAGGCTGGTTTTCTTTGCTTTGTGTTTAAAAACCATTTATGAGTAAGTACATGTGATACTTGTCTTTTCTGGGTCTGGGCTACCTCACTCAAAATGATGTTTTCTAGTTCCATTCATTTGCTTGCAGAATTCAAGATGTTGTTATTTTTTCCTGCTGTGTCGTACTCCATTGTGTAATTGTACCATATTTTCCTTATCCATTCTTTGGTCACAGGGGCATTTAGGTTGTTTCCAGGTTCTGGCTATGATTTTAACAGCAGATGATATAAAGGTGGTTTGGAGAAATATCAGGAATAAGACAATTGTAGGTCAGTTGTTTAGCAGTGAGGATATGAGAAAGGTCAAAGTCTGCTTTGGAAGACAGACTAGACAGGAGGGAAACAAGACAGAAGGGAGAAAGGATGGGCAACTGAAACAGGCTTTCTGGAGGCAGACAGAGAATCTCTTCAGAAGACTGATTTCAGGACCAGAGACAGACCCTGACATTCTATAATTTTAATTTGCTTATTAATCTATAGAAATACAGACCAGTTTCATTAATTTAAATTTCTTATCCTCATATCTATCTTTAAACTTATTTACTTGTTATGTGTCATTTGTCCTCTAATGTGAATGAGTTTAAGAGCAAAAGCTGGTAATTGTATGGTATTAAAATCATGAAAACCAGCTGGGTGGTGGTGGCACACACCTTTAATCCCAGCATTCAGGAGGCAGAGGCAGGTCATTCTCTGTGAGTTTGAGTGCAGCCTGGTCTACAAGACAGGACGCGCTCCAAAGCTACAGAGAAACCCTGGCTCAAACAACAAAAAGTATGAAAACAAAAGAATGATAATGTTGCTGGTAATAAAGAAGCTGACTGGAAGACTTAGAGACCATATACATGTTGCCTCCTTTGTAGAAGCCTTAGTTTGACATCTTGATCCATTCAATTCTAATGGAAATGGTATGAAGGACACATGAAGACATTTGTACAAGCTTCTTCAGCATGTCATCTGCATCATTCCCTCTGGATGCTCACTGACGTTTCTTTATTGTTGTTTTTGACCTTGTTGGTGCAATAGACGAGACTCAGGGTCCACACGCAAGCATAAATGTGAGTACCACAACATTGTTACCATTTCCTAGTTTGTTCTGTAATAATGAGCAAGCTCCTAACACATGTGATCTTTGGTTTCTCCACTATTAAGTAGACTGGTGGCCTTCATTGCTTGGTCTCTGTAGAGAGAAGTGAGACAGGTATAAAAGTGCCTGAGGCTTTGTGGCTATTACTTTTTCCTCCCAGTCCTTAGCTCAAGAGATGTATTTCACCTTGGTGATTTGGTTTTCCTTCACTGTTTCAGCTTGTCAAGAATTCATGACCGTTAGAAAGATCATTTACGGAACTGAAGCCCATAAAATGTTCCGTTTAGACAATGCTCATTAGAAATATCAGTCACTGTAAGTTCTAACCAAGCAACAATCAGAAATACTGTGCGTGACAAAGCATTTTGCTAGGCAACAGTCATTATGTTTCACGTTTATATTCAGTGCAGATCGACTTGCCATCCTTTCTCAGTGTGATGGCTGACTGCTCTGAGCCAGGGTTGGTTATCTTCCCACCCTCCACGTATTAGGATTCGTGAGTATTTTATAGATGTCTGCTATAGTCTAACTTAATCAAGTCAAACATAGCCTAGCCAATAGGCCCATTTCCTTGTTTTATTTATACTTCATTTCATGAAAAGACACAGCTGGAGTGGTCGCAAGACTTAACTTGAGGTATCTCCTTCTGACTGAAACCCGTGCTGTTGCTAGCTGTGCCTGTCACATAGAGACCCTGAATAGGGGTCACACAGGGAATCTGTCCTGTGATGTATAAATAGCAAATGATTGTAACTCACACAATTAATCGAAAGGATGTCTGGATCCCTTGAAATCTCAGTCCTCTGCAGTGTACATTTTCCCGTGAGAACTATTGCTACATCCCAGAAGCAGAAGGAAAATTTCAAGCATAAATCACAACACATAATACGTGTGCTCTTGTTTCCTTTCCATCACTGTAACAAATACGAATATTTAAAGAAACAGAGGAATTAAGGATTCATTGGACATATGCTTCCAGGTTCAGTCTAATTTTAAGGGAAGTCAGGGTAGGTATTTGAGCAGCTACTTGAAAGAGAAAGCATGGAGGAATCATGAGCAAGGAAGTCAGGACCGTGAGGGGTGCGTTCACCCATTGAGACGGTGGGACAGAACTAACGGGAGACCACCAAGTCCAGTTGGAATGGGACTGATGGGACAGGGGACCAAACCGGACTCTCTGAATGTGGCTGATGGTGGAGGAGGACTGAGAAACCAAGGACAATGGCGATGGGCTTGAACTCTACAGCATGGACGGGCTCACTGTGAGCCTTGTCAGTTTGGTTGCTCACCTTCCTGGACTTAGGGGGAGTTGGAAGGACCTTGGACTTAACATAGTGAAGGGAACCCTGATGGCTCTTTGGCCTGGAGAGGGAGGGAGTGGGGATATGGGTGGAAGGGAGGGGAGGGAAGGGGAAGGAGGAGGGGAGGAGATGGAAATCTTTAATAAAAAAAATGAGGAAAAAAAAAGAAAGCATGGAGGAAAACTTCTTTCTGGCTTGCTAACCAGTTCCAGCTTAGAAAGTAAGGTTCCTTATACAGCTCAGAATCATCTACCCAGGGAATGGTGCTACCTACAATGGGCTGGGCCCTCATACATTAATTATCAATCAAGATGATGCCTCACAGACATGCTTATAGACCAGTCCAACCTGGTAGTTTCTTAGTTAAGGCTTTCCTTCTCAAATGATTTTAGGCTATGTCAGGCTGACATTTAAAACTATCCAGGACAAACTGGAATAAAAAAATTGAACACTTTCTAATCTTCAGACCCTACCAAATCAGTCCCTTTTAGTTCTGATCATCATTTTCCCCAATTCCAAGTTCCTTGAATATACAAAAAATCCTTACATTTTAGAACAGGACTTCCTGTTCTCCCTGCCTAGAACACTGTGGGTCCGATAGTGCCTACTCTCTGTAATGTAACTCATTCTCAGCTCTGTGCCCTTTGGTTTGAGAGCTGTTTCTCATCTCATATAGGCTAGGCACTCTCACTCCTTACTGCTGAGTGCATCCCTGTACATTATTTTTAACAGTACAAATGATTTCTTAAATGATTCTATTTATGTTTTATTATCAATGCCTTCTCCAGACTGTAAGTTCTACGATAATTGGAGACTTAAGTTTCTTATTTGGAGTTGGATTGATTGCATCCTAAGGTACCTGGCCAATTCACATTCTCAGTATGTACTTGAAGGAGCTGTAGACATAAAGCAAATAGAAATGAAAAATACCTAGAAAACAATACTGAATTAATATATTTATTCAGATATGTAATACATAATCTTTCCTTGTTTATTAGTAATTTTATGAACAGAAGCAAACTTCAGATTGTATGAGCAGATGATTTCAATTAATTCACTTTTTCCTTGATAGTAGTACTAGCCAGTATATAAAATAAGATTGTGTCTGTGCCCCGTACATGTGTGTGGGTTTGCGCCTGCATGCATGTGTGGGTGTCTACATCTGGGTTCTAATGGCTTGTATCCTACCTCTGACATTCACATGTGTTGGTTGAGAATTGACTCTGAGAAAACACCAGGCAATTAAAAATAAATTAGAGACTCTCAGTTGAACAAAGCCTTCCTTAATGTTTAGAATCAAAATTCTTTCTCAAAATAGTCAGAACTAATAATGATTGTAATTTCCAGAGTGTTCAAGTGTCAAGTGTCAATTTCCAGTTGGTGGAAATTATTTTCAAACGTGGGCTCTTAATTTATTTTGTAAATCAAAGTTCCTTAAATATAAATGGCAAGCATGCCTTTGATAGGTATTGACTGCATCACTAGAAATATCCTGGGTGCAAGTTATTGGAATATGATTTATTCTGTGAGAGTCTAAGGAACATAAATAAGAATCATGGTTTGAGACTTCAGGGGCAGGAGTGAAGGGAGCTGGCAGATGCCTGCTGAATCCCCAGTGGGCAAACCCATGCCGTAGACCTCCAGACAGCCCAGCCTCCTGAACTGGCATCTTAGCTTCCATTTCATGGAAATAACACTTGTTTTATTTTACGACAGAGGCCTGAAGGCAAGACTAAAATTCTCTATTATGAAAAAGCAATAGAAAACCTCATTTGGTGTTTACTCACTGTGGAAGCAGAATTAATTTTATTCTGTACACTTCGCAGAACACAAAAAAGCTTGCATGTGTATAGAAACTTGCCATTTCTTTTCAGTGGATTTAGCACAAACGAGGCTACATTAACAAACTGACCTCCTAAAACAGATGAAGAGCTGGGTGGTGAGAAGGGAAAAAATGTAGCACTCAATAAATACAATAAAAACCAGACGAATATGGAATTGGTGATGATGGAGCCTGAAGTTTGCTTGTGACTGATGATTGTTCATGCCAGGATCATTGTAACCCAAACTAAATGGAAAGGATGGTTAATTCTTCAGAAAACTTCTAATTTCACACAACCAAATGATTATTTTGATTTTTGCCTCCCTGTAAGAGGAAAACAGAAATTCTTGAAGTATTAGGAGTTCAGTCATACATTTTGCCTGCAGTTTAGCTATTGTCATTCCAGAATGTAGGATCTCTTTGGACAGGAGTTAACTTTCAAACGTTATCATGCATTGCAAATTATGGATTGTTCAACTTCATTTGCATTTCATTGTTATTTTCTTTTCCACTATTTAACAAAGTGAGATTTCCCAAACTCCTCTTATTTTACTTCAGCTGGATTTATGCTTTAGATCAAATTTAATGGGGGGGGGGGGGGGAGGAAGCATTAATATGGTGAATTGGGAAATAATGCAAAATGCCAGATAAGTCTCTACTATCTGAAATTCATGTTTTATCCCTAACACTTCAAAGTTTATATTATTTTATGTTTCATGTTTAATTTTATAAAGGGAATATGTAATGATAATCACCCAAGTTACTCTTATGCAACCCTCAGACACTTGCTTAAATCGACTGTTTAGTTTGGTTGTCTGAATGGCAGCTTTGGATTCAAATAGGCAATAAGTCAGCCTTCCTTCTTTCCTTCCTTCCTTCCTTCCTTCCTTCCTTCCTTCCTTCCTTCCTTCCTTCCTTTCCTTCTTTCTCCTTATTCTGATGAAGGAAGTGGAAAAATGTAATGCCTTTGTCTCAAAATAGAACTACAGCAGGGCATGTCACGTGACACTGTTAATTGCTTGTGGCAGGTAATCCAATATTTGATGTGAAAATCATTTGCTTTATTATAAGTTTTTTTTGGATTAGAAAGGCTCTGGATTAAAAATTTATAGAACCATTTGATTTTTTTAAGGTTAGTCCTTACCCGGCATTGTTGAAAAACACATCCATGTTTGCTTATTTCCCAACTTCTATTAACAATATGTTTCTTGTAAAATAGATTTTATGATGTCTCCAGCAGATCTCTTACATGGAAACCTTGAAAGGACTCAGAGGAAGGGTTTATTTTTCTTTTATCTAGGAAAAGCAAAGCAGAAAGTAAACATTGCCTCCTGCTGAAAGTATAACAGGCCAGGCAGGTTTCATGCCCCATGGAACTGACCCCATTCCAGGGCTCAAATTTCAAATAGAATTGTACGCTCTCTATTTTAGGACTAGACATAGGCAATGGATAGTTTCTGTAAAAGCCAAAAATCCTTGTGTGATGGTTAATATTGTCAACTTGTCAGCATCTGGAAACACCAAGGTACAAACCTCTGGGCATGCCTGTGAGGGATTACTTAGATTGGCTTAGCCCCTGCACTTGATGGTCGGATAATCTTGATTAGTCCTAACTGTGGTGGGAAGATCCATCCTTAAAGCAGGTGGTACTATTCCTGTAGGCTAGGGTCCTGGACTAAATGAAAGAGAACGCTAGGTGATCACGAGCAGTCACTGTTTTCTATTTCCTCTGACTGAGAATACTGCATGAGCAGCTGCAGACTTCTACCACCAGGCTTCCCTGCCATGATGGACCATGTCATGTAACCATGAATCAAAATCCTTTCTACATGAGGTTTCTTTAATCAGGGTATTTCATCACAGTCAACAACAAAGACTCATGATAAAGTATGATGTGCTCCATTTTGTCCTTATTTGAGAATTATAAATTTCTAAGTCTTGAATTCAAAAATTCCCATTCAATTCCCCTTCCCAATTTCTAGTATTACAACACATCCCAAATCTTGGGTTCTAGATTACAGTCCTGGTGACCCCCATTCAGTATATGACCTTGATGTGTATTAGAACCTAGTATGGTTTTGATGCATTTTAGATTCAATGCTCGAATAAACTGGCATGTTATAATGGGAGCAATCTCAATGGATATGGAATAATGTGTTATTCCTTAGTTTTCCCTTAAGGAGATAAGAAACTCTTTACCAGTTTGGTCCAACAGATATGTAGAGACTTAAATGTCTTGTTCAGTTGTATGGGCTTCTTAGTCAATGTCTTCTCACCCACAATCCACATTAACTTCTTTAGAAGGCCAATGTTGTCTCCCCAATATGTGGAAGGTGGCAAATGGACACTCAGCATAGGAAGAGAACGTTTCAGTTCCTCCTAAAGAGTTTTTCTCCCTGATGAGTTGTGAATAAGGTCCAGGTGGTAGAGATACAGTGATGCTCCTGGAGCCATCCTTCCTGAAATCAAACTCACAGGGCTTAGTGGATAGGTTATGCTTATTTCCCTGACAGTTGCTGTCCTGGCAACAGCCTTACCTTATTCTGTGGTTCTTCTAATGTTGGCCAGTGTAGTGAAGTTCTTACTCTACCCACTAGAAGACTGACCATTGATAGTGATGTTTCTCTTAAGTATTAATTCCTTTTAGAAATCATTCCAAACAACCTTGAATCATGTTAGGGAAGTATAACATATATTAAGGAAGTAGAAAACTGATTAGAATAAGGATGAATTCTACTCCAATGGAGGAAGAATGGAGAATGATGTTTCTCTTAAGTATTAATTCCTTTTAGAAATCATTCCAAACAACCTTGAATCATGTTAGGGAAGTACAACATATATTAAGGAAGTAGAAAACTGATTAGAATAAGGATGAATTCTACTCCAATGGAGGAAGAATGGAGAATACAAAGAACTAGAGATGCTTTATGAAAATAAAAAAAATGGACTGCCCCTACTGTTTCTCTTAGTGGTATGTTGTGTTTTCATTTTAATTTAGTTGTAAGAATCTTATGTTTTCTTTTTTGACTTTACTGTGGTCCATTTGTCAGTGTTGTTTGGTTTCTATGGATTTGTGTACTTTCAGTAGTTTCTGTTGTGGTTGACATCCAGCTTTATCCCATTGCGGCCATATAAAGTGCAGGATGTGATTTTACTTTTCCTATATTTGTTGACTCTTGTTTTGGGCCCTAACATATGGGGGTCTATTTTGAAGAAAGTTTCATTGCCTGCTGAGAAAAAATGTGTATTTGGATGGGATGCTCTGTTGGTATCTGTTGGTGAGGCTTTTCCTTGAGGTTTTTAATTGGTTTATTGAGTTTTTAATTTGCAGCATTACTTCAAGTTACATTACAACTGGATCTGAGAGTAGAAGGGCTAGAATAAGTCAAAGTACTTTCCTCTCCATTCTCACAGGTCCAATTGTTCTTTGCTAGAGATGGGCCTTTTTCCTGATTACCATAATGATTGACTAAACTTTTAAATTTATGAAGATATACACCTGAAGACACTTCAAAATGTTTCTCAGCTAATATGTCTTAACAAAATCTAGGTAGTGAGGGAGAGAGAAACAAAGAGACACACACATACACACACACACGAGAGAGAGAGAGAGAGAGAGAGAGAGAGAGAGAGAGAGAGAGAGAGAGAGAGAGAGAGAGAACAGAGAATATGAATTAGTTTCAACTCATAGGCCAGAGGTTCAAATCTTTGATTGTGGTTTGGACAAGATGTGATAGACGAAGGCAAGCCAGGTTGATTATTTGAAGAAAAGAAAATGTAGGTTGGACAGTCTGAAAGTGTGTACTCAATACATGTTAGTGCTCTGATCTTCGATAGAGTAACACATTTATGTCAAAGAAGGAGACACATCTAGAGAGCTTTCTTTGCCTTTTAGTGTATTAGGAAGTCAACTAAGTGTGCTAAATTATTCTTGTATTACTGCTCCATGGATATGACGAGATCTTGTCAAAAGTTCTGATTTGTCCTCAAGTATTCATTCTAGAGTATGAGGATACTTGCCAATTAGGGCTGTGCTGTTGCAACGTAACTATGTAAACTGCATTCTAAAGGACACCAGGGATAGGCCTGTAGGACTGTCATAATTAGAAAATTTGATATCATACTTTCTATCTTAATATGCTAGGACTCTAATTCATATATTTTGTTGAGCTGAAGGGCATAGAATTTATTAACTATAGCTATCATAATAAAGTTACACAGAATGGATAACTTAAAATAATGGAAATTTGTGTAACAGTCATTGGAGATTAGAAGTTCAAATACAGTTTTTATGATTGATTTCTGGAGGCACTGAGAGATTCTGTTACTGTGGTTATTTACAGTTTCTCTCTGGTGCCCTGACCATTCCCCTGTTCTGTCTGTACTGTGCTTGTGGGCCCATCATCAGCCCACTAGCCTTGTCCCAGCCCTCTTTGGAGTCATCATTTTTCATGAAAAAAAGAAGCTGTTTTTGACTGAGTATCTTTATTGTCCTGTCTCCTGCTGATAGAACCCCAGAAGTCCAAAAGCCTTTCTTGTTTTATCTAGGTTCCATCCTCTTCAGTTTAAGCTGGTTTTGTTTCTGCTGAAAGCTTCTTTTTAAATTAAAAATTTCCATCTCCTCCCCTCCTCTCACTTCCCTCCCCTCCCCTCCACCCACACCCCTACTCCCTCCCTCTCCAGGCCAAAGAGCCATCAGGGTTCCCTACACTATGGGAAGTCTAAGGCCCTCCCAACTCCCCCCAGGTCCAGGAAGGTGAGCATCCATACTGACAAGGCTCCCACAGAGCCTGTCCATGCAGTAGAATCAAAGCCCAGCGCCATTGTCCTTGGCTTCTCAGTCAGCCTCCACCGTCAGCCACATTCATAGGGTCCAGTTTGATCACATGTTCCATCAGTCCCATTCCAACTGGCCTTGGTGATCTCCTATTAGATCTGTCCCACTGTCTCAGTGGGTGAATGCACCCCTTGAGGTCCTGACTTTCTCGCTCATATTCTCCCTCCTTCTGCTCTTCATTAGGACCTTGGGAGCTCAGTCCAGTGCTCCAATGTGGGTCTCTGTCTCTATCTCCATCCATCACTAGATGAAGGTTCTATGGTGATATGCAAGATAATCATCAGTGTGGCTATAGGACAAGGCCAGTTCAGGCACCCTTTCCTCCGCTGCCCAAGGAACAAGTTGGGGACATCTCCTTGGACACCTGGGAATCCCTCTGGAGTCAAGTCTCTTGCCAACCCTAAAATGGCTCCTGTAATTATGATATTTACTTCCCTGCTCTCATATTCCCCCCTCCTCCATCCCAACCATCCCATTCCCTCAAGCTCTCCCCATCCTCTCTTTCTCCCTTCTCTCCCCACATCTCCCCTTATCCCCACCTCACCCCTATCCCCGTGCTCCCAACCTCTGCCTGGCAATTTTGTCGATTTCTGATATCCAGGAAGATAACAATATGTTTTTCTTTGGGTTCACCTTCTTATTTAGCTTCTCTAGGATCACGAATTATAGGCTCCATGTCCTTTATTTATGGCTAAAATCCCAACAAAATTCTTCACAGACCTTGAGAGAACAGTAATCAACTTTATATGGAAAAACAAAAAAACCCAGGATAGCCAAAACAATCCTGTACAATAAAAGTACTTCTGGAGGCATTACTATTCCTGACTTCAAACTCTATTACAGAGCTACAGTAATGAAAACAGCTTATTATTGGCACAAAAACAGGGATGTTGACCAATGGAATAGAATCGAAGACCCAGATATTAATCCACAATTCTATGATCACCTGATTTTCGACAAAGGAGCTAAAAGTATACAATGGAAAAAAAGCATCTTTAACAAATGGTGCTGGCATAACTGGATATCAACCTGTAGAAGAATGAAAGTAGATCCATTTCTATCACCATGCACAAAACTCAAGTCCAAATGGATTAAAGACCTCAATATCAATCTGACCACACTGAATCTGATAGAAGAGAAAGTGGGAAGTAGTCTGCAACACATGGGCACAGGAGACCACTTCCTATGTAGAACCCCAGTAGCACAGACAATAAGAGCAACAATGAATAAATGGGACCTCCTGAAACTGAGCAGCTTCTGTAAAGCAAAGGACACTGTCATTAAGACAAAAAGGCAACCTACTGACTGGGAGAAGATCTTCACCAACCCCTGAAAGGGTTTTAGAACTATCCAGCCTTTCAGCACCAAGTGTGAGTCCATTTCCTAGGGTTGTTAAAGCACTGAACACTCAGTGGCTTCTCACAGTTCAGATTCACTGTTGTCCCAGTTCTGAATCATAGACATGCCAAATATCAGGATTGGTTCTTTCTGGAGGGAGTAAGGGAGCACCATGAACTCAGGTCTGTTCTTTACAATTTAGACATCAAGGCATCATTCTCTGATGGGTGTTAGGTATTTAGGCAGAAGGCCTTTTAGGACTTAATTAAGCTTAAATGAATTGCTGAGAATGAAGACATAATTAATTCCACAGGACAAGTGAAGTGACTTTCTCAAAAGAATAAACTCTCTCTACTCTCTCTCTCTCTCCCCTTCCTCCCTCCCTCCCTCCCTCCCTCCTTCCCTCCCTCCATCCCTCTTCATTTCTTTCTCTCTTCTTATTTTCTCCTTTTCTCCTCCAAGAAAATATTATGATAGGATACATAATGAAGATGGGCATCTACAAGCTAGGAAGAGGGACCTACTCAAAACAGAACCTAATGTTACCTTGTGGTCTTGGATTTTCTGGAATCTACAATTTTGAGGGCATAAATTTCTTTACTTTTGTAGTTTATACCTCTAAATCTATAGTATTTTGTTATGACACTCCAAGTAATATATGAAAACATTATTCCGTGTGCCTTTCCCAATTTTTTGGCCAAGGTTGCAAGCTATAGTTAGTGTTTGTTTATTTGTAGATCTCTAATCTGTCTCTTCCTTTGTTGTGTATGATTTCCTCACCTGTCATGAGGGTTTCAGGAATAGCATAAAGACTCCATCTCACCACAATCTCTTCTTAATTTGATGACATTTGCAAAGATCCTCTTTTTACGATGGCAATGTTTAAGTCCTTATGTTTTTCCTTAAGGTCCACTGCTATGACTTGGGGTGGATTGTATTTAATTACTTTGTTTCTGAAATTTAGCTTTCCTAGGCTTCTCCCCAGGAACAGCATCAACCATTGATGGTCAAGAAGAGACATCTGGTCAACAGAGTATGCTGCCTTAGTGAACAGAAGAGTAAAGCAGCAATATGCCAGTATTAAAACTGTAACCACCACCAACACATTGGAAGAAAAAAATAACCTGTGCCAAAATATGGGAAACCTGGAAGAGGAATATAACACATTTATTTAAATGGAATAAATGACTACTCAGGGAGCAAGGCTTACAGGTTGTGGATATCCTGGTAATTATTCTTAACTTTGCTTTACTGAAGACTCTTACTCACGGTGCACATTGTGAAGTAAGGCTACCTACTTGTCCTACACAGCATCAGTAATGGTGACCTGAAGAGGCACAATAGAATAGTTATAGCACTCTGCCTTTACCTCAGACATTGGTGGACACTGGGAGAAACGGAGACAGCCCACCATGGAGCTGTGGTAAGTTTCACATTGAGTGACTTAGTATGTATGTGAGAAAACACAGAGAGAGTCCAATTTTAGTTTTAAGGTTCATGCAAAGGCTTTTCCTAGCCTGGTGTACTTTATGTGAGTATCTGCTGGCATGTTGTCTTAAAGAAAAGAAGTATCAAACAACCCTCACAAAATGAGCAGGATCCTGATTCAGCTTAGCATTTTACTTTGAAAACTTTCTACCAGGTGACAAATTGACTTCCTTTTCCTACTTTAGCTACACTGGATTCCTACTTTAAACAGGTTCACCTAGCAAAGTAACAGTATGAAAAGTTTCACTCACTTTCTGTCTTGAGTTTTTATCTGGAAAACAATTATTACTTTTATTTTCACACATCACTACCACCTTCTTGTGTCTCATTTAAGCTGGTGATCAAGTTGATACCGTTGTCCTGTCTTTCTAGGAGAATAGGATGCCCCTAAAATGTGATAACAAGATGATAAACTTAGTATGTCTGTTTTACTTCTTCACTGGATGTGTAGAAATGAACACTGTAGATATAACATTTTACCTTCAGGAGATTCATGTATGTTGAAAATATTTAGAGTTAGTATAGTGTTCATTGCAGTTTTCCAAACAACTAAGAGAAATCTGGACTTTTTGATGGCTAGATATCACTTTGACAGATACATAGAACACGTTTGGAATCATTAAAGTCTTAAGTGCCTGGAGAGATGCCTCAGTGGTTAAGAGCACTTCTCACTTTTACACAAGACTCAGGTTTGGTTTCCAGTACCAACATGGCATTGTAAACCACCTATAACCCCAGTCCCAGGGTATTTAACCAACTACTCTGGCCTCTGTATATACTGCATTTACACAGTGCACACAAATACATGCATTCAGGTAAAATAATCATGTGCATACAATAAAAAATCAAAATAGTTGTGACAAAAATGTCTTATTAACTATTGTACTGTTTAATGTTAGCTTCTAAAAAGTCACAACCTATAGAGTAGACAGGGGCATGCACAGGAACTAAAGCATTCCAGAGTTGTGAAGTTTGTGGGTTTCAGGTGGAAACAGCTGTTTAATTGAGCTTTAGGCCTGGGGTACTCTACCTCATTCCTAATTTTTAATTTTAAAATTAGATCACTTCTGCCCTTCCTTTTACTCCCTCTAAACCTTCCCCTGCTCTTTCTCAAATTAGCCTTTATTTCTTTAATTATTGTATATATATAATCTTAAATATAGAAATCTTAAATATAGAAATACAGTATACTCAGTCTGTTTAATATTACTTGTATGCATATGACCTCAGAACTGACTACTTGGTATTTAATTGTTCTTGCATTACTCCTTATTTACAAAGCAGCCACTGAACCTAATCTTGATGCTACCTAATACTTGTAGAAAAAAATATAGGCTTACCCAGAAAGCAATGCTCAATGAAAAATACTGTATCTGAATTCTCAGCAAATAGTCCAGATGAGATTTACTCTAACATGTACTTAATCACTAAAGTGTACTTTCTACTCCTAGCACACACATACACACACACACATACACACATACACATAAATAAAAGGGATAGAGAGATCAGGTAACCTATGAGATAGTTGAGGACACAGAAGTCAGGAGAGTTAAGAAAGTTACGGTACACACAACTGTTTGGCAGTAGAGAGTAGACAAGAATCAAATTTTTATTCCTCTTTCAGAATCTTGCTCTGAGTATGTATTGTCATGCAAGTGGTGAACTCCTTAATGTAAAAAATAAGGGAAGAAATGATGGCAACTCCAAGCAACTGCCTATTTCATGGAAATGTCTTTCTGTTGCTATAATCATCAGAATCATTATCTGGTGGAAGAACTCTAATATGATAGGATACACTTCTGCTTCTCCCCCATCCTCGTCATTTCGACAAAACCTTGTGGAGAAACTCTCTTCTCCTCTGTCTCTGAGGCAGTTCATAAGAGTTTATATCCACCACATGGTGATTCGGCTTTCTCTGCCAACCTTTGTAAAGCTTGTTCCAACTAAATTTTTTGAAGTCAGTAATAGAAGTTAGTGAGCCACATCCTCTTTGGAAAGCCTTGAAGGGATTAAACATTTGTCAACTTGCATAAGCTGCTGAGTAATTGCTTTGCATTTATTTTGGAGCTAAGTTCCTCAGTGCTTTTGCTTAGGCTCCTTGCAAGCTCTGATTGTAGCAATATATGTCTTCAGTGAAAAATACAAAGAAATAGTCAATGTAAATTTTTAGTTATCATCTCCAAATCATCATAGAAGACATCTGAAGTGAAGATCATAGAAATCAACTTTCATATTTAAAAGACATTGTCTGAATGTTGTTATCTAGCTTCTCTGGGTCTGTGAATTGTAGCATTGTTATCCTTTACTTTATAGTTAATATCCGTTTATGAGTGAGTTCATATCATGTTTGTTTATTGGGGTCTGTGTTACCTAAGTCAGGATCACTTTTTCTAGGTCTATCCATTTGCCTGCCAATTTCATGATGTCTTTTTTTAACAGCTGAGTAATATTCCATTGGGTACATGAATGAACATTGACACAGAAATACTCAATAAAATACTGGCAAACCAAATTAAAAAACCCATCAAAAAGATTATCCACCATGATCAAGTGGGCTCCATCCCAGAGATTCAGGGATGGTTCAACATATGAAAATCTGTCAATGGAATCCACCATATAACAAACTGAAAAAAAAATCACATGATTATCTCATTACATGTTGAAAAAGCCTTTGACAAAATCTAATACCACTTCATGATAAAAGTCTTGGAGAGATCATGGATACGAGGAACATACCTAAATATAATACAAGCAATATACAATAAATTGAAAGTCAACATCAAATTAAATGGAGAGAGACTCAAAGCAATTTCATTAAAATCAGGAACAAAATAAGATTGTCCACTCTCTCCATATCTATTCATTTTAGTACTCAAAGTTCTAGCTAGAGCAACACACAACAAAAGGAGATCTAGGGGCTACAAATTGGAAAGTAAGAAGTCAAACTTTCACTATTTGTAGAGGATATGATAGTATACATAAATGACCCAAAAAATTCTACCAGGGAGCTCCTTCAGATGTTAAGCACCTTTAGTAAAGTGGCAGGATTAGCTCAAAAAAATCACTAGCCCTCTTTTATACAGATGATAAACAGGATGATAAAGAAATCAGAGAAGCATCACCCTTCACAATAACCACAAATAACACAAAATACTTTGGAGTAACTTTAACCAAACAAGTGGAAAACCTGTATGAGAAGAACTTCAACTTTTTGAAGAAATAAATTTAAGACATAAGACAGTGGAAATATCTCCCATGCTCTTGGGTAGGTGAAAATTAACATAGTAAAAATGGCAATCTTAGCAAAAGCAATCTACAGATTCAATGCAATCCCCATCAAAATTCCAATACTATTATTTAAAGAACCATACTCAACTACTCAACTTCACATGGAAAAGCAAAAAACTCAAGATAGCTGAAACAATCCTATACAATAAAACAACTGTCTGAAATACCTCAAGCTCTACTACAAAGCTATAGTAAAAAAAAAAAAAAACAGCATGGTCCTGGCATAAAATAGACATATTGATCAATGGAACAGAATCAAAGACCCAAACATAAATCCACATACTTATGAACACTTGATTTTTGACAAAGAATACAAAAGTATTCAATGGAGAAAAGAAAGTACCTTTAACAAATGGTACCGACACACCTGGATATAGGCACATAGAAGAATGCAAATAGGTCCATGTGTGTCACCGTGCACAAAGCCCTAAGTCCAAGTGGATCAAAGATCTCAACATAAATCCAGGTACACTGAATCTGAGAGAAATGAAAGTGGGAGTAGCCTTGAATGCATTGGCACAGAAGACAGTTTACTACATAGAATACTAGTAGCACAGACGCTCAGATGGACAATGAATAAATGAGACCTTGTGAGGCTGAGAAGCTTCTGGAAGGCAAAGAACATTGTCAGTAGTACAAAATGGCAGCTACAGAATGGAAAAATATCTTTGCCAACCGCACATTGGACAGAGGGTTGATCTCCAAAATATAAAAAGAACTTAAGAAACTAGACTTCAAAATAACGAATAATGCCATTAAAAATGGGGTAGAGATCTAAACAGAGAATTCTCAACAGAAGAACCTCAAATGGCAGAGAAATACTAAGAAATGTTTGTCATCCTTAGCCATCAGGGAAAAGCAAATCAAAATGATTCTGAGATTCTATCTTATAGCTGTTAAAATAGTTAAGATCAAAACCACAAATGACAGCTTATGTTGGAGAGGATGTGGATCCAGAAGAACACTCCTCCACTGCTTGCGGGAGTGCAAACTTCTACAGTCATTTTGGAAATCAATATAGTGTTTCATCAGAAAATTGGGAATCAATCTATCTTAAAATCCAGGGTACCAGACTTGGGCATATACCGAAAGGATGCTCAATCATACCATGAGTACACTTGCTCAGTTATATTCATATCAGCTTTATTTATAGTAGTCAGAACCTGGAGCAACCTAGATGTTCCTTAACCCAAGAATGGATAAAGAAAATGTGGTACATTATATAATCAGATTCTCAAGGTGTTTCTTAACAGTGAATTCCAGGACACTGTAAAGTTGACATCTCCTGGCCTCATATCCCTTCTCTTAAAAAGATGGACTTCAGATTACTAATTTTGATGATGTTATGATCATTTCCCGAGTTTTGGTTTTAGACATTTAAGGTGTGGCTATGCTGATTCTTTTCCAGTTAGTTGCTGATCCTCTCACATTTATCCTATTCCTCTCCCTGTGCTTCAAAACATTTTTTTAAGCTCAAAGACATGGTTCTGAATATTAATTAGCACTGGCTCTGACTTGTAATCTGCATTTAAATTCCTGTATCACTACCATATCTTACTAGACTATCCTTTACTCTCTGGGATACACCCTGTGTATCTGTAGCTACTATTTAAGTAATTGTCCATCTTTTAATATCTTTAAATATTCTGTACTCCAGAAGTGAACATTGTTTTCTGGTAACAATACTAACCTTGTACCTTTCACAGTGAATTAGACTGTAGTATTTCACATATAATATTTTCACTGACTGCTAAGGGCAAAAGATTCACTGTCTTGGTTCCTCCATCATATCCCCTACTGTTCTCTCTGTCACCCACTGCATAACCAGCCAAGTCCTGTATATCTCCCCTCATGAATGTCTCACAAACACACCCTCTTGTCTCTCTTCAAACCATCTTCACACTGGCACCTAACGCTTGGAATGTCAAAGTGGTTTCCTTCTAATTTTACCACACATGCTAATTTTGTGTCTACATTATAAGCATTAAATTTCTTTTGCAAACTACCTTTCAGTGGCTTTTTGTTTCCTTTTCCACAATTTTCAAACCTTAAGAATTACTTGTAAAGGTCTGGCTATGTCATCAAATAGCTTAATATTTGGCTGCCATGCTTAAGGCCTGACTTTCACTGAGAAGGGAAGGGGGCGGGTTGCTTAAAAATCTTACATAGGCAAACTAAGAGAAGAGAAAAGAGCAGTCATTTGTGTAGTGGGTCATATTAGGTAGCAGAGATGCCATAGTCTAAACATCCCTGCTGCTTTCCCGCCAGGACTTGAGTTTTGTCGTTTTGTTCAGCATGGCATTCTCTGCCATCCTGTTCACCACTCTGATAACTTAATGAGAGGGAGGCTGGGCTCAGATGTCAACTCAGCCACTAACTTACCATAGGATGTGGGTAAACTCCTGTAATTGTCATGCCTGATTCCTAATCTATAACAGGATGGTAATTGAAACTTGTCTATGGTCTTGTCAATATCAAGTAACCTAATGTTTCAGTATCATAATAGGGTTTGCATGGAATGCCATTCATACTTCCTATTATGAGAGGTCAGTTTTGCTTTAGAGTGGTGTTTAAGGTGAATAAGTAGTCAAATAATTTCTAGTTTGATAAATTCTGTAACATAAGAACATAAAAGATGCCCTGAGAGTTTAAGGTGGTGGAAACTAGACATCTTGAGGTTATGATGAATCAGAAAGACACAGCATATTTAAAATTAGGGAATGACTTGCTGTGAGTTTTATTTTTAACAAGTTCACTTTGGCTCCCATCTGGAGGACAGACAAAAGGGTAAAGCCAGAGTGAGGAAAACCTGTTTGGAAGCTGTTTCTGCTAATTACTGCTCATATTAACAGAGTGCTAACAGCACTCTTCAGAGCACTTTACCTGAATTCAATCCATTCAGCTCTCCAGGACATCTAGTGAGGTGGGCCACCATTTTATCTTATTGCTCTGTTTTGTAGATTAAAAAAGAGAAATGGAGTAGGTTCCCAAATCATACCTTTGGTCAGAGAGAGCCCTGGGAATAGAATCCAGACTGTCCAGTTCCAGAACTCATGCTCTATAACAGGATGGTATAAAATAAGCCAGGAAGACTTGATGGCAAACAAGTGAAGTTAGTTCTGGAAATGATTAGTGGTTGTCTATTTAAAATGGAGCTAGAGTCAGTAGGGTTTGATGCTTGTTTATATTAGGAGGCTAAGGAAAATTAAATCATTTAATGGTTAAATGCTTGGCTTGATTTTTTGGTGGAGAGATATGCATTTTTGAAACTGTCATCTTAAGAAGAGGGCTGATGATTGTGGGGGCAGGTAAAAAGATGATGAAAAATATTGTGTGTTTAGTGGGCACCCAAACTAAAGCTGAGTCCTTCTGTAACAGCTGATAGGTTTTTAAGGTCCACAGCCCCATCTACCTGCCAGTCATATTAGCCTCTACCCAGATCAGCAACTGCACCTTGTGTGGAATCTTAGAAGAACATCTATTGAGCTGAGACAACTTTAGACACTCCATTCACAAACAAACACACAGTGACCAGGATACTGACACTAATAATTTTAACAAAATGTAACAGGTTGGAATAATACCAAACAATGATCCAAAGAACCACTCAATACCAAGAAACATCACCAAAGTTGATTCCAGATACCTAGGCTCA
The DNA here is from genome assembly GCF_903992535.2 of Arvicola amphibius. Taxonomy (NCBI): domain Eukaryota; kingdom Metazoa; phylum Chordata; class Mammalia; order Rodentia; family Cricetidae; genus Arvicola; species Arvicola amphibius. The sequence continues at coordinate 119,360,453 of NC_052048.2, forward strand.
ATGACAAAATACAAACAGCATGAATAACCAAGGCAACATGTCTTCTTCAGAAATCAGCATCCTCAGTGTATTGATCTGTGAATAAAGCAACCTAGCCAATACACAGGACAATGATTTCAGAACAGCAATTATAAATGAATCTAAGGAACTCGGATAAGAAATGAACAATTGCCTGAAAGTAGACCATGAAAATACAAACAGTCAAATAAAATGATAAGAACAATTTAATATATTAAAATGGAATTTAATAAGGAGATAAAAAATTCTAAAGAAAACAAAAGTAAAATAAAACTCAAAATGAAAAGCTCAGGAAGTCAAAGAGCTCAGAAGAAAATAATCACTAACAGATTGGGTCATGTGGAAAACAGCATATCATTTCTCAAAGACAAGGTAAGAGATATGGGAAATATTAAATTTAAAAAGCAGAAACTCAAAAATGGAACATGAAGGAAATTTGGGAATGTATAAAAAGATCAAATCTACAAATAATAATACACAAGGAGAAGATAACCAGGTCAAAGACACAAAAAGTATTATCCATAAAATCATAGGTGAAAAATTCTCAAATCCAAAGAAAAATATATGTATTAAGGTGGAAGAGACATATAAACACAAAATACCAAGGTTCAAAAGAGAAAACTTCCTATGTCACATAATAATCAAAACTCTAGGTTTTCCTGTGAGCTCCCTGGAACCCTGCAACACAGCTTGCTCTAATACCAAGAAGACCTAAGAGACAGCAGGGAATTTTCTTGTCACTGGGTTATCCCCCACCCCACACTGCCCCCAAACCCTCCCCACACCCAAACCTGCCTGTTCGCCTGTGAGCTCTATTGGAACCCTACAACATAGCTTGCTCTAATACTGTAGGGACTTAAGAGGTGAGTCAGTGGCCACAGGGCTAGACATTCAGATGCTCTCCACAGTGGGACAAAACCCAGGAGCCCCTCCCCAACTCCTTCGGCTTTTCTAGTCAGCCAGTAGGGAGTTTTCCTGATGGGATTTCCCCCAACCCCACGGTGCCCCCAAACCAGCCTGTTCACCAAGAGCTCCAGTGGAACCCTGCAACACAGCTTGCTCCATTACCAAGGTAACCTAAAAGACAGCCACAGCAAGAATTGGACCAAGACACCAAGACACTGCTAGCCTCATTTGAAGGAAGATATGGGTAGGCGCCAATGCAAGAAATCCACCAACATCCTAAAAAGTAACATGGTAACACCAGAACCCAGTGGACACACAATAGGAAGACTTGATCATCCTAACCCAGAATAAATTGAAGAAAATGGCTTTAAACATAACTTTATGAAAGTGATGGGGACCTTTAAAGACAAAGTGAAAAACTCCCTTAAAGAAATGGAAGAGCAGACAAACAAAATGTTGGAAGAAATTAATAAATCCAGCAAAGAAACACAAGAAAACCAAGAAAAAACAATCAAACAGGTAAAGCAAACAGTTCAATACTTGAAGACTGAAATAGAGGTTAATAAACAAAGCATAAAATAAGGGGATTCTGGATATGGAAAATCTGCGTAAACAAGCAGGAACTACAGAGACGAGTATAACCAACAGAATACAAGAGAAGAATCTCAGGGACTGAAGATACGATAGAGGAAGTAGACTCATTGGTCAAAGAAAACATTAAATCCAAAAAAATTCTTAACACAAAACATTCAGGAAATCAGGAACATCTTGAAAAGATGAAACCTAAGAATAATAGGGATAGAATAAGGAGAAGAACTTCAGCTCAAAGGCACAAAAGATATATTCAACAAAATTATAGAAGAAAACTTTCCCAACCTAAAGAAGGATATCCCTATGAACGTACAAGAAGCTTACAGAACACCAAAAGACTGGATCAAAAAAAAATCCCTTTGCCATATAATAATTAAAATGCAAAGCATACAGAATAAAGAAAGAATATTAAGAGCTATAAAAGAAAAGGTCAAGTAACATAAAGGTAAACCTATCAGAATTACACTTGACTTCTCAATGGAAACCATGAAAACCAGAAGGTCCTGGATAGTTGTGCTGCAGAAAAGAAGAGACCATAGATGCAAACCCAGACAACTATACCCAGCAAAGCTTTCATTTACCATTGATGGAGAAAACAAGATATTCAATGACAAAAATAGATTTAAATACTACGTATCCACAAACTCACCCTTATAGAAAGTACTAAAAGGAAAATCTCAACCCAAGAAAGCTAACTACACCCACAATAATACAGACATCTGATAACCTCCCCACCAGCATAACCCAAAGAAGGGAAACAAACACCACTACTGAAAAATAACCAGAGTTAACAACCACTGGTCATTAATGTCATAAATGGACTCAATTCATTTAGAAAAAGACACAGGCTAGGAGAATGGACATGAAAACAGGATCCAGGCTTCTGTTGTTTACAAGAAACACACCTCAACCTCAAAGACAGAAACTACCTCAGAGTAAAGGGTTGAGGAAAAGGTTTTCCAATCAAATGGACCTAAGAAACAAGTGGGTGTGGCTATCCTAATTTCTAACAAAGTTGATTTAAAACTAAAATCAGTCAGAAGAGATGGAGAAGGACACTTTATACTCATAACAGGAACAATTCACAAAGATGAAGTATCAATTCTGAATATTTAAGTCCCAATACAAAAGCACACACATTTGTAAAAGAAACATTACTAAAGCTTAAATTGCACATCAAACCCCACACACTAATAGAAGAAGATTTCAACACTCCTCTCTCACCAATGGGCAGGTCAACCAGACAGAAAGTTAGCAGAGAAATAAGAGAACTAACAGATGTAATAAATCAAATGGACTTAATAGACATCTATGGAATATTCCACCCAAACACAAAAGAATATACCTCATGGAATCTTCTCTAAAATTGATCACAAACATCCATAGATACAAAAACTTGGAGTAACCCACTGTGCCTTATCAGATTACCATGGAGCAAAGTTAGAATATAACAACAATACTACTCCCAGAAAGCCTAAAAAATTATGGAAACTGAAGAGTCAACTACTGAACCACCTCTGGGTCAAAGAAGAAATAAAAAAAGAAATTAATTTTCCTTGAATTCAACAAAATGAAGGGACAACATATCCAAACCTATGGGACATTATGAAAGCAGTGCTAAGAGGAAAGATCATAGCACTAAGTTCCCACATAAAGAAACCAGAGAAAGTTCACATTAGCATATTACCAGCACACCTGAAAGCTCTAGGAAAAAAGAGCAGCCTCACCCAGGAGGAGTAGAAGACAGGTAATAATCAAACTGAAGTCTGAAATCAACAAAATAGAAACACAGAAAACAATACAAAGAATCAATAAAACAAAGAGCTGGTTCTTAGAGAAAATCAACAAGATTGACAAACTCCCATACAAACTAATCAAAAGGCATAGAGGGAACATACAAATTAAGAAAATCAGAAATGAAAAGGGGGACATAACAACAGACACTTAGGAAATTCAGAGAATCATTAGGTCTTACTACACAAACCTATACTTCACAAAATTGGAAAATGTAAAAGCAATGGATAATTTTTTAAGATAGATACCATATACCAAAATTAAATCAAGACCAGGTGAGCAATTTAAATAGACCTATAAGCTGCAAGGATATAGAAGCTGTAATAAAAAACCACCCAAATAATTAAAGCCCAGGGTTGGATGGTTTTAGTGCAGAACTCTACCAGAACTTTCAAGAGGAGCTAATACCTATACTCCTCAAAGTGTTTCACATCATAGAAACAGAAGGGTCACTGCCAAACTTTTTTTATGAGTCTACAGTTCCCTTGATACTAAAACCACACAAAGACTCAACCAAGAAAGAGAATTACAGAACAGTTTCACTCATGAACATGGATGCAAAAATTCTCAATAAAATACTGGCAAACCGAATCCAAGAACACATAAAAAAATCATCCATCATGATCAAGTAGGCTTCATCCCAGAGATTCAAGGTTGGTTTAACATATAAAAATCTATCAATATAATCCAAATATAAATAAACTGAAAGAAAAAAAAAACATGATCATTTCATTAGATGATGAAAAAGCATTTGACAAAATTCAACACACCTTCATGATAAAGGTCTTGAAGAGATTAGGGATACAAGGATCATATCTAAATATAATAAAAGCAATATACAACAAGCTGACAGCTAACATCAAATTAAATGGGGAGAAACTCAAAGCAATTCCACTAAAATCAGGAACAAGACATGACTGCCCACTATCTCCATATTTTGTCAACACAGTTATTAAAATTTTAGCAATAACAGTAAGACAACATAAGGAGATCAAGGGGATTCATTGAAAAGGAAGAACTCAAACTTTCATTATTTGCAGATGATATGATAGTGTACATAAGTGACCCCCAAAACTCTACCAGAGAACTCCTACAGCTAATAAAAACCTTAATTAATGTAGAAGGATACAAGATCAACTCAAGAAAATCAATAGTTTTCCTATACACAAAGGATAAAGAAGCTGAGCGGGAAATGAAAGAAACATCACCTTTGATAATAGCCACAAATAACATAAAATATCTTGGGGTAACACTAACCAAGGAAGTAAAAGACCTATTTGACAAGAACTTGAGTCTCTGAAAAAAGTAATTGAAGAAGAGACCAGAAAATGGAAAGATCTCCCATGCTTTTGGAGAGGAAGGATCAACATAGAAAAAATGGCAATTCTACCAAAAGCAATCTATAGTTTCAAATCAATCCCCATAAAAACCCCAACACAATTCTTCACAGACCTTAAAAGAACAATAATCAACTTCACATGGACAATGGAAAAACCCAGGATAGCCAAAATAATCCTGTACAATAAAGGAACTTCTGGAAGCATTACCATCCCTGACATTAAGCTCTATTATAGAACTACATTAATAAAAACAGCTTGGTATGGGCATAAAATCAGAAACAGTGACCAATGAAATTGAACTGAAGACCCAAACATTTATCCACACACCTATGAACATCCGATTTTTGACCATGAAGCTAAAATTATATAATGGAAAAAAGAAAGCGTCTTCAACAAATGGTGCTTGTATTACTGGATGACTGGATGTCAACCTGTAGAAGAATGAAAATAGATCCATATCTATTGCCATGCACGAAATTCAAGTCCAAATGGATTAAAGACCTCAATGTAAATCTGACCACACTGAACCTGATAGAGGAGAAAGTAGGAAGTATTCCTCAATGCATGGGCACAGGAGACCACTTCCTAAATATAACCCTAAGAGCACAGACAATAAGAGCAACAATCAATAATGGGACCTCCTAAAACTGAGAAGCATCTGTAAAGCAAAGCACACAGTCAGTAAGACAAAAAGGCAGCCTACTGAATGGAAAAAGATCTTCACCAACCTCACATCAGACATTAGACTGATCTTCAAAATATATATAGAACTGAAGAAATTAGACATTAAAATTCTAAATAACCCAATTAAAAATGGTGTATGAACTAAACAGAGAATTCTCCACAGAAGAAGTTCAAATATCAAAAAAAAAAAAAAATACTTAAGGACAAGTTCAACTTCCTTAGTTTTCAGGGAAATGCAAATCAAAACAACTCTGAGATACCACCTTATGCCTGTCAGAATGGCTAGAATCAAAAACACTAATGATAGCTTATCTTGCAGAGAATGTGGAGAAAGGGAAATACTCCTCCATTGCTAGTGGGAATGAAAACTTGTGCAACCACTTTGGAAATCAGTGTTGCGGTTTCTCAGAAAACTTTGAATCAACCTACCATAGGATCCATCAATAGAACTCTTGGGAATATATCCAAAAGATGCTCAATCATACTACAAAAGCATTTGTTCAACTATGTTCATAGCAGCATTATTTGTAATAGCCAGAGCCTGGAAAAAACTTAGATGCCGCTCAACTGAGGAATGGGTTAAGAAAGTGTGGCACATCTGCACATTAGAGTACTACTCAGAGGAAAAAACAATGAAATCTTGAATTTTGCATGAAAATTGATGAAATTAGAAAACACTATCCTGAGTGAGGTAACCCAGACCCAAAATAATGAATGTGGTATATATTCACTCATAAGTGGATGCTATCCATAAACAAAGGACATTGAGCCTATAGTTCATGATTCTAGAGAAGCTAAGTAATAAGGTGAACCCAAAGAAAAACATATATAAACCTACCTGGGAATTGGAAACAGACAATGTTGCCTGACACAAGTGGAAGCATGGGGGCAGGAGATAGATGGAAGATGAGAAGGGGAAAGTTAAGGAGAACTTGAGGGAATGGGATAGTCGATATTTAGGACAGATATGAGAGCAAGGAAAGAGATATCTTGATTGAAGGAACCATTATGGGGTTAGCAAGAATCCTGGACCTAGAAAAATTCCCAGGAATCCACAGGGTGACCCCAGCTAAGACCCTAAGCAATAGAGGAGAGGGTGCCTGAACTGGCCTTGCCCTGTAGTCAGATTCATGATTATCTTAAATATCACCATAGAACTTGTGTCCAACAACAGATGGAAACAGAGGCAAAGAACCACACTGGAGCACTGGAGTGAGGTCCCAAAATTCAGTTGAAGAGTGGAAGGTGTGAGAATATATTCAAGGAGGTCAAGACCATGAGGGGTTTATCCACTGAGAAAGTTTGCTTGAGCTAATGGGAGCTCACCAACTCCAACTGTACTGGTAGTGAATGAGAATGGGGTCAAACTAGTCCCTCTGAAAGTGGTTATCAGTGGGGACAGACTGTGGGGCCAATGGCAGTGGCACTGATATTTGTCTCTATTTCATGTACTGGCATTTTGTGATCCTATTCTCTTTGGATGTATACGTTGCTCAATCTATATGTAGTAGGGAGGGCCTTGGACTTTCCACAGGGCAGGGTGCCTTTTCCTCTCTTAGGATTGGAGCAATTGAGGTGTGTGTGTGTTTGTGTGTGTGTGTGTGTGTGTGTGTGTGTGTGTGTGTAGGGAGTGGAAGGGGAGTGGGAGAAGGGGAGGGAGTGGGAATTTGAATTGGTACTTTTTTATAGTAATAAAATAAAATAATAAAAATAATCAAAACTCTAAATATACAGTAAGAAGAAAGGATATTGAAGACAAAAAGAGCAAGCCATGTATGTGGGCAGGTCCATCAGAGAAACATATAATTTTCAGTGGGAACTTTGAAACCCATAAGGCCTTAGGCTTATGTTCTACAAGTTCTTCATTGTCACACATGCCAGCCCAACTACCCAGCCAAATTACCCATAATAGTCAAAGAAGAAAAACTTTTCCTCTAACTACCTCCTCTGTAATCCATTCCCTTTTCTTTTATATCTATTTCTGTTCTATTTACATAGATGTTGCAACCATAGATGCTGAACAGTGTAATTTCCTTTATTGTATGTGATACATATAATAAAGCATCACTAAGGCAAAATGGTGGACAGACCAGTCCAAACTAGTTAAACCCATCGATTGTGTTAGCATCATATGTGACAGTGCACTTAGTTACATGCATCTATTACAGCTTTCTAGCAGAGATTCTGCAGGCTTGATTCAATTACACTAAAAATTTATGATTAGCAGTCCCTACTTGCATAGAGATATTTAATATGTCAAGTCTTTTCACCTTCAAGTCATTTTAGGGTACAAAGGGTTTCACCAATTTTCCCAATTATTTGCTCTCCCTCTCTAGAAAGCCTATAGAAATTGGTCCTGGTATGCCTTTCCAAATCTATTCCATGTTTTGATTACATGACTTGATTTGGTCAAGATAGGTACAAATAATGTATTCCTTGTTCCTGTAAAATATGGGAAGAGTCATCTTGTGGCTTCACAGTTATCTTTCTTCCTTCTGTCTCAAGAAAAGAATATATAAAACTAGACAGGAAGTTCTTCTATAGTCTACATCCAATTCATGAATAGATCAGAGCTGTAGACAGCCAACAGCTGACAGGAAATAGCAAATATAAGTCATATTGGTAGATAGGCTTCTACAATCTGTTTAAACTGTTGCCAAAGCAGAAACTAATTAATATTAGTAGATTCTTCAAGCTTTCTAAGCTTGATGGCACTCATTTTGGGGCCCTTTCCTTGTTTCTAGTTACTAAATAAGTACATTTCATCCTTTCCTAAATTATTCACCTGCAGAATTTGTATTAAATAGTTTAATATCTTGGGAATAGCATTAATATCTGTAAATTATTATAATTGAGCTTTTAAAAAAATCTGTAAAGTCTTATCACTTCTACTAATAAGCCAGGCTCCTTTTCAAATTGCACATTAATATGTTACTTTCTGGAATTTAAAATTCAGATTAGGAGTTATATATAGTAATATTTTCTTGCTTTGTTCTTATGTTTATTTTAGTGGGTTTTGGTGTGCCTATTAGAAAATACAACAAACATACTGGTAACACTGTATGCTTGAAGTACAACGGATACACATTAAGGCTCATCATGTGCCAGGGTTGTATTAGATGTTTCCAAAGCTATCATCTTACTGAATGGCTCTAAAGAAGCTAATTTTGAGGTGTTAGAAATGAATTTCCCAAAAATGACACAGCAGAGGAGTTAGGAACCTACATCTGTTGTAACATCCTTGTGTATGCAAACATAAAGTCCCAAATTTGATTTCTAGAACCCATGTCAAAACCACACTAGCAACAACAACGCTAAAAACCAACCAACCAAACAAACAAACAAAAACAAATCCAAAGGAATTTGTAATCTCAGTACTCAAGAAGCAGGATTAGGAAGATGTTGAGGATGGAAATTTTCAGGGTGGGAACTGATCAGATTTCAGTCCCTGGAGCTTAGATTGGCTAGATTTCATGCTTGGGGATTGGTTGATTTTCTGATTAGTTGGTCATGGGCAGATTTGGCTTTGGTTTTGGGGCCAAAGTTTCTTTCACTGCCTATTTTTGCCTTTTGTCTGTAATTTCACTTGCTCTGATTCTATGGTTAAAGTGTGCTTCTTTGCAACTGGTTTCAGGGTCAGGGTATGTTTCCTTGGTTCTGGTCAGGGCGTGTTTCTTTGGCTGACCCTTTTCCCCTAAACGAAGTATGAAGCATAGCAAGGGTAAGGAGTGAATAAAGGAATGAATTTGCATAATTTCAGAGAAAACAAACTAAATTCTTTTCACAATTATGAAGCCAACTATATCACCTCTTTAAATTTTTTATTATCATCTGATAGTATGCAAAATTTGTAAGAATTTGTGTGTTTCTAGTATGAGAAAACATTTCAAACAAACAGCTTTATTTAGCAAATTTTAGGTTGCTAAAGTAAATTTGATTTGACATTTCATGTTATTTATGTTAAAAATAAATCACACTAAGTGAAGAATATCATGATCATGGAGAGAATATTTACTAATTGACATTTTCAGTTCTGAAATTCATGGCCAGATAGATGGTGATGAGGGTCAGGTAAATATGGAGGAACTGATATTATCTTTGCTTCTTAACCATCTGTGTGTTTCTGCAACTAGCTCATGACCATTAATTTGAAAATTATTTACTAAATCTTGAGAGATGGAAAGCATCCTAGATAGCTTCCAATGACTCCTGATACCCAGTATGCATGCCTTTTTGAAACATCCTCCTTTGATATGTGGCAAGATTAAACTACTTCTTTCTTTCTTTCTTTCTTTCTTTCTTTCTTTCTTTCTTTCTTTCTTTCTTTCTTTCCTTCTTTTGAGACAGAGTTTCTCTGTAGCTTTGGGGCATGTCCTGGACTCACTCTGTAGACCAGACTGACCTTGAACTCATAGAGATCTGACTGTTTCTGCCTCCTTGAGTGTTGGGATTAAAAGGTATGTGCCACCACCTCTTAGTTTCTTTTCTTCATTTTAGATTATAGTTTAATTACACTATTTCCCCTTCCCTCACTCCAAACTTTCCCATATATCTCACCCTGTGCCTCTTAAAATTATTGTCTCCTTTTCAATTGATTGTTATTGCATGCATATATATACAAATATCTATATATTTGTATACATAGGCTTATGTACATACACATACATACACATATACACACATATTCTTAAATAAAACTTGTTGACTTATTTTATGAAAGACTCTAACTTTCATTGAACATGATAATGTATAGAAACTTGCTCTTTAAGCCAGGTCATCATGCAAATCCAAAGAACGAGCTGTGTGAGCCAACCCATGGAAGAATAATGTGTAACAAGCTACTGAAGAAGCCTCTGCCATGGTGATATGCAAGATATTCATCAGTATGACTATAGGAGCTGGCCTTTTCCGACTCCCTCTCCTCAGCTGCCCAAGGAACTAGCTGGGGGCATTTCCCTGGATACCTGGGAACTCCTCTAGAGTCAAGTCTCTTGCCAACCCTAAAATGGCTCCCTTAATTATGATATATACTTGCCTGCTCCCGTATCCACCCTTCATGTATCCCAACCATCCCATTCACCCACGCTCTCCCCATCCTCCCCTTCACACTTTTCTCTCCCCATCTCCTCTTACCCCCATCCCACCCCTCCCCCAAGTTCCCAATTTTTGCCCGGTAATCTTGACTACTTCCATTATCCAGGAGGATGACTATCTGTTTTGCTTTGGGTTCACCTTATTTATCTTCTCTAGGATCACGAATTATAGGCTCGATGTCCTTTATTTATGGCTAGAAACCAATTGTGAGTGAGTACATCCCTTGTTTATCTTTTGGGGTCTGGGTTACCTCACCCAGAATAATGTTTTCTATTTCCATCCATTTGCATGAAAAATTCAAGATGTCATTGGTTTTTATTGCTGGGTAGTACTCTAATATGTATATATTCCACAGTTTCTTCATCCATTCTTCCACTGAAGGGCATCTAGGTTGTTTCCAGGTTCTGGCTATTACAAATAATGCTGCTATGAACATAGTTGAACAAATGATTTTGTAATATGATAGGATATTTCTTGGGTATATTCCCAAGAGTGGAATTACTGGGTCTTGAGGTAGGTTGATCAATGGATGGAAATAGAGACAGAGCCACACATTGGTGCACCAGACGGAGCACCCAGGATCCAAATGGGAAGCAGAAGGAGGGAGAACATGAGCAAGGAAGTCAGGACTGCGAGGGGTGTTCCCACCCACTGAGAGGGTGGGGCTGATCTAATGGGAGCTCACCAAGGCCAGCTGGACTGGGACTGAAAAAGCATGGGATAAAACCGGACTCCCTGAACATGGCAGACAATGAGGGCTGCTGAGAAACCAAGGACAATGACACTGGATTTGGCTCCAACTACACATTCTGACTTTGGAGGGGCCTAGCCTGATTGGATGCTCACCTTCCTAGACCTGGATGGGGGGGAGGACCGTGAACTTCCCTCAGGGCAGGGAACCCTTACTGCTCTTCGGACAGGAGAGGGAGGGGGAGGGGGAGGTAAATGCTGGGAGGAGGCAGAAATTTTTAATAATATAAAAAAATAAAGCTATCAAACATGGAAAAAAAAGAATCCTCTGCCAACATCTGGAAATAGTTCCTACCACCATTAGAGTTAGTTGGATTAGGAAATGGGTCTTTTAATGGTTGTTGTCAGATGAGTTGAGTCCAAGATGTTTTCTTGACTGCATTCTATGTGGGAGTTGCAAACATAAAAACTCTGTGGTACCTGAAAACTGTGAAATAAATGTTATAACTCTTCAAACTTTCTTACACAAGAGGTTTTACTTGGAATATCCCAATTCTGTTTGGGGTATAACCCATTGTTATTCTAATGTAGCTTCACTTGAAAATATTTTATATAGTATGCATATTTAATTTTCTGATGGTATCCAACAATGAAGATCAATAATAAGGAGAAATGTTTTCTTTCCCCCTGATGTGAAATGCACACTTGACCTTTTACCCTAATGGCTCTGAAAAGAAAGAGAAAATAGATCACAACTAAAAGGTTCATATTCAATCCCTGGAAGCTCTCCAAGTGGTAATTATCTTAGCAATACATCCCTTCCTCTAGAAACCATGAATTTATTTGAAATTACTATTGCTGAGAGCAAGCAAGAAATACATTTTTCTAGTCTTTTACTTACCCTTTCCTTAAGAAAAACAAGGTGTTTTCCTAGTGTTTTATTTCAGGTGTATGTGTGTGGGGGGGGGGTACTATGGGACAATGGTCTTGTACCCTGTAAAGATCTGTCATTTGTGCTGGTTTAATAAAATGCTGATTGGCCAGTAGCCAGGCAGGAGGTGTAGGTGGGGCGACCAGAATGGGAAGATGGAGGCGGGTCTTCTATCAATCTGTTGATTTCATTGGCTAATTAATAAAGAAAACTGCTTGGCCTAATAGGTTAGAACATAGGTGGGTGGAGTAGACAGAACAGGAAGAAGGAAGTGAGGTAGATGGCTCAGTCAGATGCCACGCCTCTCCTAAGTTAGTCAGACTGCCATGCCTCTCCTCAGAGAGAGAGATGTGATGGAGCCAGCCGCCAGTTCAGACATGCTGAATCTTTCCTGGTAAGACACCGTTCGTGGTGTTACAAAGATTATTAGATATGGTTTAGTCAAGATGTGAGTAAGAGGCTGGAACTAATGAGCCAGGCAGTGTTTAAAAGAATACAATTTGTGTGTTGTTATTTCGGGTAAAGCTAGTCGGGTGCCCGGGAGCAGGGCAGGAATGCAGCCTGCCGCTCCCATCACAACAATGGGAGAATTCTGGGAAGAAGAAAGGCTCAGTCTGCAGTCGTCACCCAGACATGGAGGAAGCAAGATGAGAATGCCTCACTGATAAAAGGGACCAAACCATGTGGCTAACACAGACAAGAATTATGGGTTAATGTAATATATAAGAGTTAATAAGAAACCTGAGCTAATAGGCCAACCAGTTTATAATTAATGTAGGCCTCTGTGTTTCTTTGTGACTGAATAGCTGCTGGACCAGGCAGGACAGAAATCTTAGTCAACAGTGGTGTTCTATAACATATGTAATACAGAACAATGATTCATTTCAATCTTTCTGATGTTCTAAGACTAGAAGGAAAACTGTCCTTTATTTCATTTCACTTAATTTAGACTGGGTGTAACTCTACACATTCTGTATTTAGGAAAACAGCCATTTAACCCTCAAAACACACATGAAACATCTGTTTATATTGTTGGTAGTATGTGTTTATGTTTTACAATTCAACATTATATCATCATATTCCAGTACATGTTTCACATTAAGAAAAACAGAGAGGTTATTGTGTACATTGCTAACGTGGTGGCTTTTCCTCTGGGTCACATTTCTCATGTTCCAAGTTGGTCATGCATTTGTCAGCATTCTGAGTTCACTCATCTTTCCAATTTAGAAGAGAAAATTTTCCCTTTTACATATTTAGAGCTGAAGCTAAGTCTCAGTTCATACAAAAACTTTCACTTAACTGCTTAAATATGATTTTTAATTGGCATGGAATTAGATCACATGATCATCTCCTTTCTTCCTCTCAGCTCCTCCCGGCTACAAACCTAATCTCTCTCATGTTCCCACTCTCTTTTGCTTTGATTATTATTATTATTTACATATATGTGTTTATATATATGTGATTTATGCACAAATATTTAAAATATACTTCTATTTATTTTTTCTCGTGATTGCTTTTTTCTTGCTGCTTATTTATTATTCCATGATCTAGTTTGGCCTTAAAAGCATCCACTACCTAACTTATCAGAACCATTACAGACAAAGTCCATGTCTTTTTAGTTATTTTCTCCAGATTAAATATAATGAGTAATAATGGTTCTATTTTATACCTCAGAAAATTAACAAAATAAATATGTGGGGGTCAGGAAATCTGTTTCCTTGAAATGACTCCTAAAATTTAAAATTACAAGTGGGTGGCCGAGCTTTCCCTGGGATGACGTGGAGGACTCAGCAGCTATCATCAAATATGCCTCTGGTGACCCTTTGTCCCCAACTGTCCCCTTCACTTTATTCACCCATTTCTGAGCCAATACACATATTTAAAGCTACATTTTCACTGAGTGTATTCTTTTGAGAACATACCATTTGGGGTTTGAAGATTACTGAATTTCAGTCTAGTTGTGAGCTTTTCTTTTAAAAATTTAAAAAATGCAGATTTATTTTTAAATATTGGTAATTTCCTAAATGATTATAGTACTCTTGCTATTTCCACCCTTCTATCTCCCCACTCCAACTCCTTCTTTTGTTTATCCCATTTTCTTTCAAATTCACAACTTTTTAAAAAATTTTTGTTAAATTAATTAATGTGAACAAAACAGATATAAGGTTCTGGGAAGTTTGGTAAGATTGGATGAAAAACTAGTTTTAGATTTCAAATGATTGGGACCCCAGCACAGCCTAATAACAGGAACATTACTTTGCCCTTGAAAGCGATTTGAAGAAAGTCATTTTTCCAAATAGCAGATGTTATTATGCTTCTAAAATTCATTTCCATTTTTTCTTTTTTCCCCCACTGGTATTTACGGAGTTTGTAAAGCTTTTTAGCTGCCCTGAATGCAGAGTCTGCCTTGCAGCTTTTTGTGTCTGCAATGGAGAATATAGTGGAAGAAGCCCAAAATGTTCTCCATGGCAGGTCCTGACTCCAGAGAAGCATTTCTTCGCATCCAAGACAGAGAATTATGGGTCTATGGAGGAGTCTTTGCACATGATCAGACAGTGAAATTTGAAGGCATGTTAAACATACTTGGACTTCAGGCAGTTTTTCTAGGAATGTTGCCTTGGCAGAGGCAAGATATTTTCTTCAGATTTATTAGGCAGGAGAGAAAAGTACATTTTAATGTTACCCCTGGCCCTGTAAGTTATTTCTCTTTATCTGCTACAAAGGAAAATAATTAAATTATTGATGTTTGTTGGCTCATATGTGCAGCTGCTATTTCATTTATATTGTTCATATGCCCAGTGAAAATATTCCAGAGTTCAAGGAAATCAGTGACTCAGGGCTCCTGATATATTAGCTTGCACAGCAATGCCAAATGTTTTCATTCCCTCTGAGGAAAGTGTTATGGGACGTATTTTATCTGATGCCAACCTAACATTGAAGTGTGTGTTTCCAGGGTTTAGAAATTCTCTTTCTAGGATTGCTTTAGAAATTATACTTATCATTAGTTACTGTCTCTCTGTGAATATTGAAAAGTAAGTGTGAATTCTCCTCTGTGTAACCTGGAAAAGTGGTTGACTCAGAAAGGAAGGACAGACACAAACTTTCAGATGTCTATTCTCTGAATACAGTGTCAAAAAAGATCCGACCTCTCTACTCCACATTGAAGCTGGACCCTTTCTGTTGGGTCAAGAGGCTTCATCTGAGTATGATATCTTGACTGTCATAAGACAATGTGAAATAGGGTATTTGGCATCCTTGTAATGAGTTTTCATAATCTGCACATTGGAGGTTTCCACATTAAATTACAAAGACACAAAGGATTTTTTTTTTAGACACAATTAACAATATCTTCTGTTGAAGTAAGATTAGAGAGTGTGCAATCTGGAAACATCAGAAGAAAGCATAAATGAAATGTTAAGTACATTTTTTTGTTCCTTTAATGGACAAAGAGTTTAGACATGATTTTTCGTCTGCTGTGATATTGGTGAGGAAGGCAGCATAGAATGTTGCTTCCCATGTATGGCTATTCATTTCACTTTGCTGTCTTGACTCTTGCTACCTAGGAAGTGGAACACTCAGTGATCAGAATCCTCTCTCTGAGGAGTTGCTGGGAAGCCACTGATGCAATAATCCAGGACAAATCCTTTGTCCTTCCCATTAGATCAGTGCGAAAATCCATTTCTCATATTATTGCAAAACCTTTGGATAACTCTGATTGCAGTGTAAAATTTGGAGATTACATTAACCTTGACTAGGGACAACTTGGTCCCCAAGACAGGTAGTTCCAACAAAGGGCTTTAAAAATGCCCAGCAGCTTGCAGGATTCTATTTTCATCATTGACTCCTTTAAGCCTTCTATGTCCCTAGTCAGATATGAAACAAAGACTAACATGGGCCAAGGGAGAAAACTGAGCAGTGTGTGTGCCCTGACAAAAATATTCCTGATGCATTAATGATAGCAACCCACTAACTGAAAAAGTACTTTGGAATGCGGATAATTTTGGCCAATCAGTGTGTATGTATTTCAAACCAACATATATACTGTAGATTGTTGCTTTATCTTTTGCACAGAGACTGCCCCTGAATCCACCACTGCCTCAGCTGTTGACAACACCCATGCAGCTGCTGCCCTGCTGCTGCCTCAGCTGCCTTTATGTAGGGGGGCTGTGGGATACACCGCTTGTTGGTTCCCAGCTGCTCAGACCCTAAATAATCACACAGAAACTATATTATTTGCAATACTGTTTGGCCAAGAGCTTAAGCATATTTCTGGGTAACTCTTATATTTTAATTTAACCCATCTACCTTAATCTGTGCATCACCATTACCAGCAAAGTTTCAGCATGTCTGTCTCCACCCATGGCTTCATGGCTTCTCTCTGACCCCACATCCTTTCTCCCAGCATTCAGTTTAGTTTTCCCTGACTACCTCTATTCCCTGTGCAGGCCCAGGACAGTTTCTTTATTAACCAATGGTATTCACAGCATACAGAGAGGAATCCCACATCAGGGGGCAAATGCTTTTTAGTATTTCCCTTTCTTTTTATTTTACCAGTAAAGACTTGGTAGCTATATGCTGGGGTGAAAACCTGCTAGCTCAGAAAGGCAGAGAAAGCAACCAGCTGATCTTCCTCCACTACCATTGTCCCAGAGTCCCAGAAAGAGGCTTTTTTCCTATCTCCTGTGCCTATCTCTTTCTAACATTCTGACTTCTGTACACTCTCTATGGTTACTTCCAGTCAGCAGGTTGCTTGTTTTACCTCTTGACCTATGATTGATTTTATTTAAATAATGAAATCAAGTGATTACAGTGTGAGCAAATATCCCATGACAATAAATGCATAGTTTTTACTATACCTAACTAGTTTTGTCAGTTAAAGAATGTTATTAATCAATTTAAGTGTAAAATTATTTTAGGGTTTCATATTAAAGGCTAAAGATTAAATAGCTAAATAGTTCATTTTGAAGCTATTATAGGACATGTAATTGCTCTATAATTCTTAAACAAATGTCACTTCCTTTAATTAACATAAGGAACTAGGTAGTGAATATATTTCTTGGTTTATTGCTTAAGACAACAAGATGAGAGATGACAGTCGGCCAGAGGAAAAGCTCAGGCCCTGAATACTGTGTACAAGTCACACAGGTTTTCTCCTTTTGTACATGGGTCAGGAAAATGTAACAAAATTATAGTTTTAATGTGCACAGCCTCCTCAGTGTCCTCTTACTGCCATCTATACAAATGCTTTAGTGTTTCAATGACAAGTCATCCATAATTGACTTTGGAGGTTTTTGAGTACCTGATGGAAGCTGTGGAAATATATAGCATGTGACAATTCAGATGTCAACCCACCAGAGTGACTCCGATGGAGGTTAATCCTGTACAGACAAGGCCTGTGTGACCATCAACTCTGGAAATTGTTGTTCACTTTTGCTAAAAGTTTGGTGTCTCCCCAGTACCTGCATTATAGTATATAATCTCATGTGATTGTATATGTAATCTCATGATTACATATCAGTCTTATGGGCACTATGGCTGGTCAGGAAGTTGACTTTTCATTTAGCTATATAATTTTGATATATAGAATATATGCTTCATAACTAGATCTATTTGTCCCATGAAGACTGTGGACACTTAAAAATTTGTTTTGTTCAGGAAGGTGAGCAACCAAACTGACAAGGCTCACAGTGAGCCCGTCCATGCTGTAGAGTTCATGTTCATTGCCGTTGTCCTTGGTTTCTCAGTCCTCCTCCACCGTCAGCCACATTCAGAGAGTCCGGTTTGGTCCCCTGTTCCATCAGTCCCATTCCAACTGGACTTGGTGGTCTCCCGTTAGATCTGTCCTACTGTCTCAATGGGTGAATGCACTCCTCACGGTCCTGACTTCCTTGCTCATGATCTCCCTTCCTGGACATAGGGGGAGCTGGGAGGACCTTGGACTTAACATAGTGAAGGGAACCCTGATGGCTCTTTGTCTTGGAGAGGGGTGGAGAGGGGGTATGGGTGGAAGGGAGGGGAGGGAAGGGGGAGGAGGAGGGAAGGAGATGGAAATCTTTAATAAAAAAAATGAGGAAAAAAATCTGTTTTGTTCCTTTTTGCTCAGACTACATTCACAGAATTAACTCACTTTCACCTCAGAGCAAGTTCAAATTAGACTAAAGGCTTTTTTTTTCAATGGATCATAAGTTTAAAACTTTACAGCTAGGCACAAGGTCAGAGTTGAAGATATCAGTCAGGTTGCTACACAAAGCTCCCTAAGAAAGCATGTGGATTCTTTGCTTGCCAGTCTGCTAACAATAGACCTATGCCTCAACGTTTGTCACTGGGCTCTGTGCTCACCCATCTGGTCACCCTGGAAACTTGTGTTTCCATGGCAAGGGCTTAGCTCCCTATCACTTACCCTAGGAAAATGCTTTTGACCAATAAGAGGTAACTCTTGTAATTTTGTTTTATCACTTCAAGGCTCCTGTAAGAAGAAGAGTTTTTAGGCTAGAGAAGAAGAAGCTAGGAAGAATTAAAAAGAGTACAGAGAATTAGAATAGAAGAAGAACAATAAAGAAATTGATTCAAAAAAGTACATAATGAGAGGGCCCATTCATTCACCCTCAGATACCCAAAAAATAAAGCCCTTTTTGCTTGTTACTGTGTCTAATCGGAATCCTGAAGAGAGTCTTGGGACTTGAACCCAAAGGCTCTTGATAAGTCCATTTTTCACACACAGAGTCCTGAGGCCTGGAGTCTCACCAGTTACATTGATCAAAGTGTGTGCTTTCTTCTTTTGAAGATGATAGCAGTTAGTTAACTTGAAAATTGCTTTTTAATTAATTTCGAATGTCTTTTTATTCCAATAGACTGAAGGATATACATGTATATATCCACACACCCATAATATGCAAATATTATATACAATATGTATACAATATATTGATTAGTTTATGAATACTTACTGCTTTTGTACATGTTATCATTATTAATAATAGTTATGGAAAAAGTTAACACCAAGGTAGTCAGATGTTTAGATAAGGGAAATGAATACTTAAAAATAATCTGGAAATGAATTCTTCTTTTTACAGGAGCTGTTGGCTTTGTGTAGCTCTTCATAGATACTACATAGATGTGATGGATTTCCTTTGTTCTACTTGGCATGTCAGCTGGTATTGTTATTGTTATTATGTTGGTCTTATTCAGGAGTTATCGTTGAACACATGTACATATGAGCAATACTAAATGGGCTCAATAGGTTGTTTTTACATGTATGTGTCTATCTATGTATCATCCATCATCTATCTATCTATCTATCTATCTATCTATCTATCTATCTATCATCTATCTATCTTTCTATCTATCTATCTATCTATTATAATTAAAGAAGACACCATGAATTTGAGAATGTGACATAGGAGGAATTTAGTGGATATGGGAAGGGTGGGAGTAATATACATACAATTTTTATGGATTAAATTCTATTTTTTGTTTAAATGAGGAATATGGAATTCTGTAAGGATATTCGGAAATTTGTGAAGATGCAGGTGAGAGGAATGAGTGCACCATAGACTACATTTCCTTGGTTCAGTTAGGGTTGTATTTACCATTAAAATAAATCTCTACATTTTGACTTATTTTTATTAATAATAATAATGTTATAATTTTATTTTTTGTCATCCCTGACATTCAATTTTAATCCCATTTTTTCCATACTGTAAACTAGTTAACTCTATATTAGGACAATACAAAGCAGATTAGATGAACATAATTCATATCACGCACAATTCAAGTAAAATATATGCATACACACTAATGTAAAGTATTCACAAATTTGTATACCTACTTCACCTTCATGCCTCACTTTGTTCTTCTCACTACCTTTCATTCCTGGCAAAAACAATTTGATGAAAGAAATATTTGATTTCTCTGCACAACTTTAAGAAACTTTCCAGAAAATGAAATAAAAATTTAATCAATTTTTGTTCCTTATGAGAAAATTCCAATAATGAAAATGACAGGTTTCCATAACTACACATTATATTTTCTATCTCTAGCAAGAGCAAAGTCTTTACACAAGAAGAGATGTAAATGGTTTTATTAATATTCACATGATGTTGTCTTCTACTCACAATAACCACATTAAAATTTAATTAATATAGTTGGCAAATGAATATAGCCAGTGTTAATTTTCTGATCATGCTGTTCATATTTGAATCTCTAGTCTGATTTTTTTTTTTTGCTTGGAGA
Source organism: Arvicola amphibius (assembly GCF_903992535.2). Taxonomy (NCBI): domain Eukaryota; kingdom Metazoa; phylum Chordata; class Mammalia; order Rodentia; family Cricetidae; genus Arvicola; species Arvicola amphibius. The sequence goes on from NC_052048.2 coordinate 119,380,733, forward strand.
AAAAAACAAATACCTGCATTCAATGTTGTGTTGGTGCTTCATTTTCACAGCCTGAGACCTCATAGAACATTAGTTTCCACAATTACAATTAAAGTGTCTCTATAGTTCTTATGGTTTATGCTTCTTGTGCATTGCTATGAATTATAATTAATATACAACACAAATTTAAATAAATCAAATAGTAAGTATATTTAGAGACTCAAGCCACATCAAATTACAGTGAAACTTTTATATGTCTCTGAAATGCTAGCTTGTTGGTTATTAGAAGGTTTATAAGTTATACCAATACTAACAAATATGAGACTTCTCATCAAAGACTATAACAACTCTGTGAGTTCGAGGCCAGCCTGGTCTACAAGAGCTAGTTCCAGGACAGGCTCTAAAAAAGCTGCAGAGAAACCCTGTCTCAAAAAAAAAAACAAAAAAAGAAAAAAGAAAAAAAAAGACTATAACAATAGTTCCTACCTGGTACAAATATGCTCCATAGTTTTGAGGTCATTTACTAATGTCTGAAAACATGTTTTGGCTTTCACACTGGGGAGGGTAGAAGTTGATACCAGAATCTAATGGTCAGACAGCTGTGGATACATCTAAGCACTGTGCAATATACAGGACAGCTGTCCACCAGAAGGATCCAGGGTGTGGGTGGGGTCACACTTGAGACATTGTGACCATGACCTATAGCTTTTCACTCTCATATTACTCATCTAAAATACATTAGGTTCTTTCTATCACCAAGGAAACCTAACGTCTGTCCTTCGATTTTATAATCAAAGATATGATTGATAGTATACAATTTTTTAATTTAATAATTATTCAAGTAGGAAAATGTAGAAAAATAAAAACAGTAAGGAAGAGTATAACAATAATGCTTTCTTTCTACTAACAGAGCTAACTTGTTTTCAGCTACAGTTTCTCCCAGAGTTCATTGGGTCAGCCTGAGCAGATATTTAAAAGAAAAATAAGTCATCAAATCACATGACAGGCTTTTCAAAATTCAGTTTTATTATTAGAGAAATGTGTTACAATATCAGTCCTCAGACTGGGAATAGCTGACAACAATAAAAAGGTCATTTGGTTATAACTTATTCATAAAAAATTCTTATTTCTCGCCCCAATAAAATTAATGGATATACTAAAACACAAATTACCTTAAAATTTTTTTGATTGTTCTATTTGATCTTTTTTGGTATGTTCTCAGAATAAAAATTACCTTTGAACAATTCTGGTGAAGTTAAAAATAAATTCTACCCCGTAACCCTAAAGACCCCAGGCTTCCCCATTTTAGCATCCTGAGAGGGTCACCTAGGTTACAGTGGTGGCTCCTCACACCCACCACCCATCACAATTCTGTACAATGGAACAACCACGCAAGACAATCTCCCCACCCTCTCCAGCCACACCCATGACTAAAACTCTTGATGGCTTATCAGTTCTCTCAGAAAACGTCCCCTATCCTAAACTGTAGTCGTTCATGTGGTCGGTCCTTGCCATGTCTGCTGTTAGCTCGGTTCAGCTCTTTCCTCCTCCTCTCACCCACACTGTCTTTTCCCATCGACTACCAGAGCTCTGGGCCAGAGAACTCGTGTCCCCGGCCATGCTTCTCCCAGCTGCTGCCTCAGCCCATCCTGCGCTCTCAGCCTTAATATCACTTGCTTGGAGAAATCTTCCTGACTTCCCAAGACTAGGTCGGGTGCCCAGAACCCCCTGCATAACTGTTTATCACAATTACAATCAAACAGTTCTCTATAGAATTATGTAATGTCTATCCCTCTCTCGAATTTTATAGGTGTATTAAAATTTTCATTTTATTTAAAAATAAATAAATAAATTCTACCAAGAAATAGAAATAAATCTTATTAAGTCACTAGTAAACCAATATGGTGAAATATACTCTCCCTGCTAACAGGGTTCTTACTAGTCATGATACCCCTCAGCATCCTACCTGCCTAGTGAAGTCCCTGCCATTAGATGAACTCTGGACATACCAGTGATTTCAGCATGAGCAATAATTTTTACAGCCTGTGTCTACAACAAATATACCTATGTTGGCCAAGGCGTAGCTCCTAGTGTTTGTCAAGTATTCACAAGGGAGAAACAATATATTCAGGAGATGCCATTTGTACTAAGAAAATGTATCAGAGAGATATTACCTATTAAAAAATTCTTAGCATAAGCCAAGGGGTAGGGTATGAGATTTTAGAAACTAAACATGAAAAAATCATATGGCCCATGTTGACTTGAGACCAAGAAACATTGTGCAGAATGTAGGTCCTCAAGGCAGCCTGTCTCATACAGCCCTGAAACACCTTTCCTAGTCTCATGTGCTATGAAGTGGCTCCCTCCACTAACTTCACATTACTCACAGACAACGAGTGAGGCTTACTCAAATTAACTGGTCTCAAATCTCCTGGAGGGTTTTTAACCATTATAGCACATTTCTTTCTTTCTTCCTGATCATCTCTTTGGAAATATGCATGATCTGTCTGTCTGTCTGCCTCATCTGGGTAATGTATAATAGAAAGTAGGTCAAAATGTATCAGAACATATGTGGTTCTTCCATCAGAAATGCATGTGCAATATCTTCACTCAGTTTTTTATACATTTTTATTAATATTTATTGAGCTCAACATTTTTCTCTGCTCTCCTCCCTGGCTCTTCTCTCCCCTTTTCAATCCTCCCTCAAGGTCCCCATGCTCCCAATTTACTTAAGAGATCTTGTCTTTTTCTACTTTCTACCTCCCTTGTAGATTTGATCTAGGTAAGTCTCTCTTAGTGTCCTCATTGTTGTCTAAATTCTCTGGAATTGTGGTTTGTAGGCTGTTTTATTTTCTTTATGTTTAAAAACCACCTATGAGTGAGTACATGTGATAATTGTCTTTCTGTGTCTGGGTTATCTCACACAAAATAATGTTTTCTAGCTCCATCCATTTTCCTGCAAAATTCAAGCTTTCATTATTTGTTTCTGCTGTGTAGTACTCCATTGTGTAAATGGACCACATTTTCCTTATCCATTCTTCAGTAGAGGGGCATTTAGGGTGTTTCCAGGTTATGGCTATGATAAAGCTGCTATGAACATAGCTGAGCACATGTCTTTGTGGCATGGATGTATACCCAAAAGTGATATTACTGGGTCTTGAGGAAGGTTGTTTCCTAATTTTCTGAGAAATCACCACACTGACATCCAAAGGGATTGTACCAGCTTGCATTCCCACCAGCAATGCAGAAGTGTTCCCTTTTGATAAAGAAACAACAAATATCAAATGGAAAAAAGAAAGCATATTTAACAAGTGGTGCTGGAATATAGAAGAATGAAAATAGACCCATATCTATCACCATGCACAAAACTCAAGTCCAAATGGATCAAAGACCTCAACATAAAGCTAACCACACTGAACCTTAAAGTGGGAAGTACACTTGAATACATTGGCACAGGGAACCACTTCCTAAATATAACCTCAGCAGCACAGACATTGAGAGAAACAGTTGATAAATGGGATCTCATGAAACTGAAAAGCTTCTGTAAAGCAAAGGACATGGTCAACAAGATAAAATGACAGCCTACAGAATGGGAAAAGATCTTCACTAACCCCACATTAGACAGAGGTCTGATCTCCAAAATATACAAAGAACTCAAGAAATTGGACACCAAAAGATCACATAATTCAATAAAAAATGGAGTACAGACCTAAACATAGAACTCTCAACAGAGGAAGCTAAAATGGCTGAAAGACACTTAAGGAAATGTTCAACGTCTTTAGTCATCAGAGAAATTCAAATCAAAACAACTCTGAGATTCCATCTTACACCTGTAAGAATGGCCAAAATCAAAAACACTGATGACAACTTATGCTGGAGGGGTTCTGGGGAAAAGGGAACGTTTTTTTGCAGCCATAGCTGAGCATTGTTTTTTCAGGAAGTTTTGAAACTCATTGACAAATAAGGCTGTCACCAATCTAAGGGTCTCCACATCTCATATCTGTCTGTACATGCTGTTCCCATGTGAGGAGCAGTAAGTACCTGCTGTCCTCCTTCTTTCCTTTTTCTTTATTTTTCTCTCATACAATACATCCCAGATGAACACAGCCTCCCCTACTTTTTCTCTTCTCCCCCCTATCTACTCTTCTTTAATTATTTTTCAGGAAAAAAGCAGGCCTTCCAGTGATAACAAATGAACTTAGCTTAACAAGATGTAATAAGAATAGGCACAAACCTTCACTTCAAGACCAGACAAGGCAAACCAGTAGGAGGAAAATGGTCCCATGAGCAGACAAAAGTCAGAGACATCCTCACTTCAACTATTGGGGTCCCACAAAAATACCAAATTAAGGAAACACAGCATTTATGCAGAGGGCCTAGCACAGATGCATACAGGCTCCATAATTGTCACTTCAGTCTCTGTGAGCCCCCATGAGCTCTCTGCTTAGCTGATTCTGTGGGGCTTTGGTTTCCTCAACCCCTCTGGTTGCTACCCTCCAGCATCCCATCTTTTGAGGGATTAACATCCTGCTTTCCCATCTAATGTATAACAGAGTATATCATTAGGAATAATATCACTTATTTTTTTCAGTTATGTTTGGTTCTACCTTAGATCTCTGAGTTACCCAGCTTCCTGTTCCTTGCCCCTCAGGCCATATTGAGCTTGGGCTCTCTCTGGTGGTATGGGCCTCAAGTTAGACTGGTCCTTGGTTGTTCACTCCCATACGCTCTGAGCCACCATTGCCCTAGCACACCTTGCACTCAAGACAGGTTGTGGATAGAAGGTTTTGTGGCTGGATTGGTATCCCAGTCCCACCACTGGGAGCCTAGCCTGGTTACAGAAGATGGGTGGTTCGAGCTCCACATACCCTGTTACTAGGAGTTCTTGCTAGCATCACTCACATGGTTCCAGGACGTTTCCACCGTTCTTGGTTTCTACGTTACCCATTAAATGCCCACCTATTCCTGTTGCCTCTCTTCATATTCCTTCCCTCTATCCCTGACTCCCCACCTGATCCTTCCTCATCACCAGCCTCTCCAGTCCACCCACAAAAATCTATTCTGTTTTCCCTTCCCAGAGCGAATTGTGTACCTCCCCTAGAGCCCTCCTTGTCACTTGGCATCTATGGTCTGTGGCTTGTAACATGATTTTTCTTTATTTAACAATTAATATATATTTATGTGAGTACAGATCATGTTTGTCTTTCTGGGTCTGGGTTGCCTCACCCAGGATGATTTGGTCTGATTCCCCGTTTGCCTGCTCTTCCCAATGTACAACAGCAGTCCACTCACCAGCACGCTCGAGTCCTCCCTAATTACATTCACCCTAAACCAAACACACTGTCATTTCCACCCAAAACTGCATTAACATATTATTTTCAGCTCAAATCCATGCATTTCCCTAGTTCCAAAGAACTGTAGAAAAGTCTGCAAACCACAAGTCAATATTAACTTGCAACTTAATTATGTTTCTCAGACCATTACAATTTTAATTACTAGGGAATAAAGAGAAGGTAATTTTCTCCCTGAACTTACGGTGTGGTCTACTAGAGATTACTCATGTCAATGTGTTATCTATGTACCATGCGAAAGAAAAATCAGGAAAATTGCTCATATGTACATGTGTTCAGTGATAACTCCTGAATGAGACCAGCATAATGAAAACACCAATACCAGCTGACACGCCAATTAGAACAAAGGAAATCCGATACAGTCCCATACCTACGAAGAGCTACACATAGCCAACAGCATTCATTTCCAGATTATTTTTTGTATACATTTTTTATATAAACATCTGACTCCCTTTGTGTTGACTTTGTCCATAACTACTATGATTAATGACAACATGTCCAGAAGTAGTAAAGATTCATAAACTAATCAATATATTGTTTCATATTGTATGTAATATTTGTACATTGGGGGTCTGTGCATGTACACATGTATGTCTTTCATTTTATTCAAAAGAAAACTGTATATAAAAGACAAAATGTTATCGCATTGCCACAACAGGCTAAAATGACCTGGATGTGTTGAAATGAAAGAGGAATATCATGAAATCCCCTCAATCTGAGCCTAAGTGCCTCTTGATATTTTGTTTCACTGCACGACAGTCAGTGGTGTAGCCTGCTTGTCTCAGGATTTACAGTTATATACTTTCCAGAACATTACGATGACGGAGTACTGAGTCCTGGTTACTTCCGGGGTGTGGGGCACTAAATGAAGCATTTGATGGAAACTAGAGAAGACATTGTCCTTAGCATTAAACTGCTCTCTGTGAATGCATTTTGTGGTTGAACTGTTTTTATTAAACATCTGCTTCTCTGAAAATGGACAGTGTCTACTAGAAAAGGGGAAAAAGACTGTCAGGAAAGAATTTTTAAAACAACCACGAGCTGATGCTTTGAGTAGCCCAACCTGATTATACACAAACTGTGGTATCACTTCCATAGTTTGCACTGGATTGCTTTCCATCTGTGTTTACTGTGCTACAGGAACTTAGCACAAAAACTACCTGGACTGAGTAAAGAGAAAAAACAATTGCACTTCCAAAGACAGACATCTGAGGTCAGAGTGGCAACAGGGGTGTTCTTGGAGACTCCTCTTCCTGGCTCTCAGGTGGCTACCTTCCTGCTGTATTATCACATGGTGGGAAATATACATGTGTTCTTGGAGACTCATCTTCCTGGCTCTTAGGTGGCCACCGTCCGCTGTATTATCACACGGTGGGAAATGTACATGTAGAGAAAAAGGAATCAAGTGCTCTCATTGTTTTCTTACGAGGGCTCCATTCTCACAAGCTTAATGTTGTGCTATGATTTTGACATACCCCCACAGTCTCATTTTGAAGATTTACCGCCCAGCTAATGGTGCTATTTGCAGATACTATAGACACTTCTTGAGAGAGGGCCAAGATGGTCTAAGTAGGAAACTACAGGTGGGTTATATAAGGTCCTACTTCTGTCTTTGATTTCTGCTTCCTTTTCCACCGTAATGAGAACAAATACCACCACTTGTTCCCACTGCTGAGCCTCTCCAGCCACGATGAAATGAAATCTTCCAAATCCATGAACCCAAACAAATCTTTCGTTCCTTAAAATGTTTCTGTCAAAACCTTAGTCACACTGATGCAAAAGTAATTAACACACATGATTCCTCTAGACTCCAAATACTATCACAATGAGAATCTGATTTTCAGGGCATGCATATACAGACCATAGAACCATTAGTACAATTTATTTGAGAGAAAAAAATTATTTTCCCATTTGACCTAATTAGAATGACTTTGGGTGTCTGTTTAGTGTTTATTTTGTGCCAGACACCAGGTCATGGTGATAAAAATATTTTTTTAAACAAATCCCTTGTCTTTAGTGAGCTCACAAGACAGTGCCAGACATTGAATGCTGTTTTTTGAGAAATGAGTGTGCATGAGTGTTAACAGGGCACAAGATATCATAGGACTTAGATGAGAAGTCTGGTTTTCTAAAAGAAAGAATTCTTAAACATTATCAATAATAAACAAGAATTGATTGTATCTTTCTCTCTACAATCATGGTTTGTTATTATGCATTGCATTAGTGTAATTATTTGATTAATATTTGTGCCTCCCACTTAGATAAGTTTCATGACATCAGGCTAACATATTTTCTTTCTTCCTTATTTCCTGAATTTACTAAGGTGTTTGGTATATAGTAAATTACCACACTTTCTTTCTGAGATAATAAATTCGTCTGCTTATTTACTTTGTTTAACTATTTGATATAATTTACTAAAGCCTAATGCACATATTCTGTGACGGCATATCTCACTCCCACAAATGCATCCAACAGATGATGGTATATGGTCATCTAAAAAGTTCATGATAGTAGGATTTAGTAATCTTTTTTATAATTATCTCCTTTGATTATATCTATACAATTAGAATAGATTAAATATCTCTTAACCACAGAATTATTAAATTGGGGCTTATTTATACAGCATCATGAGTAAATGGACAAAATTTATGTGAAACCCTGGATATACTTAAAAAGTATATTAGGTCAATAAGGTAGGCACAAAAGAAAACATATGGTTAAGTTTAGAGACAGCATCAACATAGGCAAGATTAAGAAATAGTTTCAGAGGCTAGGATAATGGTTACCTTTGGAGAAGAGGTTGTCTGGAGAGTGGAGGTGGGTGACCAATTGTAGTGTGAACATTTTGGTTGTTGTCTGGAGGGTGGGGTGGATGCTCAATTGCAGTGTGAACATTTCGGTTGTTGTCTGGAAGGTGGGGGTAGATGCCCAATTGCAGTGTGAACATTTTGGTTGTTGTCTGAAGGGTGGGGATGAGTATTCAATTCCAGTGTGAACATTTGAACATTTTGGTTGTTGTCTAGAGGGTAGGGATGGGTGCCCAATTGCAATGTGAACATTTTGGTTGTTGTCTCGAGGCAGGGTGCCTCCACTCTGAAAACAGGATCTTGATGAACCATTCTCTATACTTCATATTTCAGTAGAGAAGTTTATAAAACAAACAACACCTTCGAGTTGCTTGCTGCTAACTGTCTGCAGACTGGAAAGGGCCGGCAAGAGGAAGGGAAAGTTTTGATGTGATGCTTTTCTGAGGTGGTGAGTAGGGATGAGATAAACACCCTTCTTTAGGACAGCAGAGGGTTAGCAATGCTTTTCGTCTGTCAGAACTTCCTCCTTTATTTTAAATCTTTAATTCTAAACCATTTTGACCCCCTCTGAGTAGCTCAGATTTGCCTCAGGCTTTTACAAGAAAAATGAAAATTGCTTTAGTATAATATTTTTGGAAAAGTTGTGAGTGGTTCCGACTCTGGAGGGCTCTGGAGGGTTATGTTCTTGGTGGCTCACGCCACCTTTATAGCAGGTAGTAACAGTATGGGTGATGTTTCCTTTTACTCTTTTACTGGACAAATAAGAAGAGAGATTTGATTGCAATCTCTGCTACTGTCACTTCTAATAGCATTGAGTACAGAATGAGCACACTTTCTGCATGGAATTAAGCTCTAATAAGGCTCTGATACATACTAGAAAAAATTTATTATATTCTAACAACTTGATTTTCTTTGGAGAGGGTGAGTGCCCTCTGTCTTATGTCTCGTCACTTCCCGTACTTGATGGTTTCATCTTCCCAATGGTATTGTCTTTATGCTCTTTACAAGTTTCACTTAGCTGAAGGTGTAGGGGTTCTTTCTTTCAGAACTGGATCAAATAAGGCTGACTTCTTTGTGAAATAATTGCAAGATATGGTTTTCAGAGAATATAAATTAAAAATTGCAGAGGAAATGAAAGCCACACAGGAATTCGAGCTAGCTATAAAATCATTTGAGAATTATGAAAGATTTTGACTGACATCATATCCCTGAAAGAGTGTAGGCACATAAACTTCTTTAAGGTATTTGTACAAAATATTTCTTTGTAACTGCCCTGTTTGACTGATTGACTGATGGGGAGTGAGTTTGTACAGACAGCTTCACAGAGTCTCAGAGATGAAGTGAGTAGTTTAAAATTAAATAATGAGAAAAAAAAGTTCAACTTACCTCTATTGTCATAGATCTAACATTTGTCCAATAATCTATATACATACATATCCTGATAATCCTCTTCCTTCCTTCCCTCCCTCACTTCCTCCTTCCTTCCCCTTCCCTCCCCTTACTTCTTCCCTCCTTCCCTCCCTCTTTCTCCCTCCCTCCCTCCCTCCCTCCCTCCCTCCCTCCCTCCCTCCCTCCCTCCCTCCCTCTCTCTCTCTCTTTCTTTCTTTCTCTTTCCTTCTTTAATTAGCTATTTTACTTAATAATCATTTCTAACAAAACACAAGATGGGATGCCTAGCAATATTTATGTCAGACAAATTTTAGCCAATGCTTAACATCCAACCTAACATCTATGTCTTTATGAATCTTTGTAATCTAAAATTACTACAAATCTTAACTTCTTTCTTTTGTGCACATTCAAAATTTTATACGCTGCCTACCATTAATTAATGGTTACACAGTATAACTGTTTTGCAACCTGTTCCTATTTGACAATTCTAATCTAAGGCTTCTAAGAAGAAATACTATATTTATGCTTCCTAGTAAATAGTTCCTGTTTATTCTTGATGGATAGGCAAGTCTTATCATGTGGAGAAGAAAAATTACAACCTCAAGTGAATTTCAGCAAACTTTAGTAGGTGGCTTTTTTTCATGTTTGATAGCTTTATTTTTTTATATTATTAAAAATTTCCATCTCCTCCCCACCTCCCATTTACCTCCCCCTCCCCCTTCACTCCCCCTCCGTCTCCTGTCCAAAGAGCAGTAAGGGTTCCCTGCCCTGAGGGAAGTCCAAGTTCCTCCCCCCTCTATCCAGGTCTAGAATGGTAAGCATCCAATCAGACTAGGCCCCTCCAAAGCCAGAAAGTGTAGTTGATGCCAAATCCAGTGCCATTGTCCTTGGTTTCTCAGCAGCCCTCATAAATCACTACTTAATTGGAGTCTATACATAAGATAGCTTGATAAAGTAGAATTAAATCCCAACCCAACTTTTCTTAGGAAGTTAACATAAAAATTGGAAGTAAGGAATTATAAGTAACTTAGTCATTTAGGTTCAGAAATAGTTTTTCTTTTATGGTTTGGAGTTGACCATCAACATCTGCATGCATACAAGAATTTAAGTATGTACCAGTAGTGGATGAACTGACTTAATTACAAATTTCTTGACTGGATAATTTTATAACTTCTATAATTTATAGCCAAATGCTAACGTTATGGGGCTTTAGCCATTTCTTTTTTATTTTCCTTTAAACTTAAGAAAAATATAATAGCAACAACCACTAATGGAGACAATTTGTTTTGTGGCAGGTGACACATTTTATAATTATACCATTTCATTCCTATAGGAAAAATACGACTCATCATGCAAAACACCAATATTACATTTTATTTTGATTTTCTAAGAATGGTTTTCATTTTTAAAAGGCTCATTTTATCTAAATATATATGAAAGGATGCTATTATTTTAGCTTGACTTTTCCAGTGAAGTCCTATATCTAGAGCAGTACCTATCTGTTTGTCTGTCTACCTGTCTGCCTGCCTATCTATCTATCTATCTATCTATCATCTATCTATCTATCTATCTATCTATCTATCTATCTATCTATCTATCTATCATCTATCTATCTGCCTAAACACATATGCAACAATTTGTATATATTTGATGAAAATTTAGATGGCAATTAGCCAAATCACAACTATTATGGAATCCTCTTATCATAACAAAGCCATCTGTGGCCTTAATTAAAATCAGACAAGGACAGAATGGAAATATAGGGTTTTCTAAGAGAACAAGAAACATTGGGTTAGTAGTTAATAAAATCAGAAAGACAAAGTTTCTAGGACCAATAACAACAGGCAAAAATGATCAGGGTGTGACTCAGCTGGGATATAGAAATACTGTGCTTCAATTCTGGAACCTCATTTTCTAACAGTTTTCTTTTATTGTGTCAGTATTATTACACATCTCTGTTTGCCAAGAATTTTCTTTTTTATTGCCATTTCTTATTTTCTTCATTAAAGTTCTTTTGTCAGCCGAGGCAACCACCTAGAAGCGAGACAGAAAGTACATAAGATCTGGAGGAATGCTATAAAATGCCAACTTCGGGAACTGCCATTCCTATTATGAACTCACATCAGATGCACAAGATCAACATGACTAAAGTTCTGACATAGATGGGAGGTTCCCTTCAGGCCAGTCCTTTACTGAGGAGCTACTGTCAATGAAGTGAAATCAGTATCTAGAGGACACATTTGCACGACAATAGTTATTTCAACATTAGTCACATAAATTAAGGTAAGGTATGGCATTTCTATGAGTAAAGCAATTGATGCAAAATGTGATAAGTATCCATAATGAGGCAGGACTCTTAACTGGCAAAAGAAGAGGGTAAAATAGAAGGTGATTGGGAGGGAGAATTAAATAACACTAAAGAATATTGAACAACCCATAGGGAGACATGATATTTTATCAGTTCATGTAAAAGTGTGTGTGTGTGTGTGTGTGTGTGTGTGTGACTTAAGTACAGCTATGCTATTATGCACTTTTAGTTAATACCAAGAACAAAACAATTTTGTAGTTCACAGATACACATGAAAAATAGTACAGCTGACATTATTTATTGATTGATTAATTTTATTGATTTTTATTGAGCTCTACATTTTTCTCTGGTCCATTTTTAAGTGAGCAGGTAAGCATCCAAAATTAGAAGTCACTAATAGCTCCCAGTTTAGACCCTTGTTATGTAATGACTCCAAAAGTTGAGGATGGAGGTAAGGTGCTAAGAGAGGCTCAACACCGGTGAAATAATTTTGGAGCCCATGTTCATGCTCAGAGTGGGTATACTGACCATGAATCTGAGCCTCAGTATAGCAGACTATCTGATACTGAGGAATCTATAATATTTAGACCTTGAGGGTTTGAATAACCTAAAGTGTGAAGGCACCACTTTAGGGTATGTGAAGGCAATTTAGAAATTTTATCTGAAGTATGATTGGCAATGGAAAATAAGGAAGTATACAAGGTCTAAGAACTAAGTGTTTTATGTTAAAGATGGTGACTGTGAGTCTAAGATATGCCAATCATCCCCAAAGGCATGTTAAAGACTTAGGGACTTATTACATCAAGAGACCCTTTACTCCCAGCTATTTCTATGGAGAAATACCTGTTACTTATGGTTTGGAAGACCCACGACATTTCAAAACGAATAGAAACTGCCAGGAAACACCCACATGAAGATAATTCAAGAAGGAAATTAGTTTGAAACCAATGGCTTGACACATGGTAAAAATATTTCTCACCTCCTTCATTACCAGGAAAACAATAAAATTCCCAGAGGGTTATTGAAGTACATTTCAATATTTATTAAGCAATGTAAACCAAATACATTTCATATGTGGAAGAACTATTTATGGTAATAATTAAGAAACAAGCAGAGTAGAATGAGTAACAGCAACAACAACTACACATACATACACACACATAATACATACATACATACATACATACATATACATACATACAAACAATGACACAGAGTGTGGGGAGGGAGAGAGATGTGGGCAGGGAGAGAGAAAAGGGAAGAAGGAAAAGCTTTAAGAACTGATTAAATAGGAAAGAATTTGGATAAAGATATTTTTAAGTCATCTTAAATGACACAAAGTTATGACATAAGAGAGAGACACTATATGGACTGAAAATATGAAGGCAAGTGATGGGAATAGCCAAACCCTGTAAAACCAAGTGAAAGATAAATGCATGAGAAAATTTATCTTTGTGTAGAAGGCAAAGGAAAACAACAAACAGTTAACAGTTTAAAAAAGAAAGTAAAAGAAAAATAATAGAACAGAGCTCTTTATTAAAGTAACCATTACACATTGAAAAGATCTAATTCATACCTGGAAAGCTGACCAAAAATTGTCAATCTGAGATACAGGTTAGCTAAAAAAAAGTTAAAAAATACTTGAGTCAAACCAAGAGACCAGAATTTAAAAAGGAGATTTTTGACAATAGCATACCACAAAACTCACCAATAGTAGAAGAACACTCATAAACCCCCAGAAAGCAAAATTTAAGATAACTGTTTTTAAGGTTTTAAAAATCAAAACTGTAAAAATAGTTATTAATTCAAAGAATTTGACTAAATGCTCTTCTGTGTCATGTACAGCGAGATATGCCATCACTGCAAGAAAAAATTTTGATGACTCAATAAATGAGGTTGAGTTTATAGAACATTTTGTATATAAAACATTTTGTGGTTGACATATACTCAGTGTATAGAAAAAAGGACATTGTATGAGTATTAGAATAAAAAAAATAAAAGACTGAATTTTGTGTGGAAAGTTGGATAAGTTTGTTAGTTGCCACATAGGAAATGAGAAGAATTAAAAGTCAAGTCAAATTAAAGATAAGTAGAGAAAAAGAGTCCTGGGAATCATTGTTAGCCATATGGCTCAGTATCTTTTTTAGCGAGGCAGTCACATCTTGCTTCTTCTGTGGCTGGTCAGGACTGCAGAGGAATGGACTTCCTCCTTCCCAGATTTCTCTTGTTCTCATTGACCTACCTCTAGTTCCTGTCTGGTTGTCCTGCCTATAATCCTGCCTCGCTACTTGCCAATCAGCATTTATTTAAAACATAATTGACAAAATAAAGACCATTCTCACACACCATTCAAGACGTGAAGGTTGAAATAGAGGCAATAAAGAAAACACAAACTGAGGAAATTCTTCAAATAGAAAATCTGGGTAAACAAATGGGAACTACAGAGGCAAGCATAACCAACAGAATATAGGAGATGAAACAGTGAATCTTAGGTGTTGAAGATAATATAGAGGAAATAGATTCATTGGTCAAAGAAAACATTAAATCCAAAAAATTCTTAACACAAAACATCTAGAGAATCTGGGACACCATAAAAAGACCAAACCTAAGAAAAATAGAAATAGAAGAAAGAAAAGAACTACAGCTCAAAGTCACAGAAGATATATTCAACAAAATTATAGAAGAAAACTTTCCCAATCTTAGGAAGCATATCCTTATGAAGGTATAGGATATAGACAGATATAGATTGGATCAAAAAGAAAACACACCAAAACCAAAAACCAAACCAAAACAAAAAACAAATTGAAAAATCCCCTTGCTATAAAATAATCAAAATGCAAAACAATGAATAAAGAAATAATATTAAGTGCTGCTCCCTCCCTCCTTCCCTCCCTCCTCTCTTTCTTTTTCTTCTTTCCTTCCTTTTTATTTTCCTTTCTTCCTTTCTCTCTCTCTCTCTCTCTCTCTCTCTCTTTCTTTCTATATGATCTTATCACATAGCTCAGTCCATCCTGAGCACATTGCATAGTTCGGGCAGGCATTAAACAGGTAAGCAATGCTCTTGTATTCAGTATAAGTGTTAGGATTATAGGCATGAAAGACCATGTCCAGCTGAGGGTATAGCTATCTTTCTGTTTAGTTTTGGAGCTACATTTGAGATCTATCAGAAGAGTTAGAAGATTTATCATTCATAGGGAAATTTGAGTTATTGAAAAGGCATTTTAAGGCCTTCTTTTAGAAGGCTTAGATTACATTACTGGAGCCAACAGTTTATCTGGGCTAAGATTTAACAGTTACATTTGATGATAAAAGAATTTTGCTAGGTTGAAACTAGAAAATAAAGTGATAATTTACACTGTTTTCTGGGCAACAGAAATGATAAATGATAGAATAATGCAAGGGTAGTCTTGGGTTGTTTGTCATGTTTGGAACTGAGCTGAAAGGTTATTTAGAAATGGATGTTTAATAACTTTAGATGGGGCTATATCTGCTGGACAGTCAAGACACATTTATTTTTGTTTTAGACCTTAACAAAAGGAATGTTCCTCACCAAACTATGCAGCTGGCTTCTCTGCTTCAAAAACAATATCAAAAGACAGTTAACACATGGACTCTGGAAATAGATTGTCTGCAAATCTTAAATTCTTCTCACAGCACATCTATAACCTGGGGTACACGATTCCTGGCTTTGCAACTATGTTCTGGACATTGTGTTCTATTAAAATTATGTACTGAAACCTAATCCCAATAGCATGTTAGGAGACGAGGGCTTTGAGAGGCAACATGACCACCAGAGAAGAACATTCACAAATGGGATGAGTGTTCTTACTAATAGGAAACAAAACCTAGGTCTTTTCATTTACCATTCGAAGATACAACAAAAATAAAAGCATCTTTAATTAATGAGGAATTAGAAAGTCTCGTGTCATAGGACCTGTGACTTCCTTCACCATGGGCTTTCCAGCTTCACAGCTATGCAGAGTGCACTCCTATTGTTAGAAAATCAGACAGTCTATGGTATTTTTTTACAGTAGTTCAAATATAGACTATTGAGGTTTATCCTATGTCTCAGTTTCTACAACTGTAAAATAGATGTACTAGTACTGATTTTGTAGGCATGTGATGACATTTACATGGTTGATTATTTGTAAATCAGCGCAAGTGGCACATCAAGTTTATCACATAGGAAGGTCCTGCTTCTTTCTTAGCAGCCTCTAATGATGATTTTGTTTAAGGGGTGTGTATTCTCCAACACAGAGCCAAAATATATTGTCTTCCTGACACTACTGCAAGCATTTACTCATGTCTTTGTTTTCCTACAACATATACAGAAGCAAATGTTATAAGTGAAGATCTAGTCTAAGATTGTGAATTAAATTTAATATGCCATTTTAAGAAACAAATAAGAATAGAATAGAAAATATTTGCACATATTATAAAGCCACAACAGTAAGTATTGCTTTGTGAAACTTCTGTTTCAATCGTTTGACTATGCTTCTCTAGGACACAATGGCTCATTTGTTTTCTTTCTGTAAGTTATATTTGATATTTCCAAAGGCAACTACATACAAATGACCTATGAGGAAATGAAGTTGTTGGTCTTGTTCAAGTCTTCCTAGCACATTAAGACACTGCTGTGGCCTCGTCAAACTATGCCAAATTCATGTGGGAAATGAATAGATGAGAAGGAAAACATGTAATTAATGATGTTTTTCATTTATCTAACATTTGTTGAAGAATGACAAAATCAGGTACACATGGTAGTTACTGAGAACTTTTAAAGGAAGATTGTTTATCTCTTTCAAATGTAGACATTTTAAAATTTTATTTATTTTTTATTTTTCGTTTCTTTTCTGTTGCCATAACAAAACAATATGACCAAGGTAACTTATAAAACAAAGATTTAGTTGGGCTCACAGTTTCAGGGGGCCAGAGACCACAATGGCCCAGCAAGGGTATGGTAGCAGGAACAACTGAGTGTTGGCATCTTGCTCTGCAAACAGGAAGCAGGGAGAAAGCAGTGGGGATGTTAGAAAGCTTTAGAATCACCCAGACCTGCCCCATGACTTACCTCCTCCGACAAGATCACACCTCCTAATCCTCCCCCAAACAGTTCCACAAACTAAGGACCAAGTATTCAAAGATATGAGCCTATAGGGGGCACCCTCATTCAACCACATTTGTTTCCTCCAAAATAAAAAGAATCTACTCATCACCTACTATGTGCTTCAAGAGACATTAAATCTGAATAAAACTGAATGAAAAGTAGCCTGAGCCAAAAGGCAGTAAATCTAATGTGGGGGGAGGAGCAGCTGAACTACAATAAGAAAAGGCTTTGCAGGCCGGGCGGTGGTGGCGCACGCCTTTAATCCCAGCACTCGGGAGGCAGAGGCAGGCGGATCTCTGTGAGTTCGAGACCAGCCTGGTCTACAAGAGCTAGTTCCAGGATAGGCTCCAAAGCCACCGAGAAACCCTGTCTCGAAAAACCAAAAAAAAAAAAAAAAAAAAAAAAAAAAAAAAAAAAAAAAAAAAAAAAAAAAAAGGCTTTGCAGAAAGGATAGTAGTGCCTTCCGAAAACAAAAGAGGAGCATCCAGACCAATGGGAATGACCTGTGAGAAGCAATGACCCAGCTGGGCCTTGAGAGGCCAGTCAAAGTTAGCCAAACATAATGGAGAAAGAGGAGTATAATGAGAGTGTATTGCCCTAATAGACCCACTTTTGAGTCCCCAGCTTCTGGGGCTATTTTTAAGGACTGTGACCCTTTCAGAGGTAAGGACCAACTGGTGCAAGAAGAGCACTAGGCCCTTTGAAGCCGGACTCTCTGAATATGGCTGACAGTGGAGGCTGACTGAGAAGCCAAGAACAATGGTGATGAGCTTGAACTCTACAGCATGGACGGGCTCTGTGGGAGCCTTCTCAGCTTGGTTGCTCACCTTCCTGGACCTGGGGGTAGTTAGGAGGACCTTGGACTTAACATAGTGTAGGGAACCCTGATGGCTCTTTGGCCTGGAGAGGGAGAGAGTGGGTGGAGGGGAGGGGAGGGAAGGGGGAGGAGGGAAAGAGATGGAAATTTTTAATAAAAAAACGAGAAAAAAAAGAACACCTATGCTCTTAACAATTAAGCCATCTTTTAGTCCCAATTATACACTTTTATGATGTTTGATACACATATACACTGCATAGTGATCAAATCATTGCATTGAGCACCTCCTCAACACACATACCATTTCTCTGGTGTGAGCGCACAGGAAACCCTTCCTGCTAGTTTCTCAAGTACACAACCGCAGCAGTGTTGACCTTGTTTGGCTACCATGCAGTTTAACACCAGTCCTTACTTATAGATATTTTTTGGAGGGGGGGCAATGCCAGCTCACAAATAATAATATGAGAAGCGTTATTACTAATAATGAAAGCTCAGTCTTAGATTAGGCCTTTCCCCCTAGCCCTTATAATTTATAACTTAAATTAACCCAGTTATATTCATCTACGTTCTTTCATGTGGTTTGTAAACTCATCTCTCCATACTGCCCATCCTGCTTCCTCCACATCTGGCTGGCAACACCACCTTTCTTCTTCCCAGCACACTCTCTCTGTCTGGAAGCCCCATCTATCGCTCCTGCCAAGCTATTGGTCATTCAGATTTTTATTACACAAGTCATAGTAATCCACCTTCATAGTGTACAAATATCCCACAACACTTATTCCTCCTTCTCAGCTTCAATTCTGTACCTGCTGGCCAATCTGTCTCTCTCCTGCCCCATCCCTGCCAGTCTCTGGTACCCTGCCTCAGCCGCTCCTATCTTAGTTCAGGTCTTCAGCGTCATGTACTGCCGCAGTGTTCTCACTGATCTCCCCACGCCTTGTACTACTCTGATGTAAACTAGAAATTTGGTCATGCTGTTTATCTGTTGAAAACCCCAATACTGTTTCCTGTTGTCTCCAGGTGAAGTTTATAAAAAAAGTGATTTTTTGTAAGGTAGCTAAAGCAGGAAAAGGTACTAATAATTAAGAAAAGGTAGTTTTCTCTGAAAACGCAAAGCAGGGGAGATGTTCCGTCTTATTGGTTTGGACTGATGTTGTTTTTTCTCATTGATTGGCAACAATCATTGTTTAAAGAAAACCAGTCTGTTGGGAGATTTTCCAGCTTCCTTCAGGCTTGAGTTTTACTGTGTGGCACTTTAGCATAATCGACTCCATTTTGTGTGTTAATCTGAGTAACTGACCTTTAGGGAATTCTTTTTTTTTTTTTTTTTTTTTGGTTTTTCGAGACAGGGTTTCTCTGTGGCTTTGGAGCCTGTCCTGGAACTAGCTCTTGTAGACCAGGCTGGCCTCGAACTCACAGAGAACTCTTTTTTTAATTTTAATTAATTAATTAATTATTATGTATACAATATTCTGTTTATATGTATGCCTCCAGGCTACCAAACCTCATTACAAATGGTTGTGAGCCACCATGTGGTTGCTGGGAATTGAACTCAGGACCTTTGGAAGAGCAGGCAATGCTCTTAACCGCTGAGCCATCTCTCCATCCCCTGAGGGAATTCTCCTTAATGCTCTGTTATGGCTATATTTACATTATTGTCTCCACAATACCTGACAGAGGCTGCTAAAGGGAGGAGCTGTTTATTTCGGTCCATCCTGGTGAGAAGGCATGGTGGTGGAAGCGGGCCCCGTCTGTGGTGGAAGGGGATGAGGAGATGGTTGTTTACATGGAGGTAGAAGGGCACCCGGATAGTTGTTTACTTGGTGGTAGAAGAGCACACGGAGATTGTTGTTTACATGGTGGTGGAAGTGGCCCCATCTGTGGTAGAATGGGCTGTGAGATGCCTTGTTCAAATTTAGACATTTTTTGAAGGTGTGGGATTTTTCTGTTTTTTGTATGAAGAAAGTATGTCTAGTATAATTTGTAGCAGGTTTACATTTAATGGTAAATAGATGAATTAAGCAATTAGTTGGAGGTAGACTTATTAGTGTAATTATTCAAAAATTGCTTATGTTATGTTGTAAAGGGCTGAAATCCTTAGAGCAAATTTAATGTTACATTTTCATGATTATCTTATGCTGAATTGAGTATCACATTCATTTATGTGGCCATTCCTCTGAGATGAGAAGTGTGGTGCAGTATAAAGGCCGATACTGTAGCCATATATGCATCAAGTCTTAAGAGCTGCTTATCAGGGATTGTAAAACTAACCTGGATTTTATAAGTCTGCATATTAGTATTCTTGGTGGGATAAATCTTAGTTGTGAAACTGGTCTGAATACTATGGAGTGTTTAGCACCATATATGTCTTTTTCTCAGGATACTTTTATTTTCTTCCCTTCTAGTTAAGGAACAAAGTTGCTGTATATGTAATGCTTTTTGTGCTTTTAGTTTTTTTTCTGTTTGTTTGATGTTTCCTGTGTCTCAGTTACTATAATTGTGAAAAAGACACTGACAATAGAAACACACTTTCATTCTTTTTTATTTTTATTATATTTGCCTGTTTGTTTTCTAAAGAGAGGAAAGAAGGTATGAGGTTGGATGGATGGGGTTGTGAGGTGGAAGAGAGAGGAAACCATGATCAGAATTTATTGTATGAAAAACTCTAGTTTCATAAACAACAACAACAACATATTGGTGTAACATTACTGTTATTGAAACATGCCTCCTACTATGGAGTTGGGTAAGAATATTTTCCCTGCTTTTGGGAGTTTCCATTTAGAGTCAGCCATACAGAACATTTCACAGTCTCTTTTTCCTAGATATTAAAATTCAAATTCTTACATATGTATCATTGAAAAACTAGAAAAACTGGGTAGGGTTGTCATTGCTACTCTAATTACAATGTTAGTGGTTAATAGTTCATGAGTTTATTTATCCAGCTGATACATTCTTTTCTATACTGAGAAGGAAATCAAACATAGAACTGACTCTTCCTCTTTCATGATCCAAGTGTTCTTATGTGTAAAATACTACTGTTACTAATAGCCCTTTGGCACCGGGGATTTGAGCATCCTCTCTATGTAACAATGACTGACTTTAGCAAGATTCAGGTAATAAGGACAACAGACTATGTTTTCATATGTGTCTCTGGATGCAAAATTTTCCAAGTCACTGCATGTCCAAGGTCCTAAGCTAGAAACTAATAGAGCTTTAATTTGCCTGATGTTAACTTACTTTTATATGAAGGTGTAAGTCACAAACGATCCCACACCAGTTTGGGATTATGATTAATAGAATGGCTATTTATTTAAAGGGGAAAGGGGAAAAACTTACAGATCACGGTCCCAGCCAACAGCCCTCTGTGCAATCAGGAAGGGAGCCTAGTCGCTGGAAGCAGAGCCAGAAGCCAGAGCGTGAGTAGCCGCATTTTTAAAAAGAGAGACCACGCCCCAATGGGCTGGTATCTCAGCGACTATTGGCTGAAGGAGCAGAAGGAGCTCCCGCACATTTATAAGCATTGGTTTTCTAACTTAAAAAGAGTTCTTACAATTGCAACTGTGATCCTGGTCATTGAATTAAATAGTAACTTCCATAATGAATGCTAGACAGTAGAACACATGATGTTAAAATCTCACTGAGCTCACACAATAAAATATTATATCTTATACCAAATTTCATGCATTTGGTTGATTTTCTTCAGATGCTTTCTAAGTGAATTGTGGTGCTCTCAGAAAAGATGAGTTGTGCCCTCAACAGTGTAGACAGGGGCAAAGAAAGAAAGCAATAGGACCATGAAGCATGCTTGAAGCCTATCTTTGAAAAGAATGCGTCCTTTTGTCCTAAGTCTATGGTCTCACCTAAATGCAACAGGTTGAGAAGTATGAAGCACCTGAGTGGTTAGGCTGAACAAGGAATAACACATTGGGCAGAAAGAATTATCGCTCAGAAAATATGAAGCAGAGTTCAACCTAAAACAAGCCGAATATAGCTTTGTGGAAGTCATGATTTCTCTGGTAATAGTAGGCTAGTAGGCACATATCAAACTCTGCTGCATTCCTAGCATCATGTTTGGGTATGAAGAACGCAGTGACACCTTTGCAAAGGTACTGGGCCAAGAAAGAAACTGAAGCCCAGGAAAGAGCCACTGTTTGCCCGGTGAACTAGGACACTCCACAGAACCTCATGCCGGACAAAGCACAAATTTAAAGTGAGATGTGAGAATGCCCCCATCTCGTAAAGAAGGAAAGTGAAGAGTGGTGGCTTCAGGCAGGAAGCAGAAGCAACCAGACCTTCTCAGCAAGGCTTGGAGGCAAGGCCATGTTGCTCATAGAAGGGACTCTGACTGAGGAGGTTCTCTGTTTTCATTTCCTGAGCCTGGCTAGAAATGGCATGATGAGATCTGCCCCCAATTTCAGCTTCAAAGCAAAGAAGAGGTTGCCCTGTCGGTTTGGAAAGAAAAAGGAAAAAGAAATGACGTTGTTCTATTTTCCTTCTAGGAAGGTCTTCTCTTTCTGGCTCACATTGTTTGTTCAGGACTCACTGTACAAACAGTGCCGAATACAAAGAGAAGAATCTTGAGAGGAACTTTAGGATCTTCACAAAGAAAAAGTCGATATATAGCTAGCTCACTAGATGGATGGATCACACAGAGAGGCCAAGAGATAAAAAGTCCAAAGACACTTTCATGTATAGTTATAAAAATAGGCATGGCTGTTAGAATGAGTGAAGACAGCTTTATGGATGGCGGTAGCATTTCCAGTTTTTCGGAGGAGATCCATATAACAGAAATCAATGGGAAATCTCAGTTCTAGCAAGGGAATTTGTGGGGGGATGGAAATAGATAGCTCCTGTGGTTAAGGGAAGGAAGTGGAATTCATTTGTCATGTAGAGTGGAGCAGGTGCTTTAGGGTAGCAAAGGGTTGGATGATGGGATGACTAGGGCTACTTTTAGGAGCTTATTACAAGGCCACGTTCTCATACTGCATCTAACCTTGTGTTGTAATAGGTAGCCCAATAAGCTGCTGTAGGAAATAGGGTGTCCTAAGGGCTCCTTTACGCTGAGACAACGTGGTGCTGGCACAGTGGTTTGGTGTGGATGGACGATGATGCTCGACATGGGAGTGAGATAGAAGTTAGGAAAAAAATGGCTGACACAAGATATCTGAGGGCCCCCACAGTACAGTACACAGTGATTAAATCTGTTAAAAAAAATGACCCTTTTTGGACAGTGTGAACTTTTGGGTGATCCTGCATAAATAAAGCCTTGAAGCCAGATTCGTGAAGCTTTGCCTGAGGATTTGCCCTCACCAGACTGCCTGTGTGTCAGTGTATCAGCCTGTGTACCTACCATCATGAAACCTATGTGCCGCCCACCTGTGTGCAGCTCATGTACTCCCGTGTTTGCATGGTTGCCTAGCAGCCTTCATCCGGAGTGAATCAAGCATGCCTGTCAGTCTATATGACTCCTCAAATTCCATTTGGCTTTTTAGCCTCCTGTGACTCTGGCATCTGAGCAGGGACCTCACAGCCACACTGGAAAGTAATTTTACTTGCTCAGGCCAAATAGGCTGGGGGAGTGTTTGTTCTTTAATTGAAAAGCTATATGAGAATAGAAAGTTTTGCTGATGAGCTCTCATCTACATCAATAAAACTCGATTTCCCAGTGGAAGTGAAACACACACTTTAAACAGAGTAACCTGTTTGCAACAGACACAGGCAGCAGACTTGCAAGATTTTGTTTGCTGGATTTATGAAAAGATTTATGGAGTCACCATGGTAGCTGAAAAAAATCCTTTCCTGATGAGGAAAAAGGATGAAGAACAAATATTGATTCTTCCTATAGCTTATTCAAACCAGCTCTTTAGAGTTCTAAATACTTGGAATAATAAGAACTTTGTTATAGGAGGCTACTTATTCATTTCCAGATGACCAGACTTGAAATAATCATGTGGAAATCTGTAACAATTGCAATATTGTTTGGCCATATCTTAAGTGTATTTTCTGTCTAACTCTTATATCTTAAACTAACCCATTTCTATTAATCTGTGTATCGCCATGTAGCTGTGGCTTACTGGTAAAGTTCCATCCAGCGTCTGTCTCTAGTAGGGCTACATGGCTTCTCTCTGACTCTGCCTTCTTTCTCCCAGAATTCAGTTTAGTTTTTCCCACCTAGCTCTGTTCTGCCCTGCTATAGGCCCAAAGCATTCTTTATTCATTAACCAATAAAAGCAACACATATACAGAAGGACTTCCACATCACCTCCTTTTCTGTTTAAACAGGTCTGGGGAGACAGTTTAACAGTTAAATATCTCTGACTGCTTTTCCAGGAGACCTCTGGTTGATTCCTAGGGACCACATGAAGACTCACAACTTCCAATAGCTTCTGGCTCAGGGAACCTAAATCTCTCTTTTGGCCTCTTTGGGGTTTTTATTAATAGCAATAGAAAAGAGAACATGATGGAGAAAGAGAGAGAGAGGGAGAGAGAGAGAGAGAGAGAGAGAGAGAGAGAGAGAGAGAGAGAGAGAGAGAGAGAACACTAGTAGGAGTTGGTGGATTGATGTGATCAAATGTATTGTATACAAGTATAATTGTATTATTTATTTCCAGATAAATATCATTTAAAATATAAATAAAAAAATCCGATGCCTTTTTCATGGTGGGAGTAGAATTGTTTTCTTTCCAGTGCTGGCAGAATTTATTTCAAATTTCTCTTCTGCTGCCTTTTCCCTTTATCACTTCGCCTGTTCCCCTCAAATCTTTCAACACCTCCTAAGATTCCTTAATATGTGTGATATATAGAATTTTTTTTGGTACAAAAGAAACCATTCTCTGTTACAGATTTTGAGACTTAAACAAAACAAAAAGTGAAGAAGGCATGAATACCATAAAAGAGGGAACACCACACAGAATCTCAGCTATAAGGCAATATAAACATCTTTTTAGCCTGCATCTATTTGATGAGAAAGTTCCAGTTCTCCCTTCCACTGACATTATTGTTGTTATGTTGTTATTGTTGTTATGATGTAGCCACATCTAAGAGACGATGTTTCACTGCACACTTTCTGGAATTCTGGTTCTTAATATCTTTTTGTCAGTTGGGGAGAGGGCATAGGAGAGGTTAGAAGGAAGAAAGGGAACAGGGAAGTGCATTTAAAACCCAGTTCTCAGAAAATAATACTCCTTATTTGTCCTTGTAGGAAAACCCGACTTGTCCACTGGAGGACATCTGAGCTCTTGCACCATCACTGAATCTGCAGCTACCTCAGTTTTCTTTTGTCTGCAGCCATTCATTGCTCTCTCTCATAAAGAACACAGATCTTAGATTCTTGCTCCCATAAAAGTCTAAATATAATCAGATCTTAACATATATACCACATAAAGATTCTGCTCTGTGTTGTCACCTCAGTTATATACTGTGAATATGAATTTCTTCCTTGGTTGGATGACAACTTAGAAATAAACTATAAGTGAGTAGAATATCTGAAACCTTTTTCTTGGGTACCCATGACAGGTAAATGTACATGATAATTCACATACTCTTTTAGGAATCAATCCATGGAAAGTTTAAAGAAAAACATTTAGGTGACAAGGTTAGTAGAGAATCCTTTTTCATAAATTATAAAAATGTGTTTATATGACTTTAAGAAGTTTTCATTTGGACTCTCATTCAATAGTAAGATTTGTTTTGTGATCTGAGATCTAACACGCTTGGTCTCATTTTGAGAAAGGTACCCAGTAAATACCATGCACACAAGAAAATAATTACCATTTTGCTTCTAGATTATGTATGACAATATATTGGCCTTTTGTACAATGATAACAGACTGATTCTTGTTGCATGTAAATTAAATATTTTTATGAGACCTAAAGACCACACAACCACACACATATATACATATGCCACAGAGAGAGAGAGAGAGAGAGAGAGAGAGAGAGAGAGAGAGAGAGAGAGAGAGAGAGAGAGAGGGAGAGAGAGAGGGAGAGAGAGAGAGGGAGAGAGAGAGGGAGAGAGAGAGAGAGAGAGGGAGAGAGAGAGAAGAGAGAGAGATTTTGATTGGGAATTAAAGTCTTCTAGGAAAGTTTTATACATGCACATCTACAATAAGAGAAAGAAAAACATAGAACTATAGTCTAAAATTCCATGAGTGTTGAACTCCTTGCTTCTTTACTTCTGCTTAAGATGAATTCTAGATTTGGCTTACCCATGACTACAAGAAGCTCAAGATGTCTTGAATATCCTGGTGGATTTTCTCATCCATGCATCCCAGGAGACAGCATCTTGGACAGTTTAAAGAATAGTCCACAGCATGGAAGAGACCTTGATGTCAGGTGGGGCATGGCACCTAGTCAGGATGTACACTGAATCCCACACTGAAATGTAGTAGGTGATTGATAGCTCCTGCTGGGAAGAAGCACTATGAGTGCTTTGTGTGCCTCTCCTAGGGGCTTGAAGGAATATGTAGGAATGTTCTTTGAGATTCTGAGGTTCATGGCAGGGTGTAAGGGGATCAGACAGTGGAACTGAGCTTTTGTGCTAATGAAGTTTCATTTTTCTGTATCGTCTGGTGGAGGCTTGAGATTTATCTTTGGTGGTACCAAAATGTTCCAAGTTTGTTGAAGAAAAGCTGACTTTTCCTGGAACTCAGTTTTAAGGAGAGCACATATCCTTCATTATTTTCATTAAGCACCTTTTGTTGAGAAAAATATTTCTTTTAAAAATAACTTACATCAAATTTGAAGAATTTATGTTACTTATCAGCGTGCCTCAATTTCGAGTAATGGAAATCAATTCTGGCTCTAGTTTGTGAGCCTGGACAGGGTAGAAAATAGATTGAAAACTTTAGTTGCCTGAGGGTGGAACAATTTCTTGGATTCTGCTACTGTGTAAGAGATGAGCTATGATTTCACATGCACCTGCAAGTACTTCTGCTTTCCCAAACACTGATCTAAAGCAGCTAAAACCGGGCTCTGCCTTGGTTTCCCTCAAAACCTTTCTGCTACTTGAAGGGGCTTGAGCTCATGGTTTTTTTTTTTTTTTTTTTTTTTTTTTTTTTTTTTTTTTTTTCACTTTCCACGCCTAATGCTTTGATTATTGTAACACGTTTGGCCAATTCTTTATTTTCCTTATCTTCTGTTTGTTGTGAATGAGAAATTCATCAATTCCTTGTGCCTACAATTGCCATTGTCCAAGATATGATCTGGATTGTTTTACTTTCTTGTTTGCTCCTCTACTTATTCAGAATATTACCAGGGATTTGGATCCCCACTAAGCTTTTATTCACCCAGGATTTTCTTCCAGATGGACACTCATCAAAATTAAAAGTTGTAAAAGACATAGAGATCTTAGATTATTGATATGAACATTCTCATTAAAATTTAGGGGGAGGTCTGTGTGATTCTGATGGTGCTGCTGGTCCAGGTCCTCCACTTTGAGTAGCAAAACTCTTTACTCAGAGTGCTCAGTGCTAACTTCTCTATTTATATCCTTTCTTCTAGTTCTTTGGTAAAAAAAAAATAGACAAAAAGTCCAGGCATTTGCTGGCTGATGTGAGGGGATAGTTGCTAAGTCACAAGAGCAGGCTCTTCCCATGAACTGGAAGCTCTCTGCCCTTCTGCTTTAGTGTGTCACCTTTCTTAACGGATGAAGATAACTGAAGCTTAATTTGTCTTCTGTATGACAACTTCCTGGACTCCTGAGTGTCTATGCTACTATCAGAATATACCTCTGAGTCTGTGGGCAGTCATGTAGAATCAAGAATCTAAGTCCATTCCAATAGATGGATATTTTCTATCAATTGGATTTGAGAAAATATGGTTCACACATAGTTCTTTTTACTTTCAGAGAACTCCCAAAGAGGAAGAAAGTGCTTAAGTTGATAGCTAAATTAAAACTATTCCTTGAATAGCATCTCAGTTTTCTTTCTATGGTTCTGATGAAATACCGAGCCCATAAACAACATGGGGGAGAAATGCTTCATTTTGCTTATATTTCCACATTACAGATCATCATTGAAGGAAATCAGGACAGGAATCTGGAGTGAGAAGCAGGTGCAGAAGCCACCAGGGAATGCTGCTTACATGATTGTGCTGCATGGTTTGCTGAGCCTGTTCTCTTGTACCATCCAGGAGCACTTGCTTGGGAATAGCAACACCCACAGTACATAGGGCCTGTGCACATCAATCATTAATCAAGAAAATGTCTTACATGTTTGCCTGGTGGCCCGTTTTATGGAAGCATTTTCTCAATTAAGAACATATGTCTAGGTTTATAGAAAGTTGAAAACAATGTTGAACAGCAACAATAACAAAAACCAAGCAACACAAATAACCATAATAAGTGTGGAATGACTGCACCTTTGCAGGGAAAGTGGATGTTTCTGTCAGTGTTAAATTTTCTCTCGTGGTCTGGAATTTACATAGAATTCCTAGACATCTTTCTTAAAGCTTTCATTCTAAACAACAGCAAGAAAAATCTAATCTTTTTATTCTTGTGCCCGCCCTCCACTCCACTTCCGTAGGCTTATCAATGAAAGCTTCTTTTGTCTGATCTTACAAGTATTTCAGCTGGACTCTATTCTTTGACACTCCACTGAGTGGGACATGTGGTTCCAAACAGCTATTAATGGATTAACCCATCAGAAAGCACATAGCAAAGAATTTATTTAGTTAGGAAATACTCTTTAATTCTTCTTGAGGAAAGAGTATTTCTTCTATTAATAAGGTATGTAAAATCTTATAGTTAGTGTCCATGGACACCTACTATAGTAAACTTTTTTTGCTGTTACTATCTGAGGAGGAGGGCCTATTGAAATAACAAAAAAGCATAACCAAATTCTACTTGTTTAAATAAAAAATAAAACATGAAGAACTAAAGCCAAAGGAAGAGTGAATGGAACTGTAGGCAGCTTCTTAAACTTGGGTAAGATTTTATTTTTACCTTACTGAGTCTTATGCTCCATGGGCCATGATTTCTACGTTTATTCAGTTAAAATCTTCTAGGCCTGAAGACCCTCGCAGCATCTTACAGCAGCATCTTAGTCTTGGCACACAGAAAAAACTAGCCGAGCTTATTGCTGGCTTTTTGTGAAGCTGGAACTTAGCAAATTCTTCTTCTTCTTTTCTTCTTCTTCCTCTTCCTCTTCCTCCTCCTCCTCCTCTTCCTCTTCCTCCTCCTGCTCCTGCTCCTTCTCCTCCTCCTCCTCCTCCTCCTCCTCCTCCTCCTCCTCCTCCTCCTCCTCCTCCTCCTCCTCCTCCTCCTCCTCCTCCTTCTTCTTCTTCGACAAGGTTTCTCTGTGTAGCTTTGGCTGTCCCAGAACTTGTTCTGTAGACCAGACTGGCATTGAACTCAGAGGGATCCATTTGTCTCCCGAATGCTGGGATTAAAGGCATGTGTTGCCAGTGCCCAGCTTATTAACTCTTAAATCATGTAGATAGTAGCAGTAAACACTAGAATTGAGATTTTTATCCTGATCCATATGATTGGTGTAATAAAGGACATAAATCTAGACTTTCCTCGGATATAGTTTTCCACTATTAATTGCTTGTTTTTCATTCAGTTGTTTCTAAAACATTATCCAGTGCTCTATCCTGATCAAATTATTATCATCATACTCATCGTTAGAAAACCAAGGGGTTGCCCTCATTCCCTTGTGAGGAGCATGAAACCTAGACAGACTGATTCAGTGACTTCCCACAATCAAATGTGACTGGTGCTCAATCTACTGTGGAATCTTCACTTTCTGTTTAGAACACTATTTAATAACCAGTTTCTACCCAGTTTTAGAGACAAATGTGATTTTCAAAAAGGTTTCATTTTCTCTGTTATTAAGAAAACAAAGAGCTCGATTTGACAAGCCCTCTGGCTACATCCCACATTTCTATACAGACAGAAACCTCAGAAAGTCTGATTAAAAACTGGAATGTTCTTTTGGGAAATGAAAATGTTCTGTCAGACTCCATTTGGTGCTTTCTCTCACTTGCAGAACAGAGGAACGAGTTTTAGTTCTTCATTACTTTTCACACCTCAGATACAAAGAAGCCCTGCCTTGCTATCCTTCTATTTTGGTAACTGCAATGTCAGCCACAATGCCTGAGTTCTCCAGTAAACTCATAATGCCATGGATAGAGACTCACAGAGCTGTTTCATGTATGAGATTGAAAGAACACATACTCTGGGTTTTATTTTTTTGAATCACTTCTCTGCATCATATTTTCTTATTGCCACACATGCTTGATAGTGCTATATCCCTTCGTGTATCATACAAACACACATAAACACACGAATGCATGCACAAACACAATGCTGTTACAGGTAAGTACTTCAGGCAACTGAAGTGCATAGAAACTCATTTCTAATCTTTCCATAAATAACTGCCAGCAGTCAGAATGGTCCCTGGAACGCAGGCTCTAGGATTAGTTCTGATTACTTTATTATGACATTAGTCACTTTATCATGGCATCACGCTTGTCTGAGTCCTTACAACTCTTAATGATTTATGGTTAGAGAAGTCTTTCTTTTTCTTGAAGGTGCATTAAAATTTATTTTGTTAGATTAATCACCAAGTATACTTTAATTGATGATAAAAGATGCTGGTGGATTCTTTGGGTAAGTTTCTAAAAAATAACATTTAGCAAATCCTGTCAGAAGGTTCTTGTTCTAATTTGATATGTGGCAAGTTATACTTTAGAAATTCCATGGCCAAAGCACTTTATTTAACCCTGCTTTACCCTAGCAGCCTTTGTCATGGCGAATATGTGGCAAGCATACACTAGCAGCCAAGCAACCGACCTGAAGATTAAACCTTTGCAATATTGAACTCTGACACAGATTTGATTTCAGGAAGAAAAGACTGGAATATTAATCTGGAACCTACAAAACATTTCTTTTTGGAACTCATTGCAAAGAAACTTACATTGTTTTGAGTTTCTGAGAAATTTTCACATTCCTAACCTTCAATTTTAAATATTTTTAGCGCCTAAAATGTTATCAACCTAAAGGGTAGACACATAAAGAGTCTTGTGCAAAACTCCTTGCATGAGACATTCGAACTAGCTTAAGAGGGAGTATGATTTATGATTATTAATGAGGTCTGGGCCTTGAGAAAATGAGATTGACTTCATTGAGGCTATTATTTTGTTTGGAGTTCTTTGCTTGCTTTAAGGCTTTACCATGGAAAATAGCAGAGTCTAGTCATGGGGGAAACTCAGAGGAACTCCTCTCTTTAATTCTCCACACCTGAACAACTGTGAAGGACTCTATGTCTCTTTCTTCCTAGGAGGGCAGCAGGATTTCTGTTTTAAATGTACCATAAGGAAGACACGAGCAGTTCCACAGGCAAACTACCAGATGTTTCTGACAGCCTCACAGCTGTATCCTGCTTCTAGAAAACATCTTATGAAACCAAGGCTTCAAAAATGATTAGATAGGGATTATCTATTTGCATGCTAAAAGCATTCTTTATTCCATAGAAGGTTCAATGGGGAGTTACTTTAAATAACCAGTACCCTTAATGTGCTTAAAATAAAATTTTATCTATAAACAACATCTCCGAAATAAAACAACTGCAACAAGGGAAGCATAATTATAACTTTTAAAAGACAATTATATGATTCTTTATATAGAATATTTATAAAGAAGCGAGGGCCATTCTGTTTTTCCTTTTTGCTCTTATTTCAAATTTTTTAAATTCATGTTTCAAAGAATACACTCAAATTATCTGGTTATAGGAAGTAATATCCATGGCTCATATTTTGCATTGCTTTCAGTATGTCCCCACTGTGACTGGACACTTTCCTTGTACCCCTGAGGTCGGTGAGAAAACAACTTAACGTCCACTTAACAGACAGCCCACGTTGCAAAGATTCTGTATGATGGCTTCATGCCTTTTAGGATATAGCTAAGACAGCAATTTTCTTCTTTTCACTTTTTCTTCCTTGACAAAATTGTGCCAATGTATAATGTACAATATGATGCTTTTATACCTTTGGATGTTCTGGAATGAATGAATTAATCTAGTTAATTAAGTTTTTGAGATGAGACATGGGAATAAAAGAGATGTAAACTGTAGTTATCATGTTGTAGAATACATCACTTGAACTTGTAACTGGAATTTTGTACACTTCAACGTCACCTCACAACCCTGCCTCTTACTGCACAATGAGTACACTAACTTTCATTCCTGTGACCATTGAGCAAGATTGCCTTTTCTCTTCACCCCTTACTTTGCCTATGTGTTACTGTTGTTGTTGTTAATTAAGGTAGAGGGAAATGCAGTCCACCACTGTTACAAATTGCACAGTAGACTTTCCTGAATTAGGAGAAATTCTAGAGGTTGGCAAAGCCCAAGTGCAATGGATTAGCCTTACATTAGGAAAGTCACCTTTGTGTCCGGGTATCTGTTCTGCTAAGTAAGCAATGTCTTTTTTGATAGAAGACATTCTAACAGGTAGTTAGTTCATGGATGTTTTCCTTGGTATTCTTTCGATAATTAGTAACTTTAAAGACCTTTTTTATGTATTTCTTGGCCTTTTGAATACTTTTTTATATTATTTTTTATTAAAAATTTCCGCCTCCTCCCTACCTCCTCCCTGCCTCCCATTTCCCTCCCTTTCTCCCACTCCCCTCCCCTTCCCTCTCCAGTCCAAAGAGCATTAAGGGTTCCCTGCCCTGTGGGAAGTCCAGGTCTAGGAAGGTGAGCCAGTATATGTAGTAGGATCAAAATCCAGTGCCATTGTCCTTGGCTTCTCAGCAGCCCCCATTGTCTGCCATGTTCAGGGAGTCCGGTTTTATCTCGTGCTTTTTCAGTCACAGTCCAGCTGGCCTTGGTGAGTTCCCATTAGATCAGCCCCACCATCTCTGTGGGTGCGAGCACCCCTCGCGGCCCTGACTTCCTTGCTCAATATCTCCCTCCTTCTGCTCCTCATTTGGACTTTGGGAGCTCAGTCCGGTGCTCCAATGTGGGGCTCTGTCTCTATCTCCATCCATCGCCAGATGAAGAAGCTTCTATGGTGATATGCAAGATATTCATCAGTATGGCTATAGGAAAGGGCCATTTCAGGCTCCTTCTCCTCAACTGCCCAAAGAACTGGCTGTGGACATCTCCATAGATACCTGGGACCCTCTCTAGAGTGAAGTCTCTTGCCAACCCTAAAATGGCTCCCTTAATTGAGATGTATACTTCCCTGCTCCCATATCCACCCTTCCTATATCCCAACCATCCCATTCCCCCAGGGTCTCCCCATCCTCCCCTCCTCACTTTTCTCTCCACATCTCCCCTTACCCCCATTCCACCCCCACCCCCAAGTTCCCAATATTTTCCCGGCAGTCTTGTCTACTTCCAATATCCAGGAGGATAACTGTATGTTTTTCTTTGGGTTCACCTTCTTATTTATCTTCTCTAAGATCACGAATTATAGGCTTGATGTCCTTTATTTATGGCTAGAAACCGATTATGAGTGAGTACATCCCATGTTCATCTTTTTGAGTCTGGGTTACCTCACTCAGAATAGTGTTTTCTATTTCCATCCATTTGCATGCAAAATTCAAGATGTCATTGTTTTTTATTGCTGAGTAGTACTCTAATATGTATATATTCCACACTTTCTTTATCCATTCTTCCACTGAAGGGCATCTAGGTTGTTTCCAGGTTCTGGCTATTATAAATAATGCTGCTATGAACATGGTTGAGCAAATGCTTTTGTAATATGATAGGGCGTCTCTTGGGTATATTCCCAAGAGTGGAATTGCTGGGTCCTGGGGTAGATTGATCCCGAATTTCTTGAGAAACCACCACACTGCTTTCCAAAGCGGTTGCACAAGTTTGCAATCCCACCAGCAATGGATGAGTGTACCCCTTACTCCACATCCTCTCCAGAAAAGGCTATCATTGGTGTTTTTGATTTTCCCTGATCGCTAAGGAGGTTGAGCATGACCTTTGAATATCTTTTAAAAGTAATTTCTGATTCTTTTTACTCAGATCTTTGTGCACTGATTTCTTCTTCTTTTTGTGAGTTGCATGAGTTTCTAAAATTCTTCAAATAACCTTTTCCTCCCATATGTATGAATTGATTTTTTTTTTATTTTTTAAACCAGAGTATAGGTTGGCTCTTAAGTTTATTGATAAATTCATTTGCTAGACAGAAGCCTTTTAGTTTTGTATAACCTGCTGATTTATTTTTGTCTGTGACTTTGGAATGATACAATCCAGATTCATGTTACTATAAGGAAATACCAAGGCAATTATCTTACAAATAGAAATACTTTATTTTGGTACATGGTTTTGATATACTAGTACAAGGTCAAGTGCCATTTCTCTGGGTCTTTGGCCAAGACAATATGTGACATAGTAAATTACTTATATTAGATAACCAGAAGAAGAACAACAAAAGGATGGAGTCTCAAGAGACTCTAAACTCACCCATATATGCCTCCCCACTGTCTTTCAAATTCATGGCCTCTTTTTCATTGTTATTGCATATATATATATATATATATATATATATATATATATATACTCCTAAATAAAAGCTAACTAGTTTGTATAATGTTACTTGTTTTTATGTTTTCAGGGCTGACCATTTGGCATTGGACTAAATTGGTGTGTTCTTCACTGGGAGGACCACCTCTCCATTTCCTCAGCTGCCTATAGTTCTTTTTGTAGGGTGGAGGCCTTGTGGGCTTGTTCCCTTGTAGTTTGGTATGTCTATTGGTGTCTTCCATGTTGTGCTCAAATTTGGACATTCATGTTGGTAAGACTATATAGGTGTAGTTTCTGATGTTACCAGGAGACACAGTCTCACAGAAAACTCCATGATTCTCTGGCTCTTACATTCTTGCTGCTGCTTCTTCTGCAATGGTCCATGAGTCTGAGGTGCAGGTGTTGTTTTGTATATGTATCCACGTGGAGTATGCTTCACAAATCTGCATTTTGATTTGTTGTTGTTTTCTGTAAAACTCTGTGTTGCAAAGGAGTATCCTTGAGAAGGTGTGAGGACTACATTTATCTGTGGGCATATGGGCAGATATTTAGAGTCTGGTTAAGGATTATGCTGGTTTAGAAAAATGGTAGTTGTAGGTTCTCCAAGATCCACGACTTCACTAATCTTGGGTAATTGACTTGTTTCTACTGCATGTACTGGCTTTCTGGGACCCTAGTCTATTTGGATGCAAAGCTTCCTAAGCCTGGATGTAGGGGGGAGGGCCTTGAACTTCCCACAGGGCAGGGTTTCCTGTCTTCTTTTAAGGAGGGAGGGGAAGGGAGGAAGGTGAGTGGGGGAGCC
Organism: Arvicola amphibius; assembly: GCF_903992535.2. Classification (NCBI taxonomy): domain Eukaryota; kingdom Metazoa; phylum Chordata; class Mammalia; order Rodentia; family Cricetidae; genus Arvicola; species Arvicola amphibius. The sequence continues at coordinate 119,415,773 of NC_052048.2, forward strand.
CGAGGGGAATGGGAGGAGGGGAGGAAGTGTAAATTTTTGAATGAAAAAATAAATTAAAAAAGAGTTAAAGATGTGTTACATTTGTTTATGCTGTGGAACATTTGTTTAATGATGCAAAGATGTACTGTATTCTTTTTTTCATTTTTTGAGACAGAGTTTCTCTGTAACATTGGAACCTGTCCTGGAACTAGCTCTTGTAGACCAGGCTGGCCTCAAAATGTATACAGAGATCCACCTGCTCTGCCTCCTGAGTGTTGGAATAAAGGTGTGTGTCACCACCACCTGGTCTGTTGCATTTTTTTTATGTTGCATTCATTTAACTCTGTGAAGCTGTGTTATTTTGCCTGTCTAAAACAGCTGATGGTCTAATAAAGAGCTGAACAGCCAATAGCTGGGCAGAAGGAAAGCTAGGAGGGGCTGCCAGGCAGAGAGAATATAGAAGGAGAATTCTGGGAAGAGAAAAAGGAGGAGTGAAAAGAGAAGTAGAAGAGGAGGACTCCAGGGGTAATCACCGAGCTACACAGCAAGCTATGGAGTAAAAAGTAAAGAAAGGTATATAGAATAGAGAAATATAAAGGCCCAGAGGCAAAAGATAGAAGGGATAATTAGGTTATGAAAAGCTGCTAAGAAACAACCTAAGTTAAGGCTGGGCATTCATAAGAAATAATAAAACTCTGTGCAGTTTATTTGGGAGCTGGGTGGTGGGCTTCCCCAAGGACAAAAGAGCCAAAAGAGTAAAAGTCTGAAGTCCACTTAAGGAGGTATTGGTAACTGCCGAGGTATGAAAGCCACTATAACATGCTCAGGATTATTTTGCCATTCTGGTCTTTGTTGTGGTTCATAGACATCGTAGGATTGTTTGTAGCTCCCCTCTTTTTTTTTTGTTTGTTTTTTTTTGTTTTTTTTTTTGTTTTTTGTTTTTTTTTTTGTTTGTTTTTGTTTTTTGAGACAGGGTTTCTCTGCAGCTTTAGAGCCTGTCCTGGAGCTAGCTCTTATAGACCAGGCTGGTAACTCCCCTCTTTTGGAAACTCACAAGGTGCCTCCTGGTACAATGAAACTAAGTTCTCAGGGAGGAGGCAGGCACTTCAATTCCAGCTCAGAAACCACTGAGCCTTGTGTCTAAAGAGCATGGTATCTTCATACAGGGACTTACCTTTCACCTCTGCGGCAACCACGGGCTTAAGCAATAGCGTCTATGTTTTGGGAGTCTCTTGAATAATCCTGACCAAGGACTCAAAAGATGACTTTTTGTGTCTGGTGTTGGGTTTTATGTTAGGAGGTCTTGCTTAGAGGGAATATTGTCATCTCAGATGAGAAAATTGTATTTAAACAATGTGTGCATGTTTATAATACTTACATGTATACGGGATTTTATAAGTGAATAGTTAGCTGATAGTGCGATTCCCATTACTCTTCCAGACCTCCTTACTGTTACTTTATCCTCATCCCTCCTTTTTCTGCATTTGTCTCCCCCACCATAACCCGAGTCTCCTCATTTCCCATTTCCCAAATTAAATGACTTATACCTGCAATTCCGTTCTCAATCATTCCCTATTATCCTATACCCCAGCAGTCATCCCAAAGTTGTCCCTATTTCTGTGCTTACTACAGAGTATGTGCTCACAACTGAAGATCTGGAGCCAGACCCTCTGATGAGCGAGAACTTGTGGTGTTTGTCTTTCTGGGTCTGGGTTACCTCACTCAATGTAATCTTTCCAAGTTCTGTCCATTTACTTGCAGAGTTCATAATCCATTTTTCTTTACAGTTAAGTAGGATTCCATAGTGTATATGTACCACATTTTTGTTATCCGTTCACTGGCTGAAGGATAGTTAGATTGTTTCAATTTCCTGCCTATTGTGAGTACAGAAACAGTGGAAATGACTGAGCAAGCATCTCAGATGGAGTAAGAAGTCAAGAACTTTGAGCAAATGCCAGGGAATGCTGTAACTGGCCATATGGGAGATTTCTTTTTAGCATTTTGGGAATTTTCCACACTGTTTTTCATGAACAGTAAGTGAGGGTTCCTATTTCCTCACACTCACTCCAGCATTTGCAGTATACTGTTTTGTGGATCTTTACCATTCTGATTGGGATAAGATGAAATATTAAGGCTGTTTTGATTTTCATTGCCCTAATTGCTAAAGATACATCAAAATTCCTCTTTAGATATTTTATAGTCCTTTTTTTCCTTTGAGAACTTTCTATCCAGGCAATAGTCCTGTAGTCCTGTTTTACAAATGGGTCATTTGTTTTATACTCTTTTTTTTTTTTTTTTTTTTTTTTTTTTTTTTTTTTTTTTTTTTTTTTTTTTTTTTTAGTTCTTTGTATATTCTAGCTCTTAAACCTCCGTCAGATGGATGGCTAGTTGGCAAAAATTTCTTCCCATTGTGTGTGTTTCCTCTTCTCCTGGCTGAGTATCTCCTTAGCTCTGCCGAAGCTCCTTGTTGTCTAAAGTCTCACTTGTGAATTGCTAACCTTAATTATTAGGCAAATGGAATCCTAGTCAGAAAGCCACCTCCTCTACCTACATCATATAGATACTGCCTATGTTTTCCTCAGGCAGCTTAAATGTTTCAGGTTTCATGTTTAGGTCTTTAATTCATTTGGTATTAGTTTTGGCAGGTGATAGAGATGGGTCTAATTTAATTTTTCTGTGTGTTGGATAGCTCATATTCCTACACCATTTTCTGGTCATGTTGTCTTTTCTACAGTTTGTCTTTTCACTTAATTAATTAAACAAAACATCCATGCAGTTTATTTTAGTCTTATCCTGAATAAAACTCTACCCTTTTGTATATAATTATAGCTCAAGAATGAGAACTCAAAGTGAAAGATGGAAAAAATAAAGCTCTATATGCTTCTTACTCACGAATTCATTGATAGCTTCATTTCTTATACATTCTAAGAGAACAATGAAGCTAATCAAAACTTATGACTAGGAAACCTAAGCACATTTCATTCACAGATGACTTATAAAGGTGATGAGCCCATAAGAGAAATTTCTTTATGGTCAGTGTCAATACAGTATTCCCAACCGATGACTCTTTATCTTTCTGAGTGCCTCTTAAGAACAACTGAAACAGGCAAAGATGCCTAAAAATCCTGACTCCTGCAGTCTCAGACTCTAGAAGACTATTCAGAGGTTTATTTATGCCTCTTATCTCTATCTTCATTAGCAGTGCCTTCCACCATAGGAACTAGGAGCATCCTTTAAGACAGCAGGCACCTTTATAACTTTCTTTTCCGATCTGAAAATATTATTTCCTTATCTTCTTTGGAAGTGAAGCAATAAAGTTTTAAATAGAAAAAAAACATGTGCAAGTCAGACATCATTTCTGTTGTACTATTTATTCCACTACATGTTATTGATGTCTCATTTTTTATAGGTCATAGTTCAAGCTTTTGCTTTAAGAAATGAAAGTCCCTATAATTCCAAAAGATCTGAGATTTTTGTGGAAGTACAAAATAAAATTCTTAAAATTCTCTTCATCTTTATAGAAGACTATCTCTATAACTCATGAAAGAGGAATAAACTTGAAATGTTATAAAAAAGTACACTTATCAAAGTTTGTCATAACTCTTGATATGGATAATTACAGTTAGTAAGGGGTTTGTAGCTCTTTTGTTGGTCAAGATCCATCTGTTTGCATTATATAGATACACTGGAAACATTTATTGCACAATATTTTAAATTAACAATGCAGAGAGATGGTGCCCATGATCAGGGTTGTTGAGTTCCATTAGGTTTCTATAAAATTGAATGAGCTTCATTTTCTTTGTGCAGATACTGATCACCATGACAACAGATTGGGTATTGAAAGGAAAAGATCTGAGTTGTATACCTTCTGTATATGGAAGTTGGAGAAGGAAGAGCAGATGTAAGAAGGTGGGTAGTTGCTGTGTTCTGAACAATGTTTAATTCATTTACTTAAAAAATAGCTTTAAGGTTTTCTGATGCTCTTTATTTCTCTGCAGGAATTACAGGAACAAATGACCAGTGCTTCATTCTTCCTCATTCCTGCTTAAACGGATAAATACATAAACCATCCCTTATGAAGGAAAGAAAATCTTATTTTATTCATTCTGTTGAGCCATCTATGTGTTTGAACCCTGTTGTTAGAGATATATGGAAGCATATAGTTGCTATTAAAAAATCTTGTGTCAGTGAGGAGGAGCTAAATGAATTAAGAGATTAATTTGATGTCTCCGTGAATTTGAGTGCCAGTGCTAATAATAGTGTTTCCTCAGGGCTTTATGAATATACATTCTAGTCTGTATTTTCAGGTAGAAAACTTTAACTGCAAATAAGCATTTTAAGAAAACAAAAGGTTTCGAAAGTAAGTTATATTTTGCACATCCCGGGAGGCAGTGTGTGTAGTGCTTATTGACTGATATATTTGAAATCAGTTTTATGGACGTCTAAAAGAAAAGAAAACAAATTTCGATGTGTGCTTAACCGAACAGGGGTTTACCTATCATCGGAAGACCACACAGTCAGAGTGTTACAGATTATAAAAGTGTTAAGCAATTGTTATGTTGAGAAACTCATCCACTGAATTGGGATACCATTTTAACTAATCTTGTTATACACCTGGCAATTACATATGAATCAGAAGCATCAACAGCTTCTCACAGGAGGTACCTGATGCTGCTGAGAGTAGTTAGCATTTCAAAAAGGCTCCTTTGCTACCTAAATGATGCCAGCATCAGATCTACTGGTTGGCTAATAGTAGCTGTATTGTCTTCAAAACAAGGCAGTTAGTATGTAAGCAGAATGCTAGGTACTATTGCTACAGATGAACACACTTAGCTTCCTTCTCATCAGTGTGGTTAACTGCCTCATGTACAGGCATCCAAGGCACCCAGAGTGAGAAACCAACCAGTCACCATTTTCCAAATGTCATTTGGTGCACTGTAAACAGCCTGTTTTCAAACAAATTCTGAACTCATTTAACAATGCCTCTGCCTTTCCCCCAGTGTCAACCCCGGGTGACCATTATCTCCCTTCCTTATCCTGTGAATTAAACTCCTCTAGGTATAAGTGGGATTATATAGTGAGGGTTTTATTTTGCAATTTCTGTATTTAGTACAATATCTTCAAGGTTTATGTATGCTATAAAATTTATAAGTTCTTTATTCTAAGGCTGAAATATGTTATGTAAATTATTCAATAACATAGCAATAAAGCATTACATATAAAGCAATAGATATTAATAAAATAAAATGTATTTTTATATCTATTCATCCATCAATAGACCTTTGTAGTATTTTTTATTAGTTTCAGCAATATTATGATAAAATATCATAGCATTACATTGTCCTCCCATTTTATCTACCACTTTCTGTATTATAAGTTTATAATAATTCTCCAGTATGAATTATAAGCTTTTGGGGAATGAGATCCTTGTTAGTCTTTTATTTATTAATAAGCCCATAGCATCAAATACAATTTTTAGAGTTAGCAGGTCTTGAATATGATCAATTAGAGCTAAGGATATATCAGATTAAATCCTAGGCTTTAGAGTTTTGACACAGCAATTACCACCATCATAGACAGGAAATAAGAAAACAAATCATAAGTTTTCAGTGATGATAGTGTATAAAAGCCTCTGTCCCATGTGAAATATTAATTTCTGTTAAGAATATTCAGAATAAGTGACTGGAGTGTGATAAATTACATCGCTACACTAGTCAAAGTAGTATATATTTACATAAATGTCATGGGTGTGAATCTAGAAGAACAGAACACTTAGATTTCAGCCCGATTCAATGAGTTAACAGCTTACATATTTACTATGACATAAAACACAAATCCTATAGTCTAGTCTTGTAGAGAAACATTACAAGAGAATTATAAAAACCCATTTACCCCAAGATAAGTTGTTTTAGTTGGTACGATTTTCATAAACATGTTTTGATTTGTGATATTACTAGCAACAAAGATAAAACAAATGCATGAAATATCTCTGAATGTAGACAAGGATTTAAAATTTAAAATTACAGTAGTGAAATTATTGAGTTTTACTATAGAGTCCATATCTGGACTATGTAGATTAGTGTTATTATTTTAATATGAAGAGTCCACACCTTTTCAACTATTTTCTTTTAATGAAGAGAAAACCAGGGAGCAGAAAAATTTCTGTTGTCTATTAATTCGGACAATATTTGAATTCAAATTTGTTTACTCACGTTTTTAATTCTTGAAATGCTGTTTTGGGGAACAAAATTTATTTATGCATTTCTCACTTTATTTACTGTTTTCTTTTTTAGGTAGGTAGTTAGATAAAACTAATATGGAAGTAATATGGAAGGCAGTAATTCTTTTAAGATTATTTGAAAATAACGGTAAGCCAATTTTAACAGGCTCTTCTTCAGAGTGTAAACTCTTACGTTATAAATATGCATGAGGATGAAACTTCAGTTTCGTCCACTTAGTCTCCTTATCCATGGGCAACTGTTGCTACCGATGTGGTTTCCAACAATCTGTGGCCATCATTTGGATATGCTTCCTGTAGTTGTTCTGCTTCAGCTCTCTCAAGCTATCACTTCCATCACCATGGCTCCAATGCCACCTTGCTGTTCTAATGGCTATGTAAGATTCTAGCTTGTGATTGAGTCACAATTATCTAGTCAGGTTATTCTCTGTCAACATTTAGAGTCCTGCAGTTTGCTTTGACTCTTCAAACTAGAATTTTCATGAATATGTTTGTACTGTATCATTTATCACATAAGCTAAATATTTCATGGGTAATCTTCAATAAAGAAAAAAAATTCAAAATAATTATATCTGTGTCTTTGTTATGGTAGATGTTATATCAAAATGGATTCCCTCATATATATGTTTAAGACTGTTAAAATGATTTTGTTTTTGTTTTTGTTTTTCAAGACAGGATTTCTCTGTAGCTTTGGAGCCTGTCCTGGAACTAACTCTGTAGATCAGACTGGCCTCAAACTCACAGACACCCACCTGCCTCTGCCTCCCAAATGCTGGGATTAAAAATGTGTACCACTGCTGTCCAGCTTTAAAATGAATTTTTAAGAGTCTCTGAGTTCTTTATAAATACATGGATTCAACTACAAGAATATAGGAGGAAGTTGTGTATCTCATCATGCGTGATGCCTCTTCTAGTTTCCCCCAAATGTTAGCCTGATGTCTGTGCGACTTTCAGTGCCTACTTATGAACTCCTCCTAACTGCATCACTTAGACACCAACTCTAGGCCATTGCCATAGACTAGGGAAGGGAATGGTAGGTGACAAGACAGCCCTCTTAGAAGGGATTCATGCCTGCTTTTGTATAGGGCACTGTGGGGCTCTCCTGGAAAGTGAATGAAGCAGAGGAACAACATTTTGAGTGGGACTAGCAATGGGAATTGTGACAGGAGTCAGAACCTGAGTTCCCTCCACAATGGGCTGTCTTAGCTACGTTTTAATTAATGTGATAGAACACCATGGCCAAAAGCAGCTTGGGGAAGAAAAATATATGTCTGCTAACAGTTGTAGCCCATTGTAAAGGACAGTCAGGACCAGGTAGGAACCTTCATGGTCAAAAATTGACCTCTGATTTTTGGTTCACTGTCTACAAATTATGTTATCTATCCAAACTTAATTTAATACAAAGTTTTAATTTTGGCTTTTATTTAAGAAGACAGTTGTAAACATAAGATAGTAAATATTGTCATATTTAAATGAGAATTACAATTTAGGGCACATGCAATTATATAAATCTTTGACATCATTAGGTATTGTGGTGACAAATGTGACAGCATTTCCGCTCAGGCTTGAGTAGGAGGAAAGCCTCATGAGTCAGTCAAAACCTTTCCTTGGATGTGGGGTGAGGACTTGACTCATTTCTGGGAATTTCAGGTCAGATCGATAACAAATGCCCATCAAACTTCACAATAACACAGGTAAATCCCAAGTGCACAGATGACCATGAGAACATGCTACTTTCTCCAAACTTCTCACTATCCTTTTTTTCTCTTTTCAAGAGTAACACAACCTTTTCTGTTTTTTTTTAGATTTGTTTATTTATTATGTATACAGTGTTCTGTACTGTGTGTATACCTGCAGGCCAGAAGAAGGACCCTCATTACAGCTGATTGTGAGTCACTATGTGGTTGCTAGGAAACGAACTCAGGACCTCTGGAAAAGCAGCCAATACTCTTAACCTCTGAGCCATCTCTCCAGTTCCAACACAACTTCTTAAAAGAACATTTTGGTGCTTCTCCAATTTTCAAGTAACCAGCTTAGTCAAAAGTATTCTTTACACATTTCTTCCTTCTTAGCTTAGCAGTGATGCCAAGGTGGCTTACGCTCTCAACAGTTGACCAAGGCTCTTCTTGGAAAATGAGGAAAACAACACTTTAATGCTATAAAACCTCTCATAGGATATGCAGAGAAGCATTCCAAGTCTTACTTCTTTGTGTTAGAATTGAATTTCTTCCAAGTCTGACAAAAGATTCCAACTCCCTCCTCCTCTAAATCACCTCTGCAATATACTGTTCATTTCCTGTTTGGTGGCTGCCATGACTCAGTAGTTTCCTGCTCATTTTCAAATTGTAACCCAGGCCATGTGATCTCATTATTGATTTTTCAGCATTTCATAAATTAAGTTGGCTCTGTTCTGGAACCAATGCAGGTCTATGGTGCATCAAGAATATAAAAGTAGGAAGTCTATGAAGCATCATTTTTTTCTCATGCCTCATAAGAGTAAAAAGAATAGGAGAAAATAGAATCTAGCTGACTTTGTTTGGGCCATAGTCTGATGTGAGTAGTGATATTTTTCTAGCATCAGTGACTTGCCTAGAGAAGAATTTTAAGAGGTGCCATATAAAATGGCCATTTTATCTGGGAAAGGCTAGCTTGTGATATAAATCAGAACAAAGCTTCCAGGGGAGAAGAACATTACTTTTTAGAATGATGAAAATGAGCTTGGTTTTTATACATAATGGGAAAAAGGAAAGGCTTTGAGGTCCCAGGCCTGCAAAATCTATAATAGTGGTCAAGAAAGCAGCAGCCTACCAACTTCATGGCATCCATTATTTACCCAATGATTATTCCACAGCCCATTTTATGTGTGTGTGATACACTATTGAAAGAGACTAGCAAGGCAGAAATGGGAATTATGTGGATGTGATGTGGTAATCACAAGGTAATTTTAAACTTGCTATTTAAAATCTATTATTTAACTGTAATGGATTGCTTGATACATGCCCTTCGATCTACATTGGTGACCTGCCTACAAGTTGTGATAGTGTGATTGTGGCACAAAACTTATATGACTAACCAACCAATATCTGATTGGATTTAAGCTCTCCTCCATGAGATAGAATCTTTTTATCAGCACTGCTTAGTGGCCAAGGATCTGATTTTTGATAGCCAGGGACCTGAGGGAAGAAAAATATTACTGCCCTGCTAAAAGGATGTAACAATAAAATGACACCTAAGAACATCCTGCTACACTCACAGATCAGTGTCTTGCTCAGACATCCTAAAATAGCCTTTCTCATGTAGTATATGGGAATAAATAGAGACCCACACTGGACAGTAAGCAGAGAGTGAGACCATTCAGTCTTAAATGGGATGTTTCCATCAACTGCCTTCTGTAGGGCTCAGAGAACCTTGCATAAGAGGAAGCAGAAAGAATTTAAGATCCAGAGGGGATGGAGGACAAAAAGAGCAAGGCATTCTAAACACAGCAGGACCACCACACGTATGAGCTCATAGAAACAGTGGCAGCATGCACAGGGCCTGCATTGCTCTAGCCTGGTGGTCTCCCAGTGCTGAGAGGGGAAGTAGACATAAGCCACATCCCTAAATCAGAAGCTAACTCCAACTGACAACTGCTTACAAACAAGAAACTAGTCTTTTCCATCAGAGCCTCATTGGATGTACAAACCACTTTTAAGGCCAGAATTCATGCCTAGTAGTAGCCACCAACACAAAGCAAACTCAGAAACTCAGTGACATTTTTTTTGTGTGTGTGTGGTTCATTGTCTCATAAGTCTTTTCCGGGCTTTTCTTCCCTTACAAGTCTTTCACATAAATATTATGGTTTCTGGTTTTGTGTTTTAATAGAATTTCTGTGTTTCTGTACTTTTTACTTTGACTCTTGCTCTTTTGATTTTATTTTCATACCTTTTTTCTTCCTTCTCCTCCTCCTCCTTCTATTATTATTATTATTATTATTATTATTATTGATACATGTTTGTTTCCCACCCTGAGGAAGAAAGAAAGGGTATGGATTTGTGTGGGTGAAAAAGTGGGGAGGAGTTGGGGAGGGCAAACCATAATTAGAATATATTGTATTAAATTATCTATTCTGAATAAAACCAAAATAAAACATTGTTGCTTGTGATTTGAAATAATGAACTGAAAAATAAAACCAAAATAACAAATAC